>NC_089490.1:331021731-331723606 GCF_036850765.1 Saccopteryx bilineata | reverse complement strand
AATCTCAAAGACATCTCCAAGTGATCTTGTCTAAAACCAAACTATTGATTTTTATGAAAGAATGCATATATTTCTCTATTATACAAGGCAGATTATTTGGTAGTCTTACTTAATATTTCCTCTAGCTAATTCATCTGTATATCCTCTTGATTCTACTCCAAAGTCTATTTCAAATTTTCCATTACACTGTTTAGTCCAGGGCACTAAGAACCCTTACCTGCAGAGCAACCTGTTGTAAGCACTCAGCTGGTCTCCCTGCTCCCACTTTCTATCCCTCTCCAAATTACTCTCCCTCACAGAAATTAGAATGCTATTTCAAAGATATCTTGATATCTTCTGACATCATTTTCCCATTTGCTTCCCCACATACAGATCTTTATGTATGCTTCCCTCTGAGTGAGAAAGGTCCTCCAACAATTCTTTGCTAGCTATTTCTAATTACCAGTTAGGCCTTAGATAATTTTTACACCTTTGGAGAGATCTTTTATAACCACACATTTAATTTAGTTTTCTTAATATTTTCATTTAAAAAGTGTTCTTTTATTTCGTATTACTTAACACAATTTGTCTATGCATATGTGTGTATGTCTGTGTGTGTGACAGAGTGAGAGCGAGAGAGAGAGAGAGAAATTAAAGTTTTTTCCCCAAGATGATTAAATATATAAAAACCATATCTGTTTTTAATCTCAGTTTCTCCAGCAAATATATATAATTCAAATAAGCATAATAAATTTTTTTCTATTGAATGACTATAAAAGCAAACCATGTTCATTGTTAGCAGCATGCGTTAAATATAGGACACAAAAATTATATCTGTATATTCACTTTCAAGATGCTTAGCCATGCAGATAATTGAATCTGTAAGACAGTTTGTTCAATTTAATGATAATCCACAAGAAATTAGAAATTAGGGCAAAAAGTAAAGAAATAGTATAAAGGTTAAAGAACATAATACTGCTCCTCACTCCCCTCCTACAAAAACCAGTCATATTTGGGTTTCTTTCTGAAATTTTACTGTGTGGGAGTGGGTTATAGTTAATCTAGTTAGCTACATTTACTGAAGGCTTTGTGTTCATCTCTGAGTGGCTTTGGGGATACCAGGATGTACAAGAGCATAAGAAAGCTCATTGTCTAAATGGTGAAAATAGGATTCAAATGCTAACACAAGGCACTTTAATGTTATATTAAATCAGATGTTTTTTAAGAAAAGGAATGTTTTTTGCATAAATACCAATTACTGTAAACAAAGATTTAATGTAAGCTGGTATCAAAAGGCCCAGGATGGGCCCTGGCTGGTTAGCTCAGTCAGTTAAGAGTGTCATCCTGAAACCACAGGGTTGCAGGTTTGATCCTGGTCAGGACACACTTGGGAAGCAAACAATGAATGTATGACTCAGTGGAACAACAAATGAATGCTTCCCTTCTCCTCCTCTGTTTTCTCTGTCTCTATCAATAAAAAAAAATTAAGCCTGGCTGGATAGCTTAGTTAGAGGGTCGTCTCGGAGCACAGAGCTTGCCTGTTTGATTCCGGGGTTAGGGCAAATACAGGAGCAGCTCTATGTTCCTCTCTCTCTCGGGGGGTGGGGGAACCCCAGGGTCACAGGAATTTTAGAACCAGGTTTTTGGAATAAGCTAATACAATTACTATCACAAATAGTTTCATGGCCTGTAAAGGAATGCGGACTAACACTGATGATGGCCCAATTTTCTAGTCAAAAGCTGTGCTAGATCCATCTTATTTTTAAAATCACAAGATAACCTGGTATAACATGGTGGGCCCTCTTCTTGGAATGGTTTTTTCTCTGTTTTCTGTGAAAACTTAGTCTCATAGGACCCCTCCTCATACTCCCATTTCCACAAGTCTATGTATTTTTATTAATTGTAATCATATTTTTCTCTTTTTGCATCCTTCATTAACTTGTTTAAAATAAAAGTTGTATCTTTATTTCAGTGGTAGGCAAACAGGCTTGCAACATTCATTGAATAAATTAGAAGGAATAATGAAAGCCATCATATTCTGTTTTTATATTATAAAAATTAGAATAGCTAATAAAATATAATTCTGAGAACACAATGACACATTTCTTAACATCTTTTCAGAAAACAAACAAAACCAAAACAACACAAAAACCAATAAAAACAAAACAAACAAAACCAAGCAGAGATCAGTCCTTTCTTGAGCCAACATTATTTGAAATTTCGTTAGTTGGAAGTTCCCGGTTTAGAGTTAAGAAAAAGCACTAAGAGAAACAAAGAGTTTTAGACCAACAGCTATCCAATTCTGTATAACCTTTTTTCTTTTGGATATGTCATGACATATTTCAGTCCCTTTCTGGCCAGGACCTCTCCCTCACCACCTCAAACGACAGTGAACTGGGGCCCTGCATAGGAACTTTTGGGAGTATCCTGAGTATGGGGTGAAAATGCCCCGTAAACACCTGGGATTCTGATATAGTTTTGTTGTGAGGGTGGTAATATGGGCCAATCTCACTGTAAGATCTATAGATTTTCATGATTAGCCAGGTCTTGAGAAATCTTCTGCTCCTAAGGAAATCCTTTGTCACATAAAGAAAGCCATCAAGATGAGAAATATTTGAAAGATGTGACCCTTTCCTCCCATGTCTCTCTTTCTTTTCAGGTTCTTTTTTTGTTGTTGTTTTTGTTTTGTTTGTTTGTTTGTTTTTTGTATTTTTCCGAAGCTGGAAACGGGGAGGCAGTCAGACAGACTCCCGCATGCGCCTGACCGGGATCCACCCGGCACGCCCACCTGGGGGCGATGCTCTGCCCATCCGGGGCGTCCCTCTGTCAGTACCAGAGCCACTCTAGCGCCCGAGGCAGAGGCCACAGAGCCATCCTCAGCGCCTGGGCAAACTTTGCTACAGTGGAGCCTTGGCTGCGGGAGGGGAAGAGAGAGACAGAGAGGAAGGAGAGGGAGAGGGGTGGAGAAGCAAATGGGCGCTTCTCCTGTGTGCCCTGGCCGGGAATCAAACCCGGGACTCCTGCACACCAGGCCAACGCTCTACCACTGAGCCAACCAGCCAGGGCCTTTTTCTTTAGAGAGGTACCTATGCTGACATTGTGATACTTGTACCTGTAAGGTCATCAGTGGGCCAGGACCCCAGCTGGCACGCCTTGCAGGTGTACTCATCAGAGACATACTCATTTTCTTTGCATGGTGTACAGGTCCAACAACAGCTGACTTCTCCTTTCCGGATCACCTAAGGCAAATATTTAAAATTCTGATTATTTTTTTGCATAGATAAAAATTCAGCAATCTTTTCAATTCAAACGTACTGCTTTGCAAAGCAGAAAGGGCTTTCACATAAATATTTCAAATGTTACCAGATTGGTTGTAGAAGTATTAATATTCTCGTATAATTAAAGAAACAGGCTAAGTGACTAGTTTAACACCATAAAATTGGTTGGTGATAGGTTCAAGAATTAAATTAAGTATTTGAATAATTAGCTTTAGATACCTGTATTTAATTAAGCGCCCATGTTCATGCTCACATGTAAATACAAATATGTCTGTATGTAAATGAATTTTCCTGAGACTGCCTTTCTTTCCCTCAAATAAAGAACTTTTGATCTCTGATTTTACCTTGACTTCCCACTACCTGTTGAAAATTGTTAGCAAAAGACATTGTATATCTGCTAAGTTAAAAAATCTATCCATATTGATAAAAAATAATTAGGAATTTGACCTGACCAGGTGGTGGCGCAGTGTCACCCTGGCACGTAGAAGACCCAGGTTTGAAACCCCCGAGGTCAACAGCTTGAGCATGGCCTTATCAGGCTTGAGCTCAAGGTCACTGGATTGAGCATGGGATCATAGATATGACCCCATGGTCACTGGCTTGAGCCCAAAGGTTGCTGGCTTAAGCCCAAGGTCGATGGCTTAAGCAAGGGGTCACTAGCTTGGCTGGAGCCTCCTGGTCAAGGTGCATATGGGAAAGTAATCAGTGAACAACTAAGGTGCCACAATGAAGAATTGATGTTTCTCATCTCTCTCCCTTCCTGCCTGTCTGTCCTTATATGTCCCTTTCTCTGTATTTCGCTCTGTTTTCTTGCTAAAAAACATAAAATGAAATAATAATTAGGAATTTGTACAGAATAAAGAGGCAGAATCTGAAATTTTTTTTTGGAGGTCATCTCTTGGTTTCTGTTTCTATTAAAAATCTCATTTGATAATTCAGCCCATTTCTTCTGATTTTAGTAGCTTTGATTTGCTGGGGATGAAGGTGGACATGGAAAAGGTTATTGAGATTATTATATACCTCTTCATCTACTGGATTTTTTAAAGGCAATAGAAAAGAACTGAAATAATTCAACAGTTGAAAGAGTCCCACGTGCTATTCTTTGAAATAGATGTCTTTTTTTTTTCCCCACCACTGGTGCATGAATAGCCTCTGTGGAATAAAGATAGCATTCATTTAACATTCCTATACATAATTAAAACTGTGTTTAATAACCGACAATACCCAGACACAGCAATGATTACACTCTGTTCCTTGTCTTAGGTGCTGACTCTGTTTAGGACCTTTGCTAATAACAATGTCTAGATATGTATAGACAAATATACTTGTAAGGTGGCACCTCTTTCTTATTCTGTGCCAGCCCTTGTGCTGGCTCTTGACACTACAGCGATACATGTAGGGAATACTGGCCAAAGGGCCTAAAATGCCCTTTTCTTAAAATAACCAGAGAAGTGAGGCAAAATTGATAATTAGACCTGTTTAATCAAGCTAAAGTATTCTTCCTAATAATATTGACTAGTTACTGGTTATTTAGTGAATGTCATATGTTGTTATCTCATTAAAACATTAGAACAACTGTGTATAACAAAGCTGGTTTTATTTTATTCTTTTTTATTTTTTTCATTGAGAAAATGGAGGCATGGTGATCTCAAACAACATATCTGAGTAAATGAGGAATCAAACAGTGGCTGTTGGACTTCAAGGCTTATGCTCATAAACACTGAGCCTTACAGGTCTATATAAAGATTGAGGTTATGATATTTTGAAAGATATAGAGGAAAGAGTACTGGCCTGGGAATTGAGAGGCAGTGTAGATTTAGACTTAATTATATTCACTGAGTAGTTGTGCAGCCTTCAGCTGATCTTTTTTCTTCAAACCAAGACTGTGGCTTTTGAAATACTTAATTTTATAGGGTTTCTTGAGGATTACTTTCTAATGTTGTAAAATATAGTAGCCAAAATTAAATGCCACTTAACTTTTTCAGATATCAGTTAATAAACAGCCTGGTCAAATTAAAAACTTTTTTGATGCATAAAACTTTATAAATATAACTATTCCACCAATAAGCAAAGTGTAACAAAAATTTAGATAGATAGTATGTAATTTCTGCACAGGTCTCTGTTTAGTAAATATATCACTTTTTTATTAAAATGCAGTCAGGAATCTTGCTCCAGTAAAGGAAGATATGACTTAAAATATATCACAGTGATTTATAAACTACAACACTAAAAATTTTAACTGTTTTATTAGAGAATGTATATAAATATTCATATAGAGAAATTTATTTCATTTTCAGGGTAATTTCAACCACACTGGTAAAAATAATGTTAAAAGTATCATTGGAGAATTACTAGCAATGCAATCAGACACATTTTGAATACTGATGGATTCTCTTTCTTAGCAGAGCTGGGCAAACAAAAGCAGTTCCATTTTTCCTTCTAGAAAGATGCTGACTTCCTGTGGTTCAATTCATAATGGTCTGTGAATTTCAATTTTTTTTTTTTTTACCAAAATAAGTTCATGTCCTTTTCCAAGATTAATTCAAATATTATAATATTTTTTTTAATCAGTAGTGGCAACTAATATGTCTTTTTCTGACTAGTCAAACTGATTTGTTTTACTTTTTTTTGCTTGTTAGTTATGTTCTGTTATGCTTTCATTTTGAATACAAGAGGTGGTGACAATTCTCTTTCACAGTAATTCCCATTCATTTTGAACATCCTAGAAATAGCGCTACTTTCTTTATGAATAATAGTATGTAATATATTTGAACCTTTTAGATCAGTATCCTTTCATGAACTATAAGTTAGTCAATCTGAACAATGCTGTGAGACGCTGACATTGTTAATGGAATTGCTGAATGATAACCTTAAATCACGGTAAGAAAATATTGTAAATTTTATGTTTAATAGAATGAAAATAAAATCTGGTTAGAAAAACAGAATTCGGAATCAAAATGACTAAATAAACATTATTACAATTTAACTATATTTAAAACATTATAGTAGGGAATCAAATCCTTTTATTGTTTGAGTGATTCGTAGTAGAATGGGGTAGAAAAGGATATACAGTTAAATAACATGGGGACTAGCGGCACTGACCCCACTTGTCCTCCCCACCCTGGCATAGTCCAAAATGCACATATAACTTTTGATGCGACAAAAACTTAAGTTGTCCCTTAGTATATGCAGGTAATTGTTCCCAGGACTCCCTGCAGATTCTCTAATCTGTAGATGCTCTCAAGTCCTCTATATAACATGGAGATCAGTGCATATTATAAAGATATCTCTCAAATCAGCTATTCAGCATTTTGAAGTTACATGTTCAAACTATATTGCAGTAAAGAGTCAAAATAACATCCATGTGGTAATTTACACAGGATACTAGTTCTATAGGAAGAACTGGAAATTGTGAACAATTGATACACTGAATGAGTCTGTAAAGAATTTCACATGAAGTGTTCAACTGCAAGATGATGGGACAAGATGCAGACTGTCATTGTATATTAAGGCTCAGCAAACTTTCTGCAAAGGACCAGAGAATAAATATTTTAGGCTCTGTAGGACATACAGTCTCTGTTGAAATGTAACTATTTGACTCTCTTTACTATAGCAATCATATGATAGCAACCATAGACAATACCTAAACAAATGAGCATGATTGTATTTCAATCAAACTTTATTTTAAAAAACAGGTAGGAGGTCAGATTTGGCCTGTGGCTCGTAGCTGACCAACCCTTGTATACCATAACAAAACATGAGAAAATTTTCAGACACTGCATAAACCATTGGGCTATTTAGCAGATATTGAAAAATTTATATTTATTTTCACTTACCTTGCCATTGTTCCTTTTGGTCTTATGCTTACTAAATCTTTATAACAATCCTTGGAAAACCTCACAATTGATACTAAAATATTCAGTGAACAAACATGTCAAGTGTGTTCTAAACAGAGTAAAGATGAGGGCGATTAAAAAGAGCAAGGCCATCTGCTCTAGGTATACACAGTCCCTGAATGTCCTATCATACTTCAATAACTACTTGATTGATAACTTAGCTTGATATTGATTTTTTCCCCTAGGGCAGGGGTTGGGAACCTATGGCTCGTGAGCCAGATGTGGCTCTTTTGATGGCTGCATCTGGCTCGCAGATAAATCTTTAGTAAAAAAAAAAATAATGTTAAAAATATAAAACATTCTCATGTATTACAATCCATTCATTTCCTACCACTCATGTTCATGGAGCCAATCACAGCTGTCCTCTGGGACAACACCAAATTTTTATTGGATAATGCGTAATGTACATGGGTTGTTGTATGGCTCTCAAGGAATTACATTTTAAAATATGTGGCGTTCATGGCTCTCTCAGCCAAAATGGTTCCCAACCCCTGCCCTAGGGCATTGTATTTCAATAGATAGCTCCTTTTAATTTTTATTATACCTTCATCTTCCTTTTTAACTGCATTATTTCCTGTACATGTGACTAGACGTTATATACTGTAAAAGTAGCTTTTCATTGTCCTCAAACTGCCAGACTATTCTGTTACCTGCTTTCTACCAAACATTTCTCATTGCTCAGTTACCATTCTATTTTTTTCAGTCAGGCAGGCTTCTCTTTCCAGAAGGTCTCAAGTGAAGGGCTAACACTAATTCTCATGTCTTTCTTTCAGCCCTTCTCTTCCTTGACCTCTTCCATTGATGACTATCTTACATGACACCATGCTCTCAGGTTCTCTATCCATCCTTGACCCCATTTATGTTCACCCTCTACCTTGTATTCTTCCTGCAGATCTTCTTCAAGTCTTCTGTTTTTGGTGCACATTTATTTTTTCTCTGTAGTTTCAGTGGCAGTGATCTCATCTACTCAAATAGCTTCAATTTTAGCTCTGTCAAGTAATTTCCAAATCTGTACCTTCAGCCTTAGTTCTCATTGATACAGATAAAAAATTTTCATCACTGACTAGATATCTTAAAATCAACAAGCCCAACCTAACCCATTGCCTTTCCTCTAAGACCATTTCCATTTTCCTATTACTGACAACGGCGCTTTCTAGTTACTAAGACTTCGAATCACAATTGATTGACTTGGGCTTCTTTCTCTTCTCCAACCCTCCATCTAATTGGTAACCAGGGCTGGTTGAGTCTAACATTCTCTCAAACATCTCCCTTACTCTCGTTCTATTCTTATTGATATTTCTACAATTGAGGGCCCTCATCACAACAGTGTCCTTCTAATTTGTCCCTTCTTTTGTTATTTGTTTTATAATTCTAGTCATGAAACTTTTTTTTTCTTCTTTTTTTTTTCTGAAAAGCCATGATCTTTGTGCCCCTCCCCTCCCCCAACCCCTCCCTCTCCTCCCCACACCCTGTAACCCCAACCCTGTTGTCCATGTCTTTGAGTCTCATCTTTATGTCTCACCTATGTATGGAATCATATAGTTCTTAGTTTTTTTCTGATTTACTTTCGCTCAGTATAATGTTATCAAGGCCCATCCATGTTGTTGTAAAAGATCCCATGTCATCATTTCTTATGGCTGAGTAGTATTCCATAGTATATATATACCAAAGCTTTTTAATCCACTCGTTCTCTGACGGACACTTGGGCTGATTCCAGATCTTTGCTATTGTGAACAATGCTGCCATAAACATGGGGGTGCATTTCTTCTTTTCAAACAATGCTATGGTGTTCTTCAGGTATATTCCTAACAGCGGTACAACTGGGTCAGAAGGCAGTTTGATTTTTAATTTCTTGAGGAATCTCCATACTGGTTTCCACAGTGGCTGCACCAGTCTGCATTCCCAACAGCAGTGCAGGAGGGTTCCCTTTTCTCCACATCCTCGCCAGCACTTATTCTGTGTTGTTTTATTGATGAGTGCCATTGTGACTGGTGTGAAATGATATCTCATTGTGGTTTTAATTTGCATTTCTCTAATCATTAGTGATGTTGAACATTTTTTCATATGCCTTTTGGCCATCTGTGTGTCCTCTTTGGAGAAGTGTCTATTCATTTCTTTTGCCCATTTTTGGATTGGATTGTTTGTCCTTCTGGTATTAAGTTTTACAAGTTCTTTATAAATTTTGGTTATTAACCCCTTATCAGACACAATGTCAAATATATTCTCCCATTGTGTAGTTGGTCTTTTTATTCTGTTCTTATTGTCTTTATCTGTGCAGAAGCTTTTTAGTTTGATAAAGTCCCATTTGTTTATCCTGTCTTTTATTTCACTTGCCTGTGGAGACAAATCAGCAAATATATTGCTGCGAGAGATGTCAGAGAGCTTACTGCCTATGTTTTCTTCTAAGATGCTTATGGTTTCACAGCTTACATTTAAGTCTTTTATCCATTTTGAGTTTATTTTTGTGAGTGGTGTAAGTTGGTGGTCTAGTTTCATTTTTTTTGCAGGTAGCTGTCCAATTTTCCCAACACCATTTGTTGAAGAGGCTATCTTTACTCCATTGTATTTCCTTACCTCCTTTGTCAAATATCAGTTGTCCATAGAGCTGTGGGTTTATTTCTGAGTTCTCTGTTCTGTTCCATTGATCTATGTATCTGTTCTTATGCCAGTACCATGCTGTTTTGAGTACAATGGCCTTATAATATAACTTGATATCCGGAAGTGTGATCCCTCCTGCTTTATTCTTCCTTTTCAAGATTGCTGAGGCTATTCGTGTTCTCTTTTGGTTCCATATAAATTTTTGGAATATGTGTTCTATATCTTTGAAGTAAGTCATTGGTATTTTAATCAGTATTGCATTGAATTTATAAATTGCTTTGGGTAATATAGACATTTTAATGATGTTTATTCTTCCTAATGAGCATGGTATATGCCTCCACTTATTCATATCTTCCTTGATTTCTTTTATCAATGTTTTATAATTTTCTGAGTACTAGTCTTTAATCTCCTTGGTTAGATTTATTCCTAGGTACTTTATTTTTTTAGTTGCAATGGTAAAGGGGATTGATTCCTTGATTTCTTTCTGACAGTTCATTATTAATGTATAAAAATGCCTCTGATTTCTGAGTATTGATTTTATATCCTGCCACATTGCCGAATTCATTTATCAGGTCTAGTAGTTTTTTGACTGAGACTTAAGGGTTTTCTATGTACAATATCATATCATCTGCAAATAATGATAGTTTTAATTCTTCTTTTCCAATTTGGATGCCTTTTATTTCTTTTTCTTGTCTGATTGCTGTGGCTAGGATTTCCAGAACTATGTTGAATAAGAGTGGTGAAAGGGGGCACCCCTGCCTTGTTCCTGATCTTAAGGAGATTGCTTTTAATTTTTGCCCATTGAGTATGATGTTGGCTGTGGGTTTGTCATAGATGGTCTTTATCATGTTGAGGTATGTTCCCTGTATTCCCACTTTGCTGAGAGTTTTGATCATGAATGGGTGCTGGATTTTATCAAATGCTTTTTCTGCATCTATTGAAATTATCATGTAGTTTTTCTCCTTTCTTTTGTTTATATGATGAATCACATTGATTGATTTACGAATATTGTACCAGCCTTGCCTCCCAAGAATAAATCCCACTTGATCATGGTGTATGATTTTTTTCATATATTGCTGGATCCGGTTTGCTAATATTTTGTTGAGGATTTTTGCATCTAAGTTCATCAGGGATATTGGCCTATAATTTTCTTTTTTTGTGTTGTCTTTGCCTGGTTTTGGAATTAGAATTATGCTCGCCTCATAAAAGGAGTTTGGAAGTCTTCTTTCCTCTTGAATTTTTTGAAATAGCTTGATAAGGATAGGAGTTAGTTCTTCTTTGAATATTTGGTAGAATTCACTTGTAAAGCCATCAGGCCCAGGAGTTTTCTTTTTGGGGAGTTTTTTGATAGCTGTTTCAATCTCATTTGTTGTAATTAGTCTGTTTAGGTTTTCTGATTCTTCCAGATTGATTTTTGGAAGATTATATGATTCAAGGAATTTGTCCATTTCATCTAGGTTGTCTAGTTTTTTGGTGTACAGTTCTTCATAGTATTTTCTTACAATATTTTGTATTTCTTTTGTGTCAGTTGTTATTTCTCCACTCTCGTTTCTAATTTTATTTATTTGAGTCCTCTCTCTTTTTTTCTTGATGAGTCTCATTAAAGGTTCATCAATGTTGTTTACCTTTTCAAAGAACAAGCTCCTGGTTTCACTGATCCTCTGTATTGTTTCTTTAGCCTCTATGTCATTTATTTCTGTTCTGATTTTTATTATTTCCTTCCTTCTACTAGCTCTGGGCTTTACTTGCTGTTCTTTTTCTAGTTCTTTTAGATGCAGGGTTAAGTTGTTTATTTGAGCCTTTTCTAGCTTCTTGAGGTATGACTGTAATGCTATAAACTTCCCTCTCAGGACTGCTTTTGCTGTGTCCCATAAATTTTGAGTTGATGTATGCTCATTATCGTTTGTTTCTAAGAATTTTTTAATTTCTTCTTTGATCTCAATGTTAACCCATTCGTTATTTAATAACATGCTATTTAGTTTCCAAGTGTTTAAATGTTTTTCAATTTTTCTATTGTGGTTGATTTCTAGTTTAATGCCATTGTGATCAGAGAAAGTGTTCGATATGATTTCAGTCTTCTTAAATTTGTTGAGACCACTTTTGTGCCCTAACATGTGGTCTAGTCTAGAGAATGTACCATGAGCGCTTGAAAAGAATGTATATGCTGCTGTTTTAGTGTGAAAGGTTCTGAAGATATCTATTAAATCGAGTTGATCTAATATGTCCTTTAAGTCTGCTGTTTCTTTGTTAATTTTCTTTCTTGAGGATCTATCTAATGATGTTAATGGGGTATTGAAATCCCCTACTCTTATAGTATTGCTGTTGATCTCGCCCTTTAAATCCATCGAAGTCTGCTTTATATATTTGGGTGCTCCTATATTAGGTGCATAGATATTTATAATAGTTATATCTTCCTGTTGGATTACTCCCTTTATCATTATGTAGTGGCCTTCTTTACTCTTACTATATCCTTTGTTTTAAAGTCCAATTTGTCTGATATAAGTATTGCTACCCCAGCTTTTTTTTCATTTCAATTTGCATAAAATATTTTTTTCCATCCTTTTATCTTCAGTCTATGTGCATCTTTTGTTTTAAGGTGTGTCTCTTGTAGACAGCATATGTATGGGTCCTGTTTTCTTATCCATGCAGCTACCCTATGTCTCTTGATAGGATCATTTAACCCATTAACATTTAAGGTTATTACTGATATGTATTTGTTTATTGCCATTTTTTTTCTTTAAAACTGTATTCCTCTTTTGTTGTATTCTTTTTTTCCTTTGATCTGTTTACAACAGGCCCCTTAGCATTTCTTGCAGCCTTGGTTTGGTTGTAGTGAATTTCTTGAGTTTTTTTTTTTTTTTTTTTTGTCTGGAAAGCTTTTTATTTCTCCTTCAATTTTAAATGATAGCCTTGCTGGATAAAGTAGTCTTGGTTGTAGGTTCTTGTTCTGCATTACTTTGAATATTTCTTGCCATTCCCTTCTGGCCTCAAGTGTTTCTGTTGAGAAGTCGGAAGTCATCCTTATGGGGGCTCCTTTGTAGGTGATAGTCTTTTTTTCTCTAGCAGCTTTTAATATTTTCTCTTTATCACTTAGCTTTGGTATTTTAATTATGATGTGTCTTGGTGTTGGTTTCTTTGGGTTTCTCCTTAATGGAGTTCTCTGTGCTTCCTGAACATGTGAAATGTTTTCCTGCCTTAATTGGGGGAAGTTTTCTGCTATGATTTGTTTGAACAAAGTCTCTATCCCTTGTTCTTTCTCTTCTTCTTCAGGAACCCCTATGATGCGGATGTTGTTTCTCTTCATGTTGTCACAGAGCTCTCTTAGAGTTTCCTTAGACTTTTTGAGTCTCTTTTCTTTTTTCTGCTCTGCTTCCATGCCTTTATTTATCATGTCCTCTAACTCGCTGATTCGATTCTCTGCTTCATCCATCCTGCTTTTAATTCCTTCCATTGTATTCTTTATTTCAGATATTGTATTTGTCATTTCTGACTGATTCTTTTTTATTATTTCAATGTCCTTTTTTATATTTGTTATCTCTTTATTTAGGTTTTCATAATGGCCATCTATGATTGTTCTAATATCTTTGAGCATCCTAACAATCATTATTTTAAACTCTGCATCTGGTAATTTGGTTATATCTGATTCACTTAGGTCCTTTTCTGGGGATTTCTCTTGGTTTATTTGTGTTGTATTTCTCTGCCTCCACATTTTCTCTTCACGGGAGTGGCTGTGATCATGCGCTCACGTGTACAAGCTTTGGTAGCCTTGGCCTTTTCCCCGCCCCCGTGTGTGATGTTATGCTTGGTCCTGAGGCCACTGGCGAGTACCTTTGCTTAGCTGCGGGTCTCCGCCTGTTTCCGGGCTTTCACCCTGCCCTTGTAGGAAGAGCTTGCTCAAGGAACGGCTGCTAGCCTTGGCTCTACCACTGGGCAGGAATGCGTGCCCAAGCTCAGCTCAGTAGTGGCTCTAGTCATGAATCTTCACCTACTACAGTGGTACCTTGACACATGAGTTTAATTTGTATCATGGTTGAGCTCATGACTCAATTTGCTTGTGTGTTAAATAGAATCTCCCCATTTAAATTAATGGGAATGCAATTAATCCATTCCAGCCCCCCAAAACCACATGAATTTTTTTGTTTTATATGCTTTTAAATAAGAAAATCTACTTCATAAATAACAATGCACAGACATACATATGTACATATATATATGTATAATAAGGGAGAATATAAAAAAATAAACTTGTTTAGGAAGTGTATTTACCTTCAAGATCAGGCAAAGATGCTGGTGGTAGAGAAAGAGACTGGTGGAGGAGGTTTTCATTACTGTGCTATCACTTAACATAACTTACTCTCCACACACTTAACACTACATTTAATTGCAAAATTTAACTTACATTCTACGTAAGAAATGTGACTCTATCACTAAACTTAATTGTTATTTTTTTACTTTGCTTAATCATCATTTTATGGCTTCCTTCTCCTTCCCTTTCTCCTTCTCTGCTCTTTTCAAAACTTTTTGTGTGAAAACCACTCCTCCAGCACATTAGCATAACAATGGACCTTCCCAAGCAGGAAGGTAATTAGCCCAGCACCACTTTTAACAATAAAAGTGAGAAAAATCAGAAAATACAAATTTTACAAACTCATTTGCCCAACAATTATCATTTTCTTCACTGAGTTTTGGCTTTTGCACCACACTTTCCTTGCTTTCACTTAGAGGCTGTTTCGACAAAAACCTTTCCATGGAAGTTTGTTTCTTCCTCTCTTTTAGAATGTTCGGCACGCTATCTAGTGGAGGGAGGTGGAAGCTAGTGATTCAAACATCTGCTTGTAACTTAAAGCAAAAATTCCGTGCGTGATTGCTTATTTCTCAAATTGCTCATGATTTAAAGTGTTCGTGTGTTAAAGTACCACTCTATAACCCAGCATATGTCAACATTTTGGTCAAAATTAGTCTCAGAATCCTGATTAATAAAAATTAAATTGAACTTACTTAGTACGACATTCAAAACTCTCCATAAATATGGATTCAGTTTATCATGCCAACTTTCTATTTTATAACAAATATTTAAAACAATATATCCTAGATTATTAATTGTAATTTCAGAATAATAGCTGCTTCTATAATTTTCTTACCAATATTTTTTTTACTGGAACAGTAAGTGATTATTTCCTCTCATCTCTCTCTCTGAAATCATATTTACTGTTCATGATGCAATGTTGGATTCTTTTTTTTTTAATTTTAGTGAGAGGAGGGGAGGCAGAGTGATAGACTCCTGAGTGCACCCCGACTGGGATCTACCTAGCAAGCTCACTGGGGGCAATACTCTGTCCATCTGAAGCCATTGATCCATTGCCATTGGAGGCAAGGCCATAGAGCTATCTTCAGAACCTGAGGCCAACTCATTCAAGCCAATAGAGTCATGGCAGTGGGATGAGGGAAGAGAGAGAGAGAGAGAAAGAGAGAGAGAGAGAAAGAGAAGAAGGAGGGGTGGAGAGTAGATAGTTACTTCTGTGTGCCCTGACTGGGAATCGAACTCGGGACTTCCACATACCAGGCCAATGTTCTACCACTGAGCCAAACAGCCAGGGCCATGTCTGACATTTTATTCAAAAGAGATCTCTCCCTTTCTTTTGTATGCACTTATATAGCTCCCTTTTAAGCCTTTCTTAATGAAGTCATTGCATTTTGCTTGATATTATTTATCTGTGCCCATGATAAATTTCCTCATCTAGATTTTAAGTCCTCTGACAGTAAAGATGTCTCACTTATTTTCTCCATTGATATAAACTATTACATTAGGAGGATATCAGACCTAGTATTTATATTCATTTATTACAAATTAGTTTGATCTTTAACTGTGGCCTATTTATTCCGAGGAAGTATATTTATTAAGGCTTGTGTGAGCAGAAAGGGTGTGGGCAAACAGGACTCAGTAATTGGTTCAATGAGGTCTAAGTACTAAGACTACTGGGGGTCATACTAGATATCATAAGGAATTAGTGAGAAAAAAATGAAAAAAAAAACCCAACTTCTGACAATAGAATCTTACAACATAAAAGATAAGACAAACATGTAAAAATTTAAACAATAGCCAAAGATAAAAAAAAAAAACCACGCACTTGAATTTACAACAAAAATGAAAGAAACACGGACTCCATTTTACCTTTATCTGGCCTTTCTCACATGGTTCACTGCACACGGATTTGATGATGGTGCTTTTCTTGGACCATACTTCATCATCATCCATTTTTAATTCTCCATTGTCCCAGCTTCCAACATTGATATAATCAAAATAGTCTTTTCCCATTTCCTTGAAATTCATTATTTCATACCTTAGGAACAAAAATATAATAATTATTCAGCTCACAATATAAAACTTCAGTTATGAAAGAGGAATAAATTTCATTTACAAACAATGTATCTACTGTCATATTAGTGACACTAGGATTTTCCATGACATAACACTAAGAATAACAAAAAACCTGTCTGTTTCACTTAGTCTTTGGAGACCCTTTTCAAAAAACATTCAAGCTTGCACCTGAAATAGAAAATAATCTCATGTGAAAAGGTGATTTGATCTTAGCAGGATGAAAGACATGTTTTGAAATAACTTCAGGAAGTTTAAGTGAGTACTACTCTTAGGCTCCTAAAAAAATAGGCTTTCATCCCCACTCAAGTAAAATAAAATTTTTCTTTTCTAACCAAGTGAGAAATTTTTAATCTTTAAGACTTTTAAAAATTTTATCCTTTATCAATGGCTAAATTCATTGCATAAAGACACCTACAGGGGTGATAGTTAAAATAAGTTTGAAAAAAGCACTGCATGCAATGTGAAAATCCTGGGATATACTAGCATTTATTAGCTGGATATACAGCCTTTATTAGCTGTTATTCTTATTTTGAGTATGGGCTGGAGATGTGAAGAGGGAAAATGAATGTGCATGTTTAGATAATTTTTCTTATATGAAGAACATTACCAAAGAAGCATTTCTGAAGTAAATTTTCAATCTGAGGACATTGAATGAACAGTATACCATCACTGTGTCAGTTCCTGTTGGCATACCTGTACATTTTAGGTAAATAATGTTTTCACATAGGGAGAACCCAATAATTCTTCCCAGGACTTACAGGATTGGAAGACAGGCTCTTATAAATGCCTCTTGCAACCTTCTATACTCAGCATGTTTAGTTATCTGGAAATTGACATGATGAAAAACTTTCTAGCTTTGGGTTCAAATTGTCAGATTAGCACATTCAGACCAATGCTCTGTATGTAAATGCTAAGAACAAACTTGACATCAACCTATTTAGACATACATTGAAAAATAATACCATTCCATTTTCATTCTCAATCACAATTTTTTACTGTAGTATCTTTTCAGAATGTTAACTATTCTAAAGTTTTGTTGACTTCTCAGTGTCTTATGAATTATTCTTTAGTGTTTTATTTTTAGTCAGTAACAAGTTTGAATAACGGTCTAAATTCTATTCCTAATCCAAAAGGACCAGTCTTTAAAAACTGAGTCTCACATCTTTCCATTCTGCCAGTTATCCCAAAGCTACTAAGTAGAGAATAAGCTGAGACATTAGAACACAGAATGCAGGTAAAAAGAATTAGTATATTATGTCATTGGCTACTTCAAATACATTGGTTTCTGGGTCTTCAAAAGGTGACTCTTGAGCAAGTAACTTTTGAACATTCTATGCTGGGAAGAAATATGTTGATTTCAGAAGTCTTCTTTCTTTGCTGCTACTGATTTAAACAAATATGAAGATTTCATTGTTCACCCCTCCAAAGAGCCATTAATCCTATTCTACCAATTCTTAACTCTGAAAAGATCTAGTCCCAATTGTTAATTTTATAGCTAGTGAAACTGAAGCTTGGTGAGTTAAGTGAGTATGACCAGAATGCAGAACATGTAAGTGGCAGAGCCAAGACCTAACTCAGTCTTTAGGCTCTATTATGCCCCAGATCTACTCGATAAAGCTAAAAGATCAATTTTCTATTGTTTAAATATTGCATAAATCTGAGCTACTCTACCTTGTAAATATTCTATTACTACATCCATGCCTTCTTTGTTTTAAATAGGAGAAATGGTAAAAAAAAAAAAATGAAGGGATCTAGTGATCATAAAATAAACACAAAAACTCTTGACCTCCCTCACCTGCCACTTCTTTAACTGGCCATGAATGCAAATTGAGATGTCCTGAAATTTTTTTTAAATTAATTTTATATATTGTTCAAAATATCTAAAATATATTTTAACGAAAGGGAAAAAATGTTCTATTTTAGTATAAATAGAAACTAAAGGAATGCAAGGAACAGTTATAGAAATAACTTTCTGAGTGGTTATAACTTTCTGAAAATTAGAGCAGGCTTCCTCAGAAATAGTGACTTTCTGCTTACCCAAGGGGCTAAGCAAGACTGTTGTCAGAGGACTGAAAAAAATCATTTGGTGGAGAGAACTGTGGATAGGACTGGATTTATATGGCTCTTAAGTGCCTCTCAGTCTATAACTCTGATGCTAAGGTGATTTTTTTTTAAAGTTTAATTCTTAAATATGTGATGCATTTTCTGTTCAACATACTGGACACTCCAAACAGTGGTTCCTGCAACAAAGCAATTATACTGACCTATGCTTTTAGGGTTGTATAATCACAGATTAAAGAGAGACCTCAGGCTGGTTGGACCAAAAACTTTAATGGTAACAAATAACAAAAACTTTATATGTATATGGTAATATATATATTACCATTTTAAATATAATATAAAGACAATTAAAAAAATCTTAGGTAAATTATTCTTATTTGATGATTATGCTTAAGGTCTATATAGTGTTATTTTTGTTATTAATTGCCTATGTAAATGAGAATTCTTCTTTCTTTCTGAAACTCAGTTTTCTCCCAAGGAATTTAGGCAGTTGAAATAGCTCATCTCTATGGTCCTATGGACAGAGCCATATAATAAGAATCAGTGTGTAGTCCAGCTCAGTATCTGCAAATTTCTAGTGTTCTACCCTTGTTTACTATTCGTCACATCTGTTCTTGTTCTTCTGTTCCTTGTTTCTTATCTTTTTTTTTTTTAAAAAGAATTGAATTTATTGAGGTGACATTAGTTAATAAAATTATACAGGGCTCAGATGCACAAATCTAAAATAAATCATCTGTATATTGTACTGTGTGTTCACAACCCCAAGTCAAATCTCCATTTGATTCCATTTCCATGCATCCCCCCCACCCTCCTCCACCTTCAAACACCCCCTTTCCCTCTTGTAACCCCCACACTGTTGTCTGTGTCTATAAGTATTTTTCTCTTTCCTTAATCCTTCACCTTTTTTACCCGGCCCTCTATCCCCATCCCCTCTGACAGCTGTCAGTCAGTCCTCTGTATCTATGAGCCTGTTTCTATTTTGTTTGTTAGTTTATTTGTTAGTTTTACTTTGTTCATTAGATTCCACATATAAGTGGAATCACATGGTACTTGTCTTTCTCTGACTGACTTATTTTACTTAGCATAATAATCTGCTTTCTTTTGGAATCATTTTGGTTTTAGTATTCATCAATTGGCTTTTTAGATGTTCCTCTTTATATTGATTGATTGATTGATTGATTGATTTTAGAGAGACATAGAGAGCAGAGAAAGAGAGAGAGAAGCATTCATTTTTTTGTTCCACTTAGTTGTGCATTCATTGGTTTCTTCCTGTATATGCCCTGACTGGGGATCGAACCCGCAACCCTGGTATTTCAGGCCAATGCTCTGACTGAGCTAACTGGCCAGGGCTGTTCTTCTTGTATTAACATTTTAGCAGGTACATAAGGGATTACAATATGCATTTTTAATTTTAATTTTTTTTTAGCAAGAGGGGTCAGGTACAGACTGGGACAGACAATAGGAAGGGAGAGAGATGAAAAGCATCAATTTTTTGTTGTGGCACCTTAGTTGTTCATTTATTGCTTTCTCATATGTATCTTGACTGGGGGGCTCTAGATGAGCCACTGATCCCTTGCTCAAGCTAATGACCTTGGACTCAAGCCAGCGACCTTGGGCTTCAAGACAGTGACCATTGGGTCATGTTTATGATCCCCTGCTCAAGCCAGCCACCCTGTGCTCAAGCAGGGGCTCCTGAGGCTTTCAACCTGAGTCCTCTGCATCCCAGGCTGATGCTCTATCCACTGCACCATAACCTGGTCAGGCATAATATGCATTCTTAATTTATCGTATTTTCTACTCAAAGTTGATGTGTGCTTAATGTAAAATATAAGAACATTGCCCCTATATAATTCAAGTATTTTACATTCACATATTTTACATCCACTTATAAGCACACAATATAATGTTAAATAGTCATTGGTCTGACATTGACTCTCCATGTTTACTCTGTTCAATTACTGTCAGTCCCAGGCTGTGATAGGGCTCTGAAACCCTAGTTTTTAATTACTAACTCTCTAGACCAAAGGTCAGAAAATTTTTTCTATAAAAGGACAGACAGTAAATATTTTAGGCTATATGAGACTGTTTCCTTTGAAACTATTTAACATTGCTAGTGTCACAAGAAAGCAGTCACAAACAGTATATAAACAAATGAGTGCTAATGTGTTTCAATAAAAACCTTATTTACAAAGGCAGCAGTCTTGGTTTGGCCTGCAGAATATAGTTTGTTGACCTGTGATCTATCCCACTGATGGTACATAATAAAGGTCCATATTTCTTATCTATACTTCTGAAACCCTTAGAGCTCTCAAAACCACAGTTTTTCTTTTTTTAAACTCACTTGGCATCGTAACACAACCCAATTTGAATTCATCTAGTGAAAAAACTTGACCCACACTGTCATGAGGCTATTTATAGGCTATTTATCACGCTTCATGTGAATATTCATATGTTTGCTGCAAACATATTAATGTGTTGATTAAGAAGTGCTGCTGAACAGCATGCTGGGGTTATCAGAGGGCTGTATAACCTTTTATAAATTCAAGAATGTTGAATTCTGTAACACACTTTGGCACGAAGGTTTTTGTTAAAGAATTGTGAACTGATAGCAGTCTAATTAGATGTGAGGGTCAAAAACCATGGTTCTAGTTTACTCTCCGACAACGCATAAGTGCTTGTGCCTATGTGAGCTGCCATCTCGCGTGGCTTCCTCTGTTTAGGCTCTTTCTCTGGGACGCTGGCATTTTAAGGGAACACTTGGTCACCCCAGGCTCCTCTGGTTCACTGCACATTTTGGAAGCCCTTTGATCCAGCAAAGCCATAACGTTTAATCCACAGAAATAACAACATAATGCCTACAAACACATTTCTCAGAATATAATGGCTTTTTTATTGTGATCCTGGTTGATAAATTGGCAGGATGCTGTATACGGTTAGGAGTTCAAGCCCAGCAGACTGAATAAAAATCTTAACCATCATTTCTTAGACTCTGTTTGTGGGCAATTCATTTAACCTTTGTAAGCTTCAGTTCATAAGACTTTAGCTGGAAAAGAGAATAACGACATTACTTATAGGATTAAAACATAGAGGACTTAGCTTAGAGTTTGACTCAGAATACACACTCAATAAATGTTAGTTCTATTTATATTGTAAATACAACTGGAGAAGTTGGAAAAACAAAACGCTGCAAAACAACTGTTCCTGAGTCTGGCTTATGCCCTCAGAAGCCAATTCTGATCCTTTATTTATGTGTTAACATAATATCCAACCTTAGTAATGCTTGGAAAAAATCTCTAAACAATTGTGAATTCCCAGGAACTGTTTGTAAAACTTTATGTATATTGTCATTGAGAAACTATCTATAAATTTTATGTGAGTTTTAAAGAGGTTCATGTTCCAAAAAAAACAGGTTAAGAATGAATGTCGGAAATGTACCCCACTGCAGCATAGTTGGAGGATTATAAATGAGACAGTGATGTTCCGCCTGACTCATTAAAGGTTTCCCATTGGAATAGAGCTGAGCCATTTCTTTATTACCTGGTTTGTAGAACTGGCTTGGGTCTATGATATAAAAACTCTTTGACCTGGTGAAGCTATAATCATCAAAGCCTGTGAACAAGACCCAAGCTGATGTCGGTACCGTAGGGATGCATACAGGAATAATAAATCAATGTGTAGGCACCAGAGCACTGGCCTAGACCTAAGCCCAAAGACTGAGCTCATTGGTCCACCTGCCCCAAGAAGTGTTATAACAAAGGTCAAGTTTCTTTGATTCTGGGAAAATGCTTGTATCTCTCCCCCTCCCACCTTGCACCCCTTGCCCCCTGGATATACTGAGTAGCCAAAACTGCACATGAAAGGTCAGCTAATCTTAGCTAACAGCCTGCCTGGAAAAATAATTTTCCTGTCTTTATAACAGAGAAAACATCTGGCTTTCCTCTTGGTTGCTGTCACTGAGGAGTCTAGTTTGCATCAGAGACAATCTCCAGCTACTTCAGGAATATGGAAACAAGATAAACCAATGTGCTTGGTACAATGAGTAGGCACCTAGGTTGTGAGTCATGGAGGGACTCATGAAATCTTTTTTTTTTTTTTTTGGCCTGGTCAACTGCAAACATTGTGTAAGGTCAGCCTCTGCAAGCACAGCTGTCAAGTATAATGTGCTACTGGCAGAGTACTTGGGATGTTATAGCGGAAGACCAAAAAACACCAGTTGTTCTGGAGCAAGGCAGAGCGAAGACCCAGCCCTGCTATAACTCAGAATATCCTTCATGGATTGAAAGTTCACTGTGTAAAATCACTTATGAATTTGCAGTGCGGAATAGATGTGAATTCTGTTAAGTTCTAGGTACTTAGTGACTTTCCCTAGAGGCTGACCTATAATTATGAGGAAGTTCATACATTCAGGCTCCTCTCTGTAAGTAATGAAAGGTGAAATTTCAGAAAAGCAGTTTAGTACTCAAGAATGGAGAAAGTGCTCCAGTTGGAGGTTAATAATATAAAATATGATATAATTTACTGGAGGTATAGCAAACAATAAAGCAGCACTTCATGACTATTTCTGGATTACCATAATTTGAATTGTTCTTGTTTCAGAATAGTTCTATTACCCAAGAAGAAATCAGAATAAAGGGAATAACATGGCAAGCAGAATTTGCTTTTGATTATCTATGATAATGTGAGGCTCCTGTCTTTATGTGTTTAAGATCTCTCAAATGTAAGGATGATTCCAAGATGTTTTTGACATCAGCATCAATATTTTTCCCTGGCCACAGAAAATAGGGCTTTCCATCTATGTCTTTGCTCACTTTTTTTTTATACAGTGAGAGAAAAGAAGGCTGAGACAGACTCCTGCATGTGCCCTAACTGGAATCTACTCGGCAAGATGATGACTAGCGGACGATGTTCTGCCCATCTGGTATGTTGCTTCGTTACTCAGCAACTGAGCTCTCCTTAGCACCTGAGGTGGAGGCCATGGAGCCATCCTCAACACCTGGGGCCAACTCATTCCAATCGAGCCATGGCTGCATGGAGGGGAAGAAAGAGAGAGAAGAGAGAGGGGGATGGGTGGAGAAGCAGATGGGTGCTTCTCCTATGTACCCTGACCAGGAATCAAAACCAGGACAACCACATGCCTAGCCAATGCTCTACCACAGAGCCACCAGCTGGGGCTTTTACTCACTTTGTGATGTCAGAGCTAGTCAAACACGGCCAGTATTCCTAGATAAACACATAGGAGAGAAACAGGCACCACAGGATCAAGAGATGGTTGTTGTTTGGCTTTATGGTTTAGAAAAAAATTGTAACAATACCTTCCTGGAGAGTCTCCATTCTCATCAAATAAGATCATATCTCCGGAAACCCCAGTAAAATTTGTTTTCATCAGGGAGTCCAACAGTTTCCGTCCATCAATAGGCTTCATTGCATCACAGAGGCCTGCATAGCCAGGGCAGAGGGACATCTGCATGTTGTGGAGCCCATAGGCCATGGAATAGATTGCATTGATCACAAATCCCATTTTGGAATCCTGAACATGATGTGTTCTCAGAGTCAGAGAACCTGTTGAAAAACAAATAAGGAATTAACTTTGAGATTTAATTCTATTATAGTGATGTCTAGGATTCTGAATAATTCAAGAGTGCAGGAGAGCAATATTATAGTTAGAACCAGAGGCAATACTAAGACCCAGATGCCAACATCTTAAGCCTAATGACTGCCTTCTATTTCCAGGTTATTTTCCCCAAAACCCAAAAAGACCTGTATCCTCAACAATACCAAGATTCACTTACTCCATTAACAGATTCTGAGAATAGATGCAGGCTAGGACTGCATTTCTCTACCATGAAAATTATCTTAAGGATGGATTAATCTCTCGGGAACTCCGTTGTAGCAACATACCTCCATGATTTAGAAATTCTCAACAAATCTTCAGTGTCCAAACTATTAAATTCTCTTAGGCGAGCAAACTAAATCCTCCCTATCTTGACTCAATTAACCTATTTAAATTTATCACCCACCACTTCCAACCTTTAACCATATGCTCTCTATAAAATGAATTATTTGGAAATTATGAAATACAATATTTATTTTTTTAAAAAAGATTTTATTTATTCATTTTAGAGAGAAGGGGGGGGAGGAGCAAGAAGCACCAACTCTCATATGAGCCTTGACCAGGCAAGTCCAAGGTTTTGAACCAGTGACCTCAGCATTCCAGGTTGACGCTTTATCCACTGTGCCATCACAGGTCAGGTGAAATACAATATTTAAAATTCATTAATTAAGTCAATAAACACTTATTGGAGCCTGAGTATACATGAAGCTATGTGGCAGATGAGCTAGAGAAACTACAAATATGAATTGAATGTGGACTCTGCACTTAAGGAGAAATTTATTCAATAATAAAGAAAAATTATATAATTCAAGTGAAAGGTATAATGTGTTAAATCAATAGAGTTAAAATCTATAGAGGCCGAAAGAGGGAGAGAGGTCCATTCTAATAAAGGGCTTTCAGGAAAGTTGCATTGAAGCATTAACATGCTCAATGGGTCTGACTGCCTCCCTGTTTCCAGCTTCAGAAAAATACAAAAAAAAAAATCTCAATGGGTTATTGATTCAACAAATACAAAGTGAGTGCATGTTCCATCTGACTGCTCAGAACTTGTCGGGAGTAGAGGACATGATGTTGAATAAGATAGACATGATTCTTGCTATCATTTACTTAGTCTAGAGGGCAGATAAGCATCTGGTTTGACAAGTGCTGAAACAGGTCTGAATTGAGAAGGGCACTAGACCCAGAAGCTCACTGAAGCTGAGCATGAAGGTTGAGTATCAGCTGGATGAAAAGTAGGGGACGGGAGGAGAGTGTTCCAAGCATGTGTGAAGGTTCACAGATGAGATAGAGTGTGCTGTATTTGGGAAGTTTTTAAGAAGATTAAAATGGCCAGAACACGGGATGGGAGGTAGAGGAGAATGTAGAGAACTGAAGTAGTAGAGGAAGGTGGCACTGATTAAGCCACTTTAAGTTTGATGTACTTTATTATAAGAGCCTGGGGATCTTTTATAGTGTTTAAACCAGGCAATTATCAGATTTCTATTTTAGAAAGACCAATTGGGCTACAGTGAGGAGAAAGATTTAAAGGGCTATAGGAGTGGAAACAGGAATACCTATTAAGAGGCAATGCAACAATTCCAATGATAGTTGAAAATGATCTTGACTAGGGTAGAGGCAATCATAATGGAAAGGAATGTTTAGGAGTCAGGATCTACTACTATGCCCAGTGACTAAATAATGCAGAGGAATGAGACATATAGAAAGAGTTTGTTAATATGGTCAAAGAAACAGCTGAAATAATGACAATTTGTCATTTGGTGAAATATTTACTTTAAGTGGAATAAAAAGGATCTCTCCAAAGATAGCAAGATCTTTTTTTTTTTTTTAAAGTAAGAGGAGGGGAGACAAAGAGACACATTCCTAAGACAAAGTGCCACAACTGGTATCCACCCAGCAACCCCTGTCTGGGGCTGATGTTCCTATCAACTGAGCTATTTTTAGCACCTGAGGCTGATGTGCTCAAACCAACCAAGCTATCCTCAGCATCCAGAGCCATGCTCAAATCAATCAAGTCACTGGCTACAGGAAAGGAAAAGGGGGAGAAGGGGGAGAAGGGGGAGAGGGAGGGGAGAAGAAAAGAAAGGAAAAAAGGAAGGGGAGAGAAGCAGATGGTTGTTTCTCCTGTGTGCCCTGTCCAAGAATCGAACCTGGGATGTCCATACGTGGGGCCGATGCTTCACTGAGCATACTGATTAGGGTCTTAACTTGTCTCTTTTCTACCTTTGTCCATCCCTTTTCTGTTCAAGCTGACTTTCAGCAAAATAGCCAGAAAAATTCCATTAAAATATGTCAGATCATGATACTCTTCTGACAAAACTTACTAGTGGCTCCCTTATTACTGAATTATGTTGCAATGACCTTAAAAAGACAAACAGAAGTTTGGCTCATGGCGTTCTACCTTTACTTAACCTTCTGACTCCATTCCTGGTGCTCTACACTTAAATGATTCCTCTCTAGCCACAATGATCTTTTCCCTGGTCCTCAAACATGCCAGGTGTGTTTCTTCTCCAGGCCTTTGTACTGTACTTACTGCTCCTTCTACCTGGAATGCTCTGCCTCAGAGATCTGTGGAGCCTATTACCTTGCAAATTCAGGTCTTTATTCAATTATCGTCTCCTCTGTGAGACCTTCTTTGGATATCCTGCCTACATTGCACTTCCTCCCCACTCTTTCCACACTCTCCCCATCTCCTTTCCCAGTATTATTTTTCTCCTTACCACCATCCAAAGTACTATATATTTTATATATCTGTCTTGTTTATTGTCTGTCTCATCCACTGACTGAAATGCAAACTCTGTGAGGACAGGGATTTTCTTCTACTCTGTTCACTACTCAGTGCCTAGAACAGAACCTGGCATACAGTAGGTCCTCAGTAAATATTTGTTGAATGAATTAAAGAACTGTTCCCTCTAAATAAACTATCCCTTCTATTTTATTTTCTTCCCTGGCCCTCCTAACACTAATCCTACTATTTTTCAAAGGCTCCAAGAGCACTTTTTCATGAAGACTACCATGATTGCAAGTACTAAAATTAAACTTTACCTTCCAAACTCTCTTACTTTCTCTATACCTTTCTCAGGTACCCTGTGTACCATGCTAGCAATATCGGCACACTTAGGGGAAGGAGAATTTGAAACATCCAGTCCCAAGCCAGTCCATTTCCTGCCTTCGTCTGTTTAACTCCTTAAATAGAGTCAGAGTTACTCACCTGATGGTTCTATTTCCAGAAAACAGGCTGGAAATAGGTAATCTCTGAGGCCATCTTAGATGCTTGATCATGAGCCTAAACCACATACTGCAACTCAGCCTCCACACCTGCTAATCTGGATTCAGCCACAGGTATTTTAGTGTTTATTAAACAGGTGGTAGTTCGATTCTCATTCTTTTATTTTTCCTCTTATGAGCAGAATTAGGGGATCTAGGTTTCAATTCTTGCTTTATGCCTACCTAGCTCTGACTTGGACAAGTTACTTAAATTCTCTAAGATTAAATTGAGTCATCTGCTAAACGGCAACCTTTATTTTGCAAGAGTGATATGATAATTAAATGTTATAGGAAAGTCAGAAGTACCTCGCACAAAGCCAGGCACAAGGTAGATCCTTCATAATAGTTACTATATTGAAATGTAATCCTTAACAACCTTTAGTCACTATGTTTTGTGGTGAAGACTTTGGAGAATAAATGTAAGTCAAAGGCCTTGTCTGATGTGATGCTTGAAGGAGCTCCCAGGCCGTCACCCTTCAGCTTCTCTTTCTGATTGGCTTTATGCGGTGCCTACAGCAGACAGCAACTGGCACAAAGGCAAAATCTGAGCCTTATTCATTTGCAAATCAAATTACAGCGCTTTGGGCATGGCTGCTATACTATTTGTTGAATTGAGTGGATGCAAGAATGAAAATTTGCATTTGTTTGGCAGTTTTCAAAATAATTTTTGTGTATACTAGTGATCTGCATCAACACTGCATCCAATTTGAAGAGATAAAGAAATGGAGGTGAAGACATTTTATGTAGATTATCCAAGGTCACGCAGATAGCAAAACTCAGAAGTAGACAAGAATTTCTAGCAACAAGATTAGAGTCCTTTTTGCTATACAATGTAGCTTTTCACTGGAACTATGTGCTCCCTGAGCAATAGTCTATCATCTTTTTCAAATATTTTAATTGAGATAAGGTTAGGGACAAATAAACTGGTAACAGTAACACAATTGGGTTTTTTTTACAAAGTGCTATGTTTCTTTCCCCTTAAATAGTGCCCATTGGTGCTTCCCATGATCTGGGCCAAGGAATATACAGAAGGAGCTGACCAACAGCAAGAGCTTGAAAAGCAAAGAGCGCATATGTTTGTGTGCAATCTAATAAACGTTCGTTGTGATCGAGCAGCTAGTAACAACTGGTCTATCTGGGAAGTGCTAGGGTCTTGTAGAAGTTCCTGGTGACTGTTTTGCCTTGTAACTCAAAGATTCCAAATGATTGCAAATTAAAAACAAAACAAAACAAAAAAACTCACTAGAAGAAACTAATGGAAGTTTAGCTTTTGTAATTTAAGTTATTTTGATACATGTATTTTTAAAGAAAGATATTTTAAACTGCTTTAGCATTCAGGATGCAGCAGGGGTTCAATTCAGAGACATTCTATAATAGTTTGAATGCTGCCTATATCATTTCATCTACTTTCATGCTTTTCATTAGAAGAAGCAATTCATGACTGAGCTCTCACCTTCAGGGGGCTATAGAGCTCTGTTAAAATGTGTGCTAACAAAATAAATATTTTATAAAATGCTTCAATTTTATAAAACTCAATGAACTAGGAGTCATTTCCACTACAGATAAAGACACTAAGGAGATCAAGATGACTGATTAAATGTCTGGCAAGTTTAGCTTTTTTTTTGAATAGAGGGGACTACTATGCACATTTAAAAGCAAGAAATACAATAGACTCAACATTTGTAGATGAGAGGGAATTGTTGGTTAATTACAGAGTTCTTCTCCCTCTTATGCTTCAGGCATTGATCTGTCTAGCTCCACCCCCTTCCCAACTCCACCCACTTCTGAAGGGGTTGAAACTACAAGATGTTATCTTACTTTATGTTAGAGCGTGCATGACAATCCCAAAGAACAGCAAAACATAGAGGATAGGAATACAGATTCTGGAACCAGGCAGCGGGGTAGAATCATAGCTGTGCTACTTACTAGCTGTGTGACTTTGGCCAAGGTCATTAATGATTCTGTGCCTAGAGAAAATGGATTTAATAATAGTATCTCACTATTTTTGATTTTTAAAATATTTTGATTTTAACTAAGATGGTTTTATGTAAGGATTAAATTAATTTATAATTATAAAGCATTTGATAAAATACATTGATTTATGTTACTTGGTCCCGACTCAGCTTCTATTACTAATGATCTGGTTTGTTTCTCCACATTCAAAATATAAAGATCTGAATGCATGCTGAGAAAGAGAGGCATTAGCTAGCAAATGTGTCTAGTGTGATTTTTAAGGGGCTGTATAACATAAGGCTTTGGAGTGTTTTTCTCAGAGAAATATAATCAGATTAGATCCACCTCAGATAGTAGACTCCTTTGTTACTTTCTGATTGCATCTTTAACACAGACATGCTAGACTCTTTTACTGGCTGAGTAGTGTCCTCTTATATGGATATAGCATAATATGTTTTTACTAATTCCAGAATGTCTTATAATTTCTTGCTTAGGTGACTACAACAGCCTCCTCCCCACATATCTTACTGCCTCCAGTCTTGCCCTGGCTGAGTCTCTGTGTTTCCCAGTAGATATTTAGAGAGTAGTCTTTCTAAAGCATAACTGATTTTGTTAGTCCCCTACCAGGATCATTCAGTTGATAACCAAATTATTCTGTAAATACCTTTTCAATCAACAATTCAAATGCTGTAGAGATGTTTACCTGAAACATCTTTTTCTGCCTTAAGACTTTTTTATTCTGCTCTCGATTTACCTCTCTACTCTAATCTGTCATACTCTTGAGGGGCAAAGATTCTGTGTCATTCACAGTGGTAGCCCTTGTGCCTAGCACAGAACCTGATAAGTAATTTGTACTATTGAAATATACTAAATATGTGAATAAGGCCTGATGTTTCAAAGTTGTCATCAAACACCAGCTCTGGTCCTCAGACTGTCAAATTTGCTTGCTAAAGCAATTGTTTTTTTGTAAAGTGACACTAAATAAAACTAAATAACAATGCCAATTTGCAACAGGATCTACCAGGTGGACCGGACAGTACTACTAAGCAATCCTGTGTGCTCTTACCATCTAATAAAACTACCTGGGAAAAATTCTCGTCCAATCAAGATGGAGAAAGCATTCTTTGCCCTGTTTCTCCCGCTGAATGCTGCTAAAAACCCTGAAACATGAACAGTGACAGGTGGGCTGGGGCAGGAAACCAGAATTCCTAACACCACTGAAGCAAGCATGAGGTTCTTGACTCTCTTCCCTCGAGCAGCTCCCAGCCTGGACTCAAAGGCAGCCCCAACATGACCATGCACCAGTCCCCACTGCAGGCAGAAAGAGCACCGAAAAGACCTCTCCATTTCTGCTCTGAGGAGTGGAAAGGGCACCTGTGAGTCAGAACGAGTAGGAGGAATTTAATTTTGTCTTTTATTTGTTTGTTTTCCTAGGCAAGCCCCCAGGTATTTCTGCAGAGGGGGTGGCTGGGCAAGCACCTGTGACTCCTAGGGCGGGAACCCTTCTCGGTGACCAAAGGAACTGTGTTCCATGAGTACGGAGAAACTCCCCATTGCGTTTTTACTTTCTCTAGCCTCTCCCCACTTGGCTTCCTCGCCAATCTAGTTGAATAAACAGCTGTGAGACAGAGGTGGAAACTAAAGGCTCAGATATCTACTCAGAGAACCAGAAGGGGAATGAGAGGGGCTGGGACTTGGAGTGTCAGGGAGACTATAGAGAGGAAAGGAGCTCAAGAAAATGATTCCATACAACTGAATTTGAACTCCTAGGCTCCCCCTTGAGTTGTATAGTCCTGGATATGAGCCCAGTCAGCATATCAAAGTTTGGAAATGTGAACTACCAGGTACAACACTATCTAGGTCCAGGACTGGTCCCTCAATGAAGCACATGCACAGAAAACTCTGACAGCTCTGCAAAGGCTTTGACATCTGCCCTGACAGTGGAACCAGAGCCCACATAAGGTGGGTATGAACTGGAACCCTGAGGCTAACCAAGTTGATTTCCTGTATTTTTTTTTTAAATAAACACCCAACATAAGATCTCTTTTTATATGAAATGTCCAGAATCCTGACATGACACCTGGAGTAACTGTCTGTGATCGTTTGGGAGTGCTAGAAGAGTCCTACTGATCTTCTGTCTACATTTCCAAGCTCCCTTTGTCTCCTCTGGTTGACACAGTCTTTCTTTGTGATTTGTTTAACTGCTTGTCTGCATACTAGTCTGCCAGAAATTTCATGCTGGTGTGCAAGAGAGTTACCCATCCTGATGTTGTATAAAGATTACAGACCTGGTGATCTCAGCTGCATTTGCTTATGCTCAGGCTGATTTCTGTCTCAGCGGTCCTCAAAATAATTCTCCTATTTTCAATGGTCTTCAAGCATAAAATGGTTGAAAACCATTGCTTTAGATGTCTTAATAAAACTCAGCTATATTCATTTCCTTTGTTCTTGCTATTTAGACCCTAGAAAGAAATTCTGGCTCATTAGTTCATTTATTTGTTGGCACATTCAGAGATAGTAATTAAGTTATTGATTAAACAGACATTTATTGAGTCCTTACTGTATGTCAGACACTGCGCTGAATGAAGGTTATACAAACACAGGGGTATGGTATCTCTCCTCAGAAAACTTATCCGGCAAGGAAGGCAGGGGCTCAGTGACAGAAGTTCGCGGGGGTCCAAGGAGTTTCACCTTCTTAGGAAGATTTTAAAGTCCTGAGTGCCCATATTAACAGGGCTCATTTTATCCAATAAGCAATAGGAAAGAGAGGGCGTGTTAATGACTTGGCAACGAAAGAACCGGACTTCATTCAACAGTATTTACTTTGTTCAAGGATTACTTTTTAAGGGCTACTACTCTGGGCCAGGCCCAGAGGAGGCAGGACAGGAGGCTCTGTGCCAGCCGGGACCTGCCAGCTGCTCCAGGCTGATCCGTTCACAGCAGCCTGCGCCGCCCAGAAAAGCCAGCGAGCAGGGCCGTAGCTCCCTCCGTGTTGCTCTAAAACCGGATCCCTCATTTAGAACACTGAACTCGCAATCCCAATTTTACTATTGTTGAATCAAATCAGAAGACTCCAAAAGGATTAGCAGAAACCGAATCCTCCAATCTGTGATGACAATTTAATTTTACAGTGCTCAAAACATGTTCTTGAATTCGTCTGGGGAAGCGGAACGTTGAAGCTTGGTAGCTGTTACACAAAGGGAAACCAGGCTGTCTCAGCAAGCAGAATCCGAGAATGCCTGAGATACCGGGGCCTTGAGCGAGTATCCAGCCTAGCGGCTGCAGCAGGAAAACCCTTGGGCAGAATTCTTTGTACATGTTCAGCCTAAATGCTATTTTGTGGACATTTTACATAAGAATCCAGCTTTGTAGGCTCTCTTGGAAAACTCAGATGTCACAATACTGACTACACATTCTCACATGGCAAATGCTGACACGCTTCTATATATTTTGTACCTCTCTGGCCCCTATACTCATCTGGGCTTGGGCTCTCCTAATTTGATCCAATAAACTCATTTTATAGATGATGGAAATAAGGCCAAGAGAAGGAAAAGGATTTCCCTGAAGTCATGCCTTTGGCGGTAGCTGGCCAGATACTCCGTGTGTCCAAACTCTTGGATTGGTGCTATTTTCATATGGGAGGCAAAGGAAATCATGATTTAATATTGTTTTCAGCAAGTTAACTCATGACTGTAGAGTAAGCAACAGTTTATTATTATTATTTTATAAATTCCAGTTAATTTTTTGTGTTAGCCTTTATGGTATAGATACCAAGGTATGCTCAGACTGCCCTCACTATTTCCTCTCTACCTAACAAGAGGGGAAAAATACATAGAAAAGCAGGCTGTATGGGAAGGAATTCAAGTATTTTCTAGGAGGGAGATTATAAGTTTGGATGATTCTTTCGGATAACATACTGTAACAATGCAATGAAAAAGAATTGCAGTGAAACAAATTCCTCTGACTCTCATTTATTTTCTGAATCTACTCATTCCTCATGCATATGGCAAATGGATTCCAGTTATGCTCAGTGGATGACACCATCATTTGTTTCCTGCCATGACAGCAGGGCAGAGCATCCCCCAAGCCAGAATTAATCTTTTGCCATTATCTGTTCCCACAGAACTGTGTTTACCTCTCTTATAGCATGTAATGCTTCTTGCCATGCATTAGAATTAGCCATGTGATAATCTGTGCCCACCACAGACTAGACACATCCTGACGGCTAAAACTGTCTTGATTATACTGTATTTTCCCTCAGTGCCTAACACTGTGTCATAGAGTATGCAATTTATTCTTTTGTTTAACATGTATTAAGTACTTATTTTGTGCAAAAGCCTCTAAACACACTATGAGATTCAGAGATTAGTTCAGAATAGACAGTCAGCTATATGCAGACCAGGCCTGCATTGATCTTGCTTATTATTATATTTTCAGCACCCAGAATAGTAGTCAAGATTTTCAAGAATATATTGGTGGGTCATATGAATGATGGATGAATATGAATAAATTTGCTGTGTGGAATTAATATATAGGGAGGAAGCCAGACAGAGAAATTAAAGATATAATGAAGATGCAGGTAGCTTCTTGGGAGCATATGTTAAGATTAATAAAATAAAGGAGTAGTTATTAGATCTATGGCTTGGAGAGACCAGTGATGTCATGAAGGAAAGATTAGTTTAGGAAAGGGTTGAAGTAACTAATGACATTCCATAAACTATCCATACCCTTTCCTAACACTGTGTGTGCCTATAGTGCATCAGGAAGCATGGCAACATGGCACAGCCAGAGTTGTGCCCAGGCCCCTGTGGAGACACCAGTTTTGATTTTCTGCAGACTTCAATTTGTAACTGTGCCTGGTATACAGGCAGTTGACCTCTAACTGCCGATATTAAATGCAAATGATTGCAGTAGCTGCAGAAAGAAGACGTCTTCAGGGAGCTGCAGAAACTCAACAAGGATTGTACACTTTTATGTGCAGAACACCACATTTTAAATTTAAATTATTCACCATTAACCGCCGGTTGGCAGCCCTCTGATGGATGTTAATTCAGTTAGCGTATCTCTTTCATTCACATTACAGTATTTTGAGGAACTTCCATATGGTGTGTAAATGAAGGAAGAATTCCACAGGGATATGAAGGCTGGTGGTTATGATATTATTCAAAAGAGTATGTGGCAAAAAGCCATGGCACTGCTTTCTCCTTACACTCTGACCAAACTCCTCGACTAGACCTTTCCTACTTGGCTCTGTGCATCCATCCTCATTGCCATTATTCTTTTTCATTTTAACTGTGTTTCATAATATTTTCTAATGATGTGCCTTTCCCATTTTTATCTGTTGAGATTTCTATTATGGTTTAAATCACAGTTTAATTGCCACTTTACTGTGAAGTCTTGCTAGAGTTTTGCAGGGAGGATTAACTAATTTTTTTTTCAGGACTTCCTTATTTGGAAAACAATAAGGAAATAATACCTGCTTGCAGAGTTGTGAGAATTGAGACAATGCATATAGAAGTCATGACTCCACAATAGGTACTAAATAACTAGTACCTTATGTGGTTGCTATTATAATATACCTAGTACAATTTATATGCAAGAGATCACTAGATTAGTCTAATATAGTCATAGAATTACCTGTCCCCACCTGTGAAAATTTGAGAATTATTGGTTTTTTACTTACATAATGTTCTAAAGTTTATGCTTCTGAAAATAAGGAATGCTAAAAATTTAAGTTCCATTAAGACTTCTAATTAAAATAACAAGCATGCTAAATGAAAACCTCATCTCATATAATAAGCACTATAATTGAAATGAAGTAGAAAATTGAAAAAATGAATTACATTGCAGTATATAAATTTTCTGTGAAGAATTCAACCACAAAATATAGAGTTCACAAATTTTGGAAGATTAATTATCACTTGGAAGATTAATTATCACATGTAATACAAGAGATTTAATTAGGGTAGAAATATTTGTGTAAAATGTTATACATTGGATCACTATTATTAAAGTTTTTATGAAGCTCTGTCTTTTGAGTATTGTAGTTACTGTAACAATAGAACTAGCTTTTTTATTATAGATATTACTTTAAAATAACAATAATGCTACTTTCAACCATGATAATAGTTATTTTACAAAAATAGCCACTTTTTAAAATAAATCACTTTATTTTGAAGTGTCTTAAAGTTTGCCATTAGAGGATAAGAGATGGGAAAAGAAAGTATCCCATAGATGCTAGATACTGGCTGCTTTACATTCATTGCCTCATTCAATCCTCATGGCAAACATCTGAACTAAGCATTATATTCTGCCTTTGTTATGATGAGAAAATTTGGGCTCAGAGAGTTAAAATAAAATGCCAATGACATACAAAGCCAAAACATGGTAAAATAGCATTTCCATCTTAGTTCAACTGGCTCTATAGACTGACCTTTCTGTGTTTGTATCTCCCTAACTTTTATAAATATAAGAAGGTCACTTTTGCAAATGCCATTTTCTGTCACTTGAAACAGAGAATAATCATCCCTATTTACTTCTGAGGGTAGCATTTAAGGAGCAAATGAGAGCTATGTAAAAGATTTTAATTATCATAATAGCAATAGGTAATATTTATTGAGAAATTACTATAATTTTTCTAATTTAGCCCATTATAAAAGCTCTACCACTAGCCTCATTTTTTTATACAAGGTAACTGAGGTTCATATATGTTGGACAACTTTTCTAAGGATGAACAGATTAAGAACACATCAAACAGATTGTAACACATTGCTAGTATCTGGACTGAACACTTTTCAGACACTCCAGCATTATATTAACAGAGAATTTTGGAGGCATGTAATATATGAAACCATTCTTTGGAACATTAACTTCCCTACCCCCTATTCTCAGTCCCAACTTAACCCCAATCATCTGAGCATCTGACAGCTATAACACAACCAAGGTCTTTTCTAGTGGATTGGTATTTAATACCTGTATTAAAGTCAAAACCAGTAATATGGAAACTAAACTAAATCCCCTTGAGACTACTCAGTGAGAGACTGATTTTATTGACATCGTTCGGCCAAATTCCAAATTGAGTTCAATGGTGGCTCAATGTTATCAGCTGGATAACTAATTATTTGAGTTCCAATTCAACTATTAATTTTTATAAAAGGTATTGGTTTGGTTCTGTCCAATGTTGCATGTGTTGGGTCTGCATTTGCAGAAGGCAGCAAAATGCAATACAAAGAAGGTAATTTTAGAGGCTTGGATTCAAATTTCAGCTCTTTATTTGTCAGGTATAATCTACTTGCTAGTAAATCTCATAGAGCCTTAATTTGTTCATCTGTAAAATAATAACTATAATAATTTCTGAGGATAAAGAGAGAGAAAGTGAATTAGAAAGCAAATTAATGATTATTTTATTATTAATATTATTTTATAATCTATAGATTTTAGGACAAGTTATATCAGTTCTTCAAAGAAATCTGTGGATTGGTTCATCTGGCCTGACATATATCTAGAGTAAAGCAATTCAGAACTGAAACATATTGTCCTTTTAAAAGAATTCACACTTCTTGTGTCTAATTATTGCTAGAGGTCAAGGTGGGACCCTCCCTTAGTTTTATTAATTGTGGCTTTATCTGTAGATGTTTCTGCTCTGTATCTGAAATACTTCTCTTCCCTCTGTAATCTCAGCATTGATCCGTTTTTAAGAAATCACACTGGAAAGCAACAGTTTAAAAAAAATGATTCATAAAGACATTTCAATTGTATACAATATCTTATCTAAAAATATTTTCTAAAATATTACCAAGTTTAAAAAGAAGTAATAGAGATAAGCAACTGCTTAAATACACAGTTCACCTTACCATTGTGAATATGTGTTGATTTTATTATATAACCTGGACTTCGAACCCTTTGATTCCTGGGTTCACCCACTTAGCACAGGCTCAGAGCTGCATGCTGGGTGTGGGGGTAGGTACAGAGGGGAGGAGACACCTGCTCTCTTAATAAACATATAATATACATTCTACTCCAGCCAGAGTTTTCAGTTAGTGTTCATTAAACACCTAGTGAATTCAATCATCTATACATTGTCTAATGGCCCGTGTGTGTGCACCATTGGGTTAGCTTGTTTGAGTTATACAGCCTGAGGTTTGAGCTTGCTTTGCCACTTATTAGCTGTGAAATCTTGAGCAAGTTATTTAACCTCACTAAGTGTATTTTCCTTTATTTTTAAATAAAAAGACACTAATAGCTATCTCATAAGATTGATGGGAGCATACAATGAGCTAGTGCTGGGAAAGTGTGGGTAAGAATAGAGAAGACTAGCAAGCAAGAAACTGCTTATTAATGTTCATTATGATAACGATGATGGTAATGAGACCACTTATATCATTCCCAATTACTGAATTAAGCTGTAGTAATCTTCATTATTTGGCTTCATAGAATCCAAATCCTTCCCTTAATTTTGATGAGCTCCTCATTGCACCTAAATTCTAGAAAGCTGTAGAATCCTTTACACTGGGCTCTTCGAAGTAGCCTTGTCTTCCTGCGTTCTCCATGCCTTGATTGCCAGGTAATGAGAATAAAACCCAGGCTCAGTAAATTGGAAGCACCTTCCCAGGAATCTGGAGAAAGTGATGTAAAGCAAAAGGATGGCCGATATTCATTTACAGTAAAGAGAGTAGTGGAGTACAAACATGGTTCCACTCTGGCCAAACTCCTAAAACTGAACCTCTTGTTTCACAGCCCCAGGGAGCTGGTTCAAGTTTCCAGCTACCAGTAGATTATGGGAGGCCTCCATATTCTTCCAAATAACAGTATTTATTTTTATTTGTATTTCTTTTTTTTTTTTTAACATAAAAGAGCCAAGCTAAAATTGATTTCCAGTGATTACAACTAAATCCTCTAACATGAGTCAAATTGTTTTTTGGAAAAGAAATCTGCTGGATATCTACTTACTAATTATTTGAGTTTCAATTCAACTATTAATTTTTGTAATAATTACTGATTTGGCTCCATCCAATATTTCATGGGTTGTATGGGTACCTTCATTCTGACAGAGGGAAATCATTTAATTTTACATTAAAGTGGAACCATGGACTAAAACATTTCCTGAGATCAATTATTTGACAAAAGGAATGCAGACATGTTCAATTCACTGCTGCTGATTTCCCTCATCTGGGACAGCAGATGCCTTGCACCTCGGAGGCTGATATCACAAAAGAGAGCTCTCTTCAACGTGACTCTGAACCACCAGTTAATTCTTAGAAAAGAATCACCAGATACATTTTCTTCTCTCTTATCATCCGCTGAGCATATTACCTCAGTACATAAAAGGAAACCCTAGTCCATGCCTGCTTTTTTACCATCTCCAAGAGAAACTAAGAAATATGGGAGGAAAGAAAAATGACAACAGAGAATCTGGCATAAGAAATTGAAATTGTCAGGCATCCAGGGAACCCATACTAAGGAAAACTTGCCATGTGCTTCTGAGAGTGAGTTCAAACACAGTTTTATTTTCCAAACCTTATACATGATGTCCAGCAACAGCTACTTACCCATGATACAAAAAAAATCCCCTTTAGAAACAATTATCTATATGTCAGATAAAGTGTTTTAGAACCATAAAACACCCTAAACTACTATTTTAATATTTTGCTAGAATTTCCCAGATGTAACAAATGCCAATTCAAACAGAATATGGAAAACATTTCAACCTGAAACAGTCAAAGAAGCAAGAGTGTACGCATAATTTGTCAATGCACTAACCTGGAGAGGTTTGTAACTTTCATTTATTTGAGTTACATTTTCAGACAATGTAATTTTTGGATGAATTCTTTTTTTGAATCGCATTCTTTTATTTATTGTTGAAGTGTTGGGATTCTTATCGCTATGAAATTGCTAGAGAAAGAATATTGTACAGGAGAAAAATACAAATAATGATATAATGAAATTTTTTTTGGTTCTGTTTTTATTGATTTAAATTTATTGTGTTTACATAGATTCAAGTGTCCCACCAAATACAATTTATAATTTATTGAATTTTAATAAATGCCAGAGACAATATGCTCTGGTCTGAGTGGTGTCCTCTCAAAATTATGTTAAAGCCCTAAGTGCAAGTGCGATGATATTTGGGAGGGTATCTTTGGAAGAGTGAGGCTTTTGGGGGATATTTGGGATGGGGTCTGTGAAATCACGAGGGTGGGGGCCTCATGATGGAATCAGGGTCCTTATAAAAAGAGACACCAAAGAGGCTTGCTCTCTCTCTGCCATGCAAGAAAGCAGCCAAGAAGAGGTTCTCAACAGAACCTAACCATTCTGGCACCCTGATCTTGGGCTTCCCACCTCCAGAACTGTGAGAAAATAAATTCCTGTTATTTAAACATTCCAATCTATAGCATTTGTTACGGCAGCTGGAGCTAAGAGACTGAGTTAAGTGCTTCACAGGTACTATTCTATGTTCTCTTTATAAGATCTCTGCCAGGTAAGCATTTAATATCATCCCAAAATTACATTTGAAAAAAATAAGAAAAGAGAGTTTAAGCAACTTGTCCAGTGTCACAGACATTAAGTGGTAGAAACAGGATATAAATCTAGCGTGTCAAATGCCAAAGCTTGCACTTAAACCCCAATACTGTGATGCCTCTGAGCTGTATAACTTATTATTTATGTCAATCTACCACTCATGAATCAGTTCAACCACAATTGTAATATTTATTAATATACACGAGTTTACCTTATATTTCTTTATGGAACTCTTTTTTTTTTTTTCAGTCTAATGGCCCCTGTTCTTCCTGAAGTTACTGTCTGAAAGAGACACAGGACAGTTTTTACTAGCCTAGTTTCGAGTGCTTCATGCTTCCATCCAGGCTTCTAGTTGTGTACTTACTCTTAGTAATTTTGCACCAGGGAGGTCTTCATTACTATGGCATATTGATAAATACCAGTTCCACTTCTAATTGTCTCTGTGCATTTCTATCTGTATAATTTCAACCTTGAAACATTTAAAGCAAAACTCATCTTCTTGACCCAATTTATTTCTTTTGTCTATTTTCTCTATTTTTCTATTAACAAAGTTCTCTCAATAACCTATAATTAAAACCTGGAAGTCACCCTCAACTCTTCCCATTCCCTTGACTTCAGGAGTCACCAAGTTTATGCCACTCTATTCTTATCCGAGAGTAGCTGCAGTGACACCCTCCAAATTCCAGTGGCTTAATACAATAAAATATCAATCTTTTCCTCAGCCAATAAACTCTAAATGATACTATCAGATTAATCTTTTTGAATATGATATTTGATTATATCATTTATTTCTCAAAAATCTTCAATGATTACTTAATAGAGAGAAGAGAATTTCCTCAATCATGGCCTACCATGCACAATCCTTAAATCTTTTCCCACTTTCATTTTCAGCCTTATCTGTTAATATGGAAGGCACTTCTACTCTGCTTGAGCAAGTTTATCCTCTATCACTGGAACAGGCCTTGTATTTTCTCAATTCTATTTAGTTTTTCTAGTCTCTAAACTTGGAATACTCTGCCCCACTAAACTTCAGGACTCAACTGAAATGCTAACTCAGTCATTAAGGCCTAATCGCCCCAGACACAAGCCTCTCTACCTTCTCTAATATCTAGATCTCTTAAGACCCATTTTACTCATTTGCTAATTAACATGTATAACCTCATATTAAAGATTTCCCCAGATAAATTATAAGGTACCTGCAGGAAGAGAGCAACCCTGAGATGATCTTTATACCCTTTTTCTACAACTCTTAAACTAGCTAAGAATCTTGCTTAATGGATGTTCAAATAAAATAGTAATTAGATAAAGAAGAGAAATAGCAAAAGAATACATGCCCTGAATTTGTATCAATACTTTATATTTTAGAAAGAAATCATGTGCCACTTAGGTCATATTTAATATCAACTTTGATTTTATGAAGCCTCGGGTTAATCAGTAAAATAATTTTGAAAGCAACAGCTCACATATTCTGGATATATTCCAGAAATTGAATTGAGAGGGTCACTAAGAATCACCATGGTAACAGATAGATCTTCTAATTCTTGTAGTCACTTTAGAGTAGAATAGCATTTACTCATCATGACAAACATCTGGGAGCTGCTGCCCCCCAGAGCAGTAGGAAGGTATAGCATGTCAGGGTAACTAGCATTCTTCTGTGACCATCTTCAATATCCTAGTACCTTAATACAATGAAAGTTTATTTCCTGCTTACATCACAATCTGATTTAGATTGAAGTTCCAAGTGACTCAGGGAACCATGTTATTTCTGTCACATGACTTGTGAATTGGAATGCTGTCGTTATTGTCTATGAACATATAAAAGCCCTCTTCATAATGGACTCTCGACGCCAACACTCCTCTTCCATTCGCTCAGACTACTCTCTCTCCTTGGCTTCTCCTCTCCACTTACCTGTACCATATCCAAATTCTCCCTTCCAATTTTCCTTGCATACTCTGACCTGCACTGATTTCTCCTATCCATAGGTTTCCATGACTCTTTCTGACTGAGTCACACATTCTGTCAATGCATTAAACTTGAGAGATCTTGGAGCTGACTAAGCAAAACATGAACTGTGGAGTCCAACAGGGTTCAAGTACTTGCAGTGCAACTAATCTTGGAAAAACTAGTGAACCTCTTTAAGCTTTAGTTTCTTATTGCACTAAATACTTATAGTATGACTAATATCCAATTAAACTGGAGAATAAATGATAAAACTGTCCTTGAATTTCTTTTCCACAATGCCTGGCATATAGAAGCACTCAGTAAATGGAGATTATTAAAAATATCCTCTGCTTCCACTGCTTCTGCCTGGATCCAAGTCATCTCTCATCTTATTACTGCAGTAGCCTTCTAACTATACCCCTGCTTTCTTTCTTTGCCCACACCTACCTTTTATTCTTAACATGATAACTAAAATAATCTTTAAAAACAAACAAACATACAGAAAAAACAATTCAAGCCCTTCCTTTGCCCAAACCTTCCAATGGCTTCATGTTTCACTTAAGGAAAATTCAAGGTCAATGCAATACCAATAAAAATCTACAATAGCTCGCCCTCTGTTAACCTCTTTCCCAGTAGTTTCCTCCAACTTACTCTGCTTCAGTCACACTGACCTTCCAACTCTCTCCTCAAATATGACCGCTCAGGCCCCTCTCTGGACTCCATACCTATAACTTCCTCCTCCTGGAATCACCTTCCCTCACGTCCACCTGGTTTACTCTTCAGCTCATCCTGCAGAATATACAAGCTTCCTTTTTTTTTGTAAGGTTATCCCTGACCACCCTATTTAAATGCACCCTTGCTTACATTCTAAACCCTGCTTCCCTGCTTTAATTTTTTTAGCATTTATCACCATCTAATGTAATACATAATTTATGTATCTATTTGTGTTTTAATCTAGCTCCCCCTAAGAAGAATGTAAGCCCCATAAAGTAGGTTATTTCTATCTGTTTTATTTACTTCTATAGCTCTGACAGCAAATAAAAAAAATTACAATGAGTGGCATATAATAGGCATGCAGTAAGTATTTACTGGAGAGATAAGTAACATTATTTTAATAACATATATTTTGTTCTTTTAGGTTGGTACCCCAAAGTACTAGATTATACACTTCTCCTAGATTCCACCTAGCCTTACCCAAGGTTATAATGGCGTAACAATAATTTAATAAAGCTATTTCACATCTTTGATGGAAGGCTCACTTGACACCTTAATTCCACATCATAGCTGTGAGGGGCAGTAGCATCTTTATTTAGTAGCCATCTGGCCGGTGTGTCAGTTCTCTAAAATTTTTAAAGGTTGTGACATTGGCAATTAATGTTAAAAACCCTGACCAATCACGAGGGCTGCAGCAACAATAATCCCACACAGTTGTCATGACGATGTGGGTAAACTCATACAGTATCTGACACTCAGCCATAAAATTAAAATTATAATTACCTCTATCAATTGGCTCAGGAAATGGCACCTGCTATAAAGGCAAGCATACTAGACTTAAACATCCACATTAATGTAAAGGCCAAGGCCAACAGAGACAGAGGAAACATCTTTTTTTTTCCAGTGTTGTATTCTAATAATATACTATTAATAATTATTCCTAGCATGGAGATTATTGGAAAATATATTTATTAATACAACATGGTGCATTTATTTTTCACAATAACTTAAAAGCCAGTACAATCTGTTGTGAAAACTTTGTAGGTACAAAGTTTTAATACATTTCTAGAGATACTTTTTATAGAATTTTTACTAGTACCATAATTTTTAACATCTTCATATTGACTTTAAAAGTATGTATATTACCTACATTCTATAAATGAGGAAGGCATTGCTAGGTAACCGACCTAAGGTTACAGAGTAAGTGAATGGGAAGCTGAACTTACCAGGCCCTCCCTCCGAAGTGCTCCTGCCCACTACACAGCACAGCCTACCGAGACCCCTGAGAGACTCTGAGAGGACGCCGTGCTCGGCAGCTCAAAAGGAATGAGCTTAGGGATTCAAAGCAAGAGGAAAAACATCCTTCCATAAAATAAATTTCTATTTGGTTTTGAGCATCAAGAAGATCACAAGAGATAGAAGAGACAAAAGATTTTGTTCTTTGGTTATTTGCTAGGAGCCTCAAAATATGTCTGGCTTATTCCCAAATATATATGTATGTATATATAGTTGTACTTAAACACTTCTTAAAAGCTGTATAAAAGTAGAATTGAAATACAATAAACTTCACATACTGAAAGTGAACAACTTCAGTTTTCATATGTGTGTACTTTTTGAAACCAGTACAACAATCAAGATAAAGATGCATGCATTCCATCCCCTCCACGTGTTTTCTCGTGGACCTTTCTACTCCCTCCCATCCCCATACAACACTGATCTGCTTTCTGTCATTGTAGATTACTTTACATTTTCTAAAGTCTTATAGAAATCTAATTATGAAGTGTGTACTCTTTCCCTGATTTCTTTCACCCAGCGTAATTATTTTGAGGTTTGCTATATTATTAGGTGTATCAATAGTTCATTGCTTTCTGTTGATGAATAATATTCCATTGGAGCTATGGCAATCCAAATTTTCTAGTGCCATTTGTTAAAAAGCCTATCTTTTCTCCACTGAATTGCGTGTGTCCCTTTGTCAAAACCAGTTTTGCATATACATGTGGGTCTGTTTCTAAATTTCCTGTTTTGTTTTATTGATCTATTTGTCTGTCTTTATGCTGATACCATGCTGTTTTGATTACTCTATTTTTAGACTGAGTCTGAAAAATCATGCAGTGCTAATTCAACAAATTTATTCTTCTTATTCAGAGTTATTTTGAGGATTCTAGGTAATTTGCATTTCCATAAAAATTTTAAATTCCATTTGTCAATTTCCATTTAAAAAAGAATGCTATGATTTTGATTGTTATTCTTCAAATCTATAGATCAACTTTGGGAGAATTGGCATGCTAACATTATTGAGTATTCTGTTATGTGCACATAGTGTATCCATTTATTTAAGTCACCTTCAATTTTCTCAGTAATATTTTGTAGTTTTCAGCATAAAGATTTGCTATCTATTGTCAGATTTACAACCAACTATTTCATATTTTTCATAGTATTTTAAATGCTAGTATTTTTATTTCATTTTCTAATTGTTTAGTACTATTTATTTACAAATACAAGAAATATTTATGTATTAATCTGAAATACTGCAAACTTAATAAACTCACTAGAACTTTTTGTAGATACCACTAGATATTCTAAATATGCAATTATGCTATTTGTTAAGAAAGACAGTTTTATTTTATCATGTCAAATATTGGTGCCTTTTATTTCTTTAGTTGATGTAATATATTTATTTTACTGATTAAAACCTCAGGTGGTAAGAGGTGACCTTCTCACCTGATCATAGGTGAAAATCTTATTATGTTGAGGATGTTCAGTCTGTTCCCAGTTTGCTGAGAATTTTGTGAAAAATGAATATTAGGTTCTGACATATTTAACAATTTTATAAGTTTTTATTTTTTATTTTATTTTATTTTTTTACAGGGACAGAGAGAGAGTCAGAGAGAGGGATAGATAGGGACAGACAGACAGGAACAAAGAGAGATAAGAAGCATCAATCATCAGTTTTTTGTTGCGACACTTCTGTTGTTCATTGATTGCTTTCTCATATGTGCCTTGACTGCGGACCTTCAGCAGACCGAGTAACCCCTTGTTCGAGCCAGCGACCTTGGATCCAAGCTGGTGAACTTTTTGTTCAAGCCAGATGAGCCTGCGCTCAAGCTGGCGACCTCGGGGTCTCGAGCCTGGGTCCTCCGCATCCCAGTCTGATGCTCTATCCACTGTGCCAGTGCCTGGTCAGGCAATTTTATGTTTTTAATACAGTAAATAACACTGATTAATTATTGAATATTAAATCAGCCTTACATTTGGGATAAATTTTACTTAGTCATGATATCATAAAATTTTAAAATATTGTTGGGGCCCTGGCCAGTTGGCTCAAGTGGTAGAGCATTGGCCTGGCGTGCAGGAATCCCGGGTTCGATTCCCAGCCAGGGAACACGGGAGAAGCGTCCATCTGCTTCTTTATCCCTCCCCCTCTCCTTCTTCTCTGTCTCTCTCTTCCCCTCCTGCAGCCAAGGCTCCATTGGAGCAAAGTTGGCCCAGGTGCTGAGGATGGCTCTATGGCCTCTGCCACAGGCGCTAGAATGGCTCTGGTTGCAACAGAGCAACGTCCCAGATGGGCAGAGCATCGCCCCCTGGTGGAAATGCCGGGTGGATCCTGGTTGGGCGCATGTGGGAGTCTGTCTGCCTGCCTCCCTGTTTCCAACTTCAGAAAAATACAAAAAAACAATATATATATATTGTTGGGTATGATTTGCTAAAATTTTGTTTAGAATGTTTTCACAAATGTCTATGAGGTACAGTGGTCTGCAGTTTTCTATTGTAATATTTTGGGCCTCATTTTAGTATCAGGGTAATGCATGCCTCAGTAATTGAATTGGGAAGTATTCTTGACACTTTAGTTTTCTGGTTGAGTTTATGTAGAATGTTTATTAGTTCTTCCTTAATTATTTGGTAGCAATTCACCAGTGAAACCAACTGCTCTGGAATTTTCTTGGTGGTAAAGTGTTTAACTACAAATTTAATTTCTTTAACAGATATAGGACTATTCAGGTTGTTTATTCATCAGCACATTTCAAGAAATTTCATTGAAGTTGATCAACTTATTTTATAAAGTTGTTTTAAAAATATTTTCTTTTTCATATCTGTGGACTTGGCAGTGATACTATCCCTCTCATTCCTGATATTGGTATTTTGTGTTTTCTCTCTTTTTCTGATCAATCTGTTTTTTCAATTTCATTGATCTTTAAAAAGAACTAGGCTTTAGTTTCATTGATTTTCTCTTTTGCAGTCCTATTTTATATTTTATTGATTTTCATTTTGATCTATTATTTTATATCTTCTAATTACCTCCAGTTTTATTTTCTCCTATTTTCCAAATTTCTTAAGCTGTGTCTTTAGACATTTACTTGAGATTTTGTTTTCCTTTCTAATATAGCCAGTTAAGACTATAAGATTTCCCTTAGTGTTGTTTGAACCTCTGCACTGTAAGTTTTTTTCAGTCTGACTGTTAGGGATTGACACCATTCCTTGTCTCATATGGGTGCCAAGAGCACGGGTCTCTCTAATCCTGCAGACAGTTCTTTTCCAGGCTTTAAAGGTAGATGGCAACATTCAGCTGAATACTCTAGAGCAGTGATATTTCAGCCTTTTTCATCTCATGAAACACAAACTAATTAATAAAATTCTGTGGCATGTCAGAAAAAAATAAAGTTATATTTTTTGCTGATCTGACAAAAATAGGTATAATTTTGATTGATTTACATAAAAAATTAATAATAGTAATTACCTGCTTTTTTTTGCTCCAAAATGAATTTAAAAAAATTAGATGCCTATACTTGTATATGAGGATTTCTGGTACCAAGAATTAACCAATCAGACCCAACCTTATTATGCAATGTGGCCAATAAGATGAGACTCTATTATATGAACTATATATTTATTATTCAAGACAGGGCATTCACACCAGATGATTTATTGTTGCGTTGGCTGTTTTCATTTTAATTTTACAATCTAAGGGAAAAGTCATCAGTGTATCTTTCTAAATATTCAGGTACTGCTTGTTTTAAAATTCTTGCAGCACATTGGTTGAAAATCACTGCTTTAGAGCGAACCTGCGCAGATCTCCAGAGCTCTCTTTTCACACAGCTCTGACTTCTTTGCTCTAGGGCTATGAAAATTCTAGCTTCCTTGGTCTCTCTGAACTCACAATGCCATCTTAACTTGGAGGGCACACATCACTTATTTCTTGTCTCTTAACTCTTTGAGTAGTGAGGTTTTTTTTTAATGAAATTAGTTTCAGTTACAGTTTTATTTACTTAAAATCATGTTTGAGAACCAATTTATGAAAACTCAAGAAGAGCATACATTTGCCTTATTTATTTATTTATTTTATTTTTTTTGTATTTTTCTGAAGCTGGAAACGGGGAGAGACAGTCAGACAGACTCCCGCATGAGCCCGACCGGGATCCACCTGGCACGCCCACCAGGGGGTGATGCTCTGCCCCTCCGGGGCATCGCTCTGTTGCGACCAGAGCCACTCTAGCGCCTGGGGCAGAGGCCAAGGAGCCATCCCTAGCCCCCCCCCCCCCGCCAACTTTGCTCCAGTGGAGCTTTGGCTGCAGGAGGGGAAGAGAGAGACAGAGAGGAAGGAGAGTGGGAGGGGTGGAGAAGCAGATGGGCGCTTCTCCTGTGTGCCCTGGCCGGGAATCAAACCCGGGACTTCTGGATGCCAGGCCGATGCTCTACCACTGAGCCAACTGGCCAGGGCCTCATTTTCCTTTTTTAAATGTTACCTTACCCTGAAAATAAAAATTTTTGTATGATCATATTCTAGATGGTCAGGAGGCATGAGGACATACACAAATGTTTGTACAACTCAAAGGGTTAAGAATAACTGTCATTCATTGCTTGATGTCCAATGCCTTGAAAACTGTGTTTTATATATTTTATTGTTGATATCTCAAGTTGGAGAGTAAATTCAGGCTCTATTACTTCATCTTTGTTGGAGGCAGGCATTTTCTCAGCTGATCTTTAAGTGTCTTCTTGGTCATCAACATTTTGAAGCCTCACTAGAGTCTTGTGAGTTAGCTATTATTTTTAATAATCATCCCCATCTCACACATGAGAAAAGTGAGACTCAGAGAGGCTAAGTAGTGGCTATTGGTTGAGTTATTTTATCTAGATCTTCTGGGTCTATAGCTAACACTTTTTACAGTGCACCTGAATGCCTCAAGTGGCTGAGGCAGCAAGCTTGTCTGACTTCCCTTTAGATTATTTGAAATATATTGAATATATCTTGATTTCCAATTCTAGTGTCTGAAGAGTTTAGAACCTTTGCAGCTTCTAAAGCAGGGGCCTTCCTCTGAGAATCTTGTTGACTACTTTTTGTTGGTGGATATTCATCAGGGAAAATTACATGTGCTATCACTTACTTGAATGGAAAATTAATCCCACTTCTTAAAATCTGGCATTCAAGGAAGAAATATGACAGATTATGTTTCTTAAACATTTGATATGTTAGTGTATGGGAGCTTTATCTACCTCTGTTTGATAGTCCTTAAAGCAGACTCCAAGATGGAGAAAAAAAGATTTCCCCAGCAATGAAAAGTATCAAAATATAAACAAATCCAAGAATTGTATTAAGCCAAAACTGTTACATCAAATTCTAATTAAGTTAATTCTTTGGCTGATATAAAGACAGAAATGGCCAATACAGCAAGAATCCATAAAAGAGTAGTGTCCTTAACATGTTCACCAAGTCCAAGTTGGCCCCATCACCATGCCAAATCCCTGAAAAATGCAACCCAACCACAGTTCAAGGCTTTTAATCACTGTAAAAAAAAATAGAAGACTGGATAAAGAAGATGGGGCACATATACACCATGGTATACTATTCAGCTAGAAGAAATGATGACATAGGATCACTTACAGCAGAATGGTGGAATCTTGATAACATTATGCGGAGTGAAATAAGTGAATCAGAAAAAAAACAAGAACTGCAGGATTCCATACATTGGTGGGACATAAAAACGAGACTAAGAGACATGGACAGGAGTGTGGTGGTTACGGGGGGTGGGGGGAGAGAAGGAGGGAGAGGGGGAGGGGGAGGGGTACAAAGAAAACTGGATAGAGGGTGACGGAGGACGATCTCTCTTTGGGTGATGGGTATGCAACAGAACTAAATGACAAGATAACCTGGAAATGTTTTCTTTGAATATATGTACCCTGATTTATTGATGTCACCCCATTAAAATAAAAATTTATTTATATAAAAAAAGACAGAAATGGGCTTTTGCTCAGCAGATTTTACTACATACAAAAGGATAATGTGATCAAAAATTTTCTTCGATGAATGGTATTAATATTATTCTAGTGTAGTCTTTCCTGAAGTATATTGTTAATCAGTGTTACATAAGAAGGATGAGTTCAGAGTAAAACAGCAAAAAAGATGCTAGATTAAAGAAGGGCATTTAAACATTTTTACAGAAGGACTATTTTTTTCCAACATATTGATGTACATTATGAATCTCCAAAAAGTGAATACAGAATGTGATAATCATGGAATCTGGATTAATTGTTTTTCCAAATGCAATCTCAGAAATATTAATATCATATAAGGATGAGGAATCTCTAGTGTAGGGGTTAGCTGTGGCACTTATTTTAATTTGTGATATTTTTATTATAATCCAGCTACTCTTACCCAGACAACGTTTTCTTTTCAATGTACTGTTTGGGATTTTTGAGTCATGTTTTCAGCTTTAGAGATGAAGTGTTTTGAATAATGTCTATACCACCAATATTCATTTTAAATGCAAACAAGAGCACAGAAAAAAGTTGTGATGCATAAGGTAGTAGTATCCTTTAATCCACTTCAAGTCTTCATCAGACATATTCATGAGAAAAAATATGGACACCTTTCCAAGCTAGTGGAACCAACTTTTCTAATATAGGGAATCCCTTTTGTGTTGAATAATTACACACATTCCATAAATATTATTTGTACTTTCAGTATCTTTTGACATAGAAAACAAATAGTGGCCATAAACTACTACAATTTTAGTAATTTAAAATGTTAATTTACAATTTGTTAACTGCAATAGCTTGTGCATAACAATAAGGCACTTGTGTGTATCGCTGTGTGAACATCTGTATGTTCACACAAGGATATACAAGGCATAGTTTAGTTTACTGACAATTTTTAACCATATATGAATTCTGGACCCTGTCAACAAATCAACAGGAACCCCTGGGATGTACAAGCCCACAGACTGGAAACCACTGCTCTAGGGCCTCTTACCATTGTAACACTATCTAGGTCTAAGAGAAGTAAAGTCACATTTATTTAACAATATTTATCAAATACTTGCTCTGTACAAGGCAAGGTGCTAGGTATTTGGAAAACAGGGATGAGTAATACAGCTCCTTTCCTTGGGAAATTAATAATTTAATGGAGAAAGATGAACATAAAATCTTTATATACTAGTATAATACACAGATGTTTATATGTTAGTGTAATGCAGAAAAGAGTAATATTGCTGCAGCTGTTTTATCCCCTGTGGGGATGGCATCATTTCTCCTCCAGAATAAACTGCCTTCTCTGTGGCACAGTCACTCTAGCTGTAGCTTTGGGCTGTAAAGGTGAGCATCCACTCTCCATGGGTAGAATTTTGAGAAAGACAAGAAAATACAGAAATAGCTAAATAGGCTTATATATGAAAAGGAGAGGCTTTTTTTTTTTTTTTTTTTTTTTTTTTGTTTGTTTGTAGAAATATTCAGAAGAAAGAGGTAAGAGTTCCAGGGGAAGAAAGGAGGAGGGACAAGCTCCGTGGTGGTGGAAAGCGGGCAGGGGAAAGGGAGCGTGCGGGGACAGCCCTGTGGGAAAGTTTAGATCAGAAGAAACGCTAGAATGGGTATAGTGGCCAAAGGACTTTTATTTGAAGTGGGCATGGTTGTTTAGGTAAATTCTAACTAAATGAAAACATTAACACAGAAGAGTGTAAAACCTACATACGTTATTTTTTCTCAAAATAAACAGGTCTTAAAACCACAACTAGCTTAAGAATTAGAACAACACTAGCACCCCAGAAATGCCCTCACGGCCAAAGTGCTTTTATGTTGCTCCAAACTCATTCATCTCATCCTCATTTTACTGACAGAAGTTTGGCACATGCACAAATACCTATGTGAGTGCTTGCTTGTTGGCATAACAATAAAGGAAGTGGAGGGTCTGTGTTCAATATCTGAATTGGTATGTGACAAAAAAGACAAAAGACACTGGAAGTGCAGTGTTAGGGAAACAGTTTCTTTGAGAGCAGGAAACAGGAATGAATAGAAGGCATGAGAATGTAGCTCAGTAGGACTGACAAATATCTGGAGGTAGGCCTTTCATTGAGCAAGACTGAGCATGTGCAGAAGGAAGTACAGGGAAGTGGCCACAGCACCCTTAATGGAAAAGCAAAGCCTGCAACTTGGCTGGAGCGCAGATTTCAGGAGTGTAGGAACAAAAGATGTAAATGCAAATGGAGAATGTAAGGAGTTTTAACTGGAGCAAAGAAGTTGGAATTCCTTTCTGTAGACCCAAGAGAACCAAGGAAGATCTTTAAGAATGGAAGTAACATGATGAGATACACTCTTCAGATGAATACCTTTAGGACAATTTTCAGCACAAAATGGAGGAGAAAGAAGCTGGTATCAAAAAGAAGATTAAAGAGGGTATTATTCTGATACTTGAGGGAGAGATAATGAAGAATTAAACTTCAGTAGTAGCATAAATGTTTGAATTCAGGCAGTACAGAAAAGAAAGAACAGATGTGAAAGTTGTTCAAACAGTAGGATTCACAGCATTGGGTCACCAGTTTAACGAGAGGACAAGAGAAGGGGAATAGATGAAGATCACTTACACCTTACATCTTAGGAGACAGGGTAGAGGAGTGATTCATTTGCTTAAGGTGGAGATTCAAAAAGGAGGAACCCAAAGTTGGAGGCTGTGGTTATAGAAGTTATAATGAGGTTTGTTTTAGACACAAAAATTTTAGGTGCCTTCAGGACATCCAAGTGAGAATTTTTGTGTGTTAATGTCATAAATGACACCTCTGGAAGTTAACAGAGGTGACAGACAAGTAGAATTCATAGAAAGGATAGAGCAACTGAATGCCAGTGGGTGACAGAGAATAATTGTAAAGGAAATGAGTTCTTAAATTAGTTCAAAAATAACCTATCATACAGTTATTAGAAAACAGTATTAATTATATTATCTGTAGCTTTGAATACTAGGTAATTAAATGAAAATTAGAAAAATTAAATTATATTCTTAATATTTTATTATTAATTTAACTTATAATTTAAGTAACATAACTGTGCAATTTTTATAAAACTTACTGAAATCAGGCTCACTTTTTTTTTTTTTTATTATGTGAGGGATGGGGAGGCAGAGAGACAGATTATTGCATATGCCCTACTGGGATCCACCTGGCAAGCCCCCCACCAGGCGATGCTCTGCCTATCTGAGGCCGCTGAGCCCTTGCTCCACAATGGAGCTATTTTAGTTCCTGAGGCAGAGGTTCAGACATTCCTCAGTGCCAGGGGCCAACTTGCTTGAATTTACTGAGCCATGGACATGGAAGGGGAAGAGAGAGAGAGAGAAGGTGAAGGGGGAGGGATTGAGAAATAGGTGGTCGCTTCTCCTGTGTGCCCTGACTGGGAATCAAACCTGGAATATCCACGTGTCAGGATGACACTCTACCATTGAGCAAACCAGCCAGCGCTAATGATGCTATTTCTAAATAGTCACATTCTGAGGTTCTGGGAAAGGACATAAATTTGTTGCTGTGGGAGGGGAAGGTGTAATTCCACCTAGCATCTGACGCTGCTGGAGAAAAGAGAGATCAGAACAGTATCTGAGGGAGCAGGCTAGACACACAGAGTAAATAATCTAAAAAAAATTTTTTTATAGGGACAGAGAGAGAGATAGACAGACAGAAACGAAGAGAGATGAGAACCATCATTCATCAGTTTTTCTTTGTGACACCTTAGTTGTTCATTGATAGCTTTCTCATATGTGCCTTGACTGCGGGCCTTCAGCAGACCGAGTAACCCCTTGCTCGAGCCAGCAACCTTGGGTCCAAGCTGGTGAGCTTTTGCTCAAACCAGACGAGCCTGCACTCAAGCTGGCGACCTCAGGGTCTCGAACCTGGGTCCTCCACATCCCAATCCAATGCTCTATCCACTGCGCCACTGCCTGGTCAAGCAAGAGATTTATTTTATTTTTATAATACACAAAGTGTGCCAATACTAACGGACACTGAAATAATTTATATTAATATTCATATTAATGGAGCATGTGTTGATTGGGATTAGAGCATAATGAATTGTGATATTGTTGTTTTGGGTGTTATACACAAAGATGTATATATGCAAAATTTACCAAGCAGTACACTTAAGATTTGTGTATTTTATGCTCTTATATATAAATATATATTATTCTATAACACACACACGTGTGCTTGCATGCACACACACACTACCCAGAAGTGAAAAGTTTCAGGTTTGAAACCCCAAGGTTGCCAGCTTGAGCATGTGCTCATATGGCTTGAGGGAAGGTCAGTCAGCTTGAGTGTGGGGTTGTCGTCTTGAGCATGGAATCATCAACATGATCCCTATGGTCAGTGGCTTGAGCCCAAAGGCTGCTGGCTTGAAGCCCAAAGGTTGCTGGCTTGAATCCCAAGGTTTCTGGCTTGAGCAGGGGGCCACTGGCTCAGCTTGAGCCCCCAATCAAGGCATATATGAGAAGCAATCAATAAAAACAACTAAAGTGACACAACTAACCTTCTCATCTCTCTCTCTTCCTCCCTCACACCTCACTTAAAAAGAAAGGTGTGTGGGGAGGTGTGGGTGGGTCATAAAATGATTATTTGAAATGCTTTTTTTGAATAAAAATAACATCATTTTAGAATGTTTGAAAATTATAGAAAGATAAAAAGAGAGGGATTTTTTTCTTATGTTTATTACTCATTTCTAATTTTCTAAGAAGTCTCTGCCAATATACCACTGTATATTTATTTCTTTTAAAATATTTATATTATAATGTTACATGAGTTTTTATTGTAAGAAAATCAATATTTAGATTGTCATATAAGCTACCTTTTCTTTTTTGCCCTTTATCTTTATTATATTTCTTAACACAAGGACTTTAAAATTTTTTATTTAATCAAAACCACCCATTAGTGGTTTTGATTAAATAGTCCCATTCTCATATACTCATTACTTTTTTTCTTGAGTAAAACCTTACTCATCCTCATACAGTAGTTTTGTCTCTTTAAATTTCCTTTTCCACACTTAACATTTTTTACTTATTGGGGTATTTTTGTATGTGTGTGTGTTCACATGCACACATGCTGTGAAATGAGACTATATCAACCTTTATTCATACTTCATAGGTCTTATGGTTATTCAGTGTAAGTCTTCCAGGTGTTAGTATTTTGATGGCTGTCATTTTTAATTGATTTTGTTATATGAGTTTTGGTTGCTTTTGTTTTTGATGTATTTATCAATACTTTAGTGGGAAATTGGAAGAGGCTATATGAAAGACTATCAACAAAGTGTTATTATAAATCATGAATAAGTCATTCTAAAGAAAAATAAGTTATACTTGAAAAATTATACTAAGGTAGTTTTCATGACTTTGCCATTAACATTGTGCTATTATTGTTAGTCATATTGGTTTTCCATTCAGATAAAAAAAATCACATATATGTAATCTATTCAGAAGTAATTCTAGGAGTTGGTATATTTCCAGGGTGGATTTGTTACTTATTCAAGATTAGAAGTTTTCTTAAAAGTTTCTGATCACTCAAATTTTTAACACTTCATTCTTTATAATGCCACTGAGAGAGATGGCATCAGAGTAATGGCATGGTAGGAAGTGATATCGATAAATCTCCCCCAAAACTCAACAAGATCTTCAACCAGAAACAGAAAAACCTATCCTTGGAGCCTCCAGATGTTTCGCAATACACCCGAAGGTATAGTCGAGCGAAAAATTGGCTAAATATATAATCAAAGCCCAAAGGAAATAGGGAGTAAGAAATGCTCCACCTTCTTCACTAACCTAAATAGGGCTGCTTTCACTGGGAACTGAGATTATAGAAACTAAGGTGGGCAAAGGGGGTGAATATCCAGGCCGCGGCACAAACGACCGAACCAGGTTGTGGCACGGAGATCCAAGCCAAGGAAAAACTGTGCCTGTGGCAATCCAGTCAATACAAGCTAACACTCGCACCAAACGCACACAAAGAAAGACAAGTGGGACAGCCATTTTCCCTGATCTCCTGGTTGGTGTGCGCAGATAGTGAGTGAGAGATTCCTTCGAAAGCCCCAGGAGTGGGCGCCTGTGTTATCCCACAGAGAGGTAGAGTCAGGGGCCTTTGTGTGGGCTGAAAGTGGAATCTCCAGGCTGCCCCAGCACCCTGAAAAAGCCACGCATGGGGAGGGAGCGAGAGCCAATTCCAACGCTGGAACTTTTCCATGCGGGTGGGGGTTTCACTCAGAGGGTGAGGCAGCCAGCCTGATATCCTGGTCTGTGCGTGCAGATAGTGAGCGAGAGTTTCCTCCAAGTGCCCTGGGAGTGGGTGCCTGCCCGTGTTACCGGACAGAGTGGCAGAGCCAGAGGTCTTTGAGTGGGTGGAAGACCCGCCTGATTATGCTAGCAGCTCTGACTGACTGAGCCTTACCCAGAGCCCTGTGCTTAGTGGGAATAGAGTGGGGAGTTGCCAGCTCTTTGAGCCTCTTACTATCCAGGCAGAGGCAGCAGCAACCCCATAGCTGGATTATCAGGCTAATAATTGAGGAAGGAAAGAATAGGAGAGAGGCTCCAGGAACACGGACTCTCTCACTGGCGGAGCCTATAAATGCTAATGAGCCTCAACTGCCAACGAGACTAAAGCACAATACATGACATTGCCATAGAGACTTATCAACTGCAAACCTCTACCTGAGCGTGCCAAAGGGGCAGAACCCAGGGTACAGAGTCACCAACCAGGAAGAGGGAGAGAAAAGAAAAAGCAAGAAGATAACCTCTCAAAATCAAGAATAATCCGCAGACTTTATAACCTATCCCATTTTATTATATTTGTTCGTTTGTTTCTCTTATCTTCATTCTTGATTTTTTTTTTCCTCCTCCAATTTTGTCATTTAACTCTCTGCCGGTCTTACTCTCTCCTCTCCTTGAACTATATTACCCATAAGTGTTACATCTCCCATTATCTTTTCTTTCCTCTTCCTTTCTCTCTATGAGGGTTGCACTCCAAAACCCTTAACTCTCTCTCTCTCTCTGTCTCTCTCTCCTCTTTTTTCTTTTTTCTTCTTTTAGTGGTTCCCTCTTTTTTTTTCTCTCTCTCTCTTTCTTTTCTCCCACTATATTAGTTTCTTCCTTTCTCCTTTACATCTCCTCTCATTCAAACCTCAATAACGAACAAATTATCTTATCTGGGACTCAAACTTATAATGCCACTGATAGTTCTAGACTACTAGATTTAGATGCCTCTCTTAGTGTTTACAGTTTGTCTTCCAAGAAATTTCTAAGAAGCTATGGGTATTTCTCTTCTTTGTGTTAACACATTTTGCTTACTGAGCTATCTATTAAGTTGAAGTTACTATAGACAGTGAATAAGGTGAAGCTTTCTCATCTCAAATGAATTGTAAACTAATATTTCTTACCATTACAACTCAAAAATAGTTGTCTTACACACACTGCCTGATGAAAGGATTTAAGAACATTATACAAGGTGGGCAAAACTAGGGCTACAGTTGTTTGTCCATGAAACAGTATATTCTTGTATTATTATTCATTGTGTTACTTCTTATATGAACAACTGTAAACTCACTTTTGCTGACTCCTGGTATTAGGGAAGTGGTATATGCAGTAGTGTTACAGATATGAATAAACTACCCTTTTGAAGTTGGGGATTGAGATGCTAAGAGGACATTTGAGTAAATAATAAAATAAGGTCAAAAGTAGAGATTAGCAAATATTTGAGTATCTATTATTGTATTCCACAGTCATACATAGATGGCCCATTTCTCTGTTGAGATTTCTGGAGCTTCTGCCTCTCTGTGTTCCTATTCTATAATTATGTAAAAATTACTATATATAGCTACATTGGAAAGTTATAAAGGGTAACTAGTATATCTGATCTCATCTCTAGTTCCTCTTTACCAAAGAGTTAGTGACAACCCCTAAACAGTGTGACTGGGAGAGTTTTTCCAGTTGGTCTTCACGCTCTTTTGTACCAATGTTCTTCTTATCCCACTCATTTTTGTTAGAAGTGTTCTCTACTTGAAATAGTTCTTTGTTTCTCTCGCCCATTTTTCCCCCCCTGTTGGAAGTCTTATTTAGATATAGTCGTGGAAAATTCTTTAATTGATTTCCATGGAAACATTTCTATGGAAACGTTCTATAAAATCCTCCCTTTGCACCTGTTTCTGTAGTGCTCTGTCTTTCACATGAGCACCCTGGTGTGACTTCTCTGCCCAGAATCCGCTCCTTACTCCAGGACCGGAAAGCACTGCCACTTACTCTGTGGGCCGCTCCCACAGCTTCACGAGAGGCACAGATGTATAAATGTTCCTGAATTCTTCCTATGCCCTGGTGATGCTCCATGTTGCAGATGAGGGACATTTTGGCAACAAGAAAAACTGGCTTTTTAATGCTGTCAGTAACAGAAAGGCCACCTCGCTGATTAAAGAGACTCGGACACCACCACCACCAACAACAACCTAATCCTTGTGATCCCAGCACTCAAATGGGCATAGGCAAAAGCCACTCTGAACCTCTGGAAAATTCCATTTAAGATCAAACACCATGGCACTGACAAGGGTTAGAAAGACCTGAATATGTCATCTGGTCCAGCATCCTGCACTCAAGCAAAGAAGACCCCAAAACCAGAAGAAGGCGGCTTCATTCTGTTTTTAGTTTCCCAGGCATCAAGAATTCAGCAATTTAGTTTTGATTAGTCAAAGCTTTCTTACTTGCTGTTCACAGAGACCCAACTCACACCAGCTTTACTGTAAAAGGGAACGAGTGTGTCTCCCATGCATGGGCAGAACCTGGGGCAGCAGGCCGAAGTAAAGGGACGTGGCCATGGGGGCAAATCCCTGTGGGTTTCTCACCACTTGATGTGGGATAAATCACTACCAACAAGTCCCTTATCAATTTTAACAAACCTTAACCTTTCCAGGCACTGACATATACACCAATATTATTTCTACCTGGTTATTAGCGTCAAGAATTCCTCTTGGATGTGCTAAAAATAGCAATAATCAAATCTTTTGTTTAACCCTTACAGCACTGCAATTTTTGTTGGCATAACTATCTCCCTTAAAATACACCAAACCCCTTGAAGGCAGGAACTGGTTTCCCTCATCTTGATGCCATTACAACTAATGCAATATATGGCACAAGTATTTGTTGAATGACTGAATGAATGGCTCTGTTTAGCTTATATATATTCAAACATTATAATTTTACATAGCACTTCCCTGCTACTCTTTTATGGTTTATTGGTTCAAGTAAAAATCAGCTCTGTCCTTCAGCATTCACTTAGTCATTCTTCAGATATAGATAAAAACCTTTCTGTATGCCTTGCAGTGTGTGCTAACTACTAAGGATAATCAAAGAGCAGTATGTAGTTGCCCCCAAGGACAACAAGAACAGTTCTGCTCAGCCACTCACATTACCCTTCTAGCATCGTGCCAATTTCTTGAATGAAATAAATATAATCTAATCATTTAAAATCTCTGTAGAGTGTGCATAGCTCTGATATGTTTTTATTTTCTTTTTTTTAAGTGAGAGGAGGGGAGATACTGAAACAGACTCCTGCATGTGCCTTGACCAGGATCCACCCAGCAACCCCCATCTCAGGCAGATACTTTACCTATCTAGGGCTGCTGGCAACCGAGCTATTTTTAGCACCTGAGGCAGAGGCTCCACTGAGGCATCCTCAGCACCTGCCTTATGCGCTCAAATCAATTGAGCCATGGCTGTGGGAGGGGAAGAGAGAGAGAGAAAGAGAGAGAGAAAGAAAAAGGGGAGGGAGAGGGGGGAAGAAGCAGATGGTCACCTCTCCTATGTGCCCTGACTGGGAATCAAACCCGGAACTTTTACATGCCGGGTCGATGCTCTACTGCCATGCTAACTGGCCAGGACCTGATAGATTTTTCTTAATAAGAATAAAACCTGTTTTTCACTGTTAGCAGCCATACTCACTTAGTCTATGTAAGGGCCCTCCTGTCAGATTACAGCCCTCATTCCATGATACAGTTTACTTAGACTGGCACCTCAGCTGTATCCACTTTAAAGGAAATAGTAAATCTGCTTACTATTGCAGGTCTTGTTATATTTGCTGTTCTCCTGTGCAAACCCTTCCAGCCGACACTGAAAACGATGCTGCCAAAATTCTTGAAACCAAGGGTTTCGGAGGTTTGTTTCTGGCCGGAGTTTCAGATAATAATCATCAAACCACTTGACATCGGGGGATTGGAGCTTGATTGTGATCCCACCAACAGCTTCTCGCTGATAACCATCTGTCACATCATACCTGTCAGCCCAGCCATCACTGTGGGGAAACAGAAAACACCTCAGCTTAGAACAGACATTTCCTAAACAAATAATTCTGCTGGCTTTCCTTTTGTAAAAGTAGTCATTGAATGGCTCCTTTAGGCCACACCATGGTTCTGTATTTTTATTGAGATAGCAGCTTGTTAGAATAAAAAATGTAAAACACAATGGAAACTTTGGATCTAAGAGTGCTAGAAGGCACCAACCCCACTTACCTTCAACTGCAGAGAATAACCTAATGGCTTTGGCAGAATTTGACTGGTGGCAAAATACAGTGTATGTCTGGAAGCAGAGGATCACCATTCATTCACACTATTTACTGAGCATTTTATTCCTATGTCAAGTTAACTTTAGATATATATATATATTTTTACAATAATTATTATAATGATCATAAGAATAAAAATATTTCTAAAACATATTTTATTAATTTAATCATTCTATAACATGATACTCTTTTTTCTTTAAAAAAACCACACATTTTATAGTGAATTATAGTGCTGTTAAAAGTCCTTGCTGATTATGGATATTCTAATAAATATTTGTTAGAGGCTCAAACTAAAGTCTCTGTAGTTCATAGCCCATACATTCTTTTCTATCCCATGCTATTTTTTTAATACATTCAATCTATACACATGTGTAGATAAAAGAACATCTTTTTTTTTTTTTTTTAATCGAGAGGCGGGGAGGCAGAGAATGACTCCTGCGTGCACCCTGACCGGCATCCATCTGGCAAGCCCCCAACCCTGGAATGCTCTGCACAACTGGGACTACTGCTACAGTGCTAGGCAATGGAGCTACTTTAGTGCCTGAGTCAAAGCCATGGAGTCATCCTCAGTGCCCGGGGCCATGGCTGCAGGAAGGGAAGAGAGAGAGAGAGAGATGAGGGAAGGGGGAGCGAAGCAGATGGTCCCTTCTCCCATGTGCCCTGACTTGGAATCGAACCTGGGACTTCCACTTGCTGGGCCAATGCTCTAGTTGAGCCAACCAGGCAGGGTGAAAGAACATCTTAAGAATGTGTCATCAAGGATGGCATCAGGGTGCAAACTTCTCAATATTACTATAATTCTGTGCACTGATCACAGAAAATAATCTAGGAATTTTAAAATAAAGAGTTGAAATCAGAGTTTATGTTATAATGGTCCAAGTATAACAAATAAGGAAAAGTATTCTAAGGTTATTAGAAAAATACATGAGGCACAATGTTGGAAACCAAGAACATGAAGTAATGTTTGTATTAAATTTGTTCACATCTTAGGACATTCAGAAAAAAATACTGTGATTTTTTGCATCCTCTTTCCTACTGGAATTTGCACCACTTGGGCTATGTAAAGGCTGGGGTCCAGTGGTGATGCTTTTTCTTTGAAGAGATGTAAGTGCTCTTTCAGGAGTGATTAAAAAAAAGTCAAGGACAAATTTAACAATTGAGGAGAAAAAATGAGGGAAGAGAAGGAATATGAAAAGGGTTGAATGGAAGAACAGAATGGAGTCCCTGAATGCTTTGTTGGAGTGTTTGGTGATAAGCTGGGTTGGGGTGGGGGTGGGCACTGAGGAAAGGGTGCAGGAAATGATTTACATTGACAGTCATTGTTTACTTTATTGATATTCAGATATTTCTATTTATCAGACATTAATTCTTTTGTGTCACACTTCAAAAGAATTTTTGTCCTTTATATGATACTTCATTTTTTCAGTGAAGAGCATGCTTCTATATTTTGCATATAAAATCAGAGCCAGGAGAATTGTTATGTAAATACTTAGTTGACATAAATGTTCAAATCATTTCATTTATTTCAGTATACTCTTCTATATTGACTATGGTACTGAGAGTTGTTTCAAAGTCATAGATTACTCATTTAGATATCATAGGGGTATGAGACAACTTGAGATATTTCTACAGGCCTCAGTGGGTGGAAGAGGAGAAAAACAAACAAACAAACAATTTCTTCCTCTAAGTTCTCCTTGACAAAACGGTATTTCACTAAAAGTTTTCTATAGTGAAATTTCAGAAACTTCTGCAGCAGATCAAGAGAAAAATAATAATGCAGTATGTTTTGTCTCAGTGTTGAATTTTCATTACTTCACACATTATCTTCCCTCAAGATTCTCATTTTCAGCTGCAGAAGATTTTATTTAAAGCTGACAAGTTGAAATGAAGTGGGTTTGTTTGCCTCATTTTCTCCCTCTGTTTTGGAGGGTTTATTATATCACTGATATGAGAGTGTGTGTCTCACTGGCACTTGAGGAGATGCATGGGCGTGTTGCGAATGGGACAGGAGGTTCTGTTTGTCAAGCACCCGTTATCCAAAGAAGAGCAATTTAAATTGCTTCTTTTGTTAACACTAGCTTGATCTCATGTAATGCATGATTATAAATATTATGTAAGAAATGTAAGATTATAGTGGGTCCAATTCACCTTTCACAGTTCATTCATTGACTATAATGAGGATTGTAAAAGCCTGTCCTGATAGGCTGTCCTGTTTTTGAGGTTATATTGCCATAAAAATAAGTCAGAACCAGAGTGTGTTAATTTACTCATTTCTCATCATACTCTTTAGCTTTTTTTAAAAGGTATACATTTCTTCTTTATATTTATGAATTTAGCCAGAGATGATACTTTATTAGTTCCCTATAAATTACAGTTGTGAGTTTAAAATAATTTTGGCCTATATGTTTTTATTCTACAGCAAAGTAAAAATCATAGAGGACTTTGTGTACAAACAGAATATTCCAATATCTGTGAGACAAAACAAGGGTATTCTATTTAAATTTATTGGGATTATCTGCTCTGTAAGTCTCAAGAAAGTTCATTTCATGCTGGCTAAGTTAGTGGTGCTGTATTGACTTTAGGTTATTAAATATTAAAATTTTCATAAAAACGTGCTTTTAAGATTTGTGTTAAGAGGATAGGTTATCTCTAAGTAAGGAATAATAAATTCAAAAGTGAAATGAAATACCAAGGAAAAAGTTGAGCTTACTTTTCAACTATCTAATGTTCTCTATTGCATTGATAGAATGGGCTACCAAGATTCTGGCATTAATTTAATGCCTTTGGGTGACAAATATTTTACCAAATCAGGAAAAAAAAGGGCAGGATGATAAGGAAACAAACTGAAAATGTACCACATGTAAGGCATTGTACTAGATTTTGTATGTATGCATGCATGTATGTATGTACACATATATCTACCTACTTACCTAACTAACTACCTGGCTATCTTTAAGTCCATCCATCCATCCATCCATCCATCCATCCATCCATCCATCCATCCATCCATCCATTCACCCATCTATTCATTCATTCATCCACCTAATTTTTCTCTCTTCTCACTGGTTAGTATTTTATACATCTCCTGTAATCCATTCTATTATTTTATTTCCAATTCTTTGATTATTATTCAATCCTCATTACATGTAGATTCTTTTTTTATTTTCTTGTGGGAGAGACAGAGAGAGTCAGAGAGAGGGGCAGATAGGGACAGACAGACTGGAAGGGAGAGAGATGAGAAACATCAATTCTTTGTTACGGTTCCTTAGTTGTTCATTGGTTGCTTTCTCATATGTGCCTTGACCAGGGTGGGGGCTACAACAGACCAAGTGACCCCTTGCTTGAGCCAACAAACTTGGGCTCAAGCTGGTGAGCCTTGCTCAAACCAGATGAGCTTGCACTCAAGCTTGCAACCTCAGGGTCTTGATCCTGGGTCCTCCACATCCCAGTCCAACACTCTATCCACTGCGCCACCACCTGGTCAGGCTACATGTAGATTCTGAATTTGCAGATTCACCTATTTGCTAAAATTTATTTTTGTGTACTTTTTTGTTGATTTTGTTATTCAAAATACCCTCCAAACATAGTGCTGATGATCTAGAGTTCCTGGGCACAAGAAGGCTGTGCATATATTTAAATCAGCTCCAATTAAGCTTGAATAAAGTGCTATTTTTTGTGAGTTCAAAATTAATGAATCAATTATATATATGAAATAGGTGCTTTTAGATAGGAACACAGATAAGCAAGGTCATGTATTTACTAGTCCAAGAAAATGTTGTGACTAGAAGCTTAGCCTTTAGATTTACTGCAGAAAGCCTATAATTCTGCTACATGTCACTTTCATTTTGAGACATAGTCTGAAAGAGCAGTTTCATTCTGGAATATGGCCTATCTTATAGAAGGGAAAAAATAGAGCATAATGGAACCATGCAATGGTGTTTAAGATGCTGATTAGAAGTGACACACATGTTATAGACCCAAGCATGCCATAAGAGCAAACCTAATCTGAATAGAACAGGTGTGTAAGATTATTCCCACTGAAAGAATCAATAAATATTGTGAAAAAAAAATGCCTCCTACCACACTTACTATGTATTGAAATTGTAGTAAAACTGAGAAATACACAAGTTAAATAGGTTTTAGACATTACATTCAAGAAGCTTACAGTCTAGAGGAAGAATGAGGAAGGAGGGCAGACAAATAAATAAATGACTACATAGAAATGGGTACTGTAGGTGTGAACTAAATGCACTGGGAGAAAAGATCAGTAAATAACTGACTCTTTGCAGGTTGATAGAGCTGAGTTGAGTTTGAAAAATGTGTATAGTGGAGAAAAAATAGTATTTTGAAATACTCTAGATAAAGAGAAGAGATTTGGGAATCAGGTAATAGTGAATATCAAGCATTGCAGCTATGTAATGTGCACAGGATAGTGGACTAAGAAGAAAGTAATTTGAGGAGGACCAATTGTGAATAGCCTTTTGTGCTATCCCAAAAGTACTGGACTTTATCATTCAGGTAATGGGGAGCCACTGTTGGCTTCTAATATGGGAAATGACATGAACAAGAATGAGAATTGGAAGTGGTAGCAGGGTGAGTAACAGATCAGAGTGGTTATACAATAGATGTGTTAAGACCCAAGTTTGAAAATGTGTTGCAATGGTCAAGCAAATCTATACAGGATTGAGTTAAAACAGTAGCAGTGGGGATGATGAGCCTTATTTGTAAGGAATTCTAGGAATCCCTAGGACATGGGTCAGAAAACTTTTTGGCTGAGAGAGCCATGAACGCCACATATTTTAAAATGTAATTCCATAAGAGCCATACAACGACCCATGTACATTACGCATTATCCAATAAAAATTTGGTGTTGTCCCAGAGGACAACTGTGATTGGCTCCAGCCACCCGCAACCATGAACATGAGCTGTAGGAAATGAATGGATTGTAATACATGAGAATGTTTTATATTTTTAATGTTATTATTATTTTTTTATTAAAGATTTGTCTGCGAGCCAGATGCAGCCATTAAAAGAGCCACATCTGGCTCGCGAGCCATAGGTTCCCGACCCCTGCCCTAGGACTTGATATCTGGAGAGGAAAGAGTAATGGGAATTTTTATGGTTTATAGGAGAAAATTAGTGATGTTGTAGTTCCATGTCAAGTCTGTAAAATATACGAAGGCATCAGGTTTAAGTAGAAATGAAGAAAAGTAATGAAAGTAGAGGTCTATAATGATCAGATTTCCCTTTATATGGTTTCTAGCATTTCTTTTCTACTGGATTTCTATCTAATCTCTACACATGAAGTTGATCTGAATGTTAAAAAGGCAAGTTAATACTTTTCTTATATGTGGTTCTAATATCATATTTAACCCACCCTATTCAGTTTGTTTTTGGATGCTGAATAATGGCTGTTGGCACTAAAAAAGATGAGAAATAATGATAGTTATAAAACTGTAATGACCTGATAATCTATACCATTATAGCCTTATAACATAAATATTTTAACTTTAAAATTATTTTTGTCATTCACTGTTTTGAATTATTGATATATAGAGCTACCAAAGGCTATGATTATAAAATAATTACAGCATAATTTCCTTTTCTTTTTTTCTTCAGAAAATTAAATTTAATGGGGTGACATTGATCAATAAAAGTACCAAGGTTTCAGATAACCATCTTTATAGCATTTGAACTGTTGATTGTGTTACTACAGGATTTATAACCACTAGACTTAAAATCAAAATACTTTTCTAAAATGTGGAAGCACCTAAGGGCTACATGATAACAGGAATAAAGAGAACTCTTGGAGAATTATGAAGAAAAAAGTTTCATAAATTATCAAATGTTAATGTAAAGATTGCTACGTAACTTTAAACTATATTATCTCCTTTATAAAAATCTAAAACTTTATAATGCAGACAATATAATCTTTGCTTCCTTTTTTCATTTCTCATCAATATATGTTTTAAGTTACTGCTATCAAAAACAGAAAAATACATATACCATAGAATGATCCTTTAGTAACAGTCTTCATGTTCTAGTCATTTGAATTAATTCATTAATTCAGTAAGCATTCTGAATGCCTCTTCCGTGCATTCAAACTGCACAGATACTGTGGTAGATTCCAACACATGTCCTTAAACAAGCCAATCGCCCATTAGGCATGCCTTACTTGAATAGGCATTGGCATTTTCCAGAACATGGGAAGTTTCCTCATTTATCCTACAGACTGAATATCTTTCCTTTTTACTCAATTTGTCCACAAAAAGGTACAGTTCATTAAACTTAATGAATCATCACCGAATCATCACTTACTGAAAATCACATTCTTGTCTTGCCTCCCTGAGAGTATTCCCTGATCTCCTCAATTAGTAGTCTGGATGTTTTCAAACTCGTAGTTCTAACATTTAAAATCTCCTGATTTATTTACATGGAAGGTTAATTACATAACTGGGTAGGATTTTATTATTTGAACTCTCAGATGTCAACGAGATTATTTAGTGTAATTCTACAAAGTTTTGGGGGAAGCATCTGCCATGTGCAAACAGCATGAATAACTCACCTCAAAATCTGTTTCAAAAGAACAGAACCAGACTAAAAACACAGGCATCAGAATGACTTTTCCTGAAGTCATTAAGTTTGTATCAGGGATGCGAGCAGGGTGACTGAGGGGAGGGACTCATCATGGGTTTGCCAGGCACACACAGTGATTCTTGTCCACTGAATTCTTTAGTCCTGCTTATCATGATGACATTGGTACTGCTGACACTAAGCAGACACATGTTGTATATTGGAGACACAGCATGTTGATTCTTCTTTCTCAAATATGTCCCACTTTCACAACTTCAAGTCCCAGAGTATAGCATTTCCTCTGCCCAGACTGCCATCCTGTCACCTCCTCACATGTTTCTTGATTTGATAATATCCAATTCATTAATCAAGCAGTCCGACTGAGCTTGAATACAACTTATAAAAACCTTTCTCAAGCTCCCTGGAACTTAATAGTTCCCTCCTCTCTGCTTCCAAAACATTGTGACATTTTTTCTCTCCTTTATTTACTGAACAGGTATTATCTAACTCATATTCTTAATGTAGGGACATAGTGGTGAACAAGATAAGATATCTGCTTCAAAAAAGTAACATTATTATGCTTTCAGTTTTACATTTATCATCATACTCAAGTTAGGTATATTTATTTTTTGCTTTCCCCCAGTAGACTATAAATGTTATGTCTTGGATGTCTTCTCATCATTATGTCTATTATAATGCCGGGTACATATTGAGATTCAAGAAATGTTTAATATGACTTATTAGAAACTTGGGCTTTAAAAGGCAAACTTCAAATTATAGAAAATTTTGTTCAGATAACTGCATATATTCATTTTTAATTGAGAAAAAAATATCCTGTTGGATATGTCTTATAAAATGATTCTGAAAGGCTGAATTTGTTCCCCCTCCAAAACGGTCCTCTCCCTTCTCTACCTGATGTTATTAGGTTAATGAGAACATTCATTAGGCCACATCCCAGCTTTTTTTCAAAATACGTTCACAACCCACATAATTATTATGGAAACTGCTGTTCCACCCACATGTAATCATCATCCTGACAAAGCTCTTACCGATAGCTTTTTAACAGATATTTTGGGATTTTTTTCTAACAGTGGGAGTCTACTGACTGCTTGGCTGTCTTCATGTAATATTCCTATTTTTTCCCCTTTGCAGCGGGAGTAGGAGGTCTTAGAACCTCTAAATAATAGTGAAAAGCAAGGAAAGCTATTACATTTTGAAACAAAATTTTTAATGAACACATACCAATCAACACAGTGAATTGTTTAATTCTTAAAAGAAGCGCAAAGTAGAATTTTCAAAAAAAAAAGGTTAGGTTATTTACTGAAAATCCACTTATTTCAGGGGTTTGTAAATCTTAATTTTTTGCATTTTCAAGGCTTTATATAGAATAAGTAGATGCAGATCGAAGGAGAGCTATATCAGAATGTTCAAAAAAAGGATGAAAAGTCAGGAATGTAAACTCTCCCATGTGTCTAGCATAGGACAGGTGATTGCCATTGTATTACATTTCCTAATTCTCTTCAGACCACAGAGGTAATTATTATTAGCCCCAGATTAACCACTTAGGAAACTGAGTCTCTAAGGGATCAAGTAAACCAGTAAAAATCCCACAGCAAACATAGAGGGGATTTAAACTCATCTTTCTAGCTCCAAAACTTCAGGGCTTTTTATACTTCACAGAGCCTCCAGAGTAATGGCATGCAGGGATGATGGTATTGAGGGAATGTTTCCTAAGGGGATGCTATTTAAGAGGCGTGTAATGGAGGATGTGGAGCATAGGGCCGGGACTGTATGGGTAGAATTCTAACATGGCATCCAAAACTTTTGCTCTCTCTAGTATACACATATATTTTCAACTTTCTCAGTCAAACACTAATCTAGATAGGTGCTGCTGTGAAGGAATTTTCAAGCTGTAATTAAACTCCCAAATAATCTGATTTTAAAATAAGGAGATTATGCACAGCAAGACTGACCTAATCAGGTAATACCTGACCTGTTGGACAACAAGCTTCCTACATGAGAGGAGCTGGCGTGAGACAGCTGGAGGAGAAGCTCTGTTGCTGGCTCTTAGGATGGAGGGAGCTTTGTGTCAAGAAATGCAGGTGACCTCCAGGACCTAAGAGTGACCCTTGGCTAACAACCTGCAAGGAAACTGGGACTCAGATCTACATCAAAAGGGAACTAAACTCAGCTGAAACCTTGAATGTTTTGGGAAGCAGATTCTTCCACCACGCTTTCAGGAAGGAGTGTAGCTAGGGAAACACTGATTTCAGGGTTTTTTTAACCCTAGACCAGTAAACCTGGTTATGACATATATGGATTCCTGACCTACAGGTAATATGAGAAAGAAAATGAATATTTTTTAAAGCTCTAAATTTGTGGTAATTTATATTACATAGCAATAGAAAATTCTTATCCACCCCCCACCTCTATTCTGCATGTCCTCATTTGTAAGGCCAAACATGTTAGAAGGAACACAATTTTAGGAGGTCTGACGTAGTTTTGGGCCTGGTCAGAGTAAACTGACTTCCAAAGATTTGGGGATTATAGAAAATGATGAACATTATTATTATTATTATTTTTACTTAGAAAATTAAATTTAATGGAGTGACTGACCGATAATAGTACATAGATTTCAGGTAAACATTTCTATAGTATTTGAACTGTTGATTATGTTGTGTGCTCATCACTCAAAGTCAAATCATTTTCCATCACCATGTATTTGTCCCTCTTTACTCCCCGGCCCCTCACCCCACGGAGCATCCACCCTGCCTCAGTGCAGGCTCTAGGAGCACTTTCCCCTCTGGTTTAAAGTCTTATCCCTCCAGGAATGCTTTCTTGTCATACACATTGCTTACAAAGGAGAGGCTGAGAAAATATATGTAAATAGATTATTTTGTGAATTACACAATACATTGTTTCTCTTGGCATAATATAGCCATTTGAAAAAATGCAAAAATTGAGGTGATTGCATAAAATGTGTAATATAGTGAGCTTGATGATTCAGTTAAATAGAGAAAGGATGTTATGATTAGGGTATTCACAGATTTATATCTTCCTTATGTTTTTTCATGAAGCTCCCTTCCTTAGAATAACCTTCCCTTTTTCAGTCTGCAAACTCCTCTTCCACTGGACTCCTTTCTCCTGTTATGCTGCTAAGCTAAGCACAGCATTCAACCAGTCAACAATTATTTTTTAAACATCTATTAAATTTCAAGCAATAAGACAGACTTCATGATGGTGTTAATAAATATAACTGCCCCCCTCCATTTATTTTCTTTCTTTCTTTCTTTTTGTGAGAGATGAAGGGAGAGAGAGAGAGAAGCATCAATTCAGTTGTTCCATGTAGTTGTGCACCCATTGATTGCTTCTCATACATGCCCTGACTAAACTAGTAACCTCAGGGTCCAGCTGCACCCTCAGGATTGAGCCAGTATCCTTGGGATGGAGCCTTGATTGGAGCTGGAACCAGTGACCTTAGGGTTCTGGGATGATGCTCTATAGACTCTGCCACCTGCCAGAGTACCCCACTTGTTTTATTTCCTTATTTCTTATAACACGTCATGAGGAACTTTATACATTTTGATATGTTTCCCTCATATTTTGCTCAACCTGCCTGCAGTATTTGACACTGGCCTTTCATTTAGCAAAGCCTGATGAGCAACACTGCATATGTCAATTTCTCTGCAGAGTGCTACATGTTAGGGACATACAAAAGGAAAAAAAAAAACCAATCCCCTACCCACTTTTCAGCATTAGAGCCCAGCAAATGAATACCTACAGAATAACAGTGGTCACGTGTTTAGGGTGTGCCATCCTCTAGGCATCATTGTAAGCACTCTATGTACATGTTCCCTCTCTGGCAGGTATTATATTTAGTATAATCCCATGTCGTAGGCATTCTACACCTCCACATTTTACATTAGGAAACTTCAGCTTGAAAAGTAGTAAATCGCCCAGAGATATACATGATTTAAACTCAGTCCACCTAAATCTAAAACCAAAACTGAACCAGTAAGACTTATTAATGTGGTCTTTGATCCAAATTTGTGTTCAAAGTTATCTGCTCTTGTATGTGAACATGAAAAAAGAAGAGTTATTTGAATTTCTATTACACCCACACCACACACACGTTGGAGTTTTCTTTTCAATTCCTTCTCAAATCTGTAAACAAAGAATTGCTTTAAACCACTGCATTCATCTTCTGATACAATGCCCTTCTTTGTAGTGTTAGGAAAGTTATAAAGAGTCTCACTGTTCACAAGGAAATAACGTTTACAAAATGCTAGTGAGACCTTGATTTCTGTACATAAACGCAGAATGGACTGTCCTCAATTCCATTTCACTTTTATGCAACATGCTTTTCCCTGAAAAAATACCCCCACAACACATGCTGAAACCAAGTCTGTTGTTAACTTCTTACATCTATCAGCTATGGCTTCCCATTGAACACTTACACACTGTAGAAGACCAGTAAATAACTGGGAATTGTTTTGGGTTTGAGATTAAGTGTTAAAAATAGTCATTATACAAGAAGCCAGACAGAAGTCATAATTTGAGAAGTGTAAAAAAATATAGGTGCTACATGCCCAATAGTTAATCCAAATAGACTGAAAGTGGATGTCACATATTGAAACTGAACAGTTGCTTCCACTTCTAGCTAAGATGGATTAGACAAACTTCATTGCAAACACCTAGAAAGGCTGGATAAACTTTTATTTTAAAAGTATATTTATGACATCTGAAAGCTACTAGTCAGCCAGAATTCAAGAGACAAAGATCCTGGAGAGAAAACAATGTACTGAGGTAAGACAGCCTTTGAGGTATGTGACAGTTCATTTGAAAGCAAAGGAAAGAGGCCAAGAAGGTAAAACAAAAGCAGCGGGTGAGGCTCCATAGCTGACACAGCTCATTGGCAGGTGCCCTGAACCTGGCAGCACTACCCCCTGAGCACCCTGTGCAGGCAGGGCCACCAGCTCGGCTCTACGATGGACAAGGTCACTGGCTGTGGTCTTCATTCGGGTGCAGCTGTGAGGGGAATATAGACTGCCAAGACTTGAGTGCTGATTGCTGTAAACCCCACCCTCCTTCTCTCTGTTTCTATCTGATTCTTAGTGGTCAAAAGCTACAGATTTCCCCAGTTATTTCTGTGAGAAGAGACCCGGGTGTGCCTCTTATGAAGCACTGTACAATATTGGGGAAACTAGATATCTATCTTGGGCTTACTTCCTCCAACAGTAAAACTGTAGACCTGAGGAGGCCATCTCACTATGGGGCGGTGCCAGCCTAGAGAATGTGTGATGTGATCAGGGTGTAGCTGCTCACCCTTTTTAGTGTCATCCTTTTTAGTCTTTGCCTCAGCCTCACCCCTGGCTTTCAGCATTTTCCCAATGGTGTCTCATCCATGGATAGTTGCTCACTGGGTCCTCTTGTATGGTCCTTTTGTGAGGATAGCTGAAGTCACACACAATCTATGCTGCCATCTTGACTACGTCATACCGGCCAGCAATTTAGTTGTTATAGAAATTTTAAACATGATTGTCACATAGTTCAATTTATAGTTTTGATAGATGACTCTTTTTTTATAAATATATAGGTTTGAAGAAATAAAAGCAGGGGTACTTATTAGGACTACAGTAATTCAGTTGAAGACTGATGAGGGTTTAAACAGGGAAGTGATCATAGGATGACAAGTAAGGAACTAACATAAGAAACACTATATTTTGGTGTTCACAGAGGCAGGATTTGTTGATTAATATTGTGGAGAGAGAGAAAAAAGAAATCTAGAATGACTGAATTTTCCTATTTGTGTGAACAGTACTATTCACTAAAGAGAAATGTGCATTGGGAAGTTTAGCTTTAGATATGTTGACTTTGAAAAGTTTGCAAGACATTCAAGTGCATTATGTCAAGAATGCAGTTACTCATATAATCTGGATTTAGAGAAGTCTTGCCTGAGATACTTAATTTAAATGTGGTCAATGAATCAGTCTTTGGTAGAACTGTTAAGAGGAAATGTGATAACCTTAGGGAAGTGTTTTTCATGATACGAGTAAGGGAGAAATGTGGAAGTTCAGATTAAATACTAACAGAATACATACATGCAGAAGATACCCTTTCAGGAATTGGATAATGAAAAGGTAAAGAGAGAAGGAAGTAACAATGGGGTAGTGATGGGGAGTGGAGTGCTAACACAAAGCCAAGGAAGGCAAGAGCTTCAAAAGGAACAATACAGCTAACAGCATTAGATTCAACAGAGAGCATAAGATTTTAAACTGTCTTTATTATCTGGCAACACAATTGGGGAGGTTTGGTGGAATAGTGAGGAAAGAAGACAGAGTTGAGTGGAGTAAGAAAGAAGGAGAAGAGAGAAAGAATACAAAGCCGATTTGGACCATGACAGAGAGTAGACTTACCTGGTTTCCTCTAGCAGTTCTCAACAGATTAGAAACAGGGCTGCAGTAGGCAGATCACAGAATGGATTTTGCTAAATGAGTCAACTATAAGACTTGCAAGAGACTTGAGAGTTTGGCTGGGAAAGTGGTTGAAATAATCAACTCTAGCATACGATTATTAAGAAGGTCAGGCTGGCCTGGAAGAAGCTGAAATAGTGGAGTAGGGGGAATGGACAAATAGTTAAACAAGGGCATTCTATGAGAGCAAGATCATAGAGAGGACAGCAAAAACAAGAGATTGTAAAAGCAAAAAATAGATGGCAGAAGTGAATTAAGAGATGATGAAAGCATGCTTATTCAGGGAGTCGGATACTGGATTTACAATTTCTAGGGAATGGATGAATTCCGGTGATGTGATTACACACATGCTAGTAGAGATTGGCACTTATTTTTCTTATGCATCATGTAACACTATTCTCAGTTAAATTTTATTTCAACCAATTATTTTTAAGCACACATATATTATCATGTTAGGTTATCGTAATGAAATTTTAGCAGCAGAAGCTCTTGAACAGGCATCAAGAACTAACATTTTAATACTGAGGAGCTTATTTTGTTAGTATCATTAGTTGTGGTTTATTTGTTGAGTTGTTTTAATCCAATGTGATATTTAACTGATGAACAGAATATTTTTATCTAAACGAGCACATCACTCGTCTTTCCTTCTAACAACAACAACAACAACAGCAAAACCACTGATAATATTGGCCCTCTAGAAGAGTTAGGGTTTTATGCAAACAGTTACACACATGCACACACATATATCAGTACACATGCTAACACATGCAAGCACACAAGATGAAGGTCAGTTAGCACGGGGGAAGCAGAAGCTGTTATTTCCAGTAAGCATGCCCTCATCTAAGTGTTTATTCCTTACAGGTGTTTTGTAAAGGGGAAAATGTTACCAAAAAACTAAGACAATATGACGATCTGCGGTTGTGAAATTATTGGAAATAAGGGTTGCAAAATTTTAGTCACAATTCAATAGAGAAGAGTAAACAACATAAATAACTCTGAGTTTGAAGTGAAGCAGCTCAGTCATCCTGCTCTGGACCCGCATCTGGTGCTAACAGTCACCCCAGAGAAGCCAGGCAATTTAAGAATAATTTATATCTGAGAAGCAGACTCATTTGTTTCTCATCTTACCGAGTTTTTTATTATAGATATTTTCTAAGTTGATAAAATTGGTTTTCTAGTTTTCTATTGCCCCTAAATAGTTTAAATATACTGGCTGTTTATGCTTGAATGTCCAGTTAGAACAAAATTCATGTTTCAGAAGTAAAAAGGAAGGGAAAACTGTTCTGGGAAGTATATTTTATCTTTAGCAGAAAATACGAACCCAGAAAATGAGAGAATAGAAGAGGGTTGGACAGGGCCAAATGGTTTATAGTTTGATATCAGGAGATGCCACACTATTTTGAAAAATATATTATCATTAAGTAGTATCTATGCGCTACAGGTTGTGGGATTGTGTTGTAGTATGTGAAAAAAAGCAGATGTGCAAACAAGGTATAGACTTACACAGGAAAGCACTGAGAGGATTGAGAGAACATGAGGCAAGAATCAGTACGTCTTGTCTACATGCTGGATCTAAGATCTATCAGAGCGAAGTGAAGAATCACTCTGAATTACGTTTGGAAGGGAAGGAGTGTTGAGTATCACTGACTTCTGCTGCATTTTAGATAATCATTTCTTCCTTGATACTTTCTTATCCACAGTACCATCCTCTCCTGGCACTCCTAGTAATGCCCTGACTTCTCCATTCTCTGGAATTCTCTGAGTGAGCCTCTGCATCTTAGGGATCCATGTTCCCTGGGGTTTTGTCTTTGGTATTTTCTACCTGTACTTTTATACAGTCTCGTTTACATTTCATCCTATCACTTCACTTAGCATTTTTACCTAATTATTTCTAAATCTCTATCTCTAGTCATGTTTTTCTTCCTGAGTTCTAGATCAGAGTATTTAACACTTATGAGATAGTTCCACCCAGGGGTACCTCCAGTATGACTTGTCCAAAACTACAATATTAAACATTCTCAGTGGAAACATTTGTCCTTTCTTCTATACATAACACTGGGGAACAAAATTTTTGTAGCATCCACAGAAACACTTTTTCTTACCTAATTCGAGTGTGCTGATCTCAAATCTGACATTAGTTTTTCTCTGTAAGATACAGTTTCTTTGCAATTCAAGATTTTAGCTTTCCATCTTATTGTAAAGTTTTCAACATTTAGTTTAACATAATGAAGTAGAATGTCTTCTTGGGCATCATCTTTGAGAAAATATAATAATTTATATCTATAACGCAGCAAATACACTAATATAATAAAAGATATGATTGCATCAGAATTTGTCTACAATTTCAAAATAGATAATATTAAAACACATTTTAATCATAAAATTTGCGCAAAACTTATTTAAATTCTATTCAGGCAAAAATTTGTGTTTCTAGCTCTTGCATTTGTGTTCTTGTTGAGGACAATCTCGTTTCATGCTCCAGCACTGGTCTGCTCATCTCTAATAGCTCCAAGATTTTCAGAAAACTTATCAAGGTGACTGTTCAGGAAGTGAATCTTAATGCTCATGTTACATCCAATGTCATGGAAAACCAACAGCATCCTCTGAACCAGAAGTTCATAGTTTTCTGCTTTTTTGTTGCCAAGAAAGTTCTTTGTAACTGCCACAAAAAACTGCCATACTGCTTTTTCTTCTTTATTCATCTTCCTGGCAAATTCTTTGTCACAAATGAGGGTTCAAATTTGAGGTTCATCGAATACACCTGCTTTTATTTTCTTGAAAGACAAGGCAGGAAAAGCAGAAGTAATATGTTGAAAGTATTCAGTTTCTCTATTCAAATCCTGAACAAACTGCTTCATTAAGCCAAGTTTGATGTGAAGTGGGGGAAAATGATCCTGTCTTGATTAAGTACAGGTTCATTCACAATATTTTGCATCCCTACTTGCAGAGCTTCATGTTTTGGCCACTCCTTCTGTGTGCAATGTTTCTCCTGAGCTCGGCTGTCCCACAAACACAGAAAGCAAGGATATTTTGTGAAACCTCTCTGTTCTCCTAGCAGGAAGTTTACCATTTTAAGATCCACACAAATGAACCAGTTATGCTCCTCATACTTCAGAAAGTCGAGAATAATTTTTATGTCATTATAATCTTCTCACAGATGAGTTGAATAACCAACTGGAACTGCTGCATAAGCATTACCATTGTGTAGGAGAACATATTTCAGACTCCATTTAGAGCTGTCAAGAAATAGCCACCATTCTGTTGGACTGTAAGTGGTAACACCTGCCTAGCTGAGAAGACTACTGATATCATGACAGTAAACAAAGTGTTTGTCTTTGGAAAAACAGTCCACAAAAATTTGTTCATGCTTCCTGAAATGGAATACTTTAGCTGACCAGTGAAGTACATTCTTTTCTTGAAGCCTGGAGGCTAATAACTCAGCTGCTTTCTTTGATAGGGACAAATCTCTTATTAAGTCATTCAGTTCGGGTTGGTTAAACTGCTGAGGGTTAATGACTGCTTGGCATCAGAAGACCATTCAGATTCTAGAACCATTTCCTCATACATCTTATCAAAATACACTTGATAATCATGTTCACTTTCTTTGTCCTTAGAAGAAATAAAACCATTGAAAACTGGAACTGGGAGTGTCTCAGAATGTGGGATAGATCGTATTGCTGAAGGAATATTAGGATAAGTGATCATATGCCGTTTTTTCCTGCTGATGCCCTTTGTATGGGTCAGACAGAAATAACAGTCACTGCTGTGGTCCTTAGGTTCAAATCAAACCATGGGAATACCAAAAGACATTTCTTTGCGTTTTTTTTTTTTTTTTTTGTCCAGTCACGAAGCATTTTCTCACAATTATGACACACAACATGAGGAGCCCAATTCTTTTCTTGATCGCCAAGGGTGACTTGAAAATAGGCAATATATGCATGTGTCACAAATGATGAAATATTGTGCCTTTGATGTTGAAGTTGTAACAACCACATATATAACAGAAGGTGTCAGGACTATTCTTACATTTACGCCTACTCAAAGAAGCCATAATTCAATCTTAAAACAAAATAAGAGAGTGTTTTTATCAGATAATAATTTTGTACATTTAAAAACAACTACAATTATGTAAAAGTGATGTTTGTAAAACATTAATTGCCTTGTGATTATGTTCAATCCAAGAGTCGTTGCCCTTTAACTCCAATTTAAAAACCAATGCATGCCATTAACTATAACAAAAAGAAATTAAAATTTCATAAAAACTAGAGCATGCACTGAAAAACAGATTTCAGATTTGGAATCAGTGATGCAGAAATATATAGAAACAGTTCTACAACCTCATTTAACAGAGAATGAAAAAAATTTGTTTCCCAGTGTAATGTAATGATATTACTACCATTATTCCTCTTATTCAAACCAGTCTTTGGGGAGGGCCAGTGTCACTCTTTTACTTTTTATTCAATGATGTCCACCTTCCAGAGACAAAGCCATGGTCCTTGTATCCTGAGAACCTATTTATTTCCCCATCCCCACTCCAGTGATGGATTTATTTAGGGGCTCATTCTCTCTCACTTGGAATAGGTACTACTGATCTTCTGCTGCTGCTATTGATAATATTTATAAAACAAAAATTTAATAACATTACATATCTGCTTAAACATTTTCTTTGGCTCTCTCTGCCTTTAAATAAAGTCCAAAATCCTTTAAAAATCACATAAGATCCATCAGGCTGTTATCCTTGCTCAGTATTATCTCTCATCATTCTCTGGTTATTTTTGTATGCCCTGTTTTTTTTAAGTTCCTCCTCGAAGATATCATGGCTTCTTACTAATTCTCCTTACTACCAGTTTTTAATAATTTTTCATGTTTGCTTAGTCACATCTTCTCCCTCTTCATTTTACTAAAATCTACATGTTCTTTTAACCTCATTTCAGATGCCTTTTCTTCTAAACCTTTTATAATCCTGCCTGTCTGAAAGAGGTATTCATTTCTGTACCATAGACACCCTATACACAATTTCAATTTGGTATATATCACATTGCATTTCAATAGTTTATATTCCTCTTTTCTTCAAGAAACAGTGAAATTCTTACAGATGGTGTTTTATTTCCATAGCCCCAGAACTTAACCCATTGCTTGTCAATGAACAGGGACTCTATAATCTTGGATAAACAGGAGTGTGACAATTTTTAAAGATGAAGGACTTTGTATGAGAAGGGAAAGAGATATATCAGCAATTTAAGTGGATAAGGATTTTGGAGGATGTGCTGAGCTTTCAGGCCTATGGGGGATTTGAGAAAGGAAGTCTTATTTTCTGTCTTCAAGAAGATTAAAGTCTTCTTGGTTGATAAACTTTTGATACACAAAATAATTTAGAACAACCTAAGGCTATCTATAAGCCAATAGCAAATGTAATGATGCACACAAAGAAGAGAAGTTCAGCAGTAGGAGATATTTAAAGAAATAAGGATTGTCAGATCAGGCTTTAAAGAAAGAACTGACTTATTATATATTATAGGTAATATATAGGTTGGGAAAAGTGGGATTATTCACATAAAGGACCCATCAGGCAAAATGGTGATTTTCATGGCACATGTGACAGGTAGTAAAAACTGCATCTTTACTATTGCTTCCATTAAGATCTAAACTCTCTATCAAGATTTTGTCCAACAATTATAACTATTTACCAGATGGTTGTATAAAGGTATCCACCCTCATCTAAAACTTAGTACTTAAAAATAAAACTTATTTTCTTAAAACAAAAAAACAAATAAACAAGTAAACAGAAAAAAAACCTCATTTTCTTTACTCCCTATCCATTTGCTCTGTCTAGGTTTTTTTCAAGTCATCCAGACTATAAAACTTGGACTCATTCTCCTATATCCCTCACACATAGAGCCAAGTAATGATCTTGGTAAATAACAGGCATTCTACAAATGCTTGGAGAATGAACAAAAGGAAAGACTTTGGAGTGTAATAGCACCACGTGGAAAGTTATACATAGGACAGATGAATTCAATGTGGAAAAGCAGAAAGAATGGTCATAGTTGAGGATCTGGGCATCTCTACATGAAGAGAATCAATCAACGTGAGATAGAGAATTAGAACATCAGACACTGGGATCAATGAAACAGAACAGAGAATCCATAAATAAACTCACACCTTTATGGACAACTGATATTTGACAAAGGAGGTAAGAGCATAAAATGGAGTAAAGACAGCTCCTTTAACAAATAGTGTTGGGAAAATTGGACATCTACCTGCAAACTAATGAAACTAGACCACCAACTTACACCATTCACAAAAATAAACTCAAAATGGATAAAAGACTTAAATGTAAGCCGTGAAACCATAAGCATCTTAGAAAAAAATATAGGCAGTAAGCTCTCCGACGTCTCTTGGAGCAATATATTTGCTGATTTATCTCCACGGGGAAGTGAAATAAAGGACAGGATAAACAAATGGGACTATATCAAACTAAAAAGCTTTTGCACAGCTAAAGACAATAAGAACAGAATAAAAAGACAAACTATACAATGGGAGAACATATATGACAATATGTCTGATAAGGAGTTAATAACCAAAATTTATAAAAAAACTTATAAAACTCAACACCAGAAAGACAAACAATCCAATAAAAAATGGGCACAAGAAATGAATAGACACTTCTCCAAAGAGGACATACAGATGGCCAACAGGCATATAAAAAAATGCTCAACATCACTGATCATTAGAGAAATGTAAATTAAAACCACAATGAGATATTACCTCACACCAGTCAGAATGGCGCTCATCAACAAAACAACACAGAATAAGTGCTGGCGAGGATGTGGAGAAAAGGGAACCCTGCTGGTGGGAATGCAGACTGGTGCAGCCACTGTGGAAAACAGTATGGAGATTCCTCAAAAAATTAAAAATCAAATTGCCTTTTGACCCAGCCATCCTACTTTTAGGAATATACCTCAAGAACACCATAGCACTGTTCCAAAAGGAGAAATGCACCCTCATGTTTATGGCAGCATTGTTCACAATAGCGAAGATCTGGAAACAGCCCAAGTGTCCATCAGTGGATGAATGGATTAAAAAGCTTTGGTACATATATACTATGGAATACTACTCAGCCATAAGAAATGATGACATCGGATCATTTACAACAACATGTATGGACCTTGCTAACATTATACGGAGTGAAATAAGTAAATCAGAAAAAACTAAGAACTATATGATTCCATATATAGGTGGGACATAAAAATGAGACTCAGAGACACGAACAAGAGGGTGGTGGTTACGGAGAGGGGGAGAGGGGGAGAGGGGGAGAGGGGGAGAGGGGGAGAGGGTGGGAAGGGAGGGGCCCAAAGGAAACCAGATAGAAGGTGACGGAAGACAATTTGACTTTGGGTGATGGATATGTAACATAATCAAATGTCAAAATAACTTGGAGATGTTTTCTCTGAACATATGTACCCTGATTTATCAATGTCACCCCATTAAGATTAACAATAATAAAAAAAAATGTCCTGAAAAGAAAAAAAATACACTAGATGCTGGGAACTGTAGCTCTATTTTCATGAAGCCTTAGATTAAAGCCCTGAGGTTAGTTCTTACAAAGAACTTGGCACTAGGAATCATTAGGAAACTCAAAATATTTTATCCTTTAGGAAAGTTATCAGCGGTTCATAAAACTTAATTTAATATCTTGAATTTTATTATAACATTCTCATAAAATTTAGTCTAATTCAGTGTTTTATTCCTCTAATTGATTGGTTTTATAACCATGATTGACTACCGTCCAATTCCCATCCCTTCCAGAAAAATAGAGTGAACAATAAATTTTTTAAAAGGACATAATTAATTTAGTCTTCAATGAAATGAATTATTTCTAAACTTAACTGTTTATTATGCACTTACTATACTCTATACTACCACTGAGTTACAATGACAAATAAGACATTCTTTATCCACCCCACCCCAACCCCAAAGCAGTTAAGTTCCTTGGAAAGAGATATTATATTTTTGTTATATTTATATTCTAGAACTTGGAAAATAATAAACATTGAATAAACATTTGTCGAATTGAGGGATGACAAATGATACACTATATGGGCTATGATTTATATATGCACAGTATGCTATAGGAAGTATACAAAGAATGATAATTACATATTACCTAGAACAGTGTATTTCAGAGACTAGGTTTTCTTTTCATTTTTTTTATTTTTTATTAAGTGAGAGGTGAGGAGGCAGGGAAGCAGAGAGACAGACTCCCACATCTGCTCTGACTGGGATCTACCTGGCAAGCCCACTAGGGGGCTATGCTCTGCACATCTGGAGCTGTTGTTCTGTTGCTCTGAAAGGAACCATTTCAGTGCCTGAGGTGAGGCCATGGAGCCATCCTTAATGCATGGGGCCAAACTGCTTGACCCATTCGAGCCCTGGCTACAGGAAGGGAAGGGAGAGAAGGGGGAAAGGTAGAGAAGCAGATGGTTGCTTCTCCTGTGTTCCCTGATGGGGAATTGAACCCAGGACTTCAACATGCTGGGCCTACACTCTCCTGCTGAGACAAATGGCCAGGGCCAGAGAGTGTATATTCAATTGAAAAATTTTGGAATGACAAAGTGACTAAAACTTGGTGAATCTCTCATCTCAAGTACTCCATTGTTATCAAGATGCTAGATATAGGAAGTGACTTTTTATTTTTTTTTAATTAATTATTATTTTTTTATTGTTGCAGTCGAGTTTCCCACATTTGGGGAAATCGCAGGGGTCAGCACATCCGGAGTGCAATGGATAAGCCTCGCCCTGGGAAAACCACCTTCGTGATCATGGTATCTCCCCAGACAGGTAAGTATAGGAAGTGACTTTTTAAAGTAAAAATTAAAGACTTGATAAGTTAATGGATACTTAAAGCTAAAGTTAATCCATTCATTTAATTAATACCTATTTATTTGGCACCTACTGTATGCCAGGCACTGCCTTTAATGTTTGTGGTCAAATAGTGACTGTGACACGTACATTTTTGTTGAAAGAACTCCATGATTATTCCTCTGAAATAATATAAAACCAATTTGTATTTGAGAAATGAAAATACTCTCTTCTCATTATGTAACTGCTTGAAAAATACTTGAAAGCTGTGGAAGTGCAGTTAATGACATGATAACAAGGTGTTAAAGACATGCATTAATAGATCTCTAAATTATTTTACTGGTGGACAACTTGAATTTTACATTATTACTTATATTAATGTCTAATAAAGTTAATGCATCTATATGCATTTATGTGACTAGAAGATATATAGGTAACATAATCCTAAAATCTCCCTCTGGACAACGTTTATATGAGGTTGAAAAGCTGCTAATGCTATTCTCCCAGTATGAGGGAGAAATCTGTCTGACAGTGAGGCTGAAACATGGAGAGTCACAAAAAAGTGGAGTCAGAGTCCTGCTCACACATGCCTAAGACTTGACCATTTGTACTTTTAATATATGAACTTATAAGTCCTCTTTAATGCTAAAGCCGGTCTACAATATCTGTTATTTGTATCAAAAACAAAAATATTAAATGTTACAGGTATGTGTAAAATTGAGATGTAATTATGAATTTATTATTGATCATAAGGCTGTATCTTTGTGCCTTGATTTGCTCCATTAGACATTTAGTTGGAAGAAGGAGACTTATTTTATCGAATACTAAAAATTGGTAAGTGTTTAGGTCAATATTGCACATTATCACAATACATGCAATGTTACAGTATAATCAGTTACTAATAAATTATGTATTTATTTCAAAATATTGAAATTAATATATTATAAAGTATTGATAGTAAATATATACTTGCCTGACCAGGCGGTGGCACAGTGGATAGAGCGTCAGACTGGGATGCGGAGGACCCAGGTTCGAGACCCTGAGGTCACCAGCTTGAGCGCGAGCTCATCTGGTTTGAGCAAAGCACACTAGCTTGGACCCAAGGTCACTGGCTTGAGCAAGGGGTTACTCGGTCTTCTGTAGCCTCATGGTCAAGGCACATATGAGAAAACAATCAATGAACAACTAAGGTGTCACAACGAAAAACTAATGATTGACGCTTCTCATCTCTTTCCATTCCTGTCTGTCTCTATCTATCCCTCTCTTCCTGTCTCTGTAAAAACAAACAAACAAAAATATGTATATAATTCTTAATAATTTAAGAATCACAATGTACAGAATAATGTGAATTTAAGATTACAAACATGATGAATTTTTAGTTGAAAACTAAAGAAGTTGACTTCCATGAATACATGAGGAAGGAAACATTTAATCTGGGCTCAAAAGATGACATAATTAACCAAGTAAAAAAACGCAAGTAATAATTAATCAGGTAAAGCAGTATCCTAGGAAGAAGTATCCCACTGAAAGCCCAGTGTGAAGCCCCTAAGGTCAGAAGGAACACGACTCATTCAAAGAAATGAAAAAAGAGCAGGGCAGAGAGTGAGAGACAGTGGCACACGTGCCGAAGACCACATCGTAGTAACTGCACAGGCCACTTTAAGATTTTAATCTTTGTCCCGAGATTAATGAAGAATAACTGGATAGTTTCAAGTAAGTAATGAGAGGGTCAGATCTGCATTTTAGAAATATTATTCTATATCTTACTTAAAATATAAAAAATGAGAGATTAAAGGCAAACAGAAGATGCAGTTGCAAATTAAGATGCAATTACACTAATTCATGAGAAAGGTCCCTGTAGCTTAAAGAATGGTAGTGGAGATAGAAAATAGTCAAGAAATTTGAGAGATAGTGAGAAATAGAACTGTGGGAATTTCAAACTCCTTGGCTACATAAAGAAAACAGAGGATGCCTGATCAGGCTGTGGCGCAGTGGATAGAGCATTAGACTGGGATGCGGAAGACCCAGGTTCGAGACCCTGAGGTCACCAGCTTGAGCATGAGCTCATCTGGGCTGAGCAAAAAAAAAAAAAAAAAAAAAAAAAAAAAAAAAAAAAAAAAAAAAAAAAAAGCTCACCAGCTCAGACCTAAGGTCGCTGAGCAAGGGGTCACTTGGTCTGATGAAGGCCAAGGCCGTGGTCAAGGCACATATGAGAAAGCAATCAATGAACAACTAAGTTGTCGCAATGAGAAACTGATGATTGATGCTTCTTATCTCTCTCCGTTCCTGTCTGTCTGTCCCTATCTATCCCTCTCTCTGACTCTCTCTCTGTCCCTGTAAAAAAAATAGGAGATGACGTCAGAGTAATGGCGGGGCAGGAAGCCATACCGATAAATCTCCCCCAAAACTCAACAAGATCTTCAAACAGAAACAGAAAAACCTATACTTGGAGCTTCCAGATGCTTCGCAATACACCCAAAGGTATGATTGAGTGAAAAATTGGCTAAATATATAACCAAACCCCGAAGGAAATAGGGAGTAAGAAATGCTCCGCCTTCCTCACTAACCTAAACAGGGCGGCTTTCTCTGGTAACTGTGAATATAGAAACTGAGGCGGGCAAAGGGGGTGAATAGATCCAGGCCGCCGCGGCACAAACGGCCGAACCAGGCTGTGGCACAGGATCCAAGCCGAGGAAAATCTGATCCTGTGGCAACCTGGGCAATACAAGCTAACACTCGCGCCAAACCCAAACAAAGAAAGACAAGCGGAGCGGCCATTTTACCCGGTCTCCTGGTCGGTGCGCAGTTGGTGGGCGAGAATTTCTTCCTAGGCCCCGAGAGTGGGTGCCCATGTTGCCCCATGGAGAGGCAGGGTCAGAGGCCTTTCTGTGGGCCGAGGGCAGAGTCTCTGGGCAGCCCCAGTGCCCTGGGAAAGCCACGCACGGGAGGGAGTGAGAACTAATTCCAGTGGTGGAGATTTTCCGTGCTGGAGGGTGTTTCGCTCAGAGGGGGACGCGGCTGGCCTCATATCCTGGTTTGCGCGCGCAGATAAGGAGTGAGTGATTCCTCCGAGTGCCTCGGCAGTGCGCGCCCGTGTTATCACACAGAGGGGCAGAGTCAGGGGCCTTTGTGTGGGCCAAAGCGGAATCTCGAGCCGCCCCAGCGCCTTGCAAAAGCCATGCACGGGGACGGAGTGAGACTCAATTCCAATGCTGCAACTTTTCCCTGCAGTTGGGGGTTTCACTCAGAGCGTGAGACTGCTGGCCGGATATCCTGGTCGCAGACAGTGAGTGAGAGTTTCCTCCAAGCGCCCCGGAAGTGGGCGCCCGCTTGTGTTACCGGACAGAGTGGCAGAGCCAGAGGTCTTTGAGTGGGCGGAAAGCCCGCCTGATTATGCTAGCAGCTCTGACTGACTGAGCCTTACCCAGAGCCCTGTGCTGAGTGGAAATAGAGTGGGGAGTTGCCAGCTCTTTGAGCCTCTTACTATCCAGGCAGAGGCAGCAGCAACCCCATAGCTGGATTATCAGGCTACTAACTGAGGAAGGAAAGACTAGGAGAAAGGCTCCAGGAACACGAACTCTCTCACTGTCGGAGCCTATAAATGCTAATGAGCTTCAACTGCCAACGAGACTAAAGCACAATACATGACATTGCCATAGAGACTTATCAACTGCAAACCTCTACCTGAGCGTGCCAAAGGGGCAGAACCCAGGGTACAGAGTCACCAACCAGGAAGAGGGAGAGAAAAGAAAAAGCAAGAAGATAACCTCTCAAAATCAAGAATAATCTGCAGACTTTATAACCTATCCCATTTTATTATATTTGTTCGTTTGTTTCTCTTATCTTCATTCTTGATACTTTTTTTTCCTCCTCCAATTTGGCCGATTAACTCTACCGGTCTTACTCTCTCCTCTCCTTGAACTACACTACCCATAAGTGTTACATCTCCCATTATCTTTTCTCTTCTCTTCCTTTCTCTCTATGAGGGTTGCACTCCAAAACCCTTAACTCTCTCTCTCTCTCTCTCCTTTCTTTTTTCTTCTTTTAGTGGTTCCCTCTTTTTTCCTCTCTCTTTCTTTTCTCCCACTATATTAGTTTCTTCCTTTCTCCTTTACATCTCCTCTCATTCAAACCTCAATAACAAACAAATTATCTTATCTGGGACTCAAACTTATGTTTGTGGCATTTTGGGGGGTTTTTACTTCACCTTTTTAACTCACTAGCAGTGCTCCCATCCCTGGCTCTCCATATTATCTAGTTCTTGTTCCACTAAATACAATAGTAATTTTTTAATTTGTCCCCCCATTTTTCCGTTTTCCTCTTATTCCTCTCATCATAACTCTTAGACAACCAACACCTAAAAGCAAATCATTTTATTCTTGACCCCAATTTTTTCCTTATTTGCTTTTTGTGGGTCCATACGCTCTTTTTTTTTTCTTTTTCCTTTCCTTTTTTTTTTTTTTTTGGCCCCTTTATTACTTTTCCTTAATTCAGGCCCTCCATCACAGGCATTGTTTGTTATAATTCACAGTGCACCACAAGATTTTCTCAAAAAAGAGGGGAGAGGAGAGGAGAGGAAAAAAGGAGGGGGGGAATAATTTCCTTTTTTTTTTAATTTTTATTTTATTTTATTTTTCTTTATTTCATTATTAATTTTTAAAAAAAAAACAACTCTTCGATTTTTTATTTTTTTATTATTTTTTAAAACTTTTTATTCTTTATTAAGTCTCATTAATACTATCAACAAAAGCACCCTCAGATGCCATTAAGGAAGAGAAAATCAAATATCATGGATACAAAAGAAAGAGAGGTAACAGCTAGATGAGGAAAAATCTATGGAGAAAAAATTTAATATATTGGAAACCTTGGAGCTAAATGACAGAGAATTCAAGATAGAAATCCTAAAAATCCTCCAAGATATACAAGAAAACACAGAAAGGCAATTTAGGGAGCTCAGAAAACAACTCAATGAACACAAAGAATATATGTCCAAGGAAATTGAAACTATAAAAACAAATCAAACAGAGATGAAAAACTCAATTCACGAGCTGAAAAACGAAATAACAAGCTTAGCTAATAGAACAAGTCAGATAGAAGAGAGGATTAGTGAAATAGAAGACAAGCAACTTGAGGCACAACAGAGAGAAGAAGAAAGAGACTCAAAAATTAAAAAAAATGAGATAGCCCTACAAGAATTATCTGACTCCATCAAAAAGAATAACATAAGAATAATAGGTATATCAGAGGGAGAAAAAGAGAAAATGGAATGGAGAACATACTCAAACAAATAATAGATGAGAACTTCCCAAGCCTGTGGAAAGAACTAAAGCCTCAAGTTCAAGAAGCAAACAGAACTCCAAGTTTTCTTAACCCCAACAAACCTACTCCAAGGCATATCATAATGAAATTGACACAAACCAACAGCAAAGAAAAAATTCTCAAGGCAGCCAGGGAAAAGAAGAATACAACATATAAAGGAAGGCCCATTAGATTATCATCAGATTTCTCAGCAGAAACTCTACAAGCTAGAAGAGAGTGGACCCCAATATTTAAAGTCCTGAAAGAGAGGAACTTTCAGCCACAAATACTATACCATCAAAGCTATCCTTCAAATACGAAGGAAAAATAAAAACATTCACAGATACAGAAAAGATGAGGGAATTTATCATCAGAAAACCCCCACTCCAGGAATTACTAAAGGGGGTTCTCCAGTCAGATACAAAGAACAAAAAAAAACAGAGCCACAAGTAAAAGCTCCAAGAAGAACACAATAAAACCAAATTTAAACTGTGACAGCAACAAAAAGAAAGAGGGGGAGAAGATGGAGATTAACAGTAGCAAAGGACGATGGAGTGCAAAAGTACTCACAAAATAGTTTGCTACAATGAACAGGGTAGGGACCCTTTTCATTACTCAAAGGTAACCACCATTGAAAAAACCACCACAGAAGCACACGAGATAAAAAAGATAGCAACAGAGGAAAGAGGTATGGAATACAACCAAATAAAAACAAAAGATAGAAAAACGAAAGAGAAGGATCAAACAAGACACAAAACTAACAGAAAGCAAGATATAAAATGGCAATAGGGAACTCACTAGTATCAATAATTACACTAAATGTAAATGGATTAAACTCACCAATAAAAAGGCACAGAGTAGCAGAATGGATTAAAAAAGAAAATCCAACTGTATGCTGCCTACAGGAAACTCATCTAAGTAACAAGGATAAAAACAAATTCAAAGTGAAAGGCTGGAAAACAATACTCCAAGCAAATACCATCCAAAAAAAAGCAGGTGTAGCAATACTCATATCGGATAATGCTGACTACAAGACAGGAAAAGTACTCAGAGACAAAAATGGCCATTTCATAATGGCTAAGGGGACACTGAATCAAGAAGACATAACAATTCTTAATATATATGCACCAAACCAAGGAGCACCAAAATACATAAGACAGCTACTTATTGATCTTAAAACAAAAACTGACAAAAATACAATCATACTTGGAGACCTCAATACACCGCTGACGGCTCTAGATCAGTCATCCAAACAGAGAATCAACAAAGACATAGTGGCCTTAAACAAAACACTAGAGCACCTGGATATGATAGACATCTACAGGACATTTCATCCCAAAGTGACTGAGTATACATTTTTCTCCAGTGTACATGGATCATTCTCAAGAATTGACCATATGTTGGGCCACAAAAACAACATCAGCAAATTCAGAAAAATTGAAGTTGTACCAAGCATATTTTCTGATCATAAAGCCTTGAAACTAGAATTCAACTGCAAAAAAGAGGGAAAAAATCCCACAAAAATGTGGAAACTAAACAACATACTTTTAAAAAATGAATGGGTAAAGAAGAAATAAGTGCAGAGATCAAAAGATATATACAGACTAATGAAAATGACAATACGACATATCAGAATCTATGGGATGCAGCAAAAGCAGTGATAAGAGGGAAGTTCATATCGCTTCAGGCATATATGAACAAACAAGAGAGAGCCCAAGTGAACCACTTAACTTCCCACCTTAAGGAACTAGAAAAAGAAGAACAAAGACAACCCAAAACCAGTCGAAGAAAGGAGATAATAAAAATCAGAGCAGAAATAAATGAATTAGAGAACAGAAAAACTATAGAAAAAATTAATAGAACAAGGAGCTGGTTCTTTGAAAAGATCAACAAAATTGACAAACCCTTGGCAAGACTTACCAAGGAAAAAAGAGAAAGAACTCATATAAACAAAATCCAAAATGAAAGAGGAGAAATCACCACGGACACCGTAGATATACAAAGAATTATTGTAGAATACTATGAAAAACTTTATGCCACTAAATTCAACAACCTAGAAGAAATGGATAAATTCCTAGAACAATACAACCTTCCTAGACTGAGTCAAGAAGAAGCAGAAAGCCTAAACAGACCTATCAGTAGAGAAGAAATAGAAAAAACCATTAAAAACCTCCCCAAAAATAAAAGTCCAGGCCCTGACGGCTATACCAGTGAATTTTATCAAACATTCAAAGAAGACTTGGTTCCTATTCTACTCAAAGTCTTCCAAAAAATAGAAGAAGAAGCAATACTTCCAAACACATTTTATGAGGCCAACATAACCCTCATACCAAAACCAGGCAAGGATGGCACAAAAAAAGAAAACTACAGACCAATATCTCTAATGAATACAGATGCTAAAATACTAAACAAAATACTAGCAAATCGAATACAACAACACATTAAAAAAATAATACATCATGATCAAGTGGGATTCATCCCAGAATCTCAAGGATGGTTCAACATACGTAAAACGGTTAATGTAATACACCATATCAACAAAACAAAGAACAAAAACCACATGATCTTATCAATAGACGCAGAAAAGGCTTTCGATAAAATACAACACAATTTTATGTTTAAGACTCTCAACAAACTGGGTATAGAAGGAAAATATCTCAACATGATAAAGGCCATATATGATAAACCATCAGCTAACATCATATTAAATGGCACTAAACTGAAGGCTTTCCCCCTTAAATCAGGAACAAGACAGGGTTGTCCACTCTCTCCACTCTTATTTCATGTGGTACTAGAGGTTCTAGCCAGAGCAATCAGACAAGACAAAGAAATAAAAGGCATCCATATCGGAAAAGAAGAAGTAAAAGTATCACTTTTTGCAGATGATATGATCCTATACATCGAAAACCCCAAAGAATCCACAAAAAGACTACTAGAAACAATAAGCCAATACAGTAAGGTCGCAGGATACAAAATTAACATACAGAAGTCAATAGCCTTTCTATATGCCAACAATGAAACAACTGAGAAGGAACTCAAAAGAATAATCCCCTTCACGATTGCAACAAAAAAAATAAAATACTTAGGAATAAACATAACAAAGAATGTAAAGGACTTATATAATGAAAACTATAAACCATTGTTAAGGGAAATCAAAAAAGATATAATGAGATGGAAGAATATACCTTGTTCTTGGCTAGGAAGAATAAATATAATCAAGATGGCTATATTACCCAAAGCAATATACAAATTTAATGCAATTCCCATCAAACTTCCAATGACATTTTTTAAAGAAATAGAGCAAAAAATCATCAGATTTATATGGAACTATAAAAAACCCCGAATAGCCAAAGCAATCCTAAAGAAAAAGAATGAAGCTGGGGGCATAACAATACCTGACTTCAAACTCTATTATAGGGCCACGACAATCAAAACAGCATGGTATTGGCAGAAAAATAGACACTCAGACCAATGGAACAGAATAGAAAGTCCAGAAATAAAACCACATATATATAGTCAAATAATTTTTGATAAAGGGGTCAACAACACACAATGGAGAAAAGAAAGCCTCTTCAATAAATGGTGCTGGGAAAACTGGAAAGCCACATGCAAAAGAATGAAACTGGACTACAGTCTGTCCCCCTGTACAAAAATTAACTCAAAATGGATCAAAGATCTAAACATAAGACCTGAAACAATTAAGTACATAGAAGAAGACATAGGTACTCAACTCATGGACCTGGGCTTTAAAGAGCATTTTATGAATTTGACTCCAATGGCAAGAGAAGTGAAGGCAAAAATTAATGAATGGGACTACATCAGACTAAGAAGTTTTTGCTCAGCAAGAGAAACTGATAACAAAATAAACAGAAAGCCAACTAAATGGGAAATGATATTTTCAAACAACAGCTCAGATAAGGGCCTAATATCCAAAATATACAAAGAACTCATAAAACTCAACAACAAACAAACAAACAATCCAATAAAAAAATGGGAAGAGGATATGAATAGACACTTCTCCCAGGAAGAAATACAAATGGCCAACAGATATATGAAAAGATGCTCATCTTCTTTAGCTATTAAAGAAATGCAAATCAAAACTGCAATGAGATACCACCTCACACCTGTTCGATTAGCTGTTATTAGCAAGTCAGGTAATAGCAAATGTTGGAGAGGTTGTGGAGAAAAAGGAACCCTCATACACTGTTGGTGGGAATGTAAAGTAGTACAACCATTATGGAAGAAAGTATGGTGGTTCCTCAAAAAACTGAAAATAGAACTACCTTATGACCCAGCAATCTCTCTACTGGGTATATATCCCAAAAACTCAGAAACATTGATATGTAAAGACACATGCAGCCCCATGTTTATTGCAGCATTGTTCACAGTGGCCAGGACATGGAAACAACCAAAAATCCCGTCAATAGATGACTGGATAAAGAAGATGTGGCACATATACACTATGGAATACTACTCAGCCATAAGAAATGATGACATCGGAACATTTACAGCAAAATGGTGGGATCTTGATAACATGATACGAAGCAAAATAAGTAAATCAGAAAAAACCAGGAACTGTATTATTCCATACGTAGGTGGGACATAATAGTGAAACTAAGAGACATTGATAAGAGTGTGGTGGTTACGGGGGGGAGGGGGGAATGGGAGAGGGATAGGGGGTGGGGAGGGGCACAAAGAAAACAAAATAGAAGGTGACAGAGGACAATCTGACTTTGGGTGATGGGTATGCAACATAATTGAACGACAAGATAACCTGGACTTGTTATCTTTGAATATATGTATCCTGATTTATTGATGTCACCCCATTAAAAAAATAAAATTATTAAAAAAAAAAGAAAAAAAACGTCAAAGGGGGAAAAAAATAAAGAAAACAGAGGATTATATGACTTTTAAAATATTCTGCTTAAACAACTGTAGGGCTAGTTGTATCATTCATTAAGAGAAGGTACACAGTTTTGTGGAGAAAATAAAGAATTCCATTTAAATATGATGGTTTTCTAATATACAAATAGAGATGTTAGATATACCAGTTTGGGATTCAAAAGTGTTTGCATTGGAGACATGAATCTGAGAATAAGGAGTCAGATATATTAGGTTATAAAAGAAATCAAATACACACTAGCTTGGTTAAGATATGTATGCACATATATGTATGTATGTACATAGCATGTATATATGTATGTGTATCTATCTATCTATCTATCATCTATCTATCTATCTATCTTCATCATCATCATCATTCATCCACTTTCCATCCATCTGGATTCTATTGTCTTACATTACTGGGAAGTCCAATCATAGAGTTGACTTCATGTTATCATTGTATCCTGAGACCTCGACTATTTTATTAGCTGTTTCAATTTAGAAGTAGAGAGGAAAGCTAAATTAAATTAGTTTGAAAACTATGTGAAAGATAAGTTGAACAGCAAGTGTCATTCTGAAGGAAAGCTCTATAAATGACACTTGGCTTCACCACATTTGATTTTCATTAATTAAATTCAGTAAAACACAAGCTTGGTCACATACTAGACAAATTCATTTTCTGTTTCTTTGTTTTAAGTGATAATAGGGGAGATACAGAGACAGATTTCCCTGACCAGGATCCACCTGGCAAACCCCTCTGGGGCCAATGCTCTGCCCATCTGAGGCCATGCTCACAACTGAGCTATTTTTAGCACCTGAGGTAGAGGCTCCATGGAGCCACTCTCAGCAACTGGGGCTAATGTGCTCAAACCAATTGAGCCATGGCTGCAAGAGGGGAAAAGAGAGAGAGAGGGGCAGGGGAAGGGGTGGAGAAGCAGATGGTCATTTCTCCTGTGTGGCCTGTCTGGGAATCAAATCTAGGAGTTCCAGACACTGGGTCAATGCTCTACTGCTTGGCCAACTGGCCAGGGTGACAAATCCATTTTAACTAAGGCACTTTTCTATTTTTGAGATCTTGACCTTGAATCTCACTCCCTTAACTGTATGTTTCATGACACCTTCCTTACTCTTCATTCTTTTTTTATTCATTTAATGAAACAAGAAAAACAAAGACCTGAGGATTGCTACAATTCCAATGATTAAACTCCCAAATTACTTACATAGACTTAGTTTATTATCCTTCTTTTGGCTTCTCCAGATCCTGTGTTGGTGTTCTATGACAAGTAACTTCAGTGACAATCTCAGCATTAAATCAATTTTTTTTTTTTTTTTTTTTTTTTGCATTTTTCTGAAGCTGGAAACAGGGAGAGACAGTCAGACAGACTCCCGCATGCGCTCAACCGGGATCCACCCGGCACGCCCACCAGGGGCAACGCTCTGCCCACCAGGGGGCGATGCTCTGTCCATCCTGGGCGTTGCCATGTTGCGACCCTCCTGGGTGTCGCCATGTTGCGACCAGAGCCACTCTAGTGCCTGGGGCAGAGGCCACAGAGCCATCCCCAGCGCCCGGGCCATCTTTGCTCCAATGGAGCCTTGGCTGCGGGAGGGGAAGAGAGAGACAGAGAGGAAGGCGCGGCGGAGGGGTGGAGAAGCAAATGGGCGCTTCTCCTATGTGCCCTGGCCGGGAATCGAACCCGGGTCCTCCGCACACTAGGCCGACGCTTTACCGCTGAGCCAACCTGCCAGGGCCATTAAATCAAAATTTTATACTTCTTGATCTTTCATCGTGTCTACATCTCACTTCCATCACATCATCCTCACTGTTTTCCTTCTTCAACTTCCTTGGTGGTCTGAAACTCACTCAGAAAGAGGTGTTTAAGGAAGATAGTGAAGGCGGAATCATGACAGATTCTACCCTGTCTGGAGTATTCCATGATATAAATTTCCTACTTTAATCATAAGTGATATTTAAGAGGCTGCATTTTTGTATATAAAATTAAAAAAAAAATCAGAGCTGAATTGAAAGGTCTCTTGAGTGAAGAGGCCTACAGCACTTACAAAAGGAAGTATGTTGAAACAAATATGGAAAAAATTCATCATGGAATCAAATACCATGGGAAAAACATAATATTAGATGAGAGATAATTATAAGACTTTTGCAAGGCTCTGTGGCTTTTGTACAACATCTTCATGAGTGATTCTAAGTCTCAGCTTCAATGTCTTTCATTGTATCTAGATCTCAAACACTCCTCTTCCAGACTCTTGAATGGACTTCCTCTCAGAATCCTTGCAAGCATTTCAATGATTCTCCCTGCATGCCTGCCTTTCCTGGATCTTCAAATTTACACAGTCTCAACATCTTAAAAAAAAAAAGTCTTAACTTGATCCTAACTCCTCCTGAGGTGTGTCATATTCATTCCTCTTGTTCACTTTCAAATTTGTATTAATGGAGCATGCTTTATATTTCTACCCTATTATTTTTTTACCTTTAAAAATCATCTTGCCCTCTACTCCTCTTAGAGAAATTGTTTTGTCAAGTAAATAAATGCTGACACAATTTTTTTTATCTTTCTTTTTCTTTTATTTTTTTTAACGTTTGTCCATTTCTTCCTTTGATCTCTCTAGAGCTCAAAATTTCTTCTTCAACTCTTTTACTCTGGTATCATGACCCAGTGTTATTTGGTTTGGAACTACATTTGTGAATCCTTTTCTTCCTTTTAATTTCTGGATTATATTTCCTCTGTTGTACACAAATTCTAGAGGTTGAACTCTTCTGTTTTTGTTATTTATATTGCATGCTATCTCTCTTTTTTTGCTAAATCTAACCATTCTTAAAATGATAGCTACTCATTAAATGATGCAATTTTTAGCCAAGTTAACTGCCACATTTACATATGAAAAAAACAGTGCTCATACAGAACACCAAGATTACCAACATTCTTAGTGTGATTTATAATTTATGATTACTTTTTTATTTAAATCCAAGAAACTGACTTTAAGTAAACTAGGACTCAGGGCCCAGAAATAATACCATATTTCCTTATCTATCAGTACACATCTATGGAGTTGCTGGGAAGCTGGCTGAATTAGAGGCAGAGCCTGGAAGATGCAAGCATCAGCATGCAACTTTCATGTAAATATATAAATTTCAGCAACAATCTAACCTTGAAGAATAATTATTTAAATAAAAACACTGAGCTCATAATTCAAATCAGAAAAGGGTAAAAATTGATTATAATCAGTGTCGGTGTTAGATATAATCATGTGTAGCAATAATACACAGGGCTACCTATCTATTAACTCCTGTGAAAACTACCACCAGAATATCAGTTATTTAACCTGAAACATATGCACCATTTCTTTTCTCTCTTTAAATCCTATTTATCCTTTAAGTACACATTCTGGCATTAATTACTTTCTGATATTTCACCCAATCCTTGCTTTACTCTCAACAATGAATCAATTTTTTGTACAGCTGCTTATAATGCTTTGTTGATATGCCTGTATGCAGTTATTGCTAATCATAGTTGGGCAGGGTATAGTCACATGTTAATTTGTACATACTACCACTAACTTGTGATGCCCATGAATTAAAAAAGCCTTCCGCCCTTCCTCCCTCCCTCCCTTTCTCTCTCCTTGCATCCCTCTGGTCCTCCTTGTCTCTCTCTTTCCTTCCCTCACTTCCTTTATTCATGTTTTCTTGGTATTCCCCACTTGTTTGGTTCATTATAGCTACTCAGAAGCTTACAAGTGTTTAAATTGCATAGTTGCATTTTAAACGATTTCAATTTCATTGCTATCTTAAAGAGCTAATTTCTCAACTCACACAAAAACAAGATACTTCCCTCCCAACTCATATAACCATTATGTTATTAATAAAGTTTCAATTCTATGTTCAAGGTACTTTTCCTCCCAACAATTTATGATAATGAGTCATAGCTGTAATGCCACTACAGGCAGGTCTTAGGGGATCATGGTCCCCACAAGGCAGTGCATTAATTTCACACTGTGGTTCATTAATGGTATTGTCCGTGCCCCCATGAGGTACTGTGTTTGTAAAATCCTGATGTTTCCTGATTACTCAGCTTGCAATCTATTCCTTGAACAAAAAATCCTTCTCATTGTTGTCACAAGGGAAAACAATGTACACAATCATCTTCTATTATCTTACAATTTCTTATTGCATCTGTTTAATTAATTAGTTAATTAATCAAGTCATCCATCTAGCTCCTGCTAGACTAAACTTGTTAAAGACATCCTAGGCATAATGTGATAAGCTATGAACAAAATTATCAAAATGGAGTCTGTCAGTTGGCATTGTCCTCCAACTCACTATTACCCATTCAAAATAACTTTACTAAGTTCTATTATTTGGAAATTATTTTTCAGTATACTATACGTATATTGATTTTGGTAGTTTTAAAGAGCTATTTGTGCTCTTATGCAAGATTCAACATCTACTTTGGATACAAGAAAACTGATTATATTGGGCAAAATAGTTTAACAGCTAAAAAATATTTAATGAGTCCTATTACCTGCCAATCACTTTCCTTAGCACCAAAAAGTTAGTGGTAACAAGTGATAAGAAGGGTGCCTACTCTGATGGAGCTCCTTTTGGTAGGATGGCAGAAAAAACAAATACATACACATATATAATAACTTTAGGTAGTGATGAATGATATAACAAAATAGATTAAAGGTAATGGACTAGAAAATAATAGTGGAGGGGATCATGGTACTTAGCTAGAGTCATCAGGACAAAGTACTCTGAATTGGTGACATTTGAACTGAGACCTGAATAATGAGAAGGAAGTAGTTATATGAAAATCTGGAAATAGAATATTCTGGGCAAAGAATTTTGAAAATACAAGGTCTCTGATGTAGAGAAAAGCATCAATGTGTTGTAAGAATAGAATGGGGGACAATGTAGCTGAAGTATAATGAAGAAATGGAAGAGTGGTAAGAGATTACTTTGAAGAAGTATAGAGGGATCCAATCACCTTGGATTTGTAGGCCATTTCAATCTCAATGTGATCTACTAGCCCAGGAAAGGTATAATGATGGCTTTGAATTGAGAAATGCAAATCTTGGTGATAATAATTATTTATATTTTGAAGCATAAACACAGTGAATTTGCTGTTGGACTAGAAATGAGTTATAAATAGAGAGGATAGAGGGTAAGCTCAAAGTTTTTTGCTTGAAGAATGCATGGTAGAAATATAATTAAAGTGAAGATATCTTGGGTGGAATAAGGTTTCAGAGCACAGATCAAGGTATCTATATAAGTAGGCTCAATTTAAAATGCCTGTTAGACCGTCAAGTTTAGATGTTGAGAGAGCAGCTGAGTAGATAAGTCTGGAGCCCAAGGAGAGTGGCCCAGTCTGTTGACAATACATTTCAGAATCAGCAGCAATAGAGATGGCTTTCAAAACCATAGAAAGGCCCTGGCCGGTTGGCTCAGTGGTAGAGCGTCGGCCTGGCGTGCGGGGGACCCGGGTTAGATTCCTGGCCAGGGCACATAGGAGAAGCGCCCATTTGCTTCTCCACTCCCCCCCTCCTTCCTCTCTGTCTCTCTCTTCCCCTCCGGCAGCGAGGCTCCATTGGAGCAAAGATGGCCCGGGCGCTGGGGATGGCTCCTTGGCCTCTGCCTCAGGCGCTAGAGTGGCTTTGGTCGCAGCAGAGCGACGCCCTGGAGGGGCAGAGCATCGCCCCCTGGTGGGCAGAGCGTTGCCCCTGGTGGGCGTGCCGGGTGGATCCCAGTCGGGCGCATGCAGGAGTCTGTCTGTCTCTCCCCATTTCCAGCTTCAGAAAAATACAAAAAAAAAAAAAAAAAAAAAAAAAAACCATAGAAAAATGAGACTGTGAAACAAAGAGCATGGGGCAATACTGTGCTTTTCACAAAACCTCCCTCCTCTTTCCTCTTCCCTCTCCTTCTCCTCACCCTCCACCTATCCCCACACCATCCTCCCTGATTTCTCAGCTGGAAGTGATCGTGATCCTTCTTCAAATTCCCTTCAAACTGTCCTTTTTCTGTCTCAGGAGACTCTCATGGCACTGACCAGATGTTGTCTTCTATTACAGTTATGTTTAAACTTGGTTTCCTCTACAAGAGCTTCAGACAGGAGTCCCACCTGGAGGCTTAGGTACTTCCTGTTCACTGTGCCTAGAAATAATATGGTATCTTCTTTCCCTATCCCTGCTCTTTCTCCAACATTTTATCTGGCATGCATGTGATCATTAAACAGGGCCTTTCTTCCCTAAAGCCTTTTCTAGCCCCCCCCCCCCCAATTTAAATGAGGCTTTGGTACTATAGATTTAGGTTGTCTTATGGCAGGAAAGCCATATTGGAAATTTATCATAAAAAACAAACAAACATCTATTTTACATTCATGTACACATGGTAGTAGAAAATGAATTAATTATAGATACTTTGCTTCTAAATATATATCTATATATTTTCACTGGAGAAAATGGGATTTTTTAATTCAATATGTATGGTGTGGTACTTTATAGTTAGAAAGACCTTCACCAATATTATATGAAGAACTCATCAGAGTACTCATGCTAATTAACTATTGGTATTACTATACTATATGTGATAAAAATTAGGAAACTTTAAATATTTTATCTAAGTTACAAAATAATAATGGATTTGAGAGTCAAATCCAAAACTCTGTCTATAATTGCAAACTTCCTTTCACTCCAAAACAGTTTATTCAGAAGTCTCACATATTTAATTTTAGCCTTGATTTAACTTTTAATGTTTTCCTTTGCTTCACTGCATGTATTAACCAACATTCACAGATATTTGTACACATGTACTGATTCACATTGTGTGGTCAAGTAGGCTGGGCCATTTGGCAAGTGAACTTGACTCAAAGGAACCGCTGAGCTAAAGCCAACCCAGCTGGGCCATTTGGAAAGTTCTGGAATGAGAAGTGAGAAGGGCAGTGATGATAGGCCTGTAATATAAAGCTCTATAAACATCACCTTCAGTGCTGGACATAAATGTTAAAGACTTAAACTCTTAGAATCAGATCATTGGGCCTTTAAATAAATGTAATAAAGACACCAAGTTGTGGATAAAATAAAGTTTATATCTTAACACCTACTTTTTATTATATAGTTTCTTTCTATTTTATTTAATTATATTTAATTTTAAATAATTTTATATCTCAATAGCTATAATTAAAATGCAAGCGGACAATGAACAAGTTTATTTCTTGTTCAGGCTGTAGGGGCCCAGACAAGAACTCAGAATAATGTTCTCTAAATTTTACTACAAAAAATAACATTCATAAAATATTGACCAAAGTAGTTCTTATATTTTAATAAAGCCTATTTGATTTAATAATTAAATATAGCCTAGTGAAAAATCAATTTTTAAGGCATACTAGAAGCTCCAAATAGAAAACTTTTTCTGATTATTTTTTTTAGTTATATAGATAATATTTCAAAGAAACAGAATTACCTAAATATTTTATTCACTAATCTTAAACACATCAAAGAGGAACAAAATCTCTATACTTTATTAATTCACCAAATAAGATGATTATTATTATAAGTAAATATTCACAGACACAATGTATTAAAAGAATTGTCTTTAAACTAGCCAGATCTGAATTTGATGTCAGCCACATCCTCAGCTTATTCAATTAGACCTTTAGCTTTCATGAAACTCACTTTCATTATCTGCAAAATGTAAGACAAAAACACCACCTCCACATGGTTGTTGTTATAATTAATGTTAAAATACTGAAAGCACTCATACAAAACAGACACTTAGTGAAAGGGCCATTGCATAGATAAGAGAAAAATTCATAATGCAATGCTCATAGCATCTAGTATAGTACCTAGGCCCCTGAAAAACATTTGTTACATGAATAAATACTAGAAACTGCTAAGTGTGATACTGAAAAAATAACTGAAATTTTAACAGTTTTTGTCCACATTTAAAAGCAAAACATTTCTCTCTATTTAATTCAACAAGTAGTTATCAATGCCTACTCTCTATTAGGCACTGTTTTAGGCTCTAGGTATAGTGAATATGTGTAATCTTTAGACAAGTTAGTACAACGGATCCCGGAATGGGAAATTTCCATACACTGGGATGTGTTTAGCAGCTCAAAGAACAATATAAATTTGTAGGACACACACTTAATCTAATTTTGAAAGATTTGCTAAGACTTCTCAAGGTACGACTGATAGGTAGGCGTCTGTGCAAAAACAGTGAAGAACCGAGGTGATAAAAGCATAGTACAGATGGAAGGAATAGTATAAACACTGGAGAAAGCCTGGTTCATTATGGTCATATGTAGCCTAGTGAAGAACTTTACACTGTAAATATGCTTACTGGTTTTCTTCAGTTCCTAACCCACTGACCTCCCTGGATCCTAGCCCCAGATAGTCCCTCAGGCACTGTTGTTCTCACTTGCATCTGGGCTCAGCTTCGGCAGATCACTTTCTGATCCTCAGCTCTGTTTTTCATCTACCAGCTCAGCTCTGAGGTTGTTCCTGCTCTTCCTGACATCTGGCATTAGTCCGTCCCTGACCCTCCCTGGCTTCCTTCCTGTACACTGCTCTCGGCATGCGTACAGAGGCCCAGCTGTGCAGCGTGATGATAACAGTGACCACAAGACACCAGTTAAGACTCAGCAGGGAAGAAATAAATGGTCCTGATGCCCTTCCTTAATCAAAACATTTGTTTTTTGATTTTTCTTTAATTGAGGAGACATATTTGAAGTTCCTTCTTTATGCCAAATACCATCATAGGTACCAAGGAATCAAAACAGCCTGTGCTTCAGGAGATCATTACTGAGCTGGGTAAATCACCTGAAATCAAATGCATAGTGCAGCAAGAAAGGTGCTGATAAAAACGTGCAGAGATATGTTAATACCAAGGTGATTCTCATTTTATAGTCTATTTATAAATGCAGGTAAGCTTGACCAGGTGGTGGTGCAATGGATAGAGCATCAGCCAGGGACACTAAGGACCCAGGCTCAAAATTTTGAGGTCGCCAGCTTGATTGTGAGCTCATCTGACTTGAGTATGGCCTCATCTGGCTTGAGTACAGGGTCATCCGCTTGAGTGTGGGATCATAGACATGGTCTCTGGCTTGAGCCCAAGGTCACTGACTTGAGCAAGGAATCACTGGCTTGGCTGGACCAAAAACTCACAATGGAGAAAAGAAAGCCTCTTCAATAAATGATGCTGGAAAAATTGGAAAGCCACATGTAAAAGAATAAAACTTGACTATAGTTTGTCCTCCTTCAGAAGAAATAATTCAAAATGGATCAAAGAGCTAAATATAAGATCTGAAACAATAATTTACATAGAAGAAAACATAGGTACTAAGCTCATGGACCTTGGTTGTAGAGAACAAATTATGAATTTGACCCCAAAGGCAAGGGGTGTAAAGGCAAAAATAAATGAATGGGACTATATCAAACTACAGCAAAAGAAACAGACAACAAAACAAATAGGCAGCCAACTAAATGGGAGGTGATATTTGCAAACAACAGCTCTGATAAAGGGTTAATATCTAGCCTAACCAGGTGGTGGCGCAGTGGATAGAGAGTCAGACTGGGACATCAAGGACCCAGGTTCGAAACCTCAAGGTCATTGGCTTGAGCACAGGCTCATCAGCTTTAGCAGGGGTTGCTCGCTTGAGCATGAGATTATAGACATGATCCCATGGTTGCTGGGTTGAGCCCAACGTTATTAGCTTGAGCAAGGGATCACTCACTCTGCTGTAGCCCCCTGGTCAAGGCACATATGAGAAAGCAATCACTAAACAACTAAGGAGTTGCAACAAAGAATTGATGCTTCTCAACTCTTTCCCTTCCTATCTGTCTGTCCCTATCTGTCTCTCTCTCTGACTCTCTGTCTCTTTTTTTTAAAAAAAGGTTAATATCTAAAATATAAAGAGCTCACAAAGCTCAGCAACAATCAAACTATCCAATTAAAAAAAGAGAGAGGACCTGAACAGACAATCTCTCAAGAGGACATAAGAATGGCCAACAGATGTATGAAAAGATGCTCATCTTCATTAGTTATTAGAGAAATGCAAATCAAACCTACAATGAGATACCACCTCACACCTGTTAGATTGACTGTTATTAACAAGACATGTAAAAACAAGTATTAGGTTGTAGAGAAAAAAAATTATTCACTGCTGGAGGAAATGTAAATTAGTACAGCCATATGGAAGAAAGTATGGTGGCTTTTCAAAAATTAAGAATAGAATTACCATATGACCCAGCAATTCCTTTACTGGGTATATACCCCCAAAACTCAAAAACAGTGATACATAAAGACACTTGCATCCCTATGTTCATCACAGCATTGTTCACAGTGGCCAAGACATGGAAACAACCAAATTGTCCCTCAGTACAGGACTGGATAAAGAAGATGTGGTCCATATATACAATAGAATACTACTCAGCGATAAGGAATGATGACATAGTGACATTTACAACAACATGGATGGACCTTGAAAATATTATACTGAATGAAACAAGTAAATCCAAAAAAAAATAAGAACTGTATGATTTCAGACATAGGTGGGATATAAAACTGAGACTCATGGACATAGATAAAAGTGAAGTGGTTACTAGGGGGAGGTATATGGGGGAGGGGAAAAGGGTGGGATGAAGGGTGGAAAGAAGGACAAATATAAGGTGACAGAAAATGATTTGACTTTGGGTGATGGGTATACAACATAAACAGCAGTTCAAATGCTATAGAAATGTTTACCTGAAACCTATGTACTCTTATTGATCAATGTCACCCTGTTTATGTTCTCTTTAAATAAAATTAAAATAATAAATAAATGGAGGTAAATGAGTACAATTGAGCATACATAATAGAAATGCACCTATCAAACATCACAAAGTTTTTATTTTTTGTTTCATTTATGAATAAATCAGCCCTTTTATATCATAGAATTGGTTTTAGAGTATGACATTTAGAATTTCTTGACCCTGGATTTCAGATATATAATTTAGAATATTTGATTCTAATTTAATAGCTCAGATTTTATTTTCTGAACTGAGCTCAATCTATTCTTTGGGAGAAGAGAAATCCCATCATTGTGGAAAGGCATATATAAACCTTGAACAAAGAAATGAAATAGGTTTATTCATTAAAGTTGGATACTATATGCAATTCTCCAATGCCATTTTTATCCACGATGCTTTATCTATTTTAAAAGATGAATTCTCGAATGAATCACAATTTTATTTAAAAGAAACAGTTCCTAATTCACATAACTTGTCATGGTTTGGCATTAATAGATAAACAACTAAATTTCTGTTTTAGATTTATTTGATGCCATACTAGGTACTGAGGCAACTAAAATGAATGGCATGGTCCTTGCCCTTAAGGGGCTGCCACTCTAGTCATAGAGATGCAGGTTCTTCTGATACAGTGTGGTGAAGAGCTCTGTTGTAGCTGGCAGGTCTTGGGTGCGAGGGGCTTTGGACATGTTCCAGGTCTGATGTATAGCCTGAAGTAAGCAATGAAAGCAAATTCTACAATCAACGACTTCACATTCAGTTTTGACCTTACATCTTTATTTATTTCTCCATTCAGTGATTTAGATTAGCTATACAAAGGAACTTGAATATGCTGAATTTTGAAGAGAACCAATTTGAAAGCAACACACACACACACACACACACACACGTCCCTTATTCAGACAATAGTATGGTGCTTACTAGAGGGAAAGGGGCTGGGGGCAGATTAAAAGTTAAAGAGGGTATGGGAGGATAAATGGTGATGGAAGGAGACTTGATTTGGAGTGGTGAACACACAATACAATATTGTATACAGAATATATACTATAGAATTATATACCTGAAGCCTATATAATTTTATTAACCAATGTCACTCCAATAAATTTAATAAAAAAGAAAATCTAAAAGCAGCATATAGAGGAGTTTACTTAATCTGATATGTGCAGGTTGTAGAACACAGAGGACCCTGCCCTTTTGGTTCTTCTTTAAACAACTTGCCAGTGGCACTGAGAGGGTTAAAACTGTGCTGCAGTTCTGCAGATTGCCTGGCGTGAGGGTGGGAGGAGAGGAGGCTGAGGAGAGCAGCAAGGTGGTAAAGGAGAGGATAATACACTTCCAATAAAGGAAATCGGGACTTGAGTCAAATAGTACTGTGACCACAGTTTTATTTGTTTCCCTATTATTATAAATATATTTTAATTACTGTACTTATCTATGTAGTTATTTTTTTATATTCCTAAGATAATAAGGTATCATAATGAGGCAGGATAGTAATAAGCTAGGAAAATTCTTTGGCAAGAATATATGGGGAAACTGAGACAGGCAGCTGAACAAACTGGCTGAGCAATTTACAGCCAGATACAGGTCACCTCTCCAGAGATGACATAGAGGCCTCAGTTGTATTTCAGCTCCAGCAGTGATGACTAATGACCCCCTGTCCTGGGGCTGACCAATCAGTAGAGACCATGACCTTGAAAAGGCACACATGGGAAAACTGATGAGTATTCTATTGAAATCCTCAGCCAAACTCCCAGTTTTTGAAACCCCTCAAAATAAAACACCCAGCTCACTCTCTGTCCTGGAAGCATGCCCATACCTCTGCCTCTCCTCTTCCCAGTTCCCCTCTTCCCACCATGCCACCTCTCTGCCACAGGCATTCATCTCCTAAACTGTAAGGGTCCCCACAAGACTTGCAACTGGGGGAGCAATGGGCAGCAGCAACTTGTCCCAGGCTCACCCCCTGAACCTGTCTGTCTCCAGGGCCCCTTGTCTCTGACTTCCCGGTTTAGGCTCGTTTCTTTCCTGTAAAGTTTCTAGAAAGCCAAGGCAGCCTCCCCACACACACACACACTTTCCTGTTGCCTTTTCTATTCTGGGTCCTTCCTTGTTTCACTTTCCCCAGTTTTAATAAACATACTCTCAAAATTACCTAGACTCATGTTGTGAAATTTTCCCTGCATGAGATCAAGGCCCACACACTACTAGCTGGCTCTGGGCAGACCCAAAGGGCCAGATTCCTTTTCTGGGAACAATTCTGGGGTTTGGTATTTCAAAAGAGTAATAGTTATTTTTCTCAGCCATGTAGGAACACATGAGAGTGATCTTATTGGAAGTCAAAAGTTTTATCTGTGAAGTCAAAGTAATTAGAAATATGGCTACATGAAGAAAAGATTTTATAATGGTCAACCACTTAGAGCTATATTGGTGATTATTTTATGCCTCCTGACCATTCTCTCCAGCTATTCTCTGCTATGTCTGCCAACTGAAATCTGGATATTTTAGAAACACTTCAACCTCAACATCTGGATTTATTTGTTTTTCCACTATTCCTCATTGTCTTGTCTTTCCTAATACTGGTAATAGATATTCCTACCCACCTAGCTGTTGAAACTAGAATTTTAGGAGTTATTCCCAGTTCCTACCTTCTCTTTTACTGTCATTCCTATGAACTCCCAACAAATTGAAATTTAATCATGACCAAGTCCTGTCATTCTTTCATAAATATTCCTCAAACAAGACTCTTCTTCATCCCATTGATTCTTCTTAGACAAGAATATTATCTTACCTTTTGTGACAGCATGGACGTAACTGGAGAGCATTATGCTAAGTGAAATAAGCCAATCAGAGAAAGACAAGTACCACAGGATTTCACTCATATGTGGAATCTAATAAACAAATTTAACTGATGTACAAAATAGAGATAGAGACATGGATATGTGGAACAGACTGACAGTTGTCAGAGAGGGGGGTTGAGGGGCTGGATAATAGATGGTAAAGAGCTTAAGCAAAAATCCCAGCCTCTATATATATATATATATATATATATATATATATATATATATATATATATATATATATATATATAATGTAAACACAGACAACAGTGTAGTGACAGTCTGAAGGATAGGGGGGTGGAAGTAGGTGGAGGTGGATAAAAGGGGTACAAAATGAGGATGAAAGAGACTTTGCTTGGGGTGATGAGCACGAGGTGCAGTGAGCAGATGATGTTTTATTGAGTTTCACACCTGAATCTGTACCTCAACATTCCAATTAAAAATAAAAAAATAAAAGTTAAAAAGCAGAGAATATTAGAGCAGCTTACAATCTATTTATCTGGTTCCAGAATGAACTTTTTATACTGTAATTGACGGCATCACCCTCCTGCTTGTGGATGCTATCATCAGTTACATACCTAGCATGACCCATGGTGTGCATCATAATCTGTTCCAGTCTCACTCAGTCCTTACCTCCACAGCTCTCCTCAGAGGGATGTTCTGCTCTGGAAATACTGGAAACTCTGCACTGTTTTCTTTTGTCTCTGAATAATTCCTGTGAAAGTCCTCAATGTTCAGCTCAATTCTGATCCCCTTTAAGGGATTTTCCTACACCTCAGGCTAGTTAGAGACCCTTTCCTATCCTATGATAGCCTACATAGTCTAATAATTCCTTTTTTTGACCGGTCCTGCCTATGGGTTTTGTAAGGGCAGGAGTGATGATTTTTTTTTATCTTTGTCTCTAGCATCTTCTACTGGGTTTTGTATGCATATCCAATAAAAGCTCTTTGAATATATTAAGACATGGACACATGAATGGATGAATGAGGAAATAAATGAATTGTATTATGGTTAGTTACAGAATGAACTTCACCTAAAAATATTGCTGAATTAACAAGCCTGACCTTCATACAAGGCCTTTAGGACATTCAAAAGTCCCACACTGATGTTCCCTGTGACCTCTGATGAGTCACTTAGTCTCTCATCTGTAAAGCTTAATTAATACTTTGGCAGTAAGTACAATCTCTTAAAATGCTACGTGTTAAATTCATTGTTTCAGAAATACTGTCACACTATATTCATTTGAAATAAATCTATAAGATATGTAACAGTCCCTTTTCAATGTAAAATGCTAGGTTCCTTCTTGCCTGATACAGACTTAATGGAACCTGGCTCCCAGTTGCTCCTGAAGATGTCTCAGCTTCTAACATGAAAGTGTTACATTTCTGAGATGCCAAGTCTCCTCTTAATTCTAGAGCAACCTTTCATGATGGTTGCACCTGGGCGCTGGTGTAGGTTGCATAATTACAGTGAATGAGAGGAGGGGTAAAGCGGGCAGTTTTCCTAATGGAAACAGTAGCTCACTGTCAGACAGATGGCCAGAAACTTAAAGAGTTTCCCCACAGAGCCTAAGTAGTCTACTGCAGAAGTGAGAGAAAGGGTTTTATATCTTCTACAGCTTTTACTCAACTGGGGTATTCAAGAATGTGTAGATGAAAAAAAAAAGTTTAAAGCTCCACACAAAGATGAAATGACATAGAAGCAATTCAATTCAATTCAACTCATTTAACAAAAATCTTTTTGAGGTCCTACTCTCTGCAAAACAGAGTACATTAGGTTTTGTGGGCGGTACACAAATCCCTGTAGTTTCACATGGATGATAGTAAAGCATGCCACTAACATAAATAAACCTGTTATGAAGACTAGTATGGAAAGTATTGTGAGGATTGGAAAGAAAAAGGTGATTTCTGGGAAAAGTTTTAAAGAAGAATGAGAATCTAGGGGTCTGGATTGGCTCCTGAACTGCACCCCTTATCCCTGTCCAATCTGAAAAAGCTGAGTGACAGTGTAAGAAAAAGTATCACCATAATTAATGATGACAGTAGGCTGGGAGACTAGCCAAATGGAGAGTCAAGTGGGCTTCTTGAAACTGATCCCCAAAAGTAGGCAGACTTAGCTACTCATACGGCAGTAGTGGTCTGGAAACACCTCTTCACATGGACAGGCTGCACATATAAACCCTAGGAACTCAGGACAGCTCTTTAAAAGAAGGACTACTTCCCACTGAAACAGAGTAAAAAGGATCTAATTCTAGTTATTCTTTCCAAATTTACCAATCAGAGAAGTCACTCTGCCTCCTCAGAGAGAAGCCCAAAGCCACACTAATTAAGTTCCTTCATAGAAAGGAACTATTAGGAGCAGGGAAGAAACATTCCCAACATATGATAAGATTTGAGTGGTGAAAGAGAGGGAAAAACATATCAGGCAGGGGAATAGCTGAATGTGAAGTTTTAAGCAAGCTTGGGGAGGTGGAGTATGTAAAGATTAAGAGCATTCTCTTGAGTGAAAAAGACAAGGGTTTAATCCTAATTCTTTGTTGATTTACACAAGTCACCTAAATTCTCTGACACTTGCTTTCCTCATCTTTGAGTTGGGGCTAATAGTGTTTGTTAGGTTTCAGTTAAGGGCTCCTTTAAATCCAGAGCCCCCCCCCCCCACGTGACCAGGCGGTGGCGCAGTGGATAGAGCGTCTGACTGGGTTGCGGAGGACCCGGGTTCGAGACCCCGGGGTCGCCAACTTGAGCGCAGGCTCATCTGGTTAGAGCAAAAGCTCACCAGCTTGGACCCAAGGTCGCTGGCTCGAACGAGGGGTTACTCTGTCTGCTGTAGCCCATGGTCAAGGCACATATGAGAAAGCATTCAATGAACAAGTAAAGTGTCACAATGCGCAATGAAAAACTAATGATTGATGCTTCTCATCTCTCCGTTCCTGTCTGTCTGTCCCTGTCTATTCCTCTCACTGACTCTCTCTCTCTGTCTCTGTAAAAAAATAAAATAAATAAATAATAATAAATCCAGAGCCCCTTTAAAACTTAAATTCCCCTCACCCAACTTCTCACTAGTGCTCAAAACAGAATATTCTCACCCCCCACTGTGAGATTGCAGTTAATTTGCTTGCTATTCCCTCTCTTAATGGCTTCCTGACCTTTACTTTGAAATGCAGTAAAAAGTGTACCTTTGCAGGAATGTCAGGGAAAGCTTACATTGGGGAGGGACCTGCTCATTAGGGGAGTTTAAATTGCAATAGTTGTTTGTGACAGCATAGCCACAGGACCTGAGGTTCCAAGTCCCAGCTGTTTTGGGGAGATTCCTGACCTCAGCTGTTTTCAAAATTTACCAAGGACACCAGATAGGACCACGCTGATTAGGCCTGTGCTACAACAAAAAAATAAAACTCACAAAAAAGATATTTCTGCAGCTGAATCCCCCTCCTCCTGCTCATCAAGTCAGTGACCAAAGCCACAACCCCCCATACACTAATCTGAGCATGTACAGGTGCAGACAATACCATGCCAGCAAATGGCTGTGGCAACCCCTGTATCGAATACTCTCCCCTGCAGCTCGAGGCTGACACCCTTTGCTGGTCTCAGCCCACTTGCACCCAGGCACTTTTAAAATAAACTTTCCTTTTGAAACACACTTGTCTCATGTTTTTGGTTTGGCCTGTGGCTTCTGTCTTTCAGTATCCATTTCACCTTCTCAAGAAATAATAGCTATGATGATTTCTACTACCAGCGTGACTAGACAGACTAGACAACAGATAGGTATGTTGAATAGTTGGACAGTTTCCTTCACAAAATAATTTTGGGAGTTTGAATTTTATTAAATCTATTTCTTTCTGATTTATCAGCTTAGTGAGATCAAACTGGTGTGCATTGGGTTTTCCCAAAGTGAATTGAACTTATTTGACACATTTACTCCACCACATTGCTGTAATGGTATAGGAAAAGTCTTGTATGGATTTGTGGAGCAGAAGAGAAGAATATCACAGGCAGGTACAATAATAAATAGCACAAAAAACTATAGCGATAAGTGCAAGGAGGTGACAAAGTTTAAATGAGGTGGTATAAATGTACATGCAGACTGCCAAAGGTTACAAAGGTGAAAAGAACACTGGGCATAGTTTTATGTCCAGTTCTATCCTTCTTAGAGCATCTACCTTTTTGATGGAATCAGGCTAATGACGCTGAACAAGCTTTAAAGCTTAAACTTAAACTGAACCAGCAAGGCTTCAGGGTCCTAAATACCTTTAAATGCACAATCAGAAGACCATCATGACCATATAGCTGAGAATTATTCAGAAATGTACTTTTTTTGGTCTTTTAGAAAGCAATGTTGTATTTTTTATTATATAAATATGAATGTTTATGGCTATAAAAAATCTTAAGCTGTTAATTATATATGACTATAGGGACAGATAAAATATTTCTCCTGTGAGTGTATGTACTAGAATACTTAAGGGCATCTATCACAGGCCTTTTTGTTGAAGACTAAGTGAAAACTGGGATCTTTAAATGGAAATATTTTTAAGCTACCTGATGAAGTAGCTGCTCTCTTAAATGAGCTCTGAACTTAACCACATAAACCTTGGCTTTCTGCCAGTGTAATGGCTGAGTCCAGAGAAATAAGTTATGTGTCTGGATCAAAGCCTATAGAAAAATTGGGAGGGATTATTTACAGCCACCTAAGTGTGACATCTGACAAGCAGAAAGAAGATAGCAAAAATGTTGCGTGCCTTTTAATTTTCACAAAATATATTTTCAGAAGGAGGCCAAAAGGACTTGTTTGATTGCAGCTTAACAACCTCTAGAAATGATTATGTAACTCATAAGAATGATTTACCTTTTTAAAATGTACAGTTTTTAGATGTTGAAAAAAATTACTGCTTGACTGCTCCTTAACTCAGACATTTTCCAAATATGTACCTCCATTATTTCTATAATACAGCTGTCCTACCTGCTTTCTAAGACAAAATACTGAGATTCACTAAGAAAAAACTTTTCATACAATAGAATATTTATACTTTGTGTGATCACATACTGCTTTGGAAGGTCCCAGGTCAGTACTTATAAAAAATTGTATAATATCTTTTTTTAGGAATTACTCCAGATCACAAGTAATTCTGTATTTCCCATTACCAAAGAAATATTGATATGATTCTATAATGATGATGACTTAGATTAATCTTCTTTTTAATAGTTGAATATTTCCTGGTGAGGTTTTTCTTTATCTTTCAATTACAGTGGTCCTAAAAGAATCGATATAATATAGTTCCCAAGAAATCAACACGTATCTTTGGTAGTTGTATTACTATAATGGTTGATAATGACAGACGATTTAGATATTAAACTACTCATAATTATTTTCACTTAGGTGGGATATACAGTTTAGGTGAAATGGTAATTTGTTAGATAGCACTTGAGTGTTCCAACTCAGAAGCACCTGGATTTGTTGATGGCATTAGATATTTGATGATGGAGTCCTGCTGGGAAAATTATATGACATTTCTGAGTTTCAGTTCATTCCTAGGTAAAATGGGTTTGATAAAATGGTGCCTACCTTCTAGAAAGATTGATTGTAAAGATTATATGGGATAATGTATTATACGTAAAGTGCTGGCATGGTATTTGACACGCAGTAAGCTCTTAAGAGGGATTTAGAGTTATCACCTTTGAACGAAAGAAAGAGAAGAAATCTTTGAACTATAGCAAACTTATGCCTAAACTCTAAAGATCATGTTTAAACTTCATGTCAGACCATTGTGTAATTCTAAAAGATTCTGAAAAAGGTGATATCATATCTCCCTGTCTATGATTTTCCTTTAAACTATTTTTCCTTCTAAGTCTTCAGGCTGCAGTTTAAGCACTTGCTCTCTTTTCCATTATTTCTGGATTTGCACAGGAGCTGATTTAGCATATAATTTATGTCTCATGTGTTTACAGCATGTAGTGTATATAATTGCTATATATAGTATGTTTATAAAATGCTCATTATGGAATCAAATTCTAAGTCAGCAATTCTCTTTCAAATACAGCTGCATCCAAATGATGCTTTCCCCGGGGAAAAAAATATTTTATCCCTATCCACCCCTCTAGGCCACATGAAGCCAGGAATGTGAAAAGGAGCTGACACAAGGCAGTTTTTCTGTAAGGGAGAGCTGCTTTTTTTCTGGCAGGAATTGCCAGAGGACCCTTGTGTTTGGTTCTGTCATTAAGGATTGATGTGTTTTTGTATGAATTCCCAGAGGAGCATTTATGTTTTGTGACTCCCTGTGAGGATTAGGAGAGTGCTTTGCAAGTGCCCACTCAATACTCATTTGTTAACAACAGTAAAATACAATAAATGGATAACTGTAACAGCCATGCAAAGTCATATTCCCTTTTTCCAACCGTGTGGTACAGTGTGCAAGTGAAGTAATGGGATACACAATATAAAATAAAGATTTATCAGAGCCTTCTGAGGCCTCAGATCTATGGACTGCATAAACGCCATGTGAATTGAAATTTACATGGATGAAGGTGACCTACAAAATGCATGCAGAATTGTGAGTCGGTGTAAAGAGCTTTTGTTTGAACAGAGGTTTTATAACTTTCATCAATTTCTTATAGGACCCACAACTCAAAACTTAAGAACTGGATTGAAGAACAAGGCTCTAAATTCATAGAATTATCTTAGTATGCAAGTAAATTCATGAATTATTTAATTGCATTTTTCCTGGAAATGTTTGTATGCATCTATCTTGGCACTATTTCCGTTCAGTTATGCTAACCATAAACCTAGAAAGTCATCCTAGATATCTTCTCTCCCTTATGGAATGCAGCGTCAAGTGCTGTGTTATTCTCTAAGTACTTTTCTTTTCTTTTCTTTTTTTTTTTTTTGTATTTTTCTGAAGCTGGAAACGGGGAGGCAGACAGACTCCCGCATGTGCCCGACCAGGATCCACCCGGCATGCCCACCAGGGGGTGATGCTCTGCCCATCCAGGGTGTCACTCTGTTGCGACCAGAGCCAGTCTAGCACCTGAGGCAGAGGCCATGGAGCCATTCTCAGCACCCGGGCCATCTTTTGCTCCAATGGAACCTTGGGTGCGGGAGGGGAAGAGAGAGACAGAGAGAAAGAAGAGGGGGCGGGGTGGAGAAGCAGATGGGTGCTTTTCCTGTGTGCCCTGGCCAGGAATCGAACCCGGGACTTCCGCACGCCAGGCCAATGCTCTACCACTGAGCCAACCGGCCAGGGCTCTCTAAGTACTTTTCAAATCCATCCACTTTTCTCTAGCTCTACCAACTGAACCCAGTCAGGCTATCATCACCATTCATCAGAATGACTGTGAGAGCCCTGTAACTATTATTACCCAGTCTTGGCCCCAGCCAATCCATTTTCCACAGGGAACCTAGGGGACCCAAATCATATTACATCTTTGCATGTGAGATCTCTCAGGGTAAAGAAAAAAAAAGTCCTGAACCTAACCTTACACGATCTAGTCCTTGCTTACCCCTGAGCCCCACTATGCTGCACAGTCCCATTTGTTTTCTCCAGGCAGAATAGCTTTCCTCTAATCCTTCACATGTGGTATGCCCTCTTTTGCCAAAGGGTCTCAGCATTGAACACTTGCCTTGAGTATGTTTTTAAAAGAATTTCTTCACCTGGTTAACTCCATTAATGTTTTATATCTCTATGCAATAGATATGATCTTAGCAAAATCTTCCATGACCTCCATATATTATATCAATACCAATATGCACACTCATGGAAACACATATTTCTATTTCAGAGCACTTATCACAACTGAAAGTTTTTTTTACATACTTTGTGATAGTTTGATAAATGTGAATCCTTGCAAGTATACTTCAGGCTCCATGAATGCAAGTACTCTTGAATTTCCAAGGTTTGGCATTGTGCCTGGTACAAAGGAGGAATCAATAAGTATTTGCTGAGTGAATGAATGCTCTGTTGTATTGTAATATAGGGATCTTAGAGGTAGAAATTATAAATGTACAGTGGATTGAACAAATTGAAGGATTTTTAACCATTTGCCCTAAGATAAAATACTCTCTCCACTCATTTCTAACTACCTGTACATGGTTTGGATGTCTGTAAACTGCCATATTCTAGAAATAATTAAAATCTATGCAGAAACTGCTGTTATTTCAAGTTTACAGGTGCAGAAAACCAAGGCTTAGTAACAACAACCAGATAAACCATTTCTCTTAGTGCTAGTATTTTATTCTGAAAAAAATAAAAGAGTTTGATTGGTTCTTCTCTGAGGGCCATTGTCGATTATGACTTTTAAAAGATTTTGGGATGACACCTGGTGCAGCTTGAGATAGTCATTTTTTATATTCATCAGGTCATTCATGTAAAAGACTGAGGCATGTAGATAGAAACAAAGGCTCTGAAACTTCATTGAAGCAACTTTTTAAGTAGATAAATAAAAATAACTTTGTGGAATCAGATCTCAAGCAAGGTTTAGAGTTACCAAACTTGCCTTAGTTCCTGTGCCTTATCCCCCTCAGTATACTCCTTTCAAATATGTACAGTGGTGGCTGTGGAGTGCCCTAAAGATTGCTGTTAATGACGAAGGCATTCATTCTCTCAGCTGCCAGGAGTGTGGACTGCTGACCACTCACAACTTGAGTCCCTATCCAGGAAGTCACCTCGGCCAAAGGAGCTTGGAAGCTGCCTCACTCTAGGCCCTGAACATCCATGAGAGCATCTTGCTTCCAGTGTGGATGTACAAAGGTTGACCTTCTTACTTCAAATGGGGACAATTCTGTAGGGTGAAGTACCATTTCACTGTAAGATAAAAAAGTGACACATTCTGGATCAAGTGTGAGCAAGGCCAGTGAGCCCTGATATGCTGCAAAAGTAAAGATTCCATATCCTTTGTCATTCACCACTGTTAAATCAATAATTGTCCTAGAACCAATTCTGTGACTATGTGCGGAGTTTCTTATGACTCAATGATAGAGGGAAAAAAAACTAAGCTTGATTAATGAACAAGCTAGTTTGTGGGTATAAGGAAAAAACGGATTATTGCCAAACCATAGACCTTCTCAGGGTGGCCCTGGAAAAGAGAGGTGCTAGAAAATCTTCACAATGGGCAGAACTTTGGTAGATATCCATTTTAGTTGGAAAGAAAAGTGGCCAGAAATAGAATATATATAGATTACTTGATAGCATTAATGACTGGTTAATTAGAAGCTGCTAAGGGAAAAATGGGGAAATTAGAAACAACAAGGAGGTCTGGGGGAAATTCATGTGTATGAATCACCTATGAGTGTAAAAAGAGCTTTGTGTTACATATAGTTCATCAGAGCATCCATTGCAGAGGGAACACCAACCAACCACTTGATATCATTCATTCTTTGTCAGTGGTCATTTCATTGCTGGCAAAACAGGCTCAAGAATAGAGTGCCCATGGTGGCATGTTGTCTGTGTTGTACTTCATCCACCTTGAAAGGAGTTAACAATTTATTCTGATATCAACACATATTCCATATATGGACTTATTTTCCCTATCTACAGGGCCTCAGCCAGCATCACTGAACAAAGGCTCACAGAGTGTTTGGTTTATCAACATGGGATCCTGCATACTGTTGCAATACTAGACCATGGAACTCACCTATGAGCCAAAAATGTATGGCAGTGGTCTACTGGTTCGATCATATAGTGTACATTCTAGAAGCTGCCAGCTTTATAGAGTAAAAGCACAGAATCTTGAAGGGACAACTAAGGCATAAGCTTGGGTACAATGCTCTGCAAAGATGAGATGCCATTCTCTAAGAGTCAGTAAACATTTTTAATCAGTGAAGGGTTGCTGTGTTCCCAGTAGGTTGAATATATTTAACAACAAAACATGTCAGTGACCAAGCAGTAAAACTATTAGTGGTTCTACTTACCATTAATCCCAAGTCTCACTTGGGAGTATTTATGCTTTCCATCATCATACATTTAGGTTTTTTGACTCCAGATGTCTTAGTTCCCAAATGGGAACAGAGCAGGGGACAGAGCACATACTCCAATAAACTTTTAGCTTTTGCTGTTGTAAAGCCAGTGGCCAGGGCCGACATCACAGCAGCCTGACCCATACAGGTTCGCATTGCATTCGGAGAGTCGGTAAAGAAACAACGGAGCCAAAAACTGATGGGCTGTCATCTTTAATTCTAGCTTGCACCCGACGGGCAAGTAAAAACACACACTGGGCTCCAAAGCCCACTCACATTCAGTGCTCACAAAGCTACTGACTTATCCGAGTTTTCTAGAATCAAAGGTTTCTAGCTCACCAGACTTTATTCACCTCTGTTCCCCATCTCCTTCCTTTTCCAGAGTCAAACTGCACAAACTGGCCTCTCAATCAATACTCTGCCATCTTGGCTGCTTCTCCTGGCTTCCTCCACATGGCCTTTCTCTGCTCTCCTTTCTGCTCTTTCCTCTAATGATAATCTCAGAAACCAAGAGAGCAAGCTCCTGTTCTGCCCCCATTTTATAGTGTAGAAATCAAAACCTTTAATCCAATATACAAAATAGGGAAGTCTCTAATACAAAGTCACTTCTCTGAGGCATGATTGGATTGTACCACCACATCAAAAAGGGTGGGAAAGGCTTAATCCCAAAACCAAGCCCCAGGCTACAAGGATTCTGCCTGTCCACCGCCTGCCCCCAACACACATTATTATCACCTGGGCAATGGCCTCCATGTGGGCAGCACCATCTTTAACACAGTGAGCATAACATATTTTATCTGCCCAACACAGTCACTCATTTGCTTTAGGCTTCTTGGGTGAGGATATCAGCAAGCAAGGAAAAGAACCACTTTGCTGGCAGGGATAACTGACCCAATTATTAGAAAAAGAAGAGATGCCAATGCATCATGGCCATAATGATAAGGAAGATTATAAATGCTACTTGGGTCAATCACTGGAATGTCTTTTGGTACCTCCCTGCCCCAGCATGACAGAACATTATCAAGTGCAATAGCCACGGTATATGGAGGGCATGGTGACCAGGAGCTCAGTATATTCCGGGATGAAGTGCTGGATCATAATTAGTAAGTAAGCCATCTAGACAAGCACAGCCAACAGTGCTTGTCAAAAGTGAGGGAATTTTAGAAAAAATAATAAAGGAAGGTAAGGATAACAGTAGCATCAGGTAAGGACTCAAGGTCAGCTTCAGAAGTGAAGCCTATGGTTTGCTCCATCAATCATTTTTTTTTTTTGTATGCTTCTTTGAGAAAAAGACCATCTTTTCTCAAGATGGTCAATACAAAATGAAGAATTTGGTCTAAAATCTTGTCACATTTAAACTAAAAATCTTTGGTGGATGTCTATAACCAGGAAAAAGGTCTGGGTCCTCTCAACACAAAACTTCTCCTTGCCTGACCAGGCCATAGCACAGTGGATAGAGCGTCAGACTGGGATGTGGAGGACCCAGGTTTGAGACCCCAAGGTCGCCAGCTTGAGCGTGGGTTCATCTGGTTTGAGCAAAAAGCTCACCAGCTTGGACCTAAGGTTGCTGGCTCGAGCAAGGGGTTACTCAGTCTGCTGAGGGCCCACGGTCAAGACACATATAAGAAAGCAATCAATAAACAACTAAGGTGTCGCAATGAAAAACTAATGATTGATGCTTCTCATCTCTTCATTCCTGTCTGTCTCTATCTATCCCTTCTCTCTAACTCTCCCTCTGTTTCTGTAAAAAAAAAAAAAAGAAAAACAAAAAAACCAACCAAACAAACAAAAAAACATCTCCTTGTGCTGTGCTGTATTCTTCCATGGAATAGTCAGGATTCCTAAGAAAAATATTTAAAGTGAGAAAGAAGTCTCTTTTCAGTTACAGTATTTCCTATTTATTTAATGTTATACTAAAGAATGAGAATTTCTTTTTTTTTTTTTTAAGAAATTTATCACACTGTGATAAGGTTAGATACCTAAAGGATGGCATAGGGAAATCTAGTATTACCTTAAAACACCGAATTTTCAATCTGTGATCACAGTGGGATTATAGACAGGCACAGCAAAGTCCAGTTAAGAGTTTTTATTTTGAAATAAAAGGCTGGGCAAAGGACAATAAAGTCATATGTACCCCTATGGGCCTCTTGTAATATCTGTAGTTTCTCATATCTTGGTTCTTTGCTTTCATCGGTGAGAAGTGAAATGGATGAAATTTTAATAATTAAAATAGTAATACAACAATAATTACAATACAATCATACAACATCTAACATTTATGAGCAATTACCATGGGGTGGCTAAGGTCTTAATAACTTCATATGAATCACTTCATTAACCTTTGCAATAACTCAAATATACCTGTCAGTCCATTTGGGCTGCTATAACAAAATATCATAGATTGGGCGGCTTAAACAACAAACATTTATTTCTCATTGTCTTGAGCGTGGAAAGTCCAATATCAAGGTACCAGCAGATTCTTTTTAATCTAGTGAGGAGTTGCTTCCTGTTTTTCAGATAGCTTTCTTCTTACATCCTCACATGGGTTTTTCCTGTGCATGTATGTAGAAAGAAAAAGATATTCTGACTTTTCTCTTTTATAAGAGCAATAACTCCATCATGAGGGCCCCACTTTCATGATCTAATCTAATATTATGTCCCAAAAGCATCACCTCAAATACCAACATTTTAGGGATTTAAGGTTTTAAGTATGAATTTGCTGTGGATACAAGCATTTATTCAATAGTAATGTACATTTTAAGGAAACTGGTGGCAAAAGTAGTTATGGACCTTGTCCCATTAGGTTCAAAACTTATTCTATACTGAGCTTACTTTTATACGGATAACACCAAATCTTCTTTACATAAGCCATCAGCAAAGGACAGGGACTACTGCATATTCCAATCTCAAAGAAATTCAAAGATGCTTCTGGCAAATAAATAAAAAAATATTAAGTAAATAAATGAAAATAAAATGCCCAGTATGTAAAAGGAACCGAATGTTTTGAAAATTATTTCATTATCTCTGAAACTGTTAGAAAGATTTAATGGACCTAACAGAAAAAGTGAATGAGTGACTCTGCCTGATCCTTTTGTTCTTTTTTCCATTCTTCCATTTAGTCCTTAACTAAGACATGATTCTAGTCCACATGCAAACTTCTGCTCTTGGTGCTGGGATGCAAAAGTAAACAAGACAGACACAACCTATTGAACTCATGAAACTTTTAATTTTCTTTTTATCTCTCTGCTTTTTCTGTTCTCTCCTAACTACCTTTTTCCAAGGAGAAAAAATTTGGCATAAGTTAGGAGGCCTTGTCTACTCTGAGTCAGAGGAATGCATATGTGGTCTCATTTTTGTTTGTTTATACATAGCTCTTTCTCTCTTTTTATCCTTAATTTGCAATTTTGTTTTCATGCTTTATTTTTTTTTTGTTCTATTTCTAGCATCAAGATAAACTTATTACAAAATATACTGCATCCCAGAGGTACCAAATTATACCTATAAGTACATTAGAAAAACTATACTTAAAAAAAAAAAAAGAAAAACTATACTTATGTGTTTTAGGTTAGACAGATAACATAGTTACCAACCACACCCTAAAAGAAGGGCTCATCTTCCACCTCTGTCTAGCATGGGGATTGGATGAGATTGACAGTAGTCTTCTCTTCTGGCTAAACATTAGAATCACCTGGGAAGCTTAGAAGACACATCATCCTAGAGACTCTTTTTAGCTTTACTCCCAGAGACTCTTACTTTTTTGAGCAACTATGGGGTCTGGGAAGTGGTAGTTTATACATTTTTTTAGCTTCACTCCTAGAAACCCTTACTTTTTTGACCAACTATGGGGTCTGGGAAGTGATAGTTCATAAAATTTTCCTGAGGGGTTCTAATGGTAACAAGAATAGAGAACCACTGAACTAGATCATTTTTTAGATCCCTATGGCTTTAACATTCAGTCACCCCTAAATATAACTTTTATACAAATAAATGTTATAAGTATTATTGTGCAGAAGCCTCAAATTTCATCTCCACACCCCAAATTTGATTAACTTCCTCTTGTGGTATGGAGGTCCCATCAATATGGTTGAAGTTTTGACATGGAGTTAGGCGGTATTACCCAAATGTTTCCTAAACACAGCAGGGCTATTTTTCTCCTTCCCTTCTGCCACTCCTCATCTAAACAATAGCCTTTCTCTTTGCCTCCTATTAATCTCATCTCCAATCCATCTTCTGTACACTTGCCAAGAATGATTCATCTTAAAAAAAAATCCAATCTGTTTATATCACTTCTCTTCTACTGAGTGAAATAAGTAAATCAGAAAAAACTAAGAACTGTATGATTCCATACATAGGTGGGACACAAAATTGAGACTCATGGACATAGACAAGAGTGTGGTGGTTACAGGAGGCAGGGAAGGAAGTAGAGGGAGGGTGTAGGGGGAGGGGAGGGGCATAAAAAAAACCAGATAGAAGGTGATGGAAGACAATTTGACTTTGGGTGATGGGTATACAACATAATCAAATGTCAAAATGACCTGGAGATGTTTTCTCTGAATCTATGTACCCTAATTAATCAATGTCACCCCATTAAAATTAATTGTCTAAACTAAAGAATAGTTTTTTCCCACCACTTTTCTCTAATTTTCAGCATTTTGAAGGAATTAGAGTAAAATCACTTTTTATTAACAAAAATAAAATTCATTCTGATTATATCTTTTCTCTTTAATAATTGCTATTTCCCTCAGGATCAAGTACAAACTCCTTAGTTATGTCACACATAAAACTGATTTTCTTTTTCAACTTAAGATATTAACATGCATACACGTTACCTATTCCAGTCTAACTAAACTAATAATAACCATCGTTTACAGCATTTACTATTCTTCATTCATTTGTTAAAATTTTTTACATATATTAATTTATCAAAGCCTTAAAACGACCCTATGAGTTACATACTGTTCTTCATTTTACCCACGCAAAAACCAAGACTCAGACAAGTCCAGTAACTTCCTAAAGACATACAGCTAGAATTTCAGACCTGGGATTCAAAATCTGGCACCAAATCCTGTGCTTCTAAATCACTGTGTCCTATTACCTCTTTTATACAGATATTCCTTCTAAGTTTATTTGTTCTATGTTGAATGTTCATCTTTCACCAGATCCTCAAATATTGATTAGTATTTATAATTTTTTTAAGGTTCAGCTGAAGTGTTGCCTCCCCTGGGAGCAGTTTCTAAGTGTTCAAACTTCCTCACTCTACATCTAGTGCTTCTCTACTATCTAGACACCTTGTTTTGATATTTTCTATCAGTCTCTTGTAGGCATCTCACAGTTTGAGAAATATTGGAGTGAAGGAAGGCAAAGAAAAATGGTAAAATTACAAAGAAAAAACTAAAATTTGGTGACTGTAACACTAGACAATGTAAGTAGAAGGTCCTTCCATGCATAGCCTCGCACATTGAAGATGTTTAGGTTTGAGTAAATAATTTACTTTTTCTAAAGTTTCTTTCTTTCTTTCTTTCTTTTTTAATAGGAGAGGAGATAGTGCATATTCTCCAACCAGGATCCACCTGGCAACCCCTGTCTGGGGCAGATGCTCAAATCAACTGAGCTATCCTCAGTGCTCAGGGCTGAAGCTTGAACCAATCGAGCCACTGTCTGCGGGAGTGGAAGAGAGAGAGAGAGGGGAAGAGAAGATGGTCATTTTTTTTATGGGTGCTCTGTCTGGGGAATGAACCTGAGACGTCAACAGGCTGGCCTGACACTCTATCCACTGAACCAACCAGCCAGAGCTTTTTTTCTAAAGCTTCAAAAAGATTTTTTTTTGGAAAATCTACTTTTGTTATGTCCAGCTACTCAAGTTTAGGAGTGATCAAGACTGGCATTCTTGGTTCTGTTGTAGGTCATATCAGGAGACTTTAAAGATATCACCGGGCTCACCACTCATAATATCTCATTTGGTATTAAAAAACAAAAAGCATTTATTAAAATCTTAATATGAACCAGATATAATGGTAGGAATTGCGTTATGAAAATGAATTATAGAACACTTGCTCTCAAAAGATCTAATGGGAGAGGCCAGGAATAAATTATGATACCATATTTTATCAATTCTAGTTTCTAGAATTCTTTTTCTTATTTTCACATTTCTGTGAGACATATCTCATGTTTGATATCTTATACATGATGAAAATTACAAGTACTATTTTGGAAAAAAGTCTAGAGCAGGGGTCCCCAAACTATGGCCCACAAGCCGCATGCGATCCCTTGAGGCCATTTATCCGGCCCCCGCTGCACTTTCGGAAGGGGCACCTCTTTCATTGGTGGTCAGTGAGAGGAGCATAGTTCCCATTGAAATACTGGTCAGTTTGTTGATTTAAATTTACTTGTTCTTTATTTTAAATATTGTATTTGTTCCTGTTTTGTTTTTTTACTTTAAAATAAGATATGTGCAGTGTGCATAGGGATTTATTCATAGTTTTTTTTTATAGTCCGGCCCTCCAACGGTCTTAGGGACAGTGAACTGGCCCCCTGTGTAAAAAGTTTGGGGATGCCTGAGTACTGTGGAGAGGACAGGAGAGAGTAGATATCAGAGAAAGCTTCTCAAAGGAGAGATTAGTGATCTCTCAGTGAGTGGATCAAGGAAGGAGGAATGTGGCAAGGAAGGACATGGCATGTGCAAGGACACACAGATAAGTGATCATGCTCAGGGCCCTGTGCATTGTTCTATGCACTACTAGCATGGTGGGGGGAGGATAAAGTGATGTTGTACCCTGAGGCTACATGGTTAGTTAGAGGTCAGGTCATGTAGAGCCAGGTTAAGAGATCTGGGCTTTACATGATGAGCAATAAGGAATCTTTTAAGCAGGGTCTGGCAAGGCAGGGTTTGCACATTGACTGATTGCCCTGGGTGAATGGCATAGAAGAAAGTGGGCAATGACAGTGAGGACCAGGATGAGGAAGGAGCTTTTGGACATGGAACCCCAACTCAGCTGTCTGGAGTGAAGAAACCAAGGCAAGTCTCTGTTGAGGAGACCAGTGTCATCCTAAGTGGTTAGGGCAGAAGCCGTGTGCTCTGGCAGAAACCTGTGGCACTGGGTGGCTGAAATATTTGCCTGAACTCACCCTAAGGCAACAGAAACTGTATTTCCATGACCATTTCTGGGCAAACATGAACTCCTGGCATCATTGCCATGTGCCCCTGGGGCAACTTTAACTGGTTTTTGGATGTGTGAATGCGCCATTATAACCCTGTGTCTGAAAATCGGTGTCTTCACAAACACACACTGAACAAACAGAAGCTGTTCTCAGTAGGAAACAACTGTGCTATGGGGTTGGCACAGAAAGCAAGTAACAACTCTGCTGCCCCCCAAGCTGCCTCTTCTAGCTTGTTGCTAAAGGCTCCTTTGGTTCCCTCTCCTCTACAAACCAGAGGCAAAGTCTGCATGTTTGCATTCACAACTCCAATTGTTTCAAATTAAATTGCCCCAGGAGCTGAATTACCTCGGCTAATGTTGCACAGCAGTGCTGTGGCTCTCTGCACTCAAGTGGTTCCAAATCAGATTCCCTCAAGACAGGTGTTCTTCCTTCCTCTGCTCCAAAATAAAGCACTTGCAAAGTGGCACTCATGTTCACTACAGAAAGTGTTTGGTTTGGTTTCATTAAAACGGTAGATGGGAAGACTATACTGGCAATAAACAGAGGAGAAAAGGTCTAGGGAAGCATAGTTTCCAGGGCGGAAGGGGTGGGGCTCAGGCTGGTGAAATCTGGGTGAGGCTGGGGCTGAACCTGGCGAGGCTGCGGGAGCCGGCAGCAGAAAAGCACCAGGAGATGGGTCTGCGGAAGTTCCTGGGAGGCCTGAGGTCGTGCAGCAGGCCCTGAAAGCCCAGGCCAGCACTCTGGTCTCTGAGTGATCAGTGAGTATTCTGCAGGGTTGTCTTTCTGAAAGGGATGCTGCAGGCAGGAAAGCTGATCTCTTCAGCTTCCTGGCCCCTGGCCACTTGCCAATCACAGCCAGGGAGCGGGTGCCTGTCACTAATTCAGTACATCTCCAGTGGCCGGCGCAGTACACCAGCAAGACGTGGAGTGAGCTGCTAGGCATGGTCTCTGCTTGAGAGCCCGATCTGGATGTGAGGAGGACAACTGGGGTGGCAGGGCCCAGGCCAGGGGATCAGAAATAGTTGACAGCCGAATTAGATAGACCTCGTCCTGCAATGCCAGAAGCTCCAGGAGAAGCTGGCAGAAGAAATGCAAGCTCTGACCCAGAGCCTTAAGACCAACCGGCCAGCTAACCCAGGTATCATCAAGGACAACCAGACCCTGTCGCGCTCCTTCAAGATGGCCAACCAGAACCTGGAGAAGCTGAAGATAAAATCAGTGTGGCTGGAGAGCAGCTCACACAGAAACCAGTCCACTGGCTGCTTTGAGCCACACTTGTCATTGCCTGCTTCATTTCCACCAGCATGGTCCTCTTCATCCCTATCCTGCCCAAACTCAAATAAAGACCTGGCCAGACAAATAAAGAAAGAGAGAAAAGGAAGAAAGAAAGAAAGAAAGAAAGAAAGAAAGAAAGAAAGAAAGAAAGAAAGAAAGAAAGAAAGAAGAAAGAAAGAGAAAGAGAAGAAAGAAGAAAGAAAGAAAGAAAGAAAGAAAGAAAGAAAGAAAGAAAGAAAGAAAGAGGGAGGGAGGGAGGGAGGAAGGAAGGAAGGAAGGAAGGAAGGAAGGAAGGAAGGAAGGAAGGAAGGAAGGAAGGAAGGAAGGAAAGAAGGAAGGAAGGGAGAGAAAGAAAGAGTATACTTTCCAGAATGTTCTTATAAAAGTCCTTTATACTCTTTTGGCCTGCCAGAAACTTGCTGAGCTGCTGAACATTTTGCTGGGCCCTAACTTGCAAACCAGAGCCCCAGAAAAACAGTGACATAGTAGGACATGGATTAACACCAAGCGGGGATTAAATCATGGCTCTGACACTCACCACTTAAGGTACCTTAGACAAGTCACTTAAGTTTCTTAAACTCATGTTCTTCACCTTCACAGAATAAGTGTTGATGAAAACATAACATCTATTATAAACTGCCTTTCAAAATATTATGAGCTATTCAACCCTAAAGGATCAAAATTATTTGATAAAATCTTGAAGCAAAGTTTTTCTTTGGCTCTTGGTTCCATTTATTAATTTCAAAAAAATTACTGAAACCTATTACACATGGCAGGATTGTAGCAGGATTGTATAAATATGCATGATTGTGTGTGCATGTGTGTAGGGGGTAGTATTAGGAAGGAACATTCCAGATAGAAGGACATGGATATGCAGTCCTTGTAATTAGGATTGCAAGCTTCAGGATTTGCAAAGGTTCATGTCACAGAAATACTAAAAATTGAAGTAGAAAAATTAGACTATTAAGGGTGAATTGGGGTTAGAGGTGCTGATCATTTAATGCATTACGAGCCCAGTGAATTTGTCTGTCACAGGAAGGAACAGATGGGACACTGAGATTAGAATAATTAGGACGATTTCAGGAGGATTAATACAAGGACTGTTTATGAACATATAGGCAGGATGTGGTAAAATCATTAGGAATACTTGAATATCCATATCCTAGTAACTGTGGGGCGTAGTTACCAGCCCTAAAACAAAGGAGCAAGGGGTGGGGGTAGCAGTGACCTTACAGAGACCAGGGATAGAGAGGGCCGAGGAAAGAGGTCCTGATAGGAGACTTGGGAAATAATGCAACCAGTTCAAAATTTTCCCACAAAAGGGGAAGGAGGCCACCAGAGAATAAATAACCCGACTTCAATTTCCTTCCTCCCTCCAACTTCTGGCTAGTGCCCCCCACTGGCAGGATCCTACTGCCTCCAGAGGCAAAAGAGCCCGCTGATGCAGGTGACATGTGTCAGCTCCCAGGGCACAGGATGAGGCAGAGGAGAGATGGCTGTGGATCTGGGTGGCAAATGGAAGGCGCATTCTCTGTAAAGGAATGTCTTTTTTTTTTTTTTTTCTGAAGCTGGAAACGGGGAGAGACAGTCAGACAGACTCCCGCATGCGCCGGACCGGGATCCACCCGGCACGCCCACCAGGGGGCGACGCTCTGCCCACCAGGGGGCGATGCTCTGCCCCTCCGGGGGGATCGTTCTGCGGCGACCAGAGCCACTGTAGCGCCTGGGGCAGAGGCCAAGGAGCCATCCCCAGCGCTCGGGCCATCTTTGCTCCAATGGAGCCTTGGCTGCGGGAGGGGAAGAGAGAGACAGAGAGGAAGGAGGGGGAGGGGGTGGAGAAGCAAATGTGCGCTTCTCCTATGTGCCCTGGCCGGGAATCGAACCCGGGTCCCCCGCACGCCAGGCCGACGCTCTACCGCTGGAATGTGTCTTTATTCTAAGGGCAATGGAAACTTCTGGCCTTAGAATTCTTTGCCTTATTGTTCCCATGGTTCTCACTGCTGACATGCACTTCTTCAGTTCACAGGCTTTGGATTCTGGTGGCTTGTGTTCACTACCCGGACTAGCACTTGTTAGCTATCTGGCCATGAGCAAGCTATTTAATCTCTAGAGTTCCTCATCAATAACATGGGAATAATAATAGCAACTCTTGATTAAGACTAACAAAAGGATTAAATGCAATATAGCATTTAAAGCATTCAGAAGAGTATCTGGCAAATAGTAGGAGTAAAAAATGTTTAATTTTTTTTATTTATATCAAACGTCATATTGACATTTAAAAGAATAAAAAATCAAAGTTTAGAGACTTTTCAAAAAAAAAATCACACAACTCTATAATGTTAGAACTGAGTGACAGAGATTCCACTACAACACATCAGCTCTAAGAATGGTACTGTACATTCCTCCTTATTGCCTTCTCATACCTCAAGGTTGTAAAATTCTGGAGGGAAAGAATATCTCATTTATTTGGCATCCAGGCACCCATCATAGTGTATAATTTTTGCTCAATATATATTTGATGAATGAGTGTTTAAAGCACTGTGACAGAAAGGCACAGAAATAATTAGTGGAGGAGAAAGTAGATCTCCCCTTGCATGATTATATAAATAATACTTTAAATAACAAAGTATAATGTGGCTTCTTCAAGAAGGTACTGAGATTTATTAATAAATTATAAAAAATTAGCATATTGTGTAACTACCCTGAGGCCTATTGCTTTGGTTGAAATATTCAAGTCGCCATTTCTGAAGCTCTCCCCTCCACCCTTACCTGGATGTATTGGAGGTGGGAGTAACTTGTAGCTTGCTGAAACTCACTAGAGTTAATGTTCTCTTTAGTCTTTGTTTTTTTTTAATTTTTTTTAGTAGAGGAACGATCCTTTATTCAATGTATTAGTCAATGGGACACTAATAGTGGTCTCCTGGGAGTTTTATCCATTTCATCAGGCATTGAGCACTGGGGCAGCTTGGAGTTTTTCTAGTAAAACTGAGGCTGAAAGTGTATAATCAGAAGTGTGATCTTACTGTCTTACTTGTGTGGGAGAAAGGTAGGGGTCTTAAATGATAACAGAGGTAATTTAGTCATTTTAAGGTTAGAATGGTCTTAGAATAAATCCTGTTCATTGTTTGATGTCATAAAATCCACGAGGAAAAATAGACTAGGAGTTAGAAGTCCTATCATACACATTTGATTGGAAAGGCTAATTTCACTAGGTTATAAAATGAAAGAAACTTGCCTCGCCATCATCTTAGAGATGTAATTTTTAGAACCAGGTGTAATTTTTGTGTTGGGAATGATAAAGAGCGATGCAAAACCCCAAAGTTATTATCTTTCTGTTTGTAAAAACTTGACATTTACACATTGTTTTTCCTATTTGGTGCCTTGGTATTCACTGAGGTTTGTTTCCTTCATGAGGTCGAGTTTCGCAGTTGTGCCTGGGATAGAAAGGCCCCAGTGTGGGAAATGGAATGCTTGACTTCCAGTTCCCTTCTAGATTTGTCAGATCTTAGCAGACATAGCAAAATTTGAAAATACAGTTTGCAGTTGCATTCCAGAAAGCATTGTGCCATATTGTACCTCTAATACATTTAGTCAAAACAACAAATATTTCCCAAGTATGTACCAAAAGCCTGGTGCTATGTTCGCTAAGTGGTTTCTAAATAAACTAATAAAGATGTTCTCTTTCCCAGGGGAGTCTATGGTCTATGACAGCGTAGTGAGCAATGAAGAGTAAGAGCTTTGGGTATGTGGCTCAATCTTGTCTCTGTGAGCCTCCATTTTAGTCATGTGTAAAATAGGGATAATAATTACACCTACTACTTAAGAATACCGTGAAAATGGAACAGGTTGATAATTAAAAATTTTTCAGCATAGTGTCTGTCACATATAAGCACTCAACTAATGCAGGTTATTTGGATTTTTGGGGGGAAAGGCAGATACAGAAACAGCTCTTACGGTGACATGTGCTGCATAGTGACAGAACAGAGGTGGAGTGGTTATCCAGAGACTCTTTGCTCATCTTATTTTACTGTCCTGGGTACAGATACTTTTTGCTTTATAACCAAAGGTTATCATGCCAGAGACATGCAGGTGATGTTATACATCAGGGGTCCCCAAACTACGGCCCGCGGGTCATATGCGGCCCCCTGAGTCCATTTATCTGGTCCCCTCCGCACTTCTGGAAGAGGCACCTCTTTCATTGGTGGTCAGTGAGAGGAGCATAGTTCCCATTAAAATACTGGTCAGTTTGTTGATTTAAATTTACTTGTTCTTTATTTTAAATATTGTATTTGCTCCCATTTTGTTTTTTTACTTTAAAATAAGATTTGTGCAGTGTGCATAGGGATTTGTTCATAGTTTTTTTTATAGTCCGGCCCTCCAACGGTCTGAGGGACAGTGAACTGGCCCCCTGTGTAAAAAGTTTGGGGACTCCTGTTATACATGATAGACGGAAGGAAGCAGAGCAATCTCCTTCTTCAGTGGGCAGTGTGCAGTTTCATTTCTGCAGGCACGGGCAACCTGGATCAAGCACTCTGGGCCTTCTCTGGAGACTTAGATTCATGTGGGGACCTAAATGCTTAAAATGTTACAGGAAAAAAAAATTCCATTGATTTCTAAATATATACCAAATTGTTGATGGTTCTCCATGAAACTTAACAGATTTTTTTTTTCTTCCAGTTGAAAACAGTGCATTTTTTTTTCTAAGATAATACAGGAACAAGATTGACACTGTGAAATTTTTTGGTTTATGAATCTTATGAGCTATAATTAACTTATCAAAGATGTTTCTACATTTCAGCTAGGTACACTTCTTTGTGTAAATGGATTTTAGGCCCTGGCTGATTAGCTCAGTCAGTTCGAGCATCTCTGCAAAATGCCAAGGTTGCGGGTTTGTTCCCCAGTCAGGGCACATACAGGAAGCAACCAATGAGTGCACCACTAAGTGGAACAACAGATGAATACTTCTCTCTTTGTCCCTCCTTTCCTCTCTCTGTCTCTCTGAAATCAATCAATAAAAAATATGGATTTTAGTTTATACTTCTTTCAATCACGGCTTCTAATTTGATATAAAATATAGACTTAATGTTTTTGTTTTGTAGTTTCTTTTCACAGTGAAGGAGTTGCCTAGAGAATAAGTTTTGGAGAAGTTGGAAGATGGAAACCCACCACGGGCCACATGGGAACTGTGGAAGGTTTCCGAAAGGATTATAAGCCATGAGCTCTTTTTATTTTTAATTAATTAATTTTAAATTAAATTTACTGGGGTGACATTGGTTAATAAGATCATGTCTCATATAAATGTATACTTGAAGCCTACATGATCGTATTAACCAATGTCACCCCAATAAATTTAATGAAAAAAGAAAAAAAGAAATGTATATACTTGAAACCTACATGAGTTGTGTTTTAAGGGACAATGAGAACAGTGGTGGGTGAAAGGGAGGGGTAGAAAGGTTTTTCAAACCACAGGAAATGTATGCCTAATGTTAGGCATGGAGGTGCCAGGATTGGGGGTGTCAGCTATCAGGTCAGCTTCACAATATAACATCAACATCTCTGTGTTGGAATTAGTATTCATTCTTGATAAAAATGGAGGGAAATTAGTTTGATGAAGATATTCTGGGAAACAGTGATAGAAATTCAATGGCCATATAGCATTGCATTGCAGGACTATGGACCCTTCTCTGAGACACAGTTGCAATGTGATTATTATCAAGTTCGTTATGAAGTTGTCTCTACTGTTCGAAAGTTCATCTACATTCATTTCACTAAGCTATAAACCTTCTGAAATGGAGCTTAGTGCTCCTAAGAATGTGTGTGGACATATGCTTCTTGCTGATGCATACTGATTCCATCTAATGTATAGCTGTCTCTAAAACTCTGCACAAATGTGAATAATGTGAATACTTTCTCCTCCGGGGGGGGGGGGCAGTCAAGGTGAAAAATTCTAAATGAAACTGTAAATTCCATGAATTTTGCATAAAAGAAAGAGCCCACCTACAAGCCAAGAGGCTCCTTTGGACATAAGACTTTGCCTGATTTTTCTTTAGAATTACATTTTCTTTTTCTTGAAAGGGAACATTTGAGAGAATTGTTTTTCCCAATGGTATTTTTGCTTGTGCATAGAACTTGAAGGGAATTAACGGTGGGACAGAGAATGAACATTTGTGGAATACTTGAAAATATCTCAGGACCTTATGGCCATTTCTCATTCATAACAACCATCTGAAATAGGCAGAATTATGTCTCATAAATTAAAAGCATCATGAGAGTGGCCATTGTTTGTTTTGTCTCCCAAGTGCTTAAAATAGTACCTGCCATATACTAGATGCTCAATTGATATTTGTGAAATAAAAATGAGTTAAATCTTATCACTTCAAGGATTAGTATAAAGAAGGGTTAAGTATATTTTCCAGGACTACAGAGCCACCATAAGGTAGGTGTTGTGCATAGAGGAAGATTGGAATGCAGGTTCATATGACCATAAGGCAGTATCGCAATACCTCTCCATGATGGAATTTTTCATGGGAAAAAAAAAGCCCTACACAATTCTCAGTAGGGTGACATTACTAATTTAGGATTAGATTTAATCTAGGAAGCAGACAGAGCTGCTGATCCCCCCCTGGGTTATTCTACAGTTGAATCCACGTCTGATTTAGGATGAAAAGAGATTTTACATGACTATTTGTAAACTGGCTTAAATCCTTTTTGAAACAAGGATGAGTAAACATAAATACAAATGAGCAATCTGAGGCTACACTGTGGTTTTACATTCATTTCAGCAGGTATTTACTTATTCAGTGCCACTTAGATTTCTGGGATCAGGGATATAATGGAGAGGAGATACAATTCTTGCCTGGATTAGCTCACTGCTGTATTTTAGGTGAAAAGTTGAAGCAAATTAGTGATTTATAAGCCTGGTTGTATATAAAAAAAATCCACAGAACTTGTTAAGTATACAAAATTAGGTTATCAGAGGTTAGGTCTGAAAATTTTTATTTTTATCAACAGTCCCAAATGATTTTGATTACAGCTACATTTAAAAACCACAGACTTAGATGCACACTAAAATCCTTTGCAGCTTTAGAATTCTACAATTTTCTAGTATTCTAAGTTTCTTACAAAAATAGTGAGGGAGGTGTATATATGTATTCCTGCCAGCAGAGCACTGTTCTGAGAGGGAACACTAGAGCAAAGAAGATAAGCATTGCTGGTAAGGACTTGGTCTGAAAAGCCATTGGCAGCTCGGGCCAAGCACCAGCCCCAAAGCTGAGTGGCTTAAGCAGGAGGTAGATTCCCTAAGCTGTTTATTTAGGTTTGGCTACCTTGGAGTAACTAATAAATTATAAAAGCCGGTCCAGTTGCTTGTCTTCCTTCCTTTCTTCCTTCTTTCTTTCTTTCCTTCCTTCCTTCCTTCCTTCCTTCCTTCCTTCCTTCCTTCCTTCCTTCCTTCCTTCCTTCCTTCCTTCCTTCCTTCCTTCCTTCTTCCCTCCCTCCTTCCCTCCCTCCTTTCTCTTTCTCTCCTTTCCTCTTTCTCTTTCTTTCTTTCTTTCTTTCTTTCTTTCTTTCTTTCTTTCTTTCAAGTTTTTAAACAGCAGACTTTATTTTTTAGAGAAGTTTTAAGTTTATCTTAATTTTGAGAGGAAAGTATATAGATTTATCATTTTCCCTCAGATAGGTTTTGGGGAAAGGAATCTCAAAGGCAAGGGAAGTAAAACTGACCGATGGCTGTTAGAGGGGTGAGGGTGTGTTGAGAGGCAGGTGGTAAAGGTGAAGGGATTAAATAAAGAAAAAAATTTAGACACAGATAACAATGTGGGAATTGCAGAAAGAAAAGGGGGCATGAGAGGAAGTAGAAGAGAGTGGAGGGGAATAGATGGTGATGGAGGGAGACTCGACTTGTGAAGGTGAATACACAAAGCAATATACAGATGATGTAGACTTGTGCACCTGAAACCTGTATAATTTTATTAACCAATGTCACACCAATTAATTCAATAAAAAGTTAAAAAGTAAAAGCAAAAATAAATAAATAGGGCCACATCAAACTAAAAGGCTTCTGCACAGCCAAAAGAAAGCATCAACAAAACAAAAAGCCAATCAGTTGAATGGGAGAAGATATTTGCAAACGGCACCTCCAATAGGGTGCTAATGTTCAAAATACACAAAGAACACATACAACTCAATGACAACAAAACAAACAATCCCATTAAAAAAATAGAGAAGGACCTGAACAAACACTTTTCCCAAGAAGACATACAGATGGCCAAAAGTTACGAAAAAATGCTCAACTTCACTAGCTATTAGAAAAATACAAATCAAAAGCCATTCCATATTTTGATTTGAATGCTCCTGATTTCAAAAATATCTTTTTTGGTGTGTGAACAATAAGTTTTTATTAAATACTAAGAAAAAAAAGAATTGCTTTCTGTAGAACAAGCAACCTAAATAGCATTCAGTTCTCCTTATCAGAAAAAAACAATATTAGCGGCTATTGAGGGTTACATGCTAATAAATACCATCTGTTAGTCATTGTGTATGTTAACTTCGCTTTATAAACACTGAAACATCAGAAGAATAGTTGTTAATATTTCATTATATATAATAATTATATTTATTAATATTTATAGTAGTTACTATTTATTTATTGGATGCTTAATATCTCTATGCACTATGCTTTGAACTGTTTTCCACACTTTATTTAATTTTTACAATAACCTATAAAGTATATTCTTTTTGATCCCCATTTTACAGATGAAGAAGTTGAGGTTTATAGAAATCGAGTTTCTTAAGACATCTAGCTGGCAAGTTCAGATCAACGACTCAAGCCTAGTTCTGTTTGACTCTTCAGCCCATGTTTTTAAAGATTTACTAAATTAGTCCTTAATAAATAAAATAGATCTTTCCATACACCAAAATGTCATCTCTAGTCATTAAATTATGTTTTGAAAGACTATTAAAAAGCAGAAAAAAATGTCCATGATATTGTAGTATTTTTGATACACAATACAAATATATATATACACACACATATTTAGAAAAATGCTTGAAGGAAATACATCAGAATGTTAATGATATTCTCTGAGTGGTTGAATAACAGATATACTTTTGTCTTCTTACCATACTTCCCCATTTTTTTCATATTTTATATAACTTTATAGTTAGAAAAATAATTATATATTATTAATTAAAACAGATTATTAATATATTAAAGAGATTCTAAGAAAATTCATTGGAATATTGAAAAGGCTTTTAGTTACACAAAAGAGCTATAAACATAAAATAAAATCATTTATATTATTTCTCTTCATAGAAAAAAAAATCCAAATGCCTCAGTTACCATATAAGATCCTTTATAATCTAGTCATTGTCTATTTTTCCAGATTTATAATCTAACTTCTGGATATCTTTTAAGATTTACTGTAATGTCTAAAACTTTCTGTGAGATGTATTCTACTTTCTAGTTTCACAAACCATGTTAAGGTACCATATTCCTTCACAATTCAATGCCTGTGCATGTTGTTCTATTTGCCTGGAATCACTGGACTATAACCTTGTGAGTACAAAGGTCATGTTACCTTAACACTGGTATTCAATTTACCTAACACAGTGCTTACTACACAATAAGCCTTCAACATATATATGTTGAATAATAAATGGTCTTCTTTTACCTACTTCTCCCTCCATTCTCAGCATAACCTAGTGGTTAAATTTCTGCTTTAGAGTCAATAAAATGGAAGAGTGGTATATAGCTTTCACATTTACTCTATGTGTTTCTGTTTGAGAGTTGCACAGAGGAAATGTATGCATATACTATTGTGTAACTTGAAATATAAAAACAAGAAACCATATTTTATTAAAATTTCCTCTGAAACAGCTGTTATTAACCATTATCATCTTTTAATACTCTTTTTAAATATCACCCTCTTTTGAAAGCCTTCTTATATTCCCTTTAGGCTTAGTTCCTTCTCTATTTTCCTAATTTTTATTTTGCTTTTTATGTGCCTATATGTATTCCACTGCATTGCAATTATTTATTTATGACTGTTTTCTCTACTATGATGTGATGGAGAGCACAAGGTCTAGTAATTTACCTTCATACCAGAAAAGCTTAACTCAGAGTATCTTTATTATAGGCGGCTTAAGTGTCTGTTTGTCGCCGATAGCTTATTGGTTGCTTGCATAACTGTACTAGCCAATGGGGTGAAGTTGCCACTGCTGAACGCAAATTGAGCGTGTCAGGGGGAAGGTGAACATTTGTTTGCATTGGCAATCATCTGTTTTACATAAAAACTATGTCTTAACGTAATTTCTTTTAAGAATGCCTCCTAGAAAATACAGCACTGAAGAGGAGAGAAAAGGAGCTAAAGCTGCACAAAAACAGCTTTCTCGACAAAAAGAAACCACTGAGCAGAGAAAGACAAGGCTTGCTTCAGTCGCAGAGCAAATGCGTCTTTCTCGGCAAAATGAGACTGATGAGCATAGAGAAACAAGGCTTGCCTCAGATGCAAGACAAAAAAGCCTGTCTTGACAAAATGAGTCCCTTGAACAAAGGCAGGAGAGAAATGCAAAAAAATGACAGAGTAATGCTGACCGAAATGCAAAAAGGATTAAAACAGTTTCAAACAGAGAAACTTTAATTTTTGAGCATTCCTCTGGTGACATGAATATTAAATGTGAACACTGTCAGTCTTTAAACTTCAAGTTAGAAACTAATCGATTTGACCATGGCAAGAAAGGATTTTCTCAATGTTGCAAGTACGGAAACATTGTATTTCCACTAATTGAAATGTTGTGTACAAAGAGATCTTTGACATGTGAATTAACATTTTATTATTTAAATCACCTTTATTTATTGAGCTAGCAGTGGCTCTTAAGAAATGTACCGCCAGTGGTTTCCTTCATTGCACTCTACTTTAAGCAATTAAGCAAGTAGAAGGGGGAAACCCCGTGGGGCACTAAGCAAAGGGGCGTCCTCGCCGCCTGCCCTGGGTAATTCAGTTTGAATTAGCAGACACCTTTGCACAAATCATTTTAATTACAATTTATAATATCTAGAACAGCGGTCATTTCGTATGACCGCCAGGCTTTCTAGTATTCAATAATGACTGAACATGCATATGACTCCTTTCTCAAATAACTCAGACTGTAAAAGATCTCAGTAACCTTTTTTCCCCCATTTATTCATTTTAAAGGGAGGGGAGAGAGAGATAGAGAGAGAAGGGGGGAGGAGCAGAAAGCATCAACTCCCATATGTGCCTTGACTAGGAAAGCCCAGGGTTTTGAACCAACAACCTCAGGGTTCTATGGTCGATGCTTTATCCACTGCACCACAACAGGTCAGACACTCAGTAATCTTTTATTTAAGCAACAAAATTTCTCGTCTGCATTTCATTGTTATTGTAATGCTCTTTCAAGTGAGGTGTGCCTGGCCAACTTGTCTAAAATGGCTCCATCCAATCCTCGCTCACCACTCTCTATTTGTCTTCCCTATTATATTGTTCTTCTTAGTTCTTATTATCATCTCACATGGTATAGACTTTACTTACTTATCTCTTTATTTCTTGTTCCTCCTCATTAGACTATAAACTCCATGAAGAGAAATATGTATCGATTTTGTTCATTGCTATATCCCTAGAGCCTGAACCAAACCCTGGCATCCAGGAAGAATTCAATTTGATATTTTCAAATAAATGGATACCATGTACAAAACTTTTGAGACAAAAGGTGGGAACAGTGGAATGGCCTTACTATATAGATTTAAGTCCTTTTCTTAAATATTATTTTGACCAACTAGAGGCACTGAACTCAAGATAGTGCTCTGGAAAGAGCTTTAGATTTTTCCATTGACTGAAATACAGATCTCCCCAGGATCTCACCTGTCCCTGGCAGACAAATGAAGTGAGCATCCTTTTATTGAATGTAAATTATCTACTACCAGGCCACTCTCAGCCTTTGGTACAAGATAACTTGAGGAAGTATCTGTCCACAAGCCTGCCACACACCTTAAAAAACTATTTAGGGCTCTGCCTTTCAGAAATATACTGGGTGAAGAAGCCTGGAAAACTATATCCCACAGATCATGGCCTTGAACCATATGTAAAGTCTTAGCCTGAAACATATGTAATGGGAGTCTAAGCAGATACCCACCTCAGGCTACAATCTCAACAAAGTCCTGTACAGAGCACCAGGCTTCTTCCATGTAGTCTACCAAGATAAATGGAAAAAGAAACAGACATAGCAGCAACAAGCCGAGCTAAGTGACTGATAGCCTAGACAAGAGATTGGGAGGAAGAACAAAATATAACTTTTATTTTAGAGCATTTGCTCTCACTCTTCTTTTCTTTTGGCATTTAAAGTTAACATGGCCTATTGTGTACTCAGGCCTTTTCTAGCTTTAGTTAATAAACCCAGACTGTCTGCTGAAAAAGAATTCTGGTCACTTTTTTTTTTATAATGGGGAGACAGACCCAGTTTATTAAAAAATGAAGCCTCCTGACCAGGTGGTGGCACAGTGGATAGAGCGTCAGACTGGGACACCAAAGGGCTTGGGTTCGAAACCCCAAGGTCACCGGCTTGAGCGCAGGCTCATCTGGCTTGAGTGTGAGCTCACCAGCTTGAGCATAGGGTCACTGGCTTGAGTGTGGGATCATAGTCATGACCCTATGGTTGCTGGATTGAAGCCCAAGGTTGCTAGCTTGAGCAAGGGGTCACTTGGTCTGCTGTAGTTCCTCGCCCCCAGTCAAGGCACATATGAGCATATGAGAAAGCAATCAATGAACAACTAAGGTGCCACAGAGAAGAACTGATGCTTCTCATTTCTCTCCCTTCCTGTCTGTCTGTCCCTATCTGTTCCTCTCTCTGTCTCTGTCCCCCCCCAAAAAAATGCCAACACATTTTAGAAAAAGTTAAACATAATGTTGGGGAGTGTCTTTCTGGTTAACCTCTCTGAAAAATGTTATTGCCTATCCAAAAACCACTTCTGTAGACTCTGGTTCATGCAGTTTCTGTAGGACAATCATTACCGGGTATGCCATGTGTGTGGCAGTGGTAGTGGCTATGGGCGTTGGGGGCATTCATGTTGAGCTTGTAGTACTTAACTCAAAACCAGTCCTAATCGAGAGGGACAAATATCCAGTATTGTGTACAAAAACTCAGCTGTATTTTCCATAAAGTAGAAACAAATACACATAGGTTACTGTAGGATAGTCATGATGATGATATGTGGGTTGAAATCTTGACATTGCTATTTTATTACATGAGTAACCTTAAAAGCACATTATTTAACCTTTCAGAAATGCCTTCTCCTCGGCTATAAATTTGGTAATAACAGAACCTTAGCATAAGATTGTTGAGAAGATCAAGTGAAAGAATACAAGTCAAACATTTAGTATCATGCCTGTGACACAGAAAGCACATGCAAGAGCTGTTAGCTATAATGGTAAGCATTTTCACTAAGAAAGAGCAACTCACTTTCCTTCGTCCTAGGACTTGAACCTTTTTTGGTGGGAGTATGGGGTTAAAAAAGCTCCACGGAGGAGGTAGCATCTGATCATTACAACCACTTCAACAACATTGAAGAACGTGAACATTAAGAATGCATTGTTTTGTACTTTCCTGATTTTATTAACTGAGGAATGTAGAACTAGGAACTGTTCAAAAGTGGGACTTCTCATCCGATTTCAGACAAACATATTTAAACATAATAGCAACTACAACAACATAGTTTAAAATTACTTTTTGTAGCATTAACTTTCATTATAAGTGGCAGTAATCATGCATACTTATATTTTTAAGATCAATATCAGCAATTATTCTGAATAAGAACAAACCTCTCCAGAATCATCCTGTTACAAACGTGCATCCACAACTGACTGTGCCCTCTAAGTAACTGACAGTTTGTGACTGACATTCAGGCACTGACAGTCTGTTGGAAATGAGTGCAAATATCTATCTATGAAGTCTCTCTCTGTAAAGAAATTTTCATGCTTCCGGGGTTAATATAGACAAGAACATCCCGTTATACCAAGATCATCAAATATGTGAAAGAAAATTGACAAAGAGAAAGACAGCCTTTGTTCTCCACAATACTGGATGCAAATTTGAAAGACTGTTCACTTTTATAAAGACATACCTCATTGCTTCCTAATTTCTCCCCAGGAAAACAGACTGGGGATGTATGGTGTGACCGAATGACTAGTGATATCTAATTATCACAAACTGAACGCACAGCCCGCTGCTGAGTATTGGGTCAATTCACATTTCCAAATTAATTAGCAAAGCAATGAGAAGAAAATATCAAATAACTGAATATTCACTTGGTTCACATTTAGTCAAGATCATATGGTTTGGCTGAAAATCACCAACAATTAACACCTGAACGTTCAGCCCATAACCTTATCTGACTTTATGTTTGTACCCTTTTCTGGTTTGGGCCTTTGGGGGAGGAGGTGTGGAATAGCAGAGTAATATTAATCAACCGCTCCTGTAAAATTGTGATAATTTGAGTTGGTATCACCTCAGAGATACCCTGATAACCTGATGTAACATCTACCTGCTAACATCTGTAGTTTCTTGGGAAATTAGCTGAGTTTTCTGACACCACTCCATCCTGCTCCTGGGCCCTGGTTAGGACGGTCTTTTGGACACAGCTCCAAATGTTGAGTGGGGGGGGGAGGTACCCAGAAGTGAGAGGAATCACTTCATGAGAGTTTTTGTGCTCTTCAGAGACCATAACTTGCAGAATTCTTGGTAAAGCTGCTTCCACTTCCTAAATCTCTTCCGTTTTTCTGGGAATTACTAGTTTAATCCATCTCCCTCTGCTAAGGTAAGAAAGATCCCTGGATAAAAAGCAAAAAAATATACCATTTTTGCTGTGTGACAAAATAGTCTGTTTAGTTTAGGTTTTCAAGCAATTCATGGCTATGTCGTGATTTTTGTATTTTTTAAATTAACAGACTAATTTTTAGAGCAGTTTTAGGTTTACAGGGAAACTTGTCAGAAAATACAAAGTTCCCATGTACTTCTTCACCCTGCCCACACTTTCCCTTCTTTTTTTTTTTTGTATTTTTTCTGAAGCTGGAAACGGGGAGAGACAGTCAGACAGACTCCCGCATGCGCCCGACCGGGATCCACCCGGCACGCCCACCAGGGGCAACGCTCTGCCCACCAGGGGGCGATGCTCTGCCCCTCCAGGGGGTCGCTCTGTCGTGACCAGAGCCACTCCAGCGCCTGGGGCAGAGGCCAAGGAGCCATCCCAAGCGCCTGGGCCATCTTTGCTCCACTGGAGCCTTGGCTGCGGGAGGAGAAGAGAGAGACAGAGAGGAAGGAGGGGGGGAGGTGGAGAAGCAAATGGGCGGTTCTCCTATGTGCCCTGGCCGGGAATCGAACCCGGGTCCCCCGCACGCCAGGCTGACACTCTACCTCTGAGCCAACCGGCCAGGGCCACACACTTTCCCTTCTTATTAACATATTGCATTAGTGTATGTAGTACATTTGTGATAATTGGGAAACAAATATTGATACATTATTATTAAGTAAAGTCCATAGTTTACGTAAAACTTCACTCTTTGTGTTAAACATTCTATTGGTTATGACAAATGTATGGTGACATATACCTGGCCTTATAGTGCCATACAGAATAGATTCACTGCCTTAAACGTCCCCGTGCTCTACCGGTTCACCCTCCCCTGAGACTCCTGGCATCCATTAATTCTCTTCCGGTCTCCATAGTTTTGCCTTTTCCTGAATGTCATATAGTTGGAATCATACAGTATGTAGCCTTTTTAGATTGTCTTCTTTAACTTAGCGATATGCTTGTAAGTTTCCTGTGTGTCTTTTCACGGCTTGATAGCTCATTTCTTGTCATAGCTAAATAATATTCTCTCGTCAGGATGTACCCCAGCTTGTCTGTTCACCTACTGAAGGGGATCTTGGTTGCTTCCAAGTGTTGGCAGTTATGATAAAGCTGTCATAAATATTTGTGTGCAGGTTTTTATGTGGATCTGTTTCCAATTCAGTTGAGTAAATACAAGGAGCATGATTACTGGATCATGTGGTAAGAGGATGTTTAGTTTTGTATGAAACTGCCAAACTGTCTTTTAAAATGGCTGTGCCATTTTTCTTTCCCACCAGCAATAAGAGAGTTCCTGTTATTCCTTGCTTTTTTCTTGCTTGTCTTTCCAAGCAAATGGTTTTTACTGTTGAAAAGGTCACTGAGCTACATAAAGTCTAAAAAATATGTAAGGAAACATCTGAAAAATGGAGCAACTAGATAACGAGAAACTTTTCTGTGTAGAGCACCCGTGTCTTTGAGGTAATGAGCTGCAGAGTTAACCTGTTTCCAATATTCTCCATCACTGTAGTCAGACCCCCATCTAGGTCAACAGGACAGCCCTTTACTCTCACCTCATGTTTGAGCTTCCGGCACCAATTCTAACACTGTGTTCACTTGGCAGCCAGAGAGAGCTTTTCAAAATACAAATCCTAATCTCAGCACTCCTAGGAGGCAGTACAAATCCTTAATATAATCTCAGAGGCCTTGCATGTACTGATAACTACCAATTTCTCCCTGATCATTTTCTTGACTGCTCAGTTCTACCCATCTCTACTGCCTGCTTCCTGGCCCATGAGAGTGTGAGTTACTAGTCCACCACAGAGCCAAAGCACATATACCATTCTTCTGAGTCAGAGGGTGTCTTCTTTCCCACCCTATATTTACCTATTTGGAATCATATTCATTCTTCAGATCTCCCCAGAACTGATTTTTTCTCACAAAACCTTCCCTGGCACTCTGCTCACATTGGGTCCTGAAGTTACAGACTTCCCAATACCACATACTTCTAAATAGAATCTCCCATAGTGTTATTTCACATTAATCTGATGTTTCTCTCCTTCTCTACACCACATGTTTCATGAATGTAGGACTGCACATATTATACTCACTGCTTTATTCTCAGGGGACATAATAGTGATTGGCATTGCCAGAAATCTATAAATACTTATTGAGCAAATGGATAGGAATAAACATGTAAGTATTATAATTCCAGATAGAAATTACTATGAATTAAAAAAGATCTTTATCAATGCACTATCAACAAGAGAAACTTCTATTATCTAGAAAAATGCTATTTTTTTAATATCTCCAGAAAGCTGATAAGGTTCTTTATCATACACCCTTAGGCATGCACACAAGGTTCTTCATGACTTTCCTCCTGCCTACTTCTCCAACCTCATCACCCGCCACTTTTTCTTTATATGTGATGCTGTGGTAATGCTGGACTGAACTGTTTGCTGTTTCCCATAGGCACCATGTTTGATAGTCCAACGCATTACTCCATCTTCTTCTACTGCTTGTGAGGTTCACAATGCCGGGAAAAACCACCAGTGATATTCCTTTCTTTTTATTTTTCAATTACAGATTACATTCAATATTATTCTGTATTAGTTTTAGATGTAGAGCATAGTGATTAGATAACCATGTACTTTACAGAGTGTTCCCTCTGGTATTTCAAGGACCCACCTGGCACTGCACATAGTTATTACAATATTATTGATCATATTCCCTTTGCTGTACTTTATATTTACATCCCCATGATAATTCTGTAACTACCTATTTGTACTTCTTTATCCCTTCACCCTTTCACCTAGCTCCCAAACCTACACCTCTCTAACTCTCAATCTATTCTCTGTATCTATGAGTCTGTTTCTATTTTGTTTGTTTATTTTGATACAAGGTAAGTGTCACCTTCTCCAGGAAGCTTTCCATAGACTCCTGCCACAGCCAAGTGTATTGCTGTGCTGTCACATTAGTCTATATAGTTCTATGTGCTGGTAAAACGTTAAAAAATTGTTTATGAAGAAGATTCACTATCACATACAAAGTTACACCAACATCATTGAAATATTTCTTCCTATCTCCCCTTGAGATTGGGAGTGACATCAGTGATGAGACTGTCCTGTTCACTGCTCTACTTCCAGTGTCTGGCAGGGAGTATTACCTGACCTAAGTTTATGGAAATTAACTGAATAATTAAAGCAAACAGTAGTAAGCAGATTTCCTCAAGAGTCATTCATTGAAACAATCACAGCATTCTTTTTGTTTCTCCTAGATTAATTTAAGAGCTTATAAATGTATATGAAGTTGCTGACTACCTCTACTGCCTTCAGAATTTATGGCTTCTAGTCTATCAGATGAGTGATTGTGTCCCTGGTATAGTCCAACTTGACCTACGACCATTGAATGAAAGCCCCTATCATTAGTGACACCTCATAAAAGACCAAAAGTAAGATTTATTCAGTTTTTCTTGTGTCATATTCTAGTTATTTCTTCACAGTCTGAGACAGTAATTATTCATCCATTTTCTCTTTGAAACATCCCTGCCTAACATTGAGATTGAGCACTTCCTCCTCCCAGCCCCACCATGCACTGGACACATCTCCATCACAGCACTTCCCAACTGTATTAAAACCACTTGTTGAAATGCACGTCTCTCATGTTTCATTGCAAGATCCCTGAAGGCAGGACTCTGTTCCATTAACCACTATATTCCAAGGATCTAATCTAGTGGCTGGCCCATAGACACAACAATCAATGCTTTCTGAATGAATGAACCGATAATCCTATGTACACTAGAAATAAGTAGAGTGTATTGTTATGAACAGGTGTTGCAAATACATAAAAACAAGATCTACAATATTTGCAAAATACAATATAATCTCCAACATTGGCTTTGTGGAAAGAACTGACATTTACTGAATGCCTAATATGTAGTGAACTCTGTGCTGGGTTCTAAGAACTTTGTCAATGTCACGCTGTTTCACTTTTATAATAGCCTGTCAATGTAAATAAAATCACCTTAGTTTTTAGATGAATAAACTTGAATTCAGAGAACAAGCTTATAAAGTTAAAAACTGCCTGATACCAAAGTTCCTTGTTCTGCTATTGAGACTATTATTGAAAGAGAAAAATATTCAGAAGGAGAGATTATGTAGAGAAAGAAGATAAAAGGATCGCTGATTAAGGGCCAAAATTAATCCTCCACATATAAATCATGTCAGCCTCAGAACACAAAGTCTCATTTCATCCCTTTGACTGTCCCTGTCTATCTCTCTGTGTCTGAGCACGTGGAACTCACTATACCCTAGAGACTCTGGAAGGTCTGTCCTGGCCAGGTTTCCAGGACTGGGTGGCATCAGCAGATGCCTTAAATTACGATCCTTGTTAAAGAATCCTTTCAAAGCTGTGATTACTTAAGGGCATTTTCTTTTTTCTGAATTTTCTTAACATTTTTATTTTAGTATCACTTATGGATCCTGCCAAGTAAGTTTTATAAGAATGGCCCAATAAAACTATTTAGCAATGATGGATATAAGGGCAGATAAAAACTTTTTGGTTTCTATAAGATCAAGCAATACTTTGTATATAGTGTGACATTTATCTGGATGTTTTATACATTATTTTCCTCACGATATTGTAAGCTCTTTAAAAGTAGGAACCACATTCTGCTTAGCTGTGTATCTCAAATGTCAAGAATAGTATCTTAAATAGCTATAAATTAAAGTCTGCCATTGAATAATTATAACATATTTATCATTCTTCCATCTGTTCATAAAAGTTCTAGAAAGTCTGACAAAAATATATACTTTGAGATAAGGAATGATTTTTACCTGCATACATATACATATACATATACATATACATACACACACACACACACACACGCTGAGATTCAGTGAAATCAAATACTTTCCTCAGATCATGTGTTGTGAGGGTTGGAACCCAGTTTTTCTGAACCTAAATTCTCTGTTTCCAACTTAAGCAACCTGGGGGCTAAGAGCCATCTTGATATGATATACCTTCAGAGCCCAGCAAATTTCTGACTGTGAAGTTTTCTACTCGAGAGAAAATGAGCAATACCATCATTTATATTGTGGTAGTTTTGGACACATTAACAAGTGAAAATTGAAAAGCTAGAAATAGCAAAGCTTTTATGGTTAGACATTAAGACTTTTGGGAGTCGACTCCACAGGACTGCAGATGTTCTCTCCACTTGTCTATGTTATGTAATGGCAGAGAGCCTTCTCAGGAACCCAAGTGGATTTCATTCTTGCAAATATTTATGGTTCTGGGGGAGCTTGAGGGAATTAGTGAGCTTTACAGAAGGCAATGGGCTTCCACAAGAACAAAATGCAGTACTGACAGTGGGGAAAAAAGAGTGCCTTTGACCAATTCCATCCCTCACCTTAGAGCTTTCTTGCATGTTCTCCCACATTCAGGGCCCTCTAATAGGTTTTCTGTATCTTATCAAGCTTTTCTCTGATTCCCCAAGTCAACTAAGTTTGCTGATTGTTGGCTCCTGTGGCACTCTCTCTACTCCATTTTGAAATACATAAGCCACTAATTAATGTCTGTTTCTTTTTTCAACAGAACGCTACTGGACTGTCTCCATTTCAGCAGGGCAGGCAGGCCCTATGTGAACCTCGCTCCCTGCTGTTTCCCACACTCCAGAACATGGCCTGCATGTTCTGCATCAGCTGCGTCCCCTGCTGCCTGCCTCTCTGCATGTCTAAGACGTGGTGAGCAGTGTTTAGCAAAGAATGGTGTGAGACTACTGGGAATATACAAGATGATCTTAGGCACTTATTGATGCATCTTTTTGTTATGATGTATTTTTATGGTTAACTCCTATTTATTAAAATTCTCTGTCTTGCATTTATAGATTTAAAACAAATTTGCCTTCTAAAATAAATTTATTTCAGTATAAAAGTGATTTTATTCAGAAACAATAAACTAACTTAGGTAGTTGGATATTAGAAAATATTCCTGCTAGGCCCTGGCCGGTTGGCTCAGTGGTACAGCGTCGGCCTGGCGTGCAAGGGGTCCCGGGTTTGATTCCCGGCCAAGGCACACAGGAGAAGTGCCCATCTGCTTCTCCACCCCTCCCCCTCTCCTTCCTCTCTGTCTCTCTCTTCCCCTCCCGCAGCCCAGGCTCCATTGGAGCAAAGATGGCCCGGGCGCTGGGGGATGGCTCCTTGGCCTCTGCCCCAGGCGCTAGAGTGGCTCTGGTCGCAACAGAGCGACGCCCTGGAGGGACAGAGCATCGCCCCTGGTGGGCAGAGCATCGCCCCCTGGTGGGCGTGCCAGGTGGATCCTGGTCGGGCACATGCGGGAGTCTGTCTGACTCTCTCCCCATTTCCAGCTTCGGAAAAATACACACACACAAAAAAAGAAAGAAAATATTCCTGCTATATGAAATAATTGTGACTGACATTCAAGAAACACTATGTTCCAGCATAAGTGTACCTAGATAGTCTTCTACAATAGTTTCCGATTTCCTTTGTGAAATAAAAGGCTCCAGGAGTTGAATGTCCTCAACATGTTGAACTTGTTTGTAATTTGAGAATATTTGGATAACTTTTTCTGTCACAGATATTAGAAACTTAAAAGTTTTTTTTGTGTTATTTTTCTACATAATTCAATACCTGGTACAGAGGTGCTATATAAAGGCAGCCAATTTTGCATTTTTAAAGAGATTGTTATTGATGGTATATATGGAATATTAGAGATGGAGGCCAGTGTTGAAATCAACAGTGTTTGGCATCTAATGGCTGTGTTGGATGCCCAGGGAGAGACATCATAGATGGATTATAGGTTCACTAAATTAGCATGTATTCGTGTAATATATTAAAATAAATGGCTTGTATAATCTGCTCATAAACTGGTCTCAGATTATTGAGATTCTACATTTGATGTGCATATTCAAAATAAACCTATTTTAAGCTATCACTGCTTTTAACACTTGAGTTATTCACTCCAAATGAAATCATCTCATTATATAACTCTGATAAATATATTAAATTTAGGGTTTTTTTAAGGTTTATATTCACCACATTCTCACCTGTGTCTCATGGGGTTTTCCTTCATTTGCCCAAAGATAACTGTTACTTTAACTGAAATAAAATCTCTCAGCTTCCCAGGAACTCTGTGCTCAGTAAACTTAGTCTAAAAATGTAGCGTGACCAGTATTCAATATTTTTAGAAAAGAAATAAAATGAGTTCTTAGGTAAACATTTTCCATGCTCATTACTTTGTTATTTGGTTTTACAGTAAAACTTCTGTTTTCTACATGTGTCTTCTTACCAGTCTCTATTCATCTCTGCCAGCTTTATCAGCATACAGATGTCTGTAATAATAGCCTATCCAGAATAAGCTTAGTCTCCCAGACTCTGCTCACTGGAGAGTCTTCTAAAAACCCAGGTGCTCTCCGAAAGGGCCAATGCACAGGAGCTCGCTCTCAGGCACTCATCTGGGGCTCTGGTAGAGGAAAGGCCACTCAGGGCCTATGAAAATTATAAAGAGAAGACCTGGGTGGTCTGGCTTCAGAGAGAGATCTGGAAGATCTGCTACTGAGGTCCCAGTCCTGAGCCAACATCCCTACTGCCCTCCGGCACTTTCTTCCAGGGCTGGGCTCCTCTTCTTACCAGCTTAGGGAGTGCACTAACCTGGTTCCTTAAGTACTGGTGACACAATACTGCCAAGCTGGAGTCTGGCACAAAGGAGTGTTGGATGCATCCAACAAAGACCTGAGGTGCACTCTTTTTCTGGAGAAACTATTGGTGAACTCTCACACAGTCATTGAACTATGTGGCTTTGGAACATGGACCAATCTTCCCCCTCCCACAATAATCTGGCAGGCGCCACCCTGAATGGGAGATTCCTTTGTCAGGGTCTCTGGCAGTGTGACTGCGGAGCTAAGGTAGAGGCATGCAGCTTGCTGTCCTTCCCCAAGAGAGAGTTACCTTGATTTCCATTCCCAAATCCCCTTGGCCTTGTCCTGCTGGGCTCAGTTCTGCAAGGGGTGGGGAGGAAAGGGGCATAGCTCAGAGCTGGGACCTATCACACACATGACCCTCTTGAAACCTCCCATTGGGTCACTGGCAGAGCTGCTGGGGAGTTAGAGGAAACTTTGAAGCTTGTTCACTGCCTGGGGCTGCCTTGATCTGCTCCTCTAAGTCCTACTAGCCTCATCCTACTGGGCTCCTCTAAGAGCTAGGACATTCAGAGTGCACCCAGCTCAGAGGTTCTGGATTGGGGCTTGGTACTGAGCTACAGGGAGGGGTGCTGCTCATCCCCCTGCCATGGCCCAGCCAGTGCTATCCCAATGAAAGGCTTTCTTGATCTCTTTGCTCAAATTGCAGCAGCCCTGATTTGCTGAGCTTGCTCCTGCAGTGGGGACAGCTGGCTGTATCCAACATGAACCTGTGATGCATTCTTCTTAGGGGAGCTAAAGTTGGATACTCTAGCAGAGACTGAGTGGTATAGCTCTGGAATAAAAATCACATTCTCCTCATTAAGTACCTGAACACACTTCCCCTGAGTATGAGACCCACTAGCCCTGTCCTCCTAACCCAGTTGCCCCACCCTACCAAGCTTGAGACCTGCGAAAGGGTCAGATGGGGTTGACCAGTTATGGCTCACTCTATAGCCTTTCCTTGTAAGAATCTGGAGGAAGTCCAGGCAACCTTGGAGGTGGGGCAGAGAAGCTGAAAGTTGGACACTGACCTCAGGCAGCGTTGGACTTTTATTCATATTTTCTTAATTCAGAGCTTCAGCAAGCTATTCCTCGTACATAGCCTGGATCCTCCCATGCACACCCAGGCCTGCTAGATATAGCCACAAACAGTGAGTAGTGTGGTATCTCTAGATGGGTAGCCTAAGGCCAGTTACACACATCTGACATCGACCTGCACTGGAGGTTCTGATGAGGTTCAAAACAAACATAACCAGTCTGGGGCATCAAACCATAAAATATCTAGACCCAACTAGTCACACAAATGGCACAGTTAAATGGGGACAATGGCAGATGCCAGACACTTCCAGGAACAACTCTGGTTTGGGGGAAGCCCCTGAACAGCAACTCATACATGGTGAATGAGGTGTATCCTTCTAGTCAACTAGCCTGAGGTTAACCCTACCCACAAACGGGCCAACAGCATTTAAGACTCAACTACAGCAGGAAAGGGCATATAACCCACAAGAATAATTTTTGGAGCACCCAGCTCTGGTGATCTAGGAAACTGTATCACTGAGACCCACAAGGCACCTAAATCAGAAAGCCCTCATAACAAGCTTGGGAGTCATAGCAGATCTACATAGTACACAGAGGAAAATGCAAAAAGACACAATGGGGAGACAAATAAATATGCTTCAAATGAAAGAACAAAAGGAATCCCTGGAAAAATAATTTAATTTTTTATTTTGTTTAACAAAATGGAAGCAACCAAAATACCAGATATAGAGTTTAAAACAATAGTTAAATCCAACCATTTATCCAATGATGCTCAAGGACTTTAGAGGAGAAATAGATGATCTCAGTGGGAACTTAAACAAAAAGATAGTAAGCATTAAAATGACATAAAAAATAAAAAAGAACCAAAAATAAATGAAAAATATAATATCTAAAATGAAGAATAAATTAGAAGGAATTTAGAGCAGGTTAGATGAAGCACAGGATTGATACAGCAAATCAGAGGACACTAAAATATTGAGCAACCAAACAGAGCACAAAAAGAAAAGATAATTTTAAAAATGAGGAAAATTTTAGGGACTTCTGGGACAACATGAAATGTAAAATCATCTACATGATAAGTATACTAAAAAGAGAAGAGAATGAGCAAGGAATAAAGAACCTATTTTAAGAAATAATGACTGAAAACTTCCCTAACATTGTGAAGGAAAAAGTCACAGAAGTTCAGAAAGTAAAGGGTCCCAATCAAAACAAACCCAAAGAGGCCCATAGCAAGACACATCATAACTGAAATGGCAAAGCTTAAAGACAAAGAGAGAATCTTAAAAGCAGCAAGGGGTAGACAGTCAGTTACCTACAAAGGAGCTTCCAGAAGGCTGTAAGCTGATTTCTCAGCAGAAACACTTCAGGCCAGAAGGCATTGACATAAAATATTCAAAGTGATAAAAAGCAAGGACCTACAACCAAGACTACTCTATCCATCAAGGCTAGCATTTAAAATTGAAGGTGAAATAAAGAACCTGACAGACAAAGAAAGAAGAAATAAAGAAAGAAAGAAAAAAAGAAAGCTAAAGTAGTTCATTACCACCAAAGCAGTATTACAAGAAATGTTAAAGGGCCTGCTTTAAGAAGAAGGAGAAATAGGTGAGGAACACAGATATAAAGAATAAAGCAGCAGCCTGACTAGGTTGTGGCACAGTGGATAGAGCATCAGAATGGGATGCAGAGGACCCAGGTTTGAAACCCTGAGGTCACCAGATTGAGTGTGGGCTCATCTGGTTTGAGCACAGCTAACTAGCTTGAACCCAAGGTTGCTGGCTTGAGCAAGGGGTTACTTGGTCTATTGTAGCCCTCTGGTCAAGGCACATATGAGAAAGCAATCAATGAATAACTAAGGTGCCACAAAAAGGAATTGATGCTTCTCATCTCTCTCTCCTCCTGTCTGTCTGTCCCTATCTGTTCCTCTCTCAGTCTCTTTCCCTGTCTCTGGCACACAAAAAAGAATAAAGTGGCAATAAATAAGTACCTATCAATAATAAATTTAATGTAAACAGATTAAATGCTTCAATGAAAAAAAAATAGGGTAGCTAAATAAATAAGGAAACATGACCTATATATATATACATGCTGTCTACAAGATACCAACCTTAGAATAAAAGACAAACACATTGAAAATGAAAGAGTGGAAAAAAATTCCATGCAAATGAAAACAAACAAACAAAAAATCTGGGGTAGCAATATTCCGCAATACTCCTGTCAGAACAAATAGACTTCAAAAGAAAGTCCATAACAAGAAAAAAAGAGCAAACGCCCGTGCCTCGAGCAGCAGCTGCCAGCGGAGCGCGGGGAGTGCGCCAAAGCAAACTTCCCAGCTTCTCTGGGCGGGCGGGGCGCCTCACTCAGCCATTCAAGCTAACAACCAAGCATCAGGAAAGGGGCGCAGTGGCAGCTTGCAGTCCTTTCTGGAGCAGATCTGCGGATCCAATTACTGAAATTAGCTTAACCCACAGTCTGCTAACCTCCCAACTCACCTACGCGGCTCTAACTGACAAGATCTCTCTCAGTTCAGCAATCTAAGACAAGAGGCGTGATATTTTTTAGTGCATCTTGCTAAAGAGGTGGGGGCAACTTCTGATTGGCAGAGCTTTCATACTCAAGGATATACGCTAAAAAGAGGGACTTGGCAGATGTTAAGACCTCCTGTACTGCAGGCAGCGACTAGGGCATTTTCTTCCAAGCCAAAACAGGTTACAAAGTGTGGAAAGCCTGGGGAGAGTGGTCTCACAGAGTGCTAGGTGTGCTGAACAGTCCTGGAGGCTCATAGAAAGTCACCTTGAGAGCAATTGGCTCCCAACCCCGCCTGATTATGCTGTCGACTCTGACTGCCAGAGCCTTGTGTTGAGTGGGGATAGAGTGGGGATTTACCAGCTCTTTGAGCCTCTTACTCCCCAGGCAGAGGCAGCAGCAGCCTCATAGCTGGATCATCAGGCTGCTAATTCAGGAAGGAGAGACTAGGAGAGAGGCTCCAGGAAAACGGACTCTCTCATTGTTGGAGCCTGGAAATGCTAACAAGCCTTGACTACCAACGAGACTGAAGCCTAATATATGACATTGCCATAGAGTCTCATCAACTGCAAATCTCTACCTAAGCGTGCCACAGGGGCAGAGCCTGGGGTACAGAGTCACCAACCAGGAAGAGGGGGAGGGAAAAAAAAAAGGAAGAAGTTAACCTCTCAAAATCAAGAAAAATTCACAGACTTTATAACTTGTTCCACTATTTTTTGGTTTCTTTCATTTTCTTGCCTTTATTATTATTATTTCTATTTCCTCCACCTTGGTCCTTTTATTCTCTGCCTGTCTTATTCTGTCCTCTTCTTGAACTACACTACCCATAAGTATAACATTTTATTTCTTTCCTTCTTCCTTACTCTCCATAAGGGTTAAGTTACACTCCAAAACCCTTAACTCTCTCTTTCTCTTTTTGTTTTTTTTTCTTTTTTATTCTTTTTCTTTTCCTCTTTTTTTTATTTCTCCCTCTCTATTAGTTTCTTCTTTTCTCCTTTTACTTTTCCTCTCATTCAATCTTCAATCATGAACAAATTATTTAATTTGGGACTCAAGTTTTTTTGTGTGTGGCATTTTGGGTGCTTTTTATTTCGCTTCTTAACTCATTAGCATTCCTCCAAATCCAGGATCTTCATTCCATTTATATATTGCTCCACTTAATACAATAGTTATTTTTTTTCTTTTTTCCTGTTTCCCTCTTATCCCTCTCATTATATCTCTTAGTCAACCATCACTTACAAGCAAATCATTTTATACTTGACCCAAATTCTTTTCTTTTTTGCATTTTGTGGGTCCCTACTTCCTTTTTGGCCCTTGAACACTTCCCCCCCACTCAGGCTCTCCATTATAGGCAGATTTTGTTCCGTTTAGCATAATATAATTCACAGTTCATCATGATATTTTCCTAAGGAGGAGGGGAGAAGAGGGGAAGAGAAGAAAGAAAGAGGGTGGAATAATAAATTATTATTGGGTTTTTTTCCAAATTTCTTTTTCCTTTTTTTTTATTTTTTATTCTTTATTAATTCTCATTAGTGCTATTAACAAGACCACCCTCAGATGCCATTAAGAAAACAGAAATCAAATATCATGGATACAAAAGATAGAGAAGTAGCACAGATAGATGTGAAAAATCTATGGAAAAAAATTTTAATATATTGGAAAACTTGGAGCTAAATGCAGAGAATTTAAAATAGAAATCCTAAAAATACTCAGAAATATACAAGAAAACACAGAAAGGCAATTTAGAGAGCTCAGAAAACAACTCAATGAACACAAAGAATATATTACCAAGGAAATTAAAACTATAAAAACAAGACAAACAGAGATGAAAAACTAAATTCATGAACTGAAAAAAGAGGTAACAAGCTTAGCTAATAGAACAGCCCAGACAGAAGGTAGGGTTAGTGACATAGAAGAAAAGCAACTTCACGCACAACAGAGAGAAGAAGAGAGAGACTAAAAAATTTAAAAAAAAAATGAGAAAGCCGTACAGAAATTGTCTGACTCCATCAAAAAGAATAACATAAGAATAATAGGTATATCAGAGGGAGAAGAGAGAGAAAATGGAATGGAGAATATATTCAAACAAATAATAGATGAGAACTTCCCAAGCCTATGGAAAGAATGAAAGCCTCAAACTCAAGAAGCAAACAGAACACTGAGTTTTCTTAACCACAACAAACCTACTCCAAGGCACATCATAATGAAAATGGCACAAACAAACGACAAAGAAAAAATTCTCAAGGCAGCCAGGAAAAAGAAGAATACAACATATAAAGGAAAGCCTATTAGATTATCATCAGATTTCTCAGCAGAAACTCTACAAGCTAGAAGAGAGTGGACCCAATATTTAAAGACCTGAAAGAGAGAAACTTTCAGCCAAGAATACTATATGCATCAAAGCTATCCTTCAAATACGAAGGAGAAATAAAAATATTCAAAAATACAGAAAAGATGAGAGAATTTATCATCAGAAAACCCCCATTCAAGGAAATATTAAAGGGGGTTTTCCAACCAGATTTAAAGAACAAAACAAAACAAAACCACAAATAAAAGCTCCACCAAAAACACAATAAAACCAAATTTAAACTGTGACAACAAAAGCAAAAAAAATGGGGAGAGGACAGAGATTAACAGTAGCAAAGGACGATGAAGTGCAGCAACACTCATAAAATAGGATACTACAATGAATATGGTAGGTACCCTTTTCATTACTTAATGGTAACTACCCTTGAATAAACCACCACAGAAGCACATGACTTAAAAAAGGTAGCAACAGAGGAAAGAAGTATGGAATACAAACAAAAAAACCCAAATGATAGGAAAACAAAAGAGAAGAATCAAACAAGATACAAAACTAACAGAACGCAATTTATAAAATGGCAATAGGGAACCCACAAGTGTCAATAATTACACTAAATGTAAATGGATTAAACTCACCAATAAAAAGACACAGAGTAGCAGAATAGATTAAAAAAGAAAATCCAACTGTATGCTGCCTATATGAAACACATCTAAGCAACAAGGATAAAAACAAATTCAAAGTGAAAGGCTGGAAAACAATACTCCAAACAAATAACATCCAAAAAAAATCAGGTGTAGCAATACTCATATCTAATAATGCTGACTACAAGACAGCAAAAGTACTCAGAGATAAAAATGTTCATTTCATAATGATTAAGGAGACACTGAATCAATAAGACATAACAGTCCTTAATATATATGCACCAAACCAAGGAGCACCAAAATATATAAGATAGCTACTTATTGACCTAAAAACAAAAACTGACAAAAATATAATCATACTTGGAGACCTCAATACACCACTGACAGCTCTAGATAGGTCATCCAAACAGAGAATCAATAAAGATATATTGGCCTTAACCGAAACACTAGAGCATCTGGATATGATAGACATCTACAGGACACTTCATCCCAAAGTGACAGAGTATACATTTTTCTCTAGTGTACATGGGATATTCTCAAGAATTGACTGTATGTTGGGCCACAAAAATAACATCAGCAAATTCAGAAAAATTGAAATTGTACCAAGCATATTTTCTGATCATAAAGCCTTGAAACTAGAATTCAACTGCAAAAAAGAGGAAAAAAAAAACCCCATAAAAATGTGGAAATTAAACAACATACTTTTAAAAAATGAATGGGTCAAAGAAGGAATAAGCGCAGAGATCAAAAGATATACACCAACAAATTAAAATGACAATACGACATATCAGAATCTATGGGGTGCAGCAAAAACAGTAATAAGAGAGAAGTTCATATCACTTCAGGCCTATATGAACAAACAAGAGAGAGCCCAAGTGAACCACTTAACTTCACACCTTAAGGAACTAGAAAAAGAAGAACAAAGAAAACCCAAAACCAGCCAAAGAAAGAAAATAATAAAAATCAGAGCAGAAGTAAATGAAATAGAGAACAAAAGAAGTATAGAAAAAATTAATAAAACAAGGAGCTGGTTCTTTGAAAAGATCAACAAAATTGACAAACCCGTCTGACCTGTGGTGGCGCAGTGGATAAAGTGTCGACCTGGAAATGCTGAGGTCGCCAGTTCGAAACCCTGGGCTTGCCTGGTCAAGGCACATATGGGAGTTGATGCAACCAGCTCCTCCCTCCTTCTCTCTCTCTGTCTCTCCTCTCTCTTTCTCTCTGTCTCTCCCTCTCCTCTCTAAAATGAATAAATAAAAAATTTAAAAAAAATTGACAAACCCTTGACTAGACTCACCAAGGAAAAAAAAAGAAAGAACTCATATAAACAAAATCCAAAATGAAAGAGGAGAAATCACCACAGACATCATAGATATACAAAGAATTATTGTAGAATACTATGAAAAACTATATGCCACAAAATTCAACAATCTAGAAAAAATGGATGAATTTCTAGAATACAACCTTCCTAGACTGAGTCATGAAGAAGGAGAAAGCCTAAACAGACCAATTAGCAGGGAGGAAATAGAAAAAACTATTAAAAACCTCCCCAAAAATTAAAACCTGGCCCAGACGGTTATACTCGTGAATTTGATCAAACATTCAAAGACTTGTTTCCTATTCTACTCAGTCTTCCAAAATATTGAAGAAGCAGCAATACTTCCAAACACATTTTATGAGGCCAACATAACCCTCATACCGAAACCTGGCAAGGACGGCACAAAAAAAGAAAATTACAGACAAATATCTCTAATGAATACAGATGCTAAAATGCTAAACAAAATACTGGCAAATCAAATACAACAACATATTAAAAAAATAATACATCATGATCAAGTGGGATCCATCCCAGAATCTCAAGGATTGTTCAACATATGTAAAACAGTTAACCTAATACACCATATCAACAAAACAAAGAACAAAAACCACATGATCTTATCAATAGATGCAGAAAAGGCATTCAATAAAATACAACACAAATTTATGTTTAAGACACTCAACAAAGTGGGTATAGAAGGAAAATATCTCAACATGATAAAGGCCATATATGATAAACCATCAGCCAACATCATATTAAATAGCATAAAACTGAGGACTTCCCACCTTAAATCAGGAACAAGACAGGGTTGTCCACTCTCTCCACTGTTATTTAACGTGGTGCTAGAAGTTCTGGCCAGAGCAATCAGACAAGAGAAAGAAATAAAAGGCATCCATATCGGAAAAGAAGAAGTAAAGGTATCACTTTTTGCAGATGATATGATCTTATACATCAAAAACCCCAAAGACTCCACAAAAAGATTACTCGAAACAATAAACCAATACAGTAAGGTCGCAGGATACAAAATTAACATACAAAAGTCCATAGCCTTTCTATATGCCAACAATGAAATATTAGAAAATGAACTAAAAAAAATAATCCCCTTCACGATTGCAACAACAACAACAAAATACCTAGGAATAAACATAACAAAGAATGTAAAGGACCTATATAATGAAAACTACAAAGCATTGTTAAAGGAAATCAGAAAAGATACAATGAGATGGAAAAATATTCCTTGTTCTTGAATAGAAAGAATAAATATAATCAAAATGGTCATATTACCCAGAGCAATTTATAAATTTAATGCAATTCCCATCAAAATTCCTATGACATTTTTTAAAGAAATGGAACAAAAAATCATCAGATTTATATGGAACTATAAAAAATCCTGAATAGCCTGACCAGGCGGTGGCGCAGTGGATAGAGCATCAAACTGGGATGAGGAAGGACCCAGGTTCGAGACCCTGGGGTGCCAGCTTGAGCAAAAAACTCACCAGCTTGGACCCAAGGTCACTGGCTCGAGCGGGGGGGTTACTCGGTCTACTGAAGGCCCACGGTCAAGGCACATATGAGAAAGCAATCAATGAACAACTAAGGTGTCGCAATGAAAAACTGTTGATTGATGCTTCTCATCTCTCTCTATTCCTGTCTGTCTGTCCCTATCTATCCCTCTATCTGACTCTCTCTCTGTCCCTGTTAAAAAAAAAAAAAATCCCGAATAGCCAAAGCAATCCTAAGGAAAAAGAATGAAGCTGGGGGCATTACAATACCTGACTTCAAACTATATTATAGGGCCATGACAATCAAAACAGCATGGTATTGGTAGAAAAATAGATACTCAGATCAATGGAACAGAATAGAAAGTACAGAAATAAAACCACATATATATGGTCAAATAATTTTCGATAAAGGGGCCAACAACACTCAGTGGAGAAAAGAAATCCTGTTCAACAAATGGTGCTGGGAAAACTGGAAAGCCATATGCAAAAAAATGATCCCGACTATAGCTTGTCCCCTTGTACTAAAATTAATTCAAAATGAATCAAAGACCTAAATATAAGACCTGAAACAATAAAGTACATAGAAGAAGACATAGGTACTAAACTCATGGACCTGGGTTTTAAAGAGCATTTTATGAATTTGACTCCAAATGCAAGAGAAATGAAAGCAAAGATAAATGAATGGGACTACATTAGACTAAGAAGTTTTTGCTCAGCAAGAGAAACTGACAACAAAATAAACAGACAGCCAACTAAATGGGAAATGATATTTTCAAACAACAGCTCAGATAAGGGCCTAATATCCAAAATGTACAAAAACTCATAAAACTCAACAACAAACAAACAAACAATCCAATAAAAAAATGGGAAGAGGACATGAACAGACACTTCTCCCAGGAAGAGATACAAATGGCCAACAGATATATGAAAAGATGCTTATTTTTATTAGTTATTAAAGAAACGCAAATCAAAACTACAATGAGATACCACCTCACACCTGTTAGATTAGCTATTATCAACAAGACAGGTAATAGCAAATGTTGGAGAGGCTGTGGAGAAAAAGGAACCCTCATTCACTGTTGGTGGGAATGTAAAGTAGTACAACCATTATGGAAGAAAGTATGGTGGTTCCTCAAAAAACTGAAAATAGAACTACCATATGACCCAGCAAGCCCTCTACTGGGTATATACCCCAAAAATTCAGCAACATTGATACGTAAAGACACATGTAGCCCCATGTTCACTGCAGCACTGTTCACAGTGGCCAAGACATGGAAACAACCAAAAAGCCCTTCAATAGAAGACTGGATAAAGAAGATGTGGCACATATACACTATGGAATACTACTCAGCCATAAGAAATGATGACATTGGATCGTTTACAACAAAATGGTGGGATCTTGATAACATTATATGGAGTGAAATAAGTAAATAAAAAAAACCCCAAGAACTACATGATTCCATACATTGGTGGGACATAAAAACGAGACTAAGAGACATGGACAAGAGTATAGTGGTTACCGGGGGTGGGGGGGAGGGGGGATGCAGGAGGGAAGGAGGGAGAAAGGAAGGGGGAGGGGCACAAAGAAAACTAGATAGAGGGTTACGGAGGACAATCTGACTTTGGGTGATGGGTATGCACATAATTTAATGACAAAATAACCTGGACATGTTTTCTTTGAATATATGTTCCCTGATTTATTGATGTACTCCCATTAACATTAATAAAAATTTATTTATAAGAAATAAGAAGGCACTAACATACTACTAAAGGGGTCAATCCAACAAGAGAATATAATCATTGTAAATGTAAATACACCTAAAATAGGAGCACCTAAATATATAAAGAAAATCTTGCTTTACCTTAAGGAAGAAAGTGACAGTAATACAGTCATAGTAGGGGATTTAAAAACCCCATTGACATTAATGGATAGATTTTCCAGACAAAAATCAACAAGGCAATAGTGACCTTAAATGAAACACTGGATCAGATTAATTTAAATGCTATTTACAGAACACTTCATCTCAAAGCAGCTGAATATACATTCTTTTAAAGTGTACATGGGAATAATCTCAAAGATAGACCACATATTAGGCCATAAAATACGTTTTAACAAATTCAAGAAGAATGAAATCACATCAAACTCTTCTCTGACCACAATGGTATGAATCTAGACATCAAGTATAATAAATAACTGAAAAACATTCAAACACAAGGAGGCAAAATAGCATGTTGTTAATCAATGACTGAGTTAACAATGAGATCAAGGAAGATGTCAAAAGATACCATGAAACAAATGAAAATGTGAACACAACCTCAAATTTATGTTTCACAACAAAAGCAGTCCTAAAAGGGAAATTCATAGTATTACAAGCCTATCTCAAGAAACAAAAAAAATCTCTAATAAAAAATTTAACCTTACACTTAAAGAAACTTGAAAAAGAACAACATACAAAGTCCAAAGTAAGTAGAAGGCAGAAAAATTAAAGATCAGAGCAGAAATAAATAAAATAGTGTCTAAAAAAAATACAAAAGATCAATGAGACCAGGAGATGGTTCTTTGAAAAAATAAATAAGATTGACAAACCTTTAATAATAATCATTAAGAAAAAAAGAGAGAGGACTGAAATAAATAAAATCACAAATGAAACGCAGCTGTAACCTGACACCGAAGAAATACAAAGGATTATAAAAAAAACAGTATGAATAACTATATACCAAAAAATTGAATAACCTGGGTGAAATGGGTAAATTGCTAGGAATAGACAATCTTACAATACTGAATCAGGAAGAATAAAAAACCTAAATAGACTACAACTAATGAAATTGAAGCAGTAATAATAATAATAATAATAATAATAATAATAATGAAATAAAATGAACTTTCAGGAAACAAAAGTCTTGGGCCATATAGCTCCACAGAAAAATTTTACCAAACATTCAGAGAAGAACTAACACCAATCCTTGACAAACTATTCCAAAAAAATTCAAGAGGAAATACTCCCAAGATCTTTTGACAAGACCAATATTATCCTAATTTCAAGACCAGATAAAGACACTACAAAGAAAGAAAATTATAGCCCAATATCTCCGATGAACAGAGATGCTAAAATCCTCAACAAAATATTGGCAAAACAAATCCAGGAACACATTAAAAAGATCATATACCATAATAAAGTGAAATATATTCTGAGGAAGCAAGGTTGGTACAATATTCACAAATAAACAAAAATCATTACATAAACAAAATAGAGAATAAAAATCACATCATTATATCAATAATAGCAGAAAATGCATTTGATAAAATCTAGTACACATAGATAATAAAACTCTCAGCAAAGCGGTAATTGAAGGATCATTTCTCAACATAATAAAGGCCATATATGACAAAGCTACAGAGCCAACATCCTATTCAACAGACAAAATGTAAAAGTGTTTCCCCTAAGATCAAGAACAAGACAGGGATGTCTGCTTTCACCACTCTTCTTCAGCATACTACCGGAAGTCCTGGTCATAGCAATCAGACATGAAAAAAAAAAAAAAAGACATTCAAATTGAAAAGGAGAAAGAAAAATTGGCATTATTCATGGATGACATGATATTGTACATTGAAAACCCTAAAGACTTCACCAAAAAAACTACTAAATTTAATAAATAAATTTGGTAAATTAGTGGGATACAGAAATCAGTGTTATCCTAATACACCAAAAATAAACTATTGGAAAGAGAAATTAAGAAAACAATCTAATTCATTATTGCAAGAAAAAATAAGGCACCTAGGAATAAATTGAACCAAGGATGTAAAAGACCTCTACTTAAAAAATTGTAGGATACTGAAGAAATAAATTGAGGAAGATACAAATAAGTTGAAGCATATACCATGTTCATGGGTTAGAAGAATTAACATAATTAAAATGTCCATACTACCCAAAGCAATCTATAAATTGAATGCAATTCCTATTAAAACAACAATGGCATATTTCACAGATGTAGAACAAATATTCCAAAAATTTATATGAAACAAAAAAAAAGGACCTCAAATAGTCTCAGCAATCTTGAGAAAGTAGAACAAAATTGGAGGTAAATCAATACCTAATATCAAACTATTCTACAAGGTTATAGTAATCAAAACAGTGGTACAGGCGTAAGAACAGGCATATAGATCAATGGAACAGAACAGATATCCCAGAAATAAACCTATAACTTTATGATTAATTAATATTTGACAAAGGATGCAAGAGCATACAATAGAGTAAAGACAGTTCCTCCAGTAAATGGTGTTGGGAAAACTGGGCAGGTACATACAAAAAAATAAACCTAGACTACCAACTTAACACATGATATGAATAAACTCAAAATAGATAAAAGACTTAAATGTAAGTTGTGAAACCATAAAAATCCAAGAAGAAAACATAGGCAGTAAAATCTCAAACAACTCTCGTAGCAATGGAAACAAAAGAAATAAAAACAAATGGTACTACAACAAACTAAAAAGCTCTTTGCATAGCAAAAGAAGTGAATAAAATGAAAAGAGGAAAAAAAATTAATGATATATCTGGTAAGGTTTTAATTTCCAAAATATATAAATAATTCAGCACCAGGAAACCAAATAGTTCAATTTAAAAATGGCCAGATTAACAGGTGGTGGTACAGTGGATAGAGCATCAACCTGGAACCAGGTTCAAAACCCTAAGGTCATTGGCTTGAGAACAGGCTCACCAGCTTGAGTGTGGGATCATCAAAATGACCCCCTGGTCACTGGCTTGAGCCTAAAGGTCACTGGCATGAAGCCCAAGGTCTCTGGCTTGAGCCCAAGGTTGCTGGCTTAAGCAAGATGTCACTGGCTTGGCTAGAGTGGCCACCACTGCCTGTCAAGGCACATATGAGAAGCAATCAATGAACAAATAAAGTGATGCAACTACAAGTTGATGCTTCTCATCCCTCTCCTTTTCTCTCTCTTTTTTTTTACTTTTATTTTTTATTAAGTGAGAGGCAGGGAGGCAGACAGACAGACATTTTTGTGTGCTCCAACTGGGATCCACTCAGCAAGCCCCCTACCTGCGATGCTCTGCCCATCTGGGGCCACTGTTCTGTTGCTTGGGTAATCAAACTATTTTAGGTCTGAGGGAAGGCCATGGAGCTATCCTCAGTGCCTGGAGCCAGATTGCTCAAATCATTCAGCCATGGCTTGGGAGGGGAAAAGAGAAAGAGAGAGAAGGGTGAGGGTGAGGGGTGGAGAAGCAGATGGTCGCTTCTCCTGTGTGCCCTGACCGGGAACTGAAACTGCAACTACCACACACCAGCTGATGCTCTATCTCTGAGCCAACCAGCCACGGCCTCTCCCTCTCTCACAAAAAAAGAAAAAAAAAATGGCCAAAGGACCTGAATAGACACTTCTCCAAAGAGGACATACAGATGGTCAATAGAATATTAAAAAATGCTCAATGTCACTAATTAGAGAGATTCATATTAAATCCCCAAGATATCACCTCACAACTCTCAAAATGGCTATCATCAATAAATCAACAGACAAAAAGTGCTGGTGAGGATATGGAGAAAAGGGAACCCTTGTGCACTGTTGCTGTGAATGCAGACTAGTTCAACTACTGGGAAAAACAGTATGGATTTTTCCAGAGGTAGATTTAATGGCTGGCACCCTGGGCATGCACCCTGGACCCCGACTTTCGAAGGGCCCCACAAAACCCCAACTTTACACTTTTTTCTAATACACCATTTGGTTTCATATGTACAATTTTAACATTAATAGTATATAGTTTTTATTTAAAGATATGGTTAACAAGTATTTTTATTTTCCCTGTCTTTCTCTTTTTTTTAAGGGGCCCAATATTTTCTTCTGCACCTGGAGCCTCAATCGACTTTAATCTGCCTCTGGAGTTTTCTCAAATAATTAAAAATGGAACTGCCTTTTGACTCAGCAATCCCAGTTCCAGAGATAGATATGAAGAAACCCGAAACACTAATTTGAAAGAATAGTATATGCACCCTTCTGGTCACTGCAGCATTATTTACAATAGCCAAGATCTGGAAGCAGCCTAAGTGCTCATCCGTAAATGAGTGAATAAAATGTTGTGGCGTATTTACATAATGGAATACTACTTGGCCATAAAAGTAAAAGGAAATCTTATCTTTTGTGACAGCATGGATGGTCCTGGAAATTATACACTAAGTGAAATAAGCCAGTCAGAGAAAGAAAAATACCATACAATCTGACTTATATGTGGAATTTAATGAACAAAATAGAAACAGAGGCATGGATACATGGAACAGACTGACAGCTGTCAGAGAGGAGGCTAGTTTGGAGGACTGGATCAAAGAGGTGAAGGGATTAAGCAAAAAAAAAAACACCCCAAAACATATATAAATGACATAGCCACAGACAGTAATGTCATGATAACCAGAGGGAAGTGTGAGTGGGGATAGTGAAAATGGGCAAAGGTGGAGGGGAAATGGGGATGGAAAGAGACTCTGCTTGGGGTGATGGGAGCATAAGGAAGCGCACAGATGATGTTTTATTGAGATGTGCACCTGAGACCCATACCCCAACAAATTCAATTTAAAAAGCCAGACTGTCCAGGTGACATTTATTGAGGTAATATCATTCTCCATACTACTGACATCCAATATGCACATTAAGCTATAGTCTCCCACAGTCATGAAGGGGATATACTTGTAAAATTGTTTAATAACCAAATTAAATGATGTCATTATTAATTATTAATTATTTTTATGTCTAGAGTAACCATATGGCCTAGTTTTCCTGTGATATTTCCCTTTATGCCTGTTTTCCCAGAATAGTAACATTCTTGAGCACTATCAAATTTGTACTCATTTAGCCAATCAAGTGTGGTCACTCTATTTATGTTCTTAGAAAAACCTGTTCACCTCTATTAACCTCAATCAAAGGGAATGAACATTATGATTTCAAAAGGTCTTTCTAGTACTGACATTCTATGAGAAATAAGGCCAACCTCAAGGGCACATAAAAACAAAAAATTAACTTAAAAAACAACTTTTCTGAAATTCACCCATCCCAGTAATATGAAATTTACTTTATGTTTGGATTCATACTAACTTTTCCAGTGCCTTTGTATTTTCATATGTAAAGGAATATTATGCCTATCCAGCCTTTTTTTTTTCTTACTTTTCCAAGTGAGAGGTGGGGAGATAGAGAGACAGACTCCTGCATGCCTTGCCTGGGATCCACCCAGCAACCCCTGTCTGGGGCCGATGCTCTGCCCATCTGGGGCTGATGTTCACAACTAAGCTATTTTTAGCACCTGAGGTGGAGGCTCCATGGAGCTATTCTTATACCTAGGCCAATGTGCTTGAGCCAATCTAGACATGGCTTCAGGGGGACGGGGGAATGGAGAAGCAGATGGTTGTTTCTCCTGTGCATACTGACCAGGACTCGAACCTGAGGCATCCACATGCTGGGCCAACGCTTTACCACTAATCCAACTGGCCAGGGCCAAACCTTAAACAGGTAAAGAAAAATAAATTCCTCCTGGTCCTGGAATCAGCCTGTTCTCTCTTGGAGATGACTGAGTCCTGTACACCCAGCTTTCTGCAAAGAGGTACTGAGAAAGAGACAAAGATGAAAGAGACCATTCTTCAATCAAGAAAGCTGTTATAGCCCTGGCCGGTTGGCTCAGCGGTAGAGCATCGGCCTAGCGTGCGGAGGACCCAGGTTCGATTCCCGGCCAGGGCACACAGGAGAAGCGCCCATTTGCTTCTCCACCCCTCCGCCACGCCTTCCTCTCTGTCTCTCTCTTCCCCTCCCGCAGCCAAGGCTCCATTGGAGCAAAGATGGCCCGGGCGCTGGGGATGGCTCTGTGGCCTCTGCCTCAGGCGCTAGATTGGCTCTGGTCGCAACATGGCGATGCCCAGGATGGGCAGAGCATCGCCCCCTGGTGGGTAGAGCATCGCCCCATGGTGGGCGTGCCGGGTGGATCCCGGTCGGGCGCATGCGAGAGTCTGTCTGACTGTCTCTCCCTGTTTCCAGCTTCAGAAAAATGCAAAAAAAAAAAAAAAAAAAAAGAAAGCTGTTATTACTCAATGAAGTTGAAGTTCTCTGCTATTCCCCCTCAACTTTCTGACAAATATGTGAGTGTGAAGAAGTCAGAATTCTGCTTTAGTACCATTTTCCATAGTGTCTACAGCTAGCCCACTCAGGCATGCTTCTCTGCAGGACAAGAATGAATAGGAAAACTGTACTTTGCTGATTCTCTGTTGTTAAGCAGTATATAATACCATGACAAAATCAGAGTGTTGCTTTCATGGTGGCAACAGCCATTTCAACAAGCATGCAAAATTACTTATCATCAATACACTCAGAATGAGGCAGCACCGTTCAGCAAGAGTACTGGAAATCCTCTGGCCCCTGGCCCAATGCTCTCGCGTTGCAGCTGTGCTTTCTGGTCACTTAGTCTCTAAAGCTGTCTTTTTTAAAAATTATTATTACAGTATTATTTTATATTAGTTTCAGGGATTCAGCATAGTGGTTAGACATTTATATAATTTACAAAGTGGTCCCCTGATAAATCTAGTACCTACCTGGCATCATATATAGCTACCACAGTATTATTGACTATATTCCCTATGCTATACTTTACATCCCTATGACTATTTTGTAACAATCAATCTGTAGTTCTTAATCCCTTCACCTTTTTCACCTACTTTCTCAAACCCCTTCCCCTCTGGAAACTGTCAAAATGTTCTCTGTATCTATGAGTCTGTTTCGATTTTGTTTGTTTATTTTGTTCTTTAGATTCCATATATAAGTGAAATCATATGCTATTTGTCTTTCTCTGATTGGCTAATTTCACTTAGCATAATGCCCTCTGGATCCATCCAGGTTGTCTCAATGATCAGATTTAATTTTTTTTATGGCTGAGTAATATCTCATTGTTTATTTCTATGACCTCTTCTTCACCCAATTGCCTATTGATAGGCACTCAGGTTGCTTTCCTATCTTGGTTATTGTAAAAAAATGTTGCAATGAGCATAGGGGTGCATATATCTTTTTGAATTCATGTTTTGTATTTCTTTGGGTAAATACCTAGAAGTAGCATTGCTGGTTCGTAAAGCAGCCATTTTGTGAGGAAACTCCATACTGTTTTCTATAGTGGCTGCACTAATTTGCAATCCCACACACAGTAAAAGAGGGCTCCCTTTTCTCCACATCCTTGCCAACACTTGTTTATTGAATTAACAATGACAGTCATTCTGACAGGTGTAAGGCGATATCTCATTGAGGTTTTCATTTGTACTTCTCTGATAATTAGTAATGTTGAGCATCTTTTTATATGTCTACTAGCCATCTGTATGTCCGCTGCCCATTTTTAAATTGGACTGTTTGGTTTTAGGCTTGTTAAGTTGTATGGGTTCTTTATAAATTTTGAATATTAACCCCTGATCAGATGTATCCCAACCTGTAGATTGTCTGTTCATTTTGTTAATGGTTTCCTTTACTGTGCAAAAACTTTTTCGTTTTATGTAGCTCTAATTGTTTATTTTCTCTTTTGTTTCCCTCACCCCAGAAGATATACAAAAATAACATTACTAAGAGCAGTGTCAGAGAGTTTACTGCCTTTGTTTTCTTCTAGAAGTTGCAACTTTTCAGGTCTTGCAATTAAGTCTTTAATCCACTTTGAGTATATTCTTGAATATTGTGTAAGAAGGTGGTCTAATTACATTTTATGCATGTATCTGTCTAATTTCCCCCCAAACAGTCTCTTTATCTAAGAAATAAATACACTGGATAGATCAAACTAATTTTTAGAATATTATGCTAGCTAAATATATTGATTATAGAATCCAGAATTTTTTTAAAAAAAGAAGGCCACTAGAGAAACAGAGAGAAACTATATCCCAGGTATTGTGCATGGATATAAACCTGCATCTTGAAGTTCAAGTTGTGAAAATATTTCATGTCTTCAGAGAGAATAGTAAATGCTCGTAAAGTGTTGCTTATGTCCAGACACAGATTTCATTGTTGATGTAAAAATGCTACAATAATAAAAATGTAGAAATCATAATTACAACTTTTTTTGTGATATGCATATGAAAATGAACAAACTAGACTGAAAAAAGCTGGGAATTTTTATCTGGTGAAAATAAATTTTTAAAAATTCAGTTATTCACAGAGTAATTTTGATGCAAAACATTGTGAACTGCTACTACCATTTGAAATCCTAGGGCATTTTGAAGTATTTAAACTCATATTTCTGTACTTTTATAGTTTATTATTTATACTTTCACATAATTATAAAATCTCTTTTGAATATAAAACATGGCAGAATAGGGTATAATAAGATGAATTATATATATATATATTGCAAAACTGGTTATCTAAGTCTTGTGTCTCAACCTTTATGCAATCAGTGAATACTTAAAAACTGTTATGGAGAAATCAACGGTCAGAATCTCAGTTCAATGGTGTCTTCAGGTTCCTGAATGGCACTTGATACGTTGCCTTTTCCAAATTTGCACTATAATAAAATATCCATCCATTTCCAAGCTTTTATTTAAAAGTTCCCTAGTTATTATTTGTAACAGCTGAGTGGCAAAGGTATTAGTGACATAGTTGCTCAGAAGAGAACTCTTTTTAATTCCACTGTCTGCCTCAGTGAAAGTGAAGATCTCCAAGTTCACAATTCTTTATTGGATAATTTAAACAAGAATAGTGAAGAAAGAGATGGTTATACCTGCAGACTATTTTTCTTTCTTTGAATACTGAGTGTTTAAATAGCATAAAGTAGCCAATGTTTCATGTCCTGATTCTCACTTCTACCTCATTTAACATAGTTCTTTCATATCTTTCTTACTTATCTTGTCCAAAGCTCATCCATGGCTCCTTATTGACTACTGAATAAAATTATGACATTTATTGCATTCAAGAATCTCTTCAACAAAAGCTTAATATCCATGTCTAACTCACCTCCTACAAATAGCCTATGCTCCAGAAACCTCTCATTGAAATTACTTGCTCCTGGATCTTTGGTGGAAAGAAATGCCATCCCGACACCTAGACTTCTCTTCTCCCTTGATCTTCACATGTTTTGATTTTGTCACCTATGGTGCAGTTGAAATGCTGCCTTATTCATGATGTATTTGTTATATTCCCATTATAAGAGATTTCTCTAATTCCAACATATATAGAACTAAAGTTAAATATCTAATAGTATTTAGCATTTTTTACACTGTCATTTTATATCCTTTATTAGTCTAAAGCTCCTGGAGTATAAACCCCTATGTTTGATTTATGTTACCATCATGGAAGCAGAATTCATATCCTTCTTGGCATATGGTGAATAGGGTCAGACTTACAAAAATCTCACTGACAGTACAAATAATTCTCATGTAGCCTTCACCCAGATTCTCCAAAAGATAGCATGTTACATAACCAAGTACATTTTCAAGATCAGGGAATTGACCTCAGTTTTAAACTGATAACTAGTCTATTGAGTTTCTATAGAATTCATCAATTTCCCCACTAAAGTTCTTTCTGTAGACAAAGATCCAATCTAGAACCATATACAGCATTTAGTTGTCATGTCACCTTAAGTTTCCTTTTACTTACGACAGATTTTTCAGTCTTTCTCTGTTTTTGATGACTTTGTGACTTTTGAAGAATACTGGCCAATTATTTTATAGAATATTGGGTTTGTCTGTGTTTCTTCCTGATTAAATTTAGAATACACATTTTTCTTGTAAGAATACTACAGAAATTGTGTAGAGCCCTCTAAGAAAAGCATATCAAGAGGCACATGATCTTGATATGTCTCATTACTATTGATGTTCATTTTGATCACTTGGTTAAGAGATTTTTGTCAGGTCTCTTCAATGTAAGACTACTATTTCCCCTTCATAATAGTTTAGCACATTGTAGACAGATCCTTTCAAAATATGAAAATATTCTATTTCTCATTGCTTTAACACACTAATTTGAGCATCCAGGAAATGCCTTAAGAGCTAGATGTTCTTTAACCTGTAGATGGTGCTCTTTAGTTCATTTATTCTTACATTTATGCATTAAGTCTTTATCAAGTCCCTATAACGAACCATATATATATGTAAGGAATAGGCTATGATGGAGACACGATTTATATCCTTGAAGAATTGATGTTCTTGTGAAGCATGCTCCAATAATGAAAACATGGGAGGGAATAGTGACAAAATTTTGGTGGTATGTCTGGGTGGGAGAGTTAAGGGAAGGTTTCATGGAGAAAATAGCTCTAGCTGTGAGGAAATTCAAGGCAGAAAAGTTGAGACAAGTATTGACAGAAGCAAACATCTCTCTCTCTTTTTTTTTTTTTTTTATCTTTCTGAAGCTGGAAACGGGGAGAGACAGACTCCCGCATACGCCCGACCGGGATCCACCCGGCACGCCCACCAGGGGGCGACGCTCTGCCCACCAAGGGCGTCGCTCTGCCACGACCAGAGCCACTCTAGCACCTGGGGCAGAGGCCAAGGAGCCATCCCCAGCGCCCGGGACATCCTTGCTCCAATGGAGCCTCGCTGGGGGAGGAGAAGAGAGAGACAGAGAGGAAGGAGAGGGGAAGGGGTGGAGAAGCAAATGGGCGCTTCTCCTGTGTGCCCTGGCCAGGAATTGAACCCGGGACCCCTGCACGCCAGGCTGATGCTCTACCACTGAGCCAACCGGCCAGGGCCAGAAGTAAACATCTCTTATAAATGCAAACACATGAAAAAAAAAGTGGCCCAGCAAGGAAGATGACTGCCCCAGTAAAAGAACATCATGAAAACCATCCCCACCACCATCTCTGATTAACAGGTTTAGCTATGGTGAAAAGGAAGGAAGGTTAGTCTGCACCAGAGATATTAATAGACTCCTAAATAGTTGTGAAGCATGACACTGAATGACATGTGTGTGACCCCTTCCCTAATAACAGGGATTAAAGCTGGGGAAGATCTCGGGGACCATGGAGTTCAATCTCTGATCATTTCTAATTCTAGACAAGGTACAGTAATAACCATTTACATTTGCATAATACCTTATGAAGTACATTTAAAACCATTTTCTCATTTGACCCTCACAAGAATTTGGTGAGATAAGAAAATTATTGTCTAATACTATTTCTAAATATAGAAACTATATTATTAAAATCTTTATTTCCTAGAAAAGGAAACTAAAGGAGCTTGAAAATTTACTGGATGGAGAAAACAAAGCTAGGAAGTATGGCCAAATATGGAACCAAGGACTTTAACATCTCATCTGGTGTTCTTTCCATAACACTAACTTCTCTAACTTTCCAGTTAATCAAGGGGAAGTTCATACTTTGAAATGAGGAGTCTAATATTCCCTCAGTGATTTCCCATGTACCTACTGTCCCCTTTTTATGGAGAGGCTCTGAGGAGGAGGAGGAGGGGTCTCTGACAGAGAAAGTCTTTCAAGGTGTGAGCCCTGAGGAACAGCTATCTTCGCATCTCCTCAGGAGTCTGTGGAAAAGGCATGTTCTTACCTCTATGTCAGTTTTTCTAATTGAGAATTCGGGGGTGTGAAGAATGCATTTTCAACAAGCCCATCTGGGAATTTTGATACACACTGAAATCTGAGGACTGCTTCCATAGAGATTTGGAAGCTTTAGCATAAAAAAAACACAAAAAAAAACAAAAAGAAAACCTTCTCCCAACTAGAATAAATGAAGTAGAAGAATGGTGAGGAGGAAGCTTGCCAGTGTCCTTTCATGCAAAAGGGTCACTCAGGACTAGGACTGAAGATACCCTAGGCCTAGCACATACTTCATCAACCTTTATTTTATTTTATTGCCTCTTTTTCAAAAATTTGAGATATAATTGATATATAATATTGTGTAAGTTTAAGGTGCACAAGGTGTTGTTTGATATGTTTATATATTGCAATATGATTATTACCACCCTAGCATTAGCTAACACCACTATCAAATCACATAGTTATCATTTAATTTATGTGCTGAAAACATTTAAGTTCCAGTTTCTTAGCTTCTCTGAAGTATATATGTAGTATTGTTAACTATAATTACAATGCTAGGTAGACATAGTCTTCTTCTAACAGAGTTTGTACCCTTTCACCAACATTTCCCCATTTCCCCCACCCTCTAGCCCCTAGTAATCACTATTCTATTTCCATGAATTCACCTTTTTCAGATTTCACATATAAATGAGGTTGTGCAGTATTTCTTTTTCTCTAACTTATTTCCCTTAGCTTAATGCTCTTAAGGTCTATATATCTTGTCACAAATGGCTGGGTTTCCTTCTTTCTCAAGGCTGAATTACATTTGTGTGTGTGTGTGTGTGTGTGTGTGTGTGTGTGTGTGTATGATTATACAAATCTTTATCCACTCATCTGTTAACAGACACTTGGGTTGTTTCCATATCTTTGTTATTATGAATAATGCTGCAATAAACTTCAGAAACATCTTTCTGATATCCTGTTTTCAAGACTTGAAAAGACCAATACAAAAACAGGAAGCTTACTATGCAAACATTGCTTCAAGAAAAGTTTCCTGGGGTTTCCTTATAATGAGTTATCTACCATTTAACTTTGCTTTTATATCTACTCCAGAGCACAATAACTGGAAATGACAGAGCCTCAATGGTGATCTCTTTGAAGATATTGTCTTTTATTTTGTGGGCTCTATCAGTCTGAGTGGGCTTGCAGAATTCAGTGACAGTGAAAGGGATATAATGATAAAGCCTCAGGTTAGACCTTGAGCTATTTTGCCAGGAGCCAAATTATTAGTGAACCAAATAGCCTCTCTGGAAGAGATTTACAGCAAATAAATCACATTGCATCATATCAGAAACCTAACAACAATTTTCACAATTAAGCACTTACAAAAAGTGGCAGATTGTAGCCCCAGAAGTAGCAGATACTTCTAATTAGTTCTAGATGATCAACCATACACACTGATTTGGCTATACATGCTGGAAGGAATTGCAGTTAATTGCCAATGGTAATGAAGCTTATATTGACCTGTTAGGCAAATATCAAAAGAAGAATTTAAGAAAAGATAGAAATGATACTGAAGGTTGGTAAACAAGGTGGCTATTTGCAGGTTTGTCAAATGAGCATAAATATAAGAAACATGCTAGTCAAGTTCTCTTCTACATTATGATTACAGAAGGAGATTGAATATGCACCTCCCATTTACTTAGATCTGGATTTATAAATACAGAACTATAGTTAGACAAATAAGTTTGCACCACAGCTTGGTGGAAAGCCAAATAAAAGCAATTTGATTTGCATTAACTATTTCAAAGTGAATAATGTTAATGAAAGGCCAGAGGAAAAAAAGGCAGGGCAGGAAAAAATGATACTAAAGCTTAACAGCAATGATTACAAACAGACAGGGAGACATGCCAGACATTCTGTGCAGCAAACCATTACTTATGACAATGTCACCTTTGCTATAAGTAGCTATGTAGCAAACATTGAGTTATAGGCTGGTGGGATCTTAAAAGATACAAAATCCTCTTCATTTACAGTTTTTGCAGCTGAAGCCCAGGAGTAGTGATACAAGAGAAGGGGAGGAAGTAACAATTATTAAGCACCTATGACTTTCACATCTCCCACTCTTTCAACCCCACAAGAACCTAGAAAGGCAGGCCACTCAAGAAGCGAAGGCTTCAAAGGAGTAGTAGTTTGTCCTGCACACTGTGCTACCTTTGTGGGAAGAAATCATTGCTGGTCTATTTGGTGAACCAGTGGCCATGCTGGTAGTGAACTTCAGGATCAGGAGTTTATTCTTGACCCCGAAACCAACCCATAATGGTTCTATCAGACGCATTTTCTATAATCTTGAAAATAATATCTGGGAAACGCTTAAAAAGTACAAGAATCTTAAAACCTTGGCATTTTCAGACAGGGGAAGTCCTACCAATCCCAGAATAGTCATATATCTATATACCAATTATGAAATAAGAAAGTTGACTAGACTACATTGCTCAATAATGCTGTTTCACATTTATTGAAGACTAACTATATGCCTGGTTCTATAATAGACATTACCTGATAGTATAATTATTATTAGACCTTGCATATAAAAAAATGAATGTATCACAGAGTGATTAAGTTTCTTAGACAAGGTGACATGGTCAAGAAATGACAAAGCCCAATGTTATATACAGGTATATGGGCCCCAAAGTCCCTGTTTTTGCCACTCTCCCATTAAGATCTCTTGATAGTCTCTTATAATCCACTGAATTCCCACAGCATTCTCAGTCTAAACAGTTCATTTGGACCTTGACCTTATTTAATATCCTGTACTTTTTTAAACTCAAGAATATTACTCATTTTGTTTGTATTCTTTTATATACTTTTTTGTTGTTTCATAGTTTGTTTTCTTCTAAAAATCTGACATATCGCTTGTTCAGCTTTTTCTTGGATATTTTATATAATTAGTTGCTATTGTAGATGATAGCTTTTTAAAAAAATAGATTTGGGGGGAGCAGATTTAGGTTTATAGAAAAATTGAGCAGAAAGCAGTGTTCCAAATATACCCCATCACTCTCTTCCCATTTCCCCTATTACTAATATCTTGCATTCATGTGGTACATTTGTTACAGTTGATGAGCCAATGTTAATACATTATTTTAAACTAAAATTCATAATCTACATTAAGCTTCACCTTTTGTGAATAAGTTTTGAAAATGTATGATATCTATCCTCCACTACAGTGTCATATAGAATAGTTTCACTGCCCTAAAAAATCCCCTGTGCTCCACCCATTTATTCCTCTCTCCCCACTAACCTAACAAATATTTTTATTGTTTCCATAGCTTTGCCTTTTCCAGAATGACATAGTGTTGGAATCATATTGTAAGTAGTCTTTCAGGTTTTTTTTTTTTCACTTGGTAGTATGGATTAAGGTTCCTCCATGTCTTTTTGAGGTTTGATATTTCATCACTTTTTTTGTGCTGAATAATATTACAGTAACTGGTATGGCTATACCATAATTTCACTTACTGAAGGACATCTTGGTTTCTTCTAAGTTTTGGTGATCATGAATAAAGCTATTATAAACATGCGGGTACCAGTTTTTGTGTGGATCCCAGTTTTTAACCAATTTGGGTAAATACCACGGAGCATAATTTCTGGATTGTACGGTAAGAGTATGTTTAGTTTTATAACAAACAGCCAAACTGTCTTTCCAGTGGCTGTTTGACAAGGGAAGTTTTATGAACAATTAAAAAAATATTCTGGCCTGACCTGTGGTGGCACAGTGGGTAAAGTGTCGACCTTAAGCACTGAGGTTGCTGGTTCAAAACCCTGAGCTTGCCCAGTCAAGGCACATATGGGAGTTGATGCTTCCTCTTCCTCCTCCTCCTCCTCCTTCTCTTGTCTTCTTCTTCTTCCTCTTCCTCTTCCTCTTCCTCTCTCTCTCTCTCTCTCTCTCTCTCTCTCTCTCTCTCCTCTCTAAAATTAATAAATAAAGTCTTAAAAAGTTTTAAAATGATTCTGTATTTTTTATTTCTAAGGCTCTTTCTGTGCTAGTCCTTTATTCCCAAGCAGATGGCAAACTTGGATATCTCTCTATAGTCTGCCCAATACCAAGAATGGTAGCTCTCATACTGATGCCGCAGCACATGTCAACAGTGCTGTCAGTGACAAAGGGCTGTGGTAGGGAAGCTCAGGGATGGGGCTCCACAGAAGCCAACTCCAATCCTGTTTTTTTTATTTAGTTAGTTTCAGCCCATGCTGAGAGCTGCCTGAGACATTCAAGAGGAAAGCATTCTTACCTGGTACAGAGGAAGTGGTCCTTGGGTAAACCGTAAGGCTTTGACAATACCCAGTTGACTCAAGACCCACCATTGTTAATGAATATCCCAACCTATCTTTCTTTGTAGGACAGATGAGAACTGGTGCCCACTGACTTGGTTCCCAACTGATGTCCCAAATGATTCTGTTTAAAAAAGGTGTGTAGCTTTTATTCATTTCATTTCCTCATCTCAAAATCTTATAGTCACAGTTCTCTTACCAGTTTCTCTCTTTTTCAGGTACTCAATGATCCAGAATACTGTCTAGCGGAAAGGCCAGTGACAGTGAGCCCTGGTCTCTGGGAAGGCAAATTTAAAAAAAGAAATAAATAAAAAACAAAACACTTCAAAATGTAGAAGTAGCAGATAGATCTTTCTCTGGTAATGAGACAAAAAATGAAAACCTGGTACTTAATGCCTCCAATCTATGGTCCAAAGAAAGGCAAGGACTAATAACATTTAGAAATAAAGTTAAATTCCAAATAAATTTAAATTCATTTTGTGAGATAAGCTTGAAGAGAAACTTCCTTGAATTAGTGATTTGAAAGGTTATATTCTCTCTATTTTGGTTTCCCTCTGGGACTAGAAACAGAATACAATAAGGAAATAATATTTTGCAAAATTTTCCTTTTTGCCTTCAGTTTTTCATACAAAAATTCTATATAATTTGACCTTGAAGATAGTCAAATACCACAGAACTAATTGTATTTGTTTCTTACTCTTTATCAAAAATGAGTATTGCATTAATCTAAGTTAAATAAGACTTCATTTCTAGTTACTTGCTGAATTGGAAACTGGTAAGCAGCTGCCTCCTGTTTGAAATAAAGTTATCCAGCTCTGTCACCAATAAGCATACAAACTTAAAATCACTTTTCAACTTTTTACTATGCTATGATTCAAATATATATAAGGAGAGACAGGATAATGTTATAAACCCCCATTTATCCATCATCTGACTTCATTATTCTTCAACATTTTTGTCAATCTTATTTCACCTAAGCAAATTCTATCTTGCTGGACTATTTTAAAGCATGTCCTTGACACCAAAGCATTATGCCTGTAAACACATTAGTATATTTTCTAACAGATGTTTAAAATATATATTTTATAATATCATAATCATACCAAAAATTTTAAATATATATATTTTTTTAAGAGGAGAGGAGATACGGACACAGACTCCCACATGCACTCTGACTGGGATCCACCAAGCGAACTCTATCTTGGGCTGATGCTCTGCCTATCTGGTGCCATGTTTACAACTAAGCTATTTTTAGCACCTGAGGCATAGGATCCACAGAACCATCCTCAGTGCTCGAGGCCAATGCGCTCGAATCAATTGAACCATGGCATCAGGAGAAGAGAGATAGGAGAGGATATAGAGATAGGGGAGGATAGAGAGAGAGGGAAGGGAAGAGAGAGAAGGAAGGGAAGAAAGAGAGAGAGTGAATGAGAGAAAGGGAAGGGGGAAGGGGAAAAAGCAGATGGTCACCTCTCCCATGTGCCCTGACAAGGAATCGAACCAGGGACTTCCACACACTGCATCAACACTCTACCACTGATCCAACTGTCCAGGGCCTAAAATACTTTTTTAATATTATTTAAAACTTATTTGATATTCAAAAGTTGGTAAAACCAACTTTTTCTGTGAAATGTCATCAGGATGTATATGGTATAGTAAGATGAGACATTATCTTTTTTTTTTTTTTTTAGCATTTTTTATTTTTTTTATTTTCATTTTTCTGAAGCTGGAAACAGGGAGAGACAGTCAGACAGACTCCCGCATGCGCCCGACCGGGATCCACCCGGCACACCCACCAGGGGCGACGCTCTGCCCAGCAGGGGGCGATGCTCTGCCCATCCTGGGCGTCGCCATGTTGCGACCAGAGCCACTCTAGCGCCTGAGGCAGAGGCCACAGAGCCATCCCCAGCGCCCGGGCCATCTTTGCTCCAATGGAGCCTTGGCTGCGGGAGAGGAAGAGAGAGACAGAGAGGAAAGTGCGGCGGAGGGGTGGAGAAGCAAATGGGCGCTTCTCCTGTGTGCCCTGGCCGGGAGTCGAACCCGGGTCCTCTGCACGCTAGGCCGACGCTCTACCGCTGAGCCAACCGGCCAGGGCTCCGATGAGACATTATCTTGAATGTGGCTGGGTTATTGACACAGGGGCTCTAGTCTGAGTTTCTCTGAATTTACGCCTGCGAGAGGAAGGGGATTCCTGCCTCTATTTCCTGCTTGACCTCTGATCAACTACCTTGCCTTGTTCTCTGTTTTCTAAATTAATTCTCCAGTGTCCTAATTGACTACTGTGATTTAACTTTCTACCCGTGACATTCCCTCCTGTTTGAACACTTATTCCTGACTGCTTCCTTGGTTCTAGAATTTAAGTAACTTCTTCATCTATTTTCTGTGGAAATGCACAATGCAATGGTAAGGCTCTGGCATCAGACAGCTTAGGTTACACCAGTTTAGGTTTCTCCACTTATTTCCTCTCTGACCTTGATCAAATATTATAATGTATTTAGCCTCTGTGTGCCTCAGTTCTTTCATTTGCAAAATGAACATAATATGACTACTTAAAGGCTTTTTGAGAATTAAAAAATAACTCTTTGCTGAGTGCCTGGTGCACAGTAAGTACACAGTGAATAATGGCCCTTAAGGTCCCCCATGGTTCTAGCCTTTGCGGTAAATTTGATAATTCTCAGATTACCTCCATTCTTCTTTGACTTTTTTAACATGTCCTAAAAAAACACCTCAATTCAGGAGTCACCCCTTTGAGGGTAGCCATCTTCATTATGCTCATCCCCATCATCCTGTTTGGGTTGATCATATCTTCTTTTGCACTTCCTCTGAAACATGCCTCTCCAACATCAGGCACAAGGCATATTTTCCTCCTTTAATTTGACATTTTTTTACTTACCAGTAGGGCAATAAACTGCTGTAAAGCTGGTATAGTATCTAATGTATTTTTGTTCTTCTAGCATAGTATCTATCATAAATGTTTACTAAATGAATCACCAGATATCACATGTATATAAGCAAACTCTTTTTTCCTTACTGATTCTAATAGTGGATCTTATCTTGTCTCAGGGACCCAGAGCTTTCAGAATAATGTACCATCTTCCTCAATAACCTTCAAAGGTGTTTTGTTTCTAATTTATGAAGATAAAGCTCTATTTAGACTTCAAAGTCCTGTATAATCTAGACCCACTATATTAATCCAATTTTATTTTACACTGCTTGTCAATTGTGAATCCTCAGCTGATAGCAGGACTGTTTGCACACTAGACATGATGATACAATGTTTATTTCCATTGTTACAAGCATTTAAAAACAGAATTTGTATAATTTAGTTCCCCAAATGAGAAAATGTATGATTTTTTGTTATATTCCCTGTGCAGAAAAAGGACATCTTATATTGATTTCATGGTATTTTACTGGCTTCTCTGACTCTTAATCAAATACTCAGTTATATGATGACTCTAGAAGGCCTAGAATCAAATCTTGTCTTCTTCACCTGATAGCTGCATGAACTTAGATAAGTGATTTAACCTTATTAAACCTTAATTTACTCATCTGTAAAAGGGCAAGAATATTAGTACCCATTTCACAGAATTGTTATCCAGGTGAAATGAGACAATGGCACATAGCAAATGCTCAATAAATGTTAACTGTGCTTGTGATGGTGACTATACTGAAGAATTTATATTATTGAGGCAGAAATGGGATTCAGTTTAAACCCATTGCATTTGGAGGGGGGAAAAAAAGCTAGTCCTATTTTTTTCCTAGCATTCAAGCTGATTGATTTTCATCTCCCTTCTTCATATACAACTAATGGGTTTGAGGGTAAAAATAATTTTTAGAATTCCTAATCTTTTGTTATAGCCAAAGAGTATCTTTAAATATAGCTAGATAAACCATTTTCTATATGTTTACATACCAAAACTAGTTGTATACAGAAAAAATATAACATGTAAGCATTTGAGAATGAAGGAGAATTATGACTGCTAATAATTATGCCAATATCAAAAATTTTAAAATGATAATTAATTTAAGAAATCTAGCCTGACCAGGCGGTGGAACAGTGGATAGAGTATTGGACTGGAAAGTGAAGGACCCAAGTTCGAGACCCCAAGGTCACCAGCTTGAGTGTGGACTCATCTGTTTCAAGCAAGGCTTGCCAACTTGAGCCCAAGGTCGCTGGCTCAAGCAAGGGGTCACTCAGTCTGCTGTAGTGCCCTGGTCAAGGCACATATGAGAAAGCAATTAATGAACAAGTAAGGTGCCGCAATGAAGAATTGATGCTTCTCATCTCTCTCCCTTCCTGTCTGTCTGTCCTGTCTGTCGCTCTCTCTGATTCTCTCTCTCTGTTACAAAAAAAGAAATTAAGAAATGTAATCATAAAAATGCAAACTCTATTAATCATACACAGATAATAATGATTACTTATATAGATAATTCTAAAGAATTGACAAAAACAAACAAAAAAAGAACTCCTAGAATTAATAAGCAATTAGAGCAAAGTCACAAGATACAAGGTGGTATACAAAAGTTAGCTGCTTTCTTTATTATGAACAATAAGCTCTTAGATGTTTTCCTCATTTAATTTGACATTTTCCTACTTACCAGTAGGGCAATAAACTGCTGTAAAGCTGGTATAGCATTTAATGTATCTTTTTTCAGTGTACTTCTAGCATAATTTAAAATAAAACTAAAATACCACTTAAATTGGCATAGTTCCAACAAAATATGTATTGCATCAGAATGTGGAAATCTATAAAATTATGATGAAAGAAATCAGGTAGGATCTAGATAAGAGATATTCTGTGTTCATGATTTAAGAGAGTAAATGTTGTTAGATGTTAATTTTTCCTAAATGGATAGGCAGAGTCAATGCAATTCCATTCAAAACACTTGATATAATTTCAATCTTCTTAAATTTGTTAAGACTTGTTTTGAAACTTAACATGTGGTCAATCCTGAAGAATGTTGCAGATGCCCTTGAGGAGAGGGTGTATTGTTGTATTGAGAATTACTGATTGGGGGGATGTTCTGTATGTCTGTTAGGATCTTTAATCTCTAATGTTGTTTAAGTCTTGTGTTTCTGTATTGATTTCCTGTCTGGAAGTTTTATGCACTGTTGAAAGTGGGGTATTGAAATCTCCTACTATTATTGTCTTATTTATTTTTCCCTTTAGATTGGTCATCAATCTAAAGCATCTTCAGGATAAAGCACCTAAATATCTAAAGTACATATTTCTTTGCTCTATCAGCTGAAAGGGCCCAGTAGTAATGAGCATAGCTGGTATTCAGATCTTGATTTCTATTACCATTCTTCAATAAAAGTAACCAGGGCTGTTTGGAGATGCTGAGGATTCTAGGCACTGGAAAAATACAAGATGTGCTTGGAGTATCTTGGAGTATCAACAATAAGGAAGCTCTCACAAAACATCAATAAAATACATTGATGAGTTATGTGAAAGGGGCATAAGAATCAACTGAAAGAAATCCCAATTGACAAAGCAAGATAGTTTGAGAAACAAAATAAAGTATTATTGGATTACAATTTAAAGTGTAGAATAAGTACTTATAAGTCCATACTGATATAAGTGAATAATTGAAAACATTAATAAATGGGAAAAATAGACACATTTTCACTGTAGAATTCCATATAAACTATGAAACTATATATTTGTCCTAAAGGATGGGGAAGCAAAAGTCTCTGCTCTCAAAGTAAGTATATGTACAGTGACTTTCTTTCCAAGAGTCAAGTGTGGAACTTTACAGTGCAGAAACCTGACACACTCTCCTTCAGCCAGGTGGTCAGGTCAACATTAGCAGGTTTAAATCTCGTTGGTAGTATGCACTCTTGATATTGTGATTAAAACGTCACTTGACCTTTGTGATCTACCATCCAGAAACCTATGATCCCAAGAAAATATCAGACAAATCTCAAATTGAGAACAGTCTACAAAATATCTGATTAGGGACACTCTAAAGTTATCAAAATCAAGGGGAGTATGAGAAACTATCAGCCATGAGGAGCCTAACAAGACATGATGGCTAAATGTAATGTGGTAACCCGAATGGTATCACACAACGGAAAAAGGATGTTAGGCAAAAGCTAAAGCAATATTAATAAACTACTGACTTTACTTAATAGTGATGTGTCTTTATTTATTTATTTATTTATTTATTTATTTATTTATTTATATTTTTCTGAAGCTAGAAACAGGGAGAGACAGTCAGACAGACTCCCGCATGCGCCTGACCGGGATCCACCCGGCTCGCCCACCAGGGGGCGACGCTCTGCCTGCCCCTCCAGGCGACGCTCTGCCGCAACCAGAGCCACTCTAGCACCTGGGGCAGAGGCCAAGGAGCCATCCCCAGCACCCAGGGCCATCTTTGCTCCAATGGAGCCTCGGCTGCGGGAGGGGAAGAGAGAGACAGAGAGGAAGGAGAGGGGGAAGGGTGGAGAAGCAGATGGGCGCCTCTCCTGTGTGCCCTGGCCAGGAATCGAACCCGGGACTTCTGCACGCCAGGCCGACGTTCTACCACTGAGCCAAACGGCCAGGGCCTCCTTATATTTTTTAATTTAGAAATATACCATATTAATGTATAAAGATGTTAACAAGAGGGAAAACCATTTATGTATGTATTTGAGGGTAATAGGAGACTTTGTACCATTTCCTCAAATTTTCTGTAATTCTAAAACTTCTAAAAAATAAAGTCTATTCATAAAGAAATCAATTTTAAAAAGTTTCATGCTCTTAATTGCTTGATGAAATACCCAAATGGTTTCTGTTTTCACCTCATGGGAATCAGAAATAGCTGAAATAGCTTGGTTATATATTTGTTTTTCTACTTTGTGATTGATAGTAGGTGTCACTAACACTGAACAGAATTTTATCACATGAAAGGAGTAACAGGAATATGCTTACAGCAAATAATATATAGTTGACAGAAATTGATAAAGGTAATAATTCTTTCTGGGGCATCTAATAATTTAAATTTTTTGTAACACGTTATTAGTAGAATTAGACTAAGTGTTAATTTAAATATAATCATTTTAAAACATATCCAGTTTCAAAAAGAAGAGGAGAGGGACATTTATCACTTAGCCTCAGAATGGGATTCCTGCACAGATATGACCATATTGCTGCTCAGCAGTTGTTAAGCAACTTAATGTACTTTTCTCATTTTTAACTCAGTTAAGTCAGAAATTCATCCTTCACTATTGCTAAACCCATGTGCTCATAAAAAAAACAACATTCAATAAAAATAGAAAAGCAAATGGCTTAAGATGTAGTTAATACCATGGAATGTTAGACATGGAAAGGTTTTTAGAGATTACCTAGCCCCAGGCTGTCCAGTATGGTAGCCACTAGACACTTGATATGTTCTGCTTGAATTAGGATATACTGAAAGGGTAAAACCCATGTGATTTTGAAGACTTAATACCAAAAATGAGAAAGCCTAATAGATCAATTATTTTTATATTGGTTACCTGTTGAAATGGTCATATTTTAGATATATTAGATTAAGTAAAATATAATTGAAATTTCACCTGATTCTTTTCATTTATAATGTTGCCATTTGAAAATTTAAAATTACACATGTGGCTCACATTGTGTTCCTATTGGACAACACTGGTCTAGTCTAATTTGCTTTTTTGTATAAAAGAAGTAGATATTTCCCAGAGAACTTATATGATCAAAGCAAATTCCCATTCTTAGTTAATCTGGGTATTTTTAAATAAAAAAAATGTTTCTCTGTTAAAGTAGAGGGATTTGTTTCCAATTATTTAGCACTTGGGATATTTTTAATTTGGTTTCATGAAGTTCAAATATATTTTATATAACAAGTTTACTGCTCTCTACTGAAGCAAGAACTTAGACTGATGGTCTCCTGGGTTAAAGAAAATGTACTACCACTTACCTACTGCTTACTCTTTCTAGACCAAGGCTGCATTTTGTATAATAAATAACTAGCATAAATGTGCTGAGTTTAATTACCACCCAAATCCATTACAGATGAAGAACTGGATGCGCAGAGAGCTATCTGCTTAAGTAACCGCTAGTCAGAAAGTGGTAGACACGGTATTCCAACTGGGATGTTGTATCTAACGCCTGTGTTCTATCCACTGCTGTCAGCTGCTTCTAAAAACAAGGAGTGTCTAGTGAAGCTGTAAATAGGAATGCTGTAAGGATAATGTAGCCTTTCACAGTTCTTTGGGAGTAGCAGACACTTGCAAGCTCTTTGGTTCCTCATGTGACTGGATCTAGCCATGGTGGCATTTGCTCTAAAGAAGACAAGCAAACTGGTATCTTAAATTTATTGGGCTCTGCTGGGTATAAAGGCTCAGACTGTAGCAGAGGGTAAGGAGAAAGAATATCATTTTGAGTTTGGATAAGCGTTCAATTTTCTTGCCATTTAGAAAACCCCCAATTATCTGAAGATTTCAATAATAGGATTTTGTTCTGTGCTCTTGCAGGAGAAAGAGGAAATGACTTCAGTTTTCTAATTTCAGAATTAAAGAAATAAATATCTTTACACACCCACATGCATGTCCACCACATATAGAGCTCTGGAAGAGGTTTATCTCCTTTGGGATGGCTCCTCCTCCTAACTTCCATATTACAGCTTAAAAAACAAAATTCTTACTTGGTTTCTTAGTCACCAAAAAGAAAAAGCGCTGCACATCTGCTTCAGATCAACCCTTTATAACTCATGTGTCTATGCTGTTACTAACATTTATTAGTGCCAATTCCATGATGTTTTTTGCATCCTCTCCCTCTTCTTCTCTAGTATGGCACCCACCCTGGTCATGGCCCTCAACACTCCTTCCTGAGCTAGTGCAACATCTCCTTCATCCTCTCCATGTCCTAGCCACTCTGGCTTGTTCATTTCTTGAAAAATGAGATGCTGCTCCCTCTGCCTGGAAGGTCCTCCCCACAGCACCTTTCCCTAACAACACCTATATCATTCTTTAGGTCTCAATTCTTCTGCAGAATCCTTTTAGCAGAAATAAGAAAGACAAAGGAGGTCTTCTTTGAATAGGCTCTTATGGCATCTTGTTTGTTTTTCTTGTAGCACTTACAAAGTTAATGATTAATTGTGCAACTTATTGTAATACTGTGTTCCCTGTTGGGATGCTCTTAAATATTATGCCAGGCTGCTTCCCCACTACACTATGCTGCTTTTCCTAATCAAGGGTTTACTATATTACTCTCATTGGGTCATCTTTGAAATTTTCCAAAATACTAGTAAAAGCATCAAGGTTTTTGTTCTTTTTATTTTTTAATTTTCAACTCCTCTCTTACAGATGGTTGAGACTATGGTTTAGACTAATTATAGTTTTAGATTCCTTTTCTTACCCTAAGCTACTTATCAGTTGGATGATAACGGGACAGTATCTTAACTTCTCTATGAATCAGTTTACCCACAAGGAAAATGGGGATTATAGTACCACTGAATCTCATGGACGTTTTAGAGTAAAGAGAGGTAATTTAGGACACGTATTTGAGGGTACATATACAATGTCTATAAATGTTATCAAATATTTGTTTTCATTTTAGGAATATCTATATATTTAGGATATATATCTCAGATGAGTTCTTAGACACATAGAAAAATGATTAGTAAATTTCTAGGAAATAAACTCATTACCAGCTCTCATAAGCAGCTAGCTCTCTTAGTGACACACATTTGAATTATTCTTTGATCTGTTCACACTGTAGTCATTAAACTTTAACATAGAGGTTTTCTTTTCCTTTCTTCCTTTATTCCTTTCTCTCTTTCAATCTTTCTTCCTTCTTTCCTTCCTTCCTTCCTTCCTTCCTTCCTTCCTTCCTTCCTTCCTTCCTTCCTTCCTTTCTTTTTTTTCTTTCTTTCTCTCTTTGTTTCTTTCTTTTTAACTAGGAAATTTAAAAACGTCTTGAAAATCAGCTCAGGTTGATCTGTGTCTTTCTGAGTAGCTGTACATATGGCATTCAGAGCTAGAAAAACAACCAAATGGGACAGTAGAGAAGCAACCAGCTACTGTCTCTATATTTTCTTTTGATGTAACATTTAGTGCAAGGCTTATTTTGGAAAGCACGTGGTGGGTAAGAGTGGCTAAAAAAGGAATCAGTGTGTTTTTCTGATTATCACCACTGTTCATGTCTGACTCCAAAGAGTACCAGAACGTGCTCTGAGCATTGGTAGCAGAAAAGTGAATAAATACTACAAAAACAGAGATGGACCTCATGAGATACATGCAAGAGTTCTTATTACAAGTGGTCATGCATCTTTCATTTGTTCACAGGTATAAATAGAACCCAAACCACTGCATCCATACTTCTGTGCATGTATAATGTCCATGTAGAATTAAACGAAGCAAGGGTATGGGGCAGCCCTTTGCTTGGAATTTCAAAGCAGGTTGGATTTTCTGGCTGTGATCCAGCCATCATAACTACATTTTATTTTCACAGATGGTCCCCTGGTTGTTTCCAACCAGGCCCATTTGTCAGGCAAATAGTGAGCTTGTTCTGCTGCTCAGTGACTTTCAGAAGGGCCCCTGGGTTCCTGCTAAGTGTGAACAAAGAGGGGAACCTTCAAGGTGCTGACCATATAACAACTCAGGCATGGAGTTCTGCCACCACAGGGGAACTAGCGTCCTGGGTCTAATCGCCTCTTAGCTCAGTAACACCTGTTGACACTGACAAGCCAACAAAACTGAGATCCCATGCTGAGCAGAGGAATTAGGGACACACCTGGCTGCCAACAACATGGCTATATGACAGCAGGAGCCTGAGAATCACATTAACACAGTACTGGGTTTATACATGTGATTTCTAAGCCTTTCTCATATGCTGACCCTCTTAGATAAAAAATGTTTGCCTTTAAGCATTAAAAATATAGAGATGCACAATATTATAATTCTTATTTATTTATATTTTTCCTCTTGTATCATATATTTATGAAAACGTATATTATTAGGTCCATATTTTTCAAACACTACTTAAGGAAAGATTGAATTTCTAATGAGAAAATAACTAATTATTCTTACAGAAGGAGTACTAGTGATGATAATAACATAATAAGGATGACTTTTATTAAGCATGCATTTTTTGCCAGATATGTCCCTATGACTTTACATGTATTGCTTCAATTAAGATCGTTCCTATTATAAATGAGATTGTACTTCTCTATGCTCTGGACATTGGAATCTTAGGTTTCCTGATGTTATAAGGAGAAAACTGTCTTTATTAGTAAAATTTCCAAATAATTAAAATGTCAATTCAAATGGCCCAAAGCAGACCAATCATGGTAGCAGCAGTCTCAGAGGACACATCAATAGTGATCATGGCTGCACTCATTCAGGGACCACTCACTGTGTAAGCCAGGCAGAATGCAAAGCCTTTTACTGGCATTATTATTTTTTATTTTTGCAACAAATTTATTAATTAATAATTAATATTATTTCTACTTTACAGATAAAAACTGATTAAGCCATTTGCCCGGGACTGAAACTAAGGTCTGTCTGAGCCATAAGGCTGGAGTCTAAATGAATATGCTAATTCACAATCAAATTAGTTTTTAAATATTGCATTTGTTCTTACACTTTCAAAATGGAGTGAAAATATCTTTATACATAGTTAAAGATGTGGAGGCTATCTGTTGGATTTAATGAGGTTTAACCATCTCCTTATAGTAATTTGGAGATATATTCAAATCATACTGAATATGATGGACTTAACATTAAAATGATCCATTCATTTGGGTCATCCTTCAGTCTTTACAATCATGTAAACAATTCAGCATTAAATGTTGTCTTTCCTTTATTGCCCCATATATTATGACCAGGCTTCCATTATAAGATAACAGTTAATCCTGTATACTTATGTTAACCAGTGTCACCCCCCCCAAACTTAAAATATAATAGTTTATCATCTTGATGTCATTTATTTGTCAATACAAATTAACTATTTAAAATTCTGCAGGCTCTAGAGCACATCTTACAAGGGGAAAATGCAAGTAGTTAGGTAGATGTGCCAGGGCAGACATAAGAATAAAAGCAAAGACAAAGGAAAACAAGGAAGCAGAGGTGGTAGTCTGAGCAGTGCATGTATCCCAAAGGTCTACTGCGGAAACACCATGACTATAAAAGTGTGGCTTATAATTTTACTCTGTTCTCTCTGGATAACGAGGACAATGCTAACATATTCATCTTGGATGCTAGTTCATCCACAAGACTGAGGCAGCACATATTATGACAGAATTGAAGAGGGACTTCTTTTTTTGTTTGTTTGTACTCAGAATATACCTTAACCTTATTTCTCTTATCTCTAAAATGGATAAAAACACCTACATTCAGAGTTTTGGGAGGATTATATGGGTTAGTGCTTGCAAAGCACCTTACACAATGGCATATAGGAACCACTAGTGATTATTTTTACATTCTGTCTTCTGATGCCATAAATCTGCTAGCAATCAGTCCTTCTATATACAGAAAAAAAAGTAATTCCCCATAATCAGTGGAGGGGTGGTGCCAGTCTCACACCAACTCTCAGGAGCCTGTGATGCACATTTCTTCTTAACATTTTATAAATGCTCCCCGACACCAGCTCCCCACCCACCGTTTTCTCCCAGATTCAGTTGTTATACATTCACCAGCACACCACATAATTTACCTTCCCTCTAAAAAATCTTATAGCAGCAGGCACAGTGGAAAGCAACTACTGGAAAGAAAGAAATCAGATATCTTGTGTTCACAGCAATTTCATGTTCTGTTCAGTTGTCAAAGATAAGACAATGAATGTCATCTAATCATATCCTGATGCATTGGATAGGATGTCCAGTCACTTAGTGTAAAAACCTGCTAGTTCAGAACCACTCATAGGAAGCACATTTCTACTCTCCATCCTCATGCCTGCTGGAGGACCAACGAATGGATCATTGTACCCTTTCTACTGAGCCTCCTCTTTCTTAGGTACCAGATATTGTACTGGATTATTATTTTGAATAAAAATCACACTTAATTGTGACAGTAATTTGATGTGGTAGATATTATGTGCCACAAAATACAGAGGAGGAAAATGAGGTTCAGAGAGACTGAGTAACCCAATATCCCAGAGCTGTAATAAAATACGGCAGGCTACGGAAACTTCAAAATCTGTGCTCTTCGTCATTATATTATATCCCCTCTCATTCTGTTTAATGAAAACTGTTGCATGGGTAGATGTTATTCATCTTATAAGTGAAGGTAACTGAGGCATTAGGAAATGAAAGTTTTTAAAAGTGATTTCATAAATGTAGAATTTCATTTCTTCTTACAGAATTATCCAAATCCAAAGCAAGTTTATAAACCCGATTAGCAGATAAAAAAAAGGCTGTCCATCTTTGGGAATGTTAATCTCTGGTCACATGTTACAATTATTTAACTGTTATCTTCATTACATAATCCCTCTGGTACATTTATCTTGAAATATTTCTACAGTTCTCTCTCTGACATAAAATTCACAGGAGAAGTCCTGCCTTAAACTAACATTCTGAAAACATTCTCAAGAGATTCTAAGATGGAAAAGTCTATATTCGTTTTATCACGCTATGGTAACTAACACACTACAACAGCAGAACATTTTGATTACTAGCATTAAACAGAGCTTTTAAAAGATTTCAAATGTATTCTGCAGAGGATTGTCTGTGGAGGCGAAGAGCATGGGATTAGTTTTCTATCTCAATTGAAGTGATTCCATGGTAGGCATTTGGTTACTTAGTAACATTAAAATTGCAATTATGTTTCCTTATAATTAACGACCTTCAAATAAATAGTTTTGTGAACAAATTACATACTTTTCAAGAATTTCATTCTTTCTATCTCAGTAGTTATTTTACTCAATTTCTAAATGTAGAGAGCATGATCTTCTCTGAATATTTTTGTACATTGAAAAGAAGAAAGTTTAGCTTATGCTAAAGTTCAATGTGGGGATGCATACAGCAAGAGGAAATGGACTAAATTTTTTTAAGTTTATTGGGATGACATTGGTTCACAAAACCACACAGGGTTCAAGTGCACCACTCAACAAACCACCATCTGCTCATCACATCGTGTTCCCACTGCCCCTAGCCACGTCTCTTTCTGTCCTTATGTTCCCCACCTCTGTATCCCTCCACTTATTCACCTGCTGTCACCCTTTCCCTCTGGCCATCACCACAATGCTCTGTGTCTATGTGTTACGTATATATCTCTTGGCTAATCCCTTCACCTCCTTTCATCCAGTCTCCACAATCCCTTCCCCTCTGACAGCTGTCAGTCTGTTCCATGTGTCCATGCCTCTGATTCTATTTTGTTCATTTATTTATCTTGTTCACTTAGATACCACATATAAAATGTGATCATACAGTATTTTCTTACAGTTTTAAAAAATGAATTGAGAAGGATGGAATGAAGATCTGTACATTCATATTCCTTGTGACTCCACAACATGTATAGTTAAAAAATTAGAAACTTAAGGCATCGCATCTAAAAATATTGTGTGTGTAGTTATTTTGCTGAAAACACATTTCAGTGAATGTACATAACCCTCATACACAGGACAATGTGTAGTCAAAGCATTCATTTGCTTGAACCAATCAGTCACTTTCATTAAAGCTTTTTGCAAACAATAAATATTTGGGAAAGGCTTACTGTGATTGATAAAGTGAAGCCCCCAAAATTTTAAGAATTTAAGCATTAAAGAAATGAACAACAATGGAGCATCTATAGTTTGTCATTCTTTTGCCACGAGTAGCAATAGTGTACCCCATTTAGCGGCAGGCAGGACGAAAAGTCACTACTAGAAAGAAAACAAGCTAAAATCTGGCTTTTATTGGCAGCATTCTCATGCTCAGCTCAATATAATCTAATCATATGATATATTGACACATTAGATGAAATGCTCAATCACTTAAAAATCTGCTATTTCAGAAGCACCAACAGGAAGCACATATTTTCCAATCTCTACTCTTATGCTCATTTGCCACACACAGTGCCAGGTATTGAATATACAGACATGGACATGACATGGTTCCTGGCACCTAGAAGCTCACGGCCTAAGAGAGAAACACATTATACACAATGAAATGAAATGGAAGCATGCATAAGATATAGTGGCAGCATGATGGAGGTGACAATCAGAATGTGTTCTGAATGAAGGGTGGGAGTTTGATGGGTAAATAAAAGCCATCTCAGCTGCAATTTCCTCCCTCTGGGATGCAGAGCCTGCTCTGCCTGCAATCCAGAATGAAACTGACAGGATACCTTTGAGCTCACAGAATACTTAATGATTTACACTGCCATGATTTGGGTGAGAAGTAAATATATTGAGATAATTACTATCTACTTAAAGGTTTTTGAATAATAAGAACTACTGATGGATTGAATTTGGAAATTAAGGAAAAAGTATAATTTTTAATTTTCTGTCTTTGGTAATAAAATAATATCTACTGAGATGGGGAATCTGACTTGATTAGGGAGAAAGAGATGAAAATCTAGTGTTTTTGACCATTTAAGTTGGAATGGCCTGTATGTTATCCAAGTGGAGATCTTAAATAGGTAAGTAGATACCCAGGTTACATCTATCTATGCCAGTGTTCACCATTAAGATACTAGTATCTCAAGGGGAGATATTTTATTATGTGCATTTCTATGGCAAAGTAGTTATTTTATAAATGTCCTGTAAAACACTAGTCTTTTTATATCCTTCTGAATTACCAACTAAGTCTGTGAAACACTAGGTTTGGAAGAAACATCTCCTTCCTTTTCCTTATGCCTTAGATCAGAATAGGCCATTATATGTAAATGATTGTCTACAGAATAAATTTTTAGATTTTTGATTTTTTTTGTTTTGTTCTGTAAATTTTATGAGATCTTTGGATATGGAAAAAAGCCCGTAGGAAATGTGAAGATATAGATTGGAGGACTCAAGAGAGAACAGTACATACAAATGCAGTGGGGAAAGCCTCGGGGCACATGAAAAAGTTGGGGTGGAAAATGGGCTTTTATATTTTTATTCAATAATTCCATTTACCAAAAATATTAAAAGGATAGCTTGATATGTATTGTGTTCCATAGGATCTATGTTTCTGATGGTATTTCTTATCACTGAGAACAAAGGGTGAAATGGTCGGCATGGCTGTAAAAATAATGAGAGGAAATTACCAAAAATGTTAAAATTATATGAGATATCTAAAAATTTGACTAAGATAGAAACAGGTTAAATTTTTTCCCCCTAATATCCAGTTCTGTTTAAAATAACTTTGTTGTTTTCAAATATAATCAGTTGCTAGGGAAACAAAAATGAACAATTAAATTGTATATGGAAAACTATACTTTATATACATCAAGTGGAGATGCAGGCAGTTAGGTAACTTCAGAGGCAAGAAGATGGTGAAAGCCTAGGGAAGGATGAAGGCCTCCACAAACTGACATTTTGATGGTGATTCTGTGCCACATTTACCATAAAACACTGGTATTTTTGTGAGTATCCATTTGATTGACATATTGAGAGGTATATTGGTAAGGAGGGTGAGTAGAGATGTAAGAAAAGCCAAGGTCTTCCTTGATCAATGACATAATTAGAGGAAATATCAGTGGTCCAAGAACCAGAACCATGTCCTAATTTAGGTCCTGATGTGAATTTAGGAAAGTTAGTTCCCCTCTCTGGTCCTCAATTAAATGGATAATGAAAAATATGGGACAAATAATTTCTTCAAGCAATAATCATCTAATCTATGATTGCAGATAGATGAATGGGACCTCAGGAGGTGGAGGAGCATGATATACTTAAAAAAGAAAATTGTAGGTAATAAGACAAACTGTCAAGATTTGGAGGCCAAATTTAATTTAAGTGTGTAACCAAAAGAAAAAAATCTTAAAAGAAAATTTAAGAATGATTTACTATGTAATGCTTATCTTTCAGTTATCTGCCATATATAATACTTTTCTTTTGTGTTAAATTATATAATACTTTTCATTTTGTGTCAAATTGAAACAAATTTGTCATTCAAGTATACTATATTTAGTTATTTATTTAAATATATTTCTAAATTATACAAAGGACTTTGTAAACATCTCTAAAATATCATGGTTCTAGCTTCTGGAATGATTAAAACCTCTTCACTCCCTCCTTCTGGTACTGTATTAAAGATGTAAGGACAAAACTCTAACTCATAAAACCATGTATCAGTAGCATTCTATAATCTACAGAATAGCTAACATACCAAAAAGTTCACTAGTTCTAGATTTTTTTATAGGTATTCTTATAGTAAATTCTTTTATTGTTATTATTCATTTTAGAGAACAGGGAGAAAGAGAAAGAAAGAGAGAAGTGTGGGGGGAGGAGCAGGAAGCATCAATTCCCATATGTGCCTTTGACCAGGCAAGCCCAGGGCTTCTAACCGTCAACCTCAGCATTCCAGGTCAATGCTTTATCCATTGCACCACCACAGGTCAGGTCCCTAACAATAAATTCTATGCTGTAACAATATCAAAGTATTTGCTTCTTCCCAAATATACCATATGTTTCTGTTTCCTTATACCTTTGTACTTACCATTCCTATGGCCTACAATGTACTTCCTTTCCTTGTGTTTCTACCCAAATCTTACATACCCTTCAACATTTAGTTAGTACCATACACCAGATAAAACTTTACTTGACTCCTTAAAAATCACTAACTAATGTCTAAAGTGAATCCATTCCATAGTTATTTATTGACCATTATGTGCCAGAAAATTCCAGGTGTTCTTCCAGACCTTCTATGCTGGTTTTGCACTATATTCATCTTCCTATCTACCCACCAATTAATTTACTCATAATATATGATTCATTTGATTTGCACACATATACCAGTAACACCATACTTTACTGTACTTATCAATTTATGTGACTGGTTTTCCCATCAAAATCAGAATTCTTTGAAGGCCTATCTCTTTTCTTATTCACCTTTATTGAAAAAACAAATAAACAAAAAGCCACACATTCAATTATTCTATATATTATTCTCTAATAGACACCTTAACCAGAAAATTTTGGCTTCATGATAAATCTTACCATATGTGATTTATAACTTTAGATGAATCACGAAAATCTTCTCGTTTAAAATGTAAATTATCACTGGGAGAAGACATAAAATATGTCATTTTTTAACAAATATATAAGTTTAGGTATATACGACATATAGACAGAGTCTATGGGAGTATAGGATGCCTAGGATGAAAGAGAGAAAAAGTATAAAGTAAAAATGAGGAATAAACACCAGGAGTAGACAACCTTAGGCAATGTAATGATTTTCAAGTAGGGAATGACATGGTGTACTTTGCAAAGGTCAGGCTGGAGCATTTAGAAGCAGGAATGAACACAGCAAATGATAAGTTTAGAGAGGATGGCACATGCTTAGCTAATGAAGAGCTTTAAATGCAATGATAGATAATTTGAACTTGATCTGGTAGGCAATGGGAAGAGAAGAATTAAATTTTAGGAAGATCACTCTGGCAGCAATGAGAACGATGAATTGCAAGGTTGGTAGAAGGAATGCCGGAAGACCAAATAGGAAACAATTGCAATGCAAACAATGATTGAGGTCTAAAAGCATTATTGTGTGAATGCAGAGGAATGAACAAATATATAGGCAGGAAGTATTTAGTCATCAGTTAGACTTGACAGTTAACCTTTAAAAAGATTCTACAATGATTCTAGTTTTTCAAGATTGATATAGCTGAAGAGGGAAGGCTAAGCTTTAGATTGTAAGATTATGGCTCACTCCACTGGAATTTGAGGTACCTATGAAAAATTCATTGGCAATGTTATATGAGCAGCTAAATAATATGTGGGTGAGAAACTAAGGGGAAATTATGGCTTTAAAACATAGGGGAAACATAATATGCTTAAGAAGAGCAACTTTCTTCTGTTTTCTCTGTGTTCTCAATTTCAAACGTAAAGCCTGGCACCATCAACAAATGCTGAGCCACAGCCATTAATGTTGACCTGACACCATTACCAATCTTCAATATCCCTTGATTGGATAAATAACAGGCACAAATCACCTGTCACAAATGAGAGGTTCTATAAATGGACATTTCATAGATAACTTATAGAGCTGTTTCATTCCTAGGACATGTCTCAGGATAATAAAATTTCAATACACATTAAATGGTCATTACAATAAATACTGAAATGTATGGGAGAACAGCACTATTAAGTAAAAAAAGGTTTAAGTATTTTAAGGTGTTATTTTAAAAGATTACAATTTTATGGCATAGTCAGAAATGAAATGGATGTTAATTCACATTAAACCTCTGGCCTGAAGTTTGTATTCCTTTCTTTAATCAGTGTTTACCTTGTGCTCTGTAAACTCATTTGTTTTTCCCTGGGCTTTTATGTCGTTAATTTGTATTCGATTATTTGTAACATACATTTTTAGTTTAACTGAAGGAACAGCAAAACAAATTTTAAGGCATTGATCAGTACACTACTTATGCTCATGTATTAAGTTAGGCAGAAGGACAGTTTGGAAATTAAAGAAAGCTGGGAAAGCAGGCAGAGAGGATGGAGAATCTCAGTTGTAAGACTTTCAATAATTAGGCTGCTGCATATAGAACCCAATTTTATCACCAATAATCTGATTTTTAAAATTCTTATGGTAGCATTCAAAAAGTGAATCCTACAATCAAATCAAAAGCACTGGTTACCTAGTAGGGACATGATAAATCTCAGATATTTTTTTCTCTAGAAATAGTGCATCTCATGCTTAGATGAGTACATATGTGAATACCTGAGCAAAATCATCCATGGGGAATATGACATATTTGTTCCATTATTCAAATTTGGACTACTTAATGGGCCAGAAATAGCACAATTGGTGCCAAAGATTGAAATAGAAAATAAGTAAATGTGGTCAAAGAAACTACGTTTTTATGAGCTATCATTAACATATTACATTCAAAAAGCAAGACATTTACAATAGGACTTTTTAAAATTTCTGGTACTGAGCTGATTACAGTGACATTGAAAATAAGGGGATTTTCTAGATATGAGAATGATAAAGCTCCAACTTACATCTCTGACAGGAAGGAAATTTTTAAGAGAAATTTCTGTCAATAACTTCAATATGTAGTCAGTAAGTACACTTTGCCGGCCCCACTCAATATACTTTGATGCTTTGAAATAAATAAAGTATAAGATATAGTTTAGATCATAACATGCTGCCATTTAATAGTATTTTCTTAAAATATGTTCAAGTATATTTTAAAATTCCTTAAAAATAATGAAGTGTCAATCATGATGTGCAGATAAAAATTAGAATGTCCCTTTTTTTTTTTTTTTTTTTTGTATTTTTCTGAAGCTGGAAACGGGGAGAGACAGTCAGACAGACTCCCAGATGCGCCTGACCAGGATCCACCCGGCACGCCCACCAGGGGCTACGCTCTGCCCACCAGGGGGCGATGCTCTGCCCCTCCAGGGCGTCGCTCTGCCTCGACCAGAGCCACTCTAGCGCCTGGGGCAGAGGCCAAGGAGCCATCCCCAGCGCCCGGGCCATCTTTGCTCCAATGGAGCCTTGGCTGTGGAAGGGGAAGAGAGAGACAGAGAGGAAGGAGGGGGGGGGTGGAGAAGCAAATGGGTGCTTCTCCTATGTGCCCTGGCCGGGAATCGAACCGGGGTCCCCCGCATGCCAGGCCAACACTCTACCGCTGAGCCAACCGGCCAGGGCCAGAATGTACTTATTTTTTTAACTTTTTTACTGCATTTATTGAGGTGATACTGGCTAATGAAATTATACAGGTTTTAGACATTCAATTCTATAATACATAATCTGTTTATTGTATTGTGTTCTCTACCCTGACTCAAGTCTCCTTCCATCACCATTTATCCCCTTTACACCTTCTTCTACCTCCTTACATCTCCCCTTTTTCCCTGGTAGCATGTATTTCTGAGGTGTAGAATCTCCTTCTATTTTAATATATAATCATTGCCTAAGCCAGGACAAACATAATAGGAGGGTCAACCATGTCTGCTCACACAGGAACACAAACACACTCAGGTAGTGAGGTTAAAAAAGAAGAGGAAGGAATAGAAGTCACTCCAGGCAGGCTGGGAAAGGAGGATGAGTGGGTAACATTGGGCTCAGCATGGTTGGAACATGCCCATGTTTCTGCATTCCCACCAGTACTACCCTCCTTTGGGGCTCCAGCATCTCTCATCTGGATTGATGCAACAACCTCCAAAATGTCTCCAGTATTTCCAATGTCAAGCCATTCTTTGCACTGAGTTAAAGTAACCCTTCTAATAACATTATTTTAATCCACTCGGTTAAACTTTTGTAGGCAATTTTTGCTCATATCAAGTGAGAATGATTTACTGTGGCTTAAAATTCTCTGGCAGATCTGGCTAGTGTGATGGGTATGGAGAACTGGGTTAGGGTCAGATCACAAACTTTTGAATAAATTCTATTTCAAGAGAAATATTCTGCTCTACCTTTAGAAGATAAACCAAGATGAAGATTCTATAAGCAAAATGATCAGTGAAGAAGCTATTGCAACTGAGATGTTAAGAACATAAAGTAAGGTGAATCAGTGGGAACTGATGTGAGTAGCATCATGGGATAAATTTAAAATAACTTGAAAACAAAATATTGGCTATTCAGGAGACTTAACCCTGAACAAAGGGGAGGATGATGATATTATTACAACAGAGTATTAAGGTGGGAGGTCATATCCTGTCACTGTAGAATTGTTGTGCCTGTCTTGTCACTTGGGATAAAAAAATTAGGTAAAAAAGTGCACTTATAACCTAATATACCTGCCTCCTGAATGGGTTACCTAAAGGGTCCATCGATGTGTCTGGAACCCATTTAATATGAGAAATAGCTAAGACAACTGTAGATGTAAAGTGCAGACGACTCTGATAGGGCATGGTTACTACCCTCCAAGAGGCATTGCATGACAAAGAATTTTGGCAATGTGTTTCTAAGGACCAAAAAAAAAAAAAATTAACAAAAACTAAACTGCAATGAGGAGAATTTACTCATCATATATATATATATATATATCTTCACTATATATATGTGTATGTAATTTATGATTATAATAAGAGAGAGTATTTTAATAATTAGAGCTAGACCGAACATGTTGGAACATGGTGGGATCCCTATTAGAGGAATACGAGAATGTTTTGAGAGGCACTGGGATCCCATTCTGTAGAATTTTGTAAGAGTCATTACGGTTTAGCAAAACTGAAAGGGCCTTTTTATTTCAGTAGGTGACATAATCTGATACGATTGATTCACAATATAATGCCCTGCATACTAGATAACAGTGCAATGTGTACTCTAGTTCAAGCAGCCGTGTTGTGCTTTTCTGGGACATCACAGAGGGGAAGTCCTGAACTGGAGCCTACACCTGGAAAAAAAAAATAAGTTGACCATGAACATAGATAGTCTATTAGGATAGATTATATAATAGGAAAAGACAATTTAATAATTGCTTTTCGCCTGACCAGGCAGTGGCGCAGTGGATAGAGCATTGGACTGGGATGCAGAAGACCCAGGTTCGAGACCCTGAGGTCACCAGCTTGAGCACAAGCTCATCTGGTTTGAGCTAAAGCTCACCAGCTTGAGCCCAAGGTCGCTGGCTCAAGCAAGGGGTTACTCGGTCTACTGAAGGCCCATGGTCAAGGCATCTATGAGAAACCAATCAATGAACAATTAAGGTGTTGCAACACTCAATGAAAAACTAATGATTGATGCTTTTCATCTCTCCGTTCTTATCTGTCTGTCTCTGTCTTTCCCTCTCTCTGACTCTCTATCTGAAAAAAAAAGAAAAAAATAATTGCTTTTCATGGCATGACTGCTTGAAGACATCTTTGAAATTAGAAATAACTAATTATTGATAATAATATTAGTAAAAATAATAATAATATTGAACACCTATTCTGGGCAAGGCTCTGTGATAGGTTCTTAGCCTGGATAGTCCTCTTTCTTTACATCAACTTTATTAATTAGAGACTATTATTACTCTTGATTTTACAAATAAGTAAATGAAAGCTTAGACACGTTATGTAAGTTGCCCCAAATCATTTCTCTAGTCAGCGGATGAACTGAGACTTGGAACTCAGTCCACATTCTTATCTGTTTGCTAGGCAGCCCATGTGCTTACCACTGTGTTTACCTTAGCCTAAGGAAACAAAATAATATAGTCATACATGTGTCCCTACTGCATAGAAGGGGCCTAGAGAGACAGACACATCAGAAGCTTTCTTGGTCAAAAACAAAAACAGTTAGCTAATCCACTGGATTGTTCCCTACTTAATGAAATGTATTAGTGATTTGAAATGAACTACAATGAATTACTCAAAGAAAATGGTTCAACTAATTGGTCCAGAAAATCATCTCAAGGATATAAATAAATTACCCAGTGTACTATTACTGCTAGAATAAACACTATTACTGGTCTCCGGGACTGCTTGTATTTCCAGTATAATTAAAATAAGTAGTGGGAAAGTCAAGATCCATAAATAAAATGTGGTTCAAGGAATTAGTCATGTGGTTAGCTAACGAAAGCAAAGCAAGGTCAGTATTTGAATGACCAAATTTTCCAGAATTTGGGTTTTCTACTATATGTTTTAGTTCTTAGGAATCACCCATTTAAAATAACAATCAGACTCTAAGATTTTTTTTAGGGAGGTTATCATTTTTTTTTAAGATCATACTTTTGGGTTCTCTTATGTTGTATGGAACAAAAGGGGCTTGCTAGCTAAATGTTGAAAAAATGAATTAAAATTTTATGGAAGACACAATTTAAAAGACATACATGACACACCACACATTATTTTGTATGTTTAAGCTTTTTCATGTTGATAATAAGAAACTGGATCAACAAAGCACAAACAGCTTCAGTTCAATATTGTTACTTCCGTAAAATTCATGATGATAAAAAAGTCAGCTGATAAATAGTAGGGAATAGTAATTATTTGTTAAGTGTCAGGATATTTACATGACAGATTTCCATTATGCATAGATTTCCATATCTGCTATGGGTCCTGCAATAAATATGCCTGATTCATAGCCTTAAAACTATCTGAAGCTGGTCAATGAAAAACAATATTCTTTAGAACATAGTCATGTATGTTTCTCCTTGCCACAAGTTACATTTTATGAGAAGAACATAATAATATTACTCTCTAGGACAGATGCAGAAAAAAACAGGTGCCTACATCATTCTTCCTGATGCAATAGGTGGGAAGAATATAAACACATCACGAAAAAGGAGCATAATATTATTACATTCTCAGAACCTGGATTATATTTTGGTACACAGTTGGCAACCAAGAAATGTTTGCTGTTGAATTCATCAATGCCATATTAAACCCAGTGACTACACACATGAGCACCATCTCTGCAAAACTTAGGTGTTCAACATGAGAAGATGACGATGTTCATTAGAAAGTCAGTTTTTTTATTGTTTTACAAATGCAAACCCGAGAACTAGTGCCTGAGATATGCCAAATGTAATTGAAACAATAGCTGGAGGGTCTTACCATTAAATTCTTCCAAGATTGCCTGAGACCATAAAAAACACACTGTGCATCACTGCACAGTGTAACTGTAATAAGTCCAGTAACACTCATTTCACAACGTTGATAATGGCCTCTTCGTTTTGCTTTTTACAGCTGGTTCTGAATTTTCTGGATTTCTCTACCTATCTCAACATAGACGCCTGTCGTGGTGTAAGCTAACTGAAATAGGTGCCAGGATACCCATATTTCTCTCTTGATTTTGAAAATATAATTGACTGCCTGAACTTAAATAAACAATTTTATAAATTAGTGTTAAACACGAGCATTAAGGAGCAAGCTAGCACGTATCATTTCCCCAACAGAACTGCCTTTTCTTAAATTTAAGTTGAGACAAATGACAACAACATAAAAAAAAGCTTTAAAATCCTGTGATGGGTGATAAAATACAATATTTTTCTCCCTTCTATGAAGTTTATAATGCTTTTGCTTATTTTAACAATATTTTCTTATTTTTAATTGATTTTTTGCTGATATCAGATAATATAATTATACAGGTTTCAGGTGTACAGTTCTATAATATATCATCTGTATATTGTTTTGTGTGTCCAATCCCGACTTAAGTCTCCTTCTATCACCATTTATATCCCCATTACCCTTTTCTACCTCCACCACCACATTTTCCTTCTTATAATTACCATATTGTAGTCTGTGTCAGAATTTTCTTTCTTTGCTAAATCTTTCCACCTTTTCAACCAGCCCTCAACTCCCTTTCTCTTTAACAATTGTCTGTTACCTGTATCTCTGAGTCTGTTTCTATGATATTTTGTCTATTAGTTTATTTTGCTCATTCGATTCCACATATGAGTGAAATCTGTGGTACTTGTCTTTCTCTGACTGGATTATTTCATCAGCAGAATACTCTCCAGGCCCATTCATGCTGTCACAAAAAGTAAGATTTCCTTTTTTCTTTTTATAGCTGAGTAGTATTTCATTGCATAAAGGGACCATATCTTTCTTACCTACTTATCTACCAATGGACACTTGGGCTGCTTCCAAACATTGGCTATTGTAAATAATGCTGCAATGAACATGGTGGTGATGTATTTTTTAAAATTAGTGTTTTGAGTTTCTTTGGACATATTCAAGAAATGTAATAGCTGGGTCATAGGCAGTTCTAGTTTTTTGTTGTTGTTGTTGTTTATTTATTTATTTTTTGAGGTAACTCCACAGTGCTTTTCTTTTCTTTAAATACTGTGCTTTTCTCTCACTGACAGGAATTTCATTTTCTTTCTTCTCTTAGAAAATAACAAACTCCTATTCAGGCTTTAAGTCCCAGGTCAAATATAAATTGCTGATGGAAATTTTTCTGACACAAAATGCTTACCTTCAACCTTAATCTGTAGTATGTGGCACTCAACTCTGCTCTCAATCTCATCATTCTATACATGATACCATCATTTAATAAGCCTTTTTCTTTCCTGCCCCCTTTAGTGTCTGAAAAACCCATTGAAGTCAGGGACAATGTCACATTCATCTTTCACTTACTCATTCTGAAAACTTTTACCAAACATCTGTTATATACAAAGCACTGTATTTGATGTTCATAACTTCAGTATATTAGATAAAAATAGTTCTATTAAATGAATGAGAACCTATAGCAAGTCAAAGACATTTACAAAGCAGTTTATTTTCAAGGAAAAATCTTGAATAGAAAAGTTGGGCAGTGTGAAGTGGCTGTCCAGGCAGGGCAGAGAACAGTCTTCACATCATTAAATTCACAATTCTGTTTAAAAAAGTGAACTTTCTTTTCCTTTTAATGACATGTCTGTCTTTTCTACAGTTTTAACAACATTGGTAAGGAAAATAAATCTGGAATTATTTTTAAAGGCATATGGTATTGTAAAAAGTTATTATTATGGACCCTGGCTGGTTGGCTCAGCGGTACAGCATCAGCCCAGTGTGTGGAAGTCCCAGGTTCAATTCTTGGACAGGGCACACAGGAGAAGTGGCCATCTGCTTCTCTACCCTTCCCCCTCTCCTTTCTCCCTCTTTCTTAACCTCCCGCAGCCAGGGCTCCATTGGAGCAAAGCTGGCCAGGGCACTGAGGATGGCTCCATCTCCTCCACCTCAGGTGCTGAAGATGGCTCTGGTTGCAGGAGAGCAATGCCTCAGATGGGCAGAACATTGCCCCCTAGTGGGCATGCTGGGTAGATCCCAGTAGGGCACATACGGGAATCTGTCTGCCTTTCCCCCGCTTCTGACTTCAGAAAAATACAAATAAAAGAAAGTTATTATTATGTCCATAATTATTGTTTTATTGATAGGAATGTTTGGGAGAGAGTTGGGATTTAAAATCCTGGCTTTGCAGTCAAAGCGACCTTTATTAATCTTAGAAAAGCCCAAAGAAATACAAAAGTAAGACCTATCTTAGATGAAAAACTGGAGAAGGCTTGGGAAGTGTCAAACATGCAGTACAGGCACTTGTTCTAAGATAACTCTGCATGTATATAAATGAGAAAGCTACACTTTTTTTTTAAAGTGCTTTTGTTTTCCTGAAATTAATCACTATTTAGTACCTAATGTTGAAAAAGATGTGAAAAACAGGGACTCTCATGCCCTTTTTTGAGGACAAATTGGTAGCATGCAATAAGATGTCTAAAATGTGTATGATCTATAATTTAGGAAGTTCACTTTTATAACCTGGTTTTTAAAAATGTAGCCACATCTTTTCATAGGAATACTTTCATTACATTTCTGTATATAATGGTTAAAATTTTATTCAGCCTAAAATTTTATTGATTTTCTAAATAATTTAGAAATATTAAAAGTAAATAATTAAATGTAACCATTAAACATGGACTTTATCAAAAATAATTAAGTTAGGAACTACTCAGCAGTATTTATAGTGTTTGAATAAATGTATATTTCAAAAGAATTATACACATTATTATAAATATATTATGACATGTATAATATGGACACGAAAGTTTTCAAGAGTTTGCTCTAAATTATTAGTCCTATTTATTTTGAGGCCAGTGAGGGGACCAATAATATGGATAAATAGACAATGAAATAAATAACACAAAGAAGTAGAAGTGTATACCACAAAGATATTTCAAACTTAATACACTGCACTCAGCAACCTTAATTGAAAACAGATATGATTTCAACCTAAACTTGCATGGGGACATATTAGGCTACTTGTCTGGGCTTCTCTGGAGCAACATTGGCTTTTTTGTGTGTGTAACTATGGTCACACCATTTCAAGGATAATAAAGGTTAAAAGATCTTTCCATCTACATTTTCTTATACTTCGCCTACAGAAATGAGAATGGCATAAACAGTTTAGAAAGTGCCCAGCTCAAACAAATACTGGATAATGCAGTGAAGTACCTCTCAGTAATTCCAACTGAAACAGTCTGGGCTTTGGTCCCAGACTTCCTGGCAGACAGCAGACTGTGGGCTGAAAGACAATGGGAATCAGAACCAACTTCCCAGTAACAAGAGAAACTAACATCATGAATGAGTTTCTAAGTCAAAGAATCCCTAAGAAGCTATTTCTGAAAACAGCCTTACAGGGAGTTTATGCACATCTGTGAGAAAAAGAAAAAGAATACAATGAAATATAACCTCAGGGTTGAGAAGGAACTTACCTGTCATTTAGCTCAACCCTTTCATTTCATACATGAAGAAATTGAGGTCCAAAAGGAGAAACAGTTGCCAAAGTCACTTTGTAAATTAGTTTTTTAAAATCAAATGTGATTCTCAACTTAGTGTGAAAACACTACTGCTTCTGTGGACTGTGTAATTCTCTGGACAAAAGGATATTTTGCCATTAAAATCAACAACAATAAAACCTTTTCTGAACATCTCAGGCAGAGTTATGTAATATTTTATGGTATTTTATGGTTATATAGCAGTCTTTTTAAAACCTCTATGAAATTAGTTGCAAAACATTATCAAAAGTTTTTATTTATCTCCTATAGCAAATTATGTCTTCCTTGAGAACAAGAATCATATTTTATTCACCTCAAATTCTCACTGTCAATTACATTGTCCGTAACAGAGCAGGTACTCAGTAAATACTTCATAAATGAATGAATTATTTCTGCACTATTATAACTGATGATGAGAGGCACTATTGATGAATTAGCCAAAAGATATCACAATATGACGGAAAGAGTCAGCTCTGATAGTTACAAGTCCTGAGTTTAAGTCTTATCTGAATTGGTTCCTAAAAAGACCCTTAAGCATCTTAAGCAAAATGCTCCTTATCCATAAATATGAAGAAATAATATCTGTATTCTACCTCCCAGTGTGGCCATGAGGGTCAAATGTTATACATCTGAAAGGAAAAGTAATTTTATTAATAGCAAATTGTTACATGAGTGGAAGGAATATATGTGCAGGGAGAGGGCTTTTAACCAGGTCTGGCTTTTTCAGTGAGAGCATATCATTAAAATATAGTATTTGTTATAATAATATACAACATGTAGGGCTGTTTCTATAGAAGTAAGACTTGTGTCTCGGGTATGCTCTGCAGAGAAGTCCAAAGTCAATGGCTACATAGTCCTGAGACAGTGACAGTTCAGATCAGTAGACCTCTGGTGCTTTAAAGTGATATATCCACAGATTTAGGAAATTCACATAAACTTGAAATACTTTAAATTCCGTAATTTTCTCCTAAAGTGCACCAATAATTACAAGTGGAGGATAAGAAACAACATTGCCATGCAGGTACTTGGCAATATGTTTCTGCATTGGTGATTCCTATTTGTATTTCAATAAAGCAATAAATTCTATGTGGCACAGGCTGCTGGATTCCCTTATGCATAGGAAATAGTGTAAATGTTTAATTCCAGAATGCCAGCATCCTGCCATAATTGTAAAGACCAATGTAGTTCTTTGAGGAAAACAAATCTATTATAAATATTAATTTATCCAAGTTCTGTTGGAAGAAAATTTAGGAACATCTGATCCTCTAAATATCCCAACCAACTGAAATCCTGTGATTTTATCTCTAAAGCCTCATAAGTTCTTTCTTAAGCACAAAAGGATGGTAGCAAGAGTACAGTGGGGGAAGAGGGAGGCAGAGGTGATAAACTCATGTGATAAGAAAACTAGATTTCTTTCACACAGAGAGTGAGTGCACTGAAATAGAAGGCACATTGGTGTTGAAATCAGATATTCCTAAGTCTGGTTTTAAATTCTGGTCCTGCCATTTATTAGATATACAGTCTCATTCAAATTTTATAACCTCTATGAGAAAAACAAACATTGGCCACACTGACAAGGGCCAGAGAATTTGGTGTGCTGAACAGAAATGAAACCCTTTCCTGGTTGCTTCCATATGATGATGCAATAGGATCAGGAATAGTCTCAAAATACCGGAAACCTCTTCCCTGGAATGGCCAAGCAGGGACAGGTGTTGGGAAAGGACATGTGGTAGAGGTGCTATATGATAGCTCTTCTAAGCTTCAGGGAGACAGATTTTCTATTCTTCCCCATGTTTCTTTGACTTTATGTCCTTTTTCAACACTTGCAATGAAAGTGACAACAGCTCATGGGCTCAAATTTAAGAGTAAGAACATAACCAAGATTAATATTTCTTCTGCATTTGGCCCAGACTTTAAGACTCTAGGAAGTCCAGCTCGGCTCACAAAAGAAACAAACAAACAAAAACAAAACAAAACAAAAACCCTAGAAATTCAAAATAGAAGTTGATGCCAAATACTCAATTGTAATGAATTCAGTGATTTTTGTCTAGTGTCTCCTTTATAAATGTATGTATTGGTGACTTAATGGGATTGTCGCAACCAATTGAAGGTAGCTTGTTAAGGAGCTGGAGTCCAAGATTCTAGTATATCTCACAAGCATTCACACATATCAGCTCATGCATGCTGACATTTCTCTGTAGAGTTATAAAAACAGAAACTACTGCTTAGTATTATATATTTAATATACTCAGTGATGGTTTCCAGAACAGGGCAGGTTAACCACTCGCATAGATTTATTAAAGCAAGAGAGACTTCAAGGAAAATCGAACATTATTGATCTGACTATGGGTCTTTACTCTTTCAGTCAAAAATACTTTTAAAAATTCTAAAAGCTCAGAGAATAAAACCTAGGCTTTATCATTTGTCTTCTTTTTCCTCTTCACAGTAATTAGCATACCATAAATGCTCAATAATGTTATTCAATGAGGGAATCCATCAATCGCAAAAAAATGTATCTCTTAACTTTTTTCGTTCCAGTTGAGCATTATTTGATCTTTTGGGAGCAGTCTCTAATCAATGCTCTCCTTCTCAATGACACTGTCATTTTAAATTTCTGATCAGGACTTTATTCTGCAACTAGCTTTGGCTTGTTAATTCTTCCATGTGTCTCTAGAGGTCAAGTCCTTCAGAGGCAGATGTTAGGTACTGCCAAGATCACCAGAAAAGGAAATAACAGTTCAAATCCCAGTCTGCCATTGCTAGCCATATGGCCTTGAACAATGTACTTAATTTTTTCGACCTCAGTTTCATCATCTGTGTGATGTAAACAATGAATTTCAGCTGTGGTTCTTAACTAGAAATACACATTGAAATCACCGGGGGAAATCCATCAACAAACCCATGTCCATCCACGAAGATTCTGCTTCAGTAGGTTTGAAGAGAAGGAAGCAGTACAAACATCTGTATTTCTGAGATGGTCCCTAAGTTTCTATCTTTTTTTTTTTATTAAGGGAGAGGCAGGAGGCAGAAAGACAGACTCCTGCATGTGCCCCAACTGGGATCCAGACAATAAACACCCTATGGGGGGGAGGATGTTATACCCATCTGGGTCCATTGCTCCATTGCTTGGCAACAAAGCTATTTCATCGCCTGAAGTGAGGCCATGGTGCCATCCTCAGCACCTGGGGCCAACTTTGCTCAAATGAGCCATGGCTGCAGAAGGGGGAGAGAGAGAGAGAGAGAGAGAGACAGAGAGACAGAAGGGGGAGGGGTGAGAAGCAGATGGTTGTTTCTCCTGCGTGCCCTGACTGGGAATCAAATCCAAGATTGTTACATGGTAGGTTGATGCTCTACCACTGAGCCTACCAGCCAAGGTTCTAAGTTTCTTTCAAACAGAAACTTAAAGTCCTAGTACTTTTGGAATTCTCAACCATTTATTCAATAAGAGTTTATCAATAAGAATGGTGTGCTCTGTATTATTCCAAATCCTCTAGAGGAAATGCATTGGATGTTTCAATATTAATCTAACCATTAATTTTAATTATTCTATTAATTTTTAATTTTAATGGTCAATTTAATTATTAACAGATCAGTTCTAATTTTTTTGGTATCTGCTCTCTCTAATAAAATTCTGGAACCAAGGAAGTAATATGTAAAATACATTTAAGTTGATCTCTGCCAAGAATGCTAACTAGCTCATAGGAATCATCTAATGCTGAAGAGGACACCACTCTATGGTTTGAACTACTCAAGTCACTTTAGGTGAAGCTGAATTTTACCTAATTATCAAAGTAGTCCAGGCTCATCAATGCGGGTGCCCATTAGTACCTTCAGTACCCTTGTCCTGATGCATAGCCCTCGCTAGAAATATAGTGTCTCAGGCTGCCTTCTTTGGTGGTTTATGAAACTTACCCCAACATTTTATACCTGTATTGGTTTAATGTATTAAGATCCTAATAAATTAACTGACCTTTAGAGGTCAGTTACCTTTAGAGGTCAAACTGTTACCTCTCTTTGTCTTTATTTCTCTCTGCCAAACTGTCAAATATTACCACATTAAAAAAAATCTTTAAGACAATAATCCTCTTCCTTAAAGACTTTACTCAAATGTTTCCTCTGTGAAAATCAAGGTTCACTCATTCACAGGATCGCCACAAGTCAGACCTGACTCAAGGGATGTAACACCCACTTCCCTTAGGTTGTCTCTGCATTCATATGTTGTACTAATTATACTGACATGAATTTCTCCTTACACTGAATATAGGTCTCTCGATGGCAAAGGCATTGCCCTTTAATCTTTTTATCTGTATTGCCAACCATAATTCCTGTACATAGTCAGCATTTCAAAATTGCTGGCTGAACAAATGAATGAATGGATAATACAAAAATTTAGGCAGCTTTTAAAAAACAGTCCTAAAATTTCAGGCACCTTATAGAAGGAAAGTTTTTTTATTATTATTATTCATTTTAGAGAGGAGAGGGAGAGAGAGAGAGAGAGAGAGAGAGAGAGAGAGGAGAGACAGGGAGAGAGAAGTGGGGGAGGAGCTGGAAGCATCAACTCCCATATGCGTCTTGATCAGGCAAGCCCAGGGTTTCGAACCGGCGACTTCAGCATTTCCAGGTCAACACTTTATCCACTGCGCCACCACAGGTCAGGCCACCAGAAGGAAAGTTTTAAAATCACTTCACAACAGAAGATAGTGGTGAATTTAAATCTCAACTATTTTGGAAGAAAAATGATTACATTGTTTATAATACAATTGTTTTATCAGATTATTATATAGTTTGGGTGATGGCATCTATTCACTCATGCCTTTATTTATGCAGACAGGCTGTGTCTGAAATCCCGTTCAAGATAGGCACTCATGAATGTAGAGATGGGTCTGAAATAGACACTCCTTTCAAGCAATGTACAATCAGATAGGAAGGATAAAACATGTAATACAATGTCATGAGTGAGATGCAAAGAAATTTCTACAAGAATTTAGAGAAAGTGACTTAAGGAAGAAATCACAAGAAGAATAAATTTTGAATAGTATCTTGAAAAAAATTTAGTATTTGAATAAGCAGAGAATTGAAAGAGACATTTCAAGCAGAGAAAATAGAGACTAGATAAACAAAGGCAAGGAGTAACACATATATCGGATGCTTACATATTTCCATTGATTGGGTCAAACTGTAAAAAGTGTGTAGGATTGAGGTAGATTATGTATAGTTTTGAGTGTGGGTACAACTGTGTTTGAGCTCTATCCTCTTACATCAATGGGATACCACTGGATTTCTCACCAGCAGAAATGACATTAGCAGTAAGAGAGAGACCTCTCACATAGGACAGCCCTAAATTCAAATATTGGCTCTGCCACTTATTACTTCTGTCACCTGAAGCAAGATTATCCTGTCAACAATGAGGATGTTATTTTCAAGTCTGAAGAGACAAGAAAAGGAGAACCTGTCTAGAAGACTTTTGCTCAAATGGGAAGCAATTAAGGCTGGGCTACTGCTCTAGGTGAGCAAGGAGAGGGCCTCCACGTTTCACAGGTAGTCAGTACAGTACATGGGAAGAGGATCTACTATGGCTATGTGAAACATCTCCCTGTTCTGCTAAGATCAATTTGACACTTACCACTGATCCCACTTGTGTCCAGAGACTACCACCTCTCTGGTAAACTGGGACTCCTGAATCAGGTATAATGGTCTGTAATCTTTTCAAAAAATTTATAAACTGCAAGTAATTATTCTTCATCAGACTATTAAGCAAGTCTCTCACAAAAAGAAAGATCTGATATGCAAATTGCATTTGGTATTTCTCTAAACAATTAGAGAATAAGCAGAAAGATTCTCTTCATAGAAACTTATTTTTTAATGAACTAGAAGTTAAGAGAAGTAACTTTCAAATAAGACCTTTTTATATTGTTTGAATACACTGTGCTAAAAAATTGGGTTGTATTACTATTCAATTAACAAGCTGTTTCTCACTCGACAGGCAGTTTTTATAACACTTTAGAACATTTATTTCTCAGTATTTATGATTGGACATAGAATGCTAATTTTAGTCCCAAAATAAGTACATTGGACATTTTATACCATATATGTTGGCAATATTTAATTATGAATTTTCAGATTTTGGTTATATTATAATATGCATGTGTACAAATAATACTGTATAATGTCTACTATTTAACCATTGTATGTTAAGATATATATACTGGCAATTATTTATGGTATAGACCTATTTTATGTAGTATATACATAGAATACATTTTTTCATGTGTATTAAAATCTTGTTACCAAATATCTCACATTTTTGAATTTTCTACTGGGAAATAAATTTTAGAATGACATTATTTCCTAATTCCTAACTAGTTAAAGCACTCTAAAAATTCACATACACACACACACACAAATCTGTCTGTCCTTAGACACTGTTATAATACACTTTATAGTCATAGAATTTAGATTTAAAATGCAGAGTGCTTACTAAGCAAAGTGCATTTTTGAAAGAATATGCAGGTACATAAAAGAAAGCATACTAAAATTATATGCTGTATTTCCATTATTATATTGAATTTCCCTACTATAAAAGGAGGGGAAAGCAGAGAACAGCATTGATTCTTACAGTTAAGTAGCATACAATTATAAAAAAACAGCTTTCATGAAGTGAAAAAAAATTAATTTCTCTAGACTTTATTAAGAGGTGACTAATTTCTCAAAAGCACATTTCAACATAGTGACTATGAAAATTGCCACTCCTTGGTGTCAGCATAATATATTGGAATCTAAAATATCACCACAGTAAAATAATAACACTAGCGACATCAAATTAACTATTTTAACAGCTCCTCTTTTCAATGTTTCAGTCTTCCTAGATAAACAGCTGGCTTGGCGGAAATCTCTGAATTCTGCTCATTTCATGTTCATGAATACTAATCATGTATCTTGAAATATGACCCTTGAGCATGAATTTACTCTGCTCCCCAGGACATATTTTTATTTTGAACATTTCACAAAAATTTATGAGACAGTCCTTTGGCATGTTTTGGCATCGGTATTTTATTAATTGATATTCTTGAATATCCATGGAAGAAGATGGACAGACTTACAATTACTTCTTTTATCTTTGTGTGTTTGTTCCTATCTGGAGTCTGTTAATTAGCTTCACCCAAGACTCCTTGAAAACATTTTCTTTTAAATTATTTTAAAAGGTCTCAAATCACTGAGAAAAAACACAAAGCAACTAATTGAAGTTAAGAACATTATCTCATATTTACTCTAAATTTATTAAGATATTTCTAATAATAATGAAAAATGTCTCATCATGAAGATAGGGGAATATCCAAGTGCAGGAAAGAAGGTGATGAGTAAGTATATTTACTTAAGCTTCACATCAGACCTCCTTACTCTCTATGAAGCATATTAAAAATGTCTTTAAAAAAAAAATGTCTTTAACTGTTACTGGCGGATTCGTGTGTAAGCTCCACCCATTCCTATGTATTTGCTTCATGAGAATTGAAACAGAGTTATTAAACAACCAAGTAAATAGTGGTAAAGATAATAACCATATATTTGGGTAAAGATAATAACCATATAAATAAGGTAATAAGTGTGCTTTGAAAACAGCAGCATTGCCTGACCAGGCAGTGGCGCAGTAGATAGAGCATCCGACTGGGATGTGGAGAAGTCAGGTTCGAGACCCCAAGCTCGCCAGCTTGAGAGCGAGCTCATCTGGTTTGAGCAAGGCTCACCAGCTTGAGCCCAAGGTCGCTGGTTTGAGTAAGGGGTCACTCGGTCTGCTGTAGCCCCACGGTCAAGGCACATATGAGAAAGCAATCAATGAACAACTAAGGAACAACAACAAAGAATTGATGTTTCTCATCTCTTTCTGTTCCTGTCTGTCTGTCCCTATCTGTCCTTCTCTCTGACTCTCTGTCTCTGCCATAAAAAAAGAAGAAAGAAAGAAAGAAAGAAAGAAAGAAAGAAAGAAAGAAAGAAAGAAAGAAAGAAAAGAAGGAAAGAAGGAAAGAAAGAAAGAAAGAAAGAAAGAAAGAAAGAAAGAAAGAAAGAAAGAAAAGAAGGAAAGAAGGAAAAAAAGAAGTTCCCCTTCCTGACTTTCTCATTCTCTTTCCACATTCTTGTCCCTGCTTCTATTTTGTGTGTATCAATAAACACCAGTGAGGACTAGGGGTCAGGGCCATCTCATGAAATGTGTATAGGGGATTGTGAGACAGTCTCCCCTAGGTCCCTCAGTGCACTCTGTGTGGTTTCCGAGTAGTTATTGTCTCCATGACAGACATGGACTAAGATGATGTCATTGAGGACAGATAAATAAAGATCTTTTATGAAAATATTCTGATGTGTTTTAATAGACTTTATGACAGATGTGGGTAAGGGATAGAAATAAAAAAGCTTATAAAGAAACAAGGACATTGGTAAATTGAATAAGGAATCAAAAACTCAGTTTTGAAATTTTATAACAAGGACCTTTTATACAACCCACAGTATTCCCTAGAATTCTGTACATATAGAAAAACTCTGACACTTGATTCTTCCAGACAGAGGAAAGGAAGGATTCCTGGAGGCCTCTCTGAGAGTAGAGAAGAAAATAGTTTTGTCTGAAACTGCCCTGGGGCCTATTCTGTCTTGATCAGTGAAGTAGAATAAATCTTGCAGAATTAGTTTGGCCTTTGTAATTTTATACCTATAAGACACAATACACATTTCATGAGATGGGGAAGTAATGATACAAACTATATGTCCTGTCTTATGTATTAAATGAGCTATCTTATATAAAGCATACCACAGACACACAATAAATAGTAATTTCCTTCCTTCTCCAATCAAATCTGTCTGTCCTTCCTAACCCAACGCCTGTCCCCTTCTAGTGGTACAACATGCCAAAACCCCCAGTATCCAGCAGTACCAAGTTACAACCTGTATCAGGGATAATGGCCAAGAAGGGCATAAAACTTTCCCTGAAGAAAGTCTTTTTTCCAGAGTGGAGAGTGAGAATTAGGTCAGTTATATAAGACTCACAATAAATGAGCACACTTCAGGCCACTTTAGTGATATTGCTAATGTTACTACCTTCAATTGGTGACAAGAGGAAGGTGAAGTTAATTTCCCTCTAGAAGGTACATGTTTTATAAGTCTGAAGGGTGCAATACTATAATGATAAGCTACATACAATATTAACCATTTCTTGCCAATGAAACACTATATTTCAATAGTAATTTCATAAATATCCAAGAGAAATTGTCCCACTATTCATATATATTGCAGTTGGCTCAGCAGGAAAAGCCATTTCAGTGATGAGACTCTAAATATCCCCCACAAACTTCAGATAATTACATGAGATATATCAACAACCAAAAGCATATTGGTGAGAGCTGCTCAATTATGTATGAATAAAAATCTAAGAATTATAGAATGTTCTAGCTGAATAGAACCTTTTAAATTCACTTATTGTAAATATAAGGCAACTGACACTTAGAGATTACAGTTGTCTCTTGGTAACAATTAGGGATTGGTATTAGGAACCCCATGGATAACAAAATTGCAAACACTCATGTCCTGGACATAAAATGGCTTAGAATTTGCATATAACCTATACATTCTCTTATATACTTTAAAGCATCTCTAGATTACTAATAATACCTAATGCAATGTACTGCAAATGCTATGTAAATAGTTGTTACACTATATTGTTTAGGGAATGATTATACAAAAAATCAGTGCATGTTTAATATAGAGGCAAACATAGGCCAGTAACAACATTACATTTTTTCATTGATTTGAGAGAGAGACATCCATTTGTTGTTCCACTTGTTTATGCATTTATTAGGTTAATCCTGTATGTGTTCCAGACTGGGAATAAAACCCACAACCTTGGCATGTTGGGACAACAGTCTCACTGACTGAACTACAAGGCCACAACTAACATAACATTAAAAAAATATTTTTTTGATCCGTGGTTGATTCAATCTGCAGATATTATGATATTTATTGCATTACATAATTATGTTGCATAATTACTGTCTATATTAGATCTCTATAGCTAACTTATTACTCATTATAAGTTTGTACCCTTAAACACCATTACTCTTATCTCCTTACTCCACCCCTTGGTACTCATCATTTTACTGTCTTTACAGGTTTAACTTTTTTGGATTTCACATAAATATGATATCTTATAGTGCAGGTTTTTCTCTGTCTGACTCACCTCAGTGTAATGTGCTCAAGTCCATCCATGTTGTTGCAAATGGGAGGATACCTTCTTTTCTTACGGCTGAATAATAATTTATTGAGTATATGTATCACATCTTTTTAATCCACTTATTCATTAAAGGGCATTTGGGTTGTTTCCATATCTTGGCTATTGTGAACAATGCTGTGATGAAAATGGGACTGTCATAGATCTCACCAAACTCCTGTTTTCATTTCCTTTGGGTATCTACACAGAAGTGGAATTGCTGGATTGTATGGCAGATCTTTTTTTAAGTTTTGAGGAACCTCTATATTGTTTTCTATGGTGGTTGGGCCAACTTACTTTCCCATCAATAATCTATAAGGGTTTCCTTTTCACCCCACTCACTCCAGTCTGTTTTTTTCTTGATGATAGCCATTCTGACAGGTATGAGGTAATATTTTATTGTGGTTTTAATTTGCATTTCTCTAATGATTAGTGATGTTGAGCATCTTTTCATGTGTCTACTGTCAATTTCAATGTTTTCTTTGGAGACATGTTTATTTAGTTCTTTGACCCAGTTTTTTCTTTTTTATCAGATTTCTTGGTTGTTATTATTGAGTAGACTGAGCTCTTTATATACTTTGAAATATTAAACCCATATCTGAAATATAGTTTGAAAAAATTTTCTCACATTCTGTAGGTTATCTTTTCATTTTTTAAATTGTTTAATTTGCTATGCAGAAGCTTTTGAGTTTGATGAAGTCCCATCTGTTGGACTTTTTGTTGTCTGTGCTTTTGGCATCATGCCCAGAAAATTATTGCCAGGACAAATATTGATGAGTTTCTTCTAAAAGTTTTCTTCTTAAAGTTTTATGCTTCCAGGTCTTATGTTTAAGTTTTTGATTCATAGCAAGTTAACTTTTGTGCGTATTATGAGATAGGTGTCCAATTTCATTGTTCCGCATGTGTTTCTCCAGTTTTCCCAGCACCATTTGTTGTAGAGATTAGCCTTTCTCCATTGGGTTGTCTTTGATCCCTACTTGAAGGAATTTATAAGAAGATACAAAGAAACTATGGAAACTTCTTATAATAAAAAATAATATTACATATTTTCTTCCAAATCTGTGTTTTAGCATAGAAAACTTTGATCTCTAGGAATTAAATTCCTCCTCTTGAAGTTGAAATGAAATACTGCATACCCAGTTTTACATGTGGGGAAATGGAAACACAAATGTTTTAAATATTTTGAACACAGCTTCACAGCAAGAAAATGATTTGAATCTAAGGCCTCTGAATCTCAGTCTACGCATTTTCCACTCATCTTTGATACAGTCTCTCAACTAGATGCTGATAAAGCCTGGCTTTTCTGTCCTACATCCCAATCCTCACCGCCAATTCCACATATTTATATTTGATTTTTTGTTTTAACTTCAGTATAAGACTTTATGTCATTTTATTTTTTTCTTATTCCAATACATTTCTTTAGCATTCTATATCTAACAAAATTCTGAATTTTTTTTTACCCAAGAAATTGGTGACTTTTTCCAGGTTTGCATCTCTCAGAAATGTGTTCAACACTATCTTTCAGTCCTCTGACATTTTATTCATGTTTGTGTCCCCTGTGACTTGCTGGTAGGGAGTACTAAATACCACCTGCTAAATGCATGAGTAACTAATGAGACAGCACCAAGATCAGAGCCCCAGGCTACTTTTTTGCATTCTCCCTATAGATTTTCTGAATTTTTTTAATCAGCAAACTTCAGGTACCACTTTACAACCTGATCCAGTCCAACATTTGTATATCACCATCTACCTTCACTTCAATTTTCTACAATTCATTAAAAAATGTCTAAGAAAAAGACTGCCATTATTCAAAACATTAAAAGGCTAGTATTGGTAGAGGGCCCTCTTGTTTCCTCACCTATTCCCAGTGCAAATTCTCTAAATATATTTTGACAAATCATAATTTTATATCACAACTGCTTTGTGATAAAGTGAAATAGATTATAAACATTTTGAATTAATCCATAGTATCTCTATAAAATAAGCAAAGCAGACATATAAATGTGTGTCTACATATTTTCACCTATTCCTATAATATATGATTCATATAAAACTTTGGCTTATCTAGATAATTCCTTGTTTAAGCAAGAGTGTGCAATGCTGAAGTCCATTTCAATTGACTCTACCTTTCTATCCTATACAGAGTCTTTACAGTAATATTTGCTTTTTTATTTAATCATTAATCCAAAAGAATAACAAAGTAAGACTTGGTTTTCTAAATTTGAGTTGCTTCTAAGATGGAATACTACTTTATGCTAGTAATTATTCAGAAATTAATGCCATTGGATTCTGGATTTTAATCAGGATGTTGTTATGAGAGATCAGATTTACCCTTTCATCTGAAACAGCAAAAAGTTGGATAAAATATATATAAAAAGTTTTCAAGAAACTGTATATCAAACAATAAAAGGCAGTTATCCACAAGAGATGAGAAACATGCAAGATGGGCCCTTTAACTATCCCAGCATACTACCTTGAATTGCCAGGCCACGGTACAAGGAGTCTGGGAAGACAAAAGCTGCTAGAATTATAAGACAGAAGACTGGAGAAGGGACCCTAGAGAGCTACAGAGGGTCTCCCGCAAGTATTTAGCAAGGTAATGATCAGTACATGCACATGATCTAACTACAAGAGGCTGTGAAAGGTACTGTCCAAAAGTATTAGGTTAAATGATACCCAGTGAAATACAGGGCCTGAAATCTCATCTTTACCTATAAGCCAAATTCGAGAAGCTCATAATTTACAGGCACTCAGAAGGCTTTTGCCTCTGTAGTAGAGAATATTTAGCTCTAGACTAAGCATAGCTGTGACCCTACCTAACAAATACACACACATACACATGTGTATGTATGAATATATGTACTTTTGTAGATGTATACGAACAATATACAACCACCATGAATGTAAAATTTATATTATTTAGACTCCAATAAAAACATAATCAGGCATGTATAATATTAGGAAAACATAACCCATAATGAGAAAAAGGTTAATAATTTGAAACAGACCCAGAATTGAAAAATTATTACCATGGATCAAAATGTCAACTCATCATGTGAAAATAATCTTAAATATCTAAGTACCTCGCAAGGCATTAAAATACCTGAGGTAAAAATAGATGAAATTGAAAAAAGTACATACATAAATTCATAACCATAGTCAAAAATTCAACACTTCTCTCTCAGTAATTGATAAATCAAATTATTTTAAAAATAGAGATAAAGAGGCCTGACCTGTGGTGGTGCAGTGGATAAAGCGTTGGACTGGAATGCTGAAGTTGCTGGTTCAAAACCCTGGGCTTGCCCGGTCAAGGCATATATGGGAGTTGGAACTTCCTGCTCCTTCCCCCCCTTTCCTCTCTCTCTCTCTCTCTCTCTCTCTCTCTCTCAATCTCTCTCTCTCTCCTCTAAAATGAATAAATAAATAAAAATAATTAAAAAAATAAAGATAAAGAAGACGAATAGAGTCAATCAACATGAGCTAGCTGAAAACTTGAACATTCTACCAAAGAGCGGAATATGCATTCTTTTCAAATATACATAGTACACTTACCAAGAAGACCATACTCTAGGCCTTAAAACAAAATTTAAAAAATTAGTTTAAAACAATTTAAGTCATGCAAAGTATACTTTAGACCACACTGGAGTTAATTAGATATCAATACCAGAAAGATACCTGAAAAATAAATCCCTCATTACTTGGAACTAAATAAGATACTTATAACAATGTATCAATGAAGAAATCAAAATAGAATTAGAAGATATTTTGAATAAATGAAAATAAAAACAACATATCAACACTTGTAGGATATCAAGAGAGAACTAATACATGAAAAAAATTTAGGGCACTATATTTAGATAGAAAGGAGGAATAGTCACAAATCAAAAGTTTTTATTCCCACCTTAAAATATTAGAAGAACAAATAGAACTAAAACTAAGCAGAAAAATAATAATAAATATCAAAACAGAAATCAAAGAGAATACATAAAAACATCTGAATAAAGCAATGAAACAAAAGCTGCTTATTAGAGATCATAAAAATTGATCAATCTCTAGCTTAAGAAAAAAATATACAAATTATTGATATGAATTATAAGAAAGGTTAGATCACTGAGTTCTATAGATATTAAAATAATCAAAAGGAGCATTATATAATATAAAGTCTATCCTAACAATTTGACAACATAGATGAAATGAAAATATTCTTTCACAGCTCATTCAAAAAGAGATAAATCTAGTAGACTTACAGTTATTTTAAAAATAAAGTTATTTAAAATCTTTTAAACAAATAAAAACAATTAATTGCTTCACTGCTGAAGTTTATTACAGTAATTTGAGTTTGATTTAACACAAAAATCAATTTAATACTATATATTAACACATTAAAAAATAAAAATAATATTATTACTTTAATAGACACAATATAAAGACATTTAACAAAATTTAACATTCTTCCCAATGAAAGCTCTCTTTAAATTAGGAATAGAAAGGATCTTACTTGATAAAGGTCATCTACAAGAAAGTTAAAACTAATATCATTTCTAGTGGTTAAAGACTAAATGCTTTCTCCCAAACATCAAAAAAAAAAAAAAAAAGAAAGAAAGAAAAGAAAAAGAAAAGAAAAGAATGTCTGGTGTCAACATTATTTAAAGGTTTTAGTCAATAACACAATAAAAAATATTAAGGGCATATGGATTGGAAACTTTTGAGGGAGACAGATATGCTCATTTGGATATTTAAAAATATGCAGTTAATGTATGTCAATTATACTTTAATAACACTGTTAACAAAATATTACCTGGACATATACACACAAAAAAATGCTTAAAAATATAACAACAAACTAAACAACCCAATTATCAGTCTATTTAGAAGATAAAAATTGACTCTGTAACATCCTGTAGTTATGGCTCACATATCAGAATAGTCCTAAAATGTATTCAAATTGAATTAGAATTTTGCAGTACCAACACAGATGGTAATTTTCCACAAATAATTTGGGATTAATTTGTTTGGTTCTGCTACTGAAATGTAAGCAGTGTATAAGATGTCCTTTTGGTAAAAAATAAATAATAAATGTAATTAATATTGGAAAACATTATGCAGTTTTTTTTTTCATCCATGCCTTTTCTTTTAGACTAATTGCTTGATGATCTTAAACTTGTGACCCATCAAATTTTCAGCTGTGCTTAAAACAATTTCTAAGCCTTGAAGAATTACTTTCCAGTTCGGTATAATTATACTGTATATCAATTCAAGAAGTGCTAGTCTTTTACTATAGTTAAATTTTTACATTGATTTCTAATTTCTCTGACTAGTGTTTTTAAAAACAAATAAATTAATGAAGTATATTTTGATCATTCATCAAACAGGCAACAAATAAACAAAAACAAAAATTATTCAGAATGTGTAAGGAAAAAAAATTGTAAGCTCCTTGAGGAAGGATAATAATAATGAATTATTTATGAAGTCATCAAGTGCTTACTTTGTGCCACGTCTTGTGTTAAAGTCTTTATGTTCATTGTTTCTATTTACTACAAAAATGAGATTGATAATCATCTTTCTACATGAGAAAAAGGAGGTAAAGATAAATGAAATAACTTGCCTGAGATCTCACCTTGTGATCCAGAGCTAAGAACTGAAACCAGTTTTGTTCTACTTTGAAGCCTATTTTTTAGCCACCATATTACAATACTTTTTAAAGTCTGTTTCTTTCATCTATAGTGTTACCTTTTATGGTAATTTAGAAGTAGCAAGGGCTCACAGAAACTTTATTAAATAACAAGCAATCTGGCCTGACCTGTGGTGGCGCAGTGGATAAAGCGTCAACCTGGAATGCTGAGGTCGCCGGTTCAAAACCCTGGGCTTGCCTGGTCAAGGCACATATGGGAGTTGATGCTTCCTGCTCCTCCCCCTGTTCTCTCTCTATCTATCCCTCTCTCTCTCTCCCCTCTCTCTCTAATAAAAATGAATAAATAAAATCTAAAGAAAACAAAAAGTATATTAACAAGCAATCTGTTCACTGATAGTTCCATTATTTAAACTAATCAAACTGGAGTTCCTTTTTGCTTTAAAGAGGAAGATAGCTTATGAAAAATAAACCCACAAAACAATAAAGCCACCTCCATTATAAAAAAAAAAAAAAAGAAAATTAACTAATAATCCAGGGATCTGTGACAGTCCCATTTCAATGATGCCTGAGAAGACAGAGGGAATCCTACAGATATAAATTGAAATAGCACATTTGGTTTATCTGTCCATTATTTTTGGCATTATTTAGCAATAGGTTGTATTCATGATTATGACAGAAAAATAAGTCAGCCCTTACCATTCTATAAATGCTCCTATTCTGTGAGAAGTATGTGACCAAGCTATATTTTGAAAGTATGTTCATGAATAATGAATACATCTTTCAAGTGTAATTAAGTCATGCTCTTTTAGGTAGCAAAATTAGATTACAAATGTGTGGCTGCTTCAATATTCATATAATTTTCTCATTTCTGTTAAACATTCATTACATAGGAATTACTGTTTTGTAAATTATAACATATTACTGTTTTGTGATATTTAACAGAATTACATATTCACTTAGTTTGTACAGAGTAGGCATTATTCAACCTTAAGTCTTTTTATCACAAGTTCTCAAAGTATTCTCCTCAAAACAGCTATAATTAATGAATTCATCTGCAGAAGAAAACCGACTAATAATCATATTAAATAACTCTAAATCATGATTTCTTATATAGTCAATAAAACCATACAGAAGATATAAAAAGTAAATAAAGATTTCAGTTCTATCAAGTAGGAAAGGAAATAGAAAAAAAGCTTTACTTATTGTGTACTTAAAAGATTCACATAGATCTACAGGACCTCCAAGATCACTGAATCAATCAATTAAACCTAATTGCTAGACTTTATATTTGTCTCTACTAAGTTTCAACTTTCTAGTTTAAGTTTACTTTTCTGTCAGAGAGTTTTTCATTCTGACTTTTAGTCTGTCATTAGACACATTAGTTGAAACTTCCAGCTCTGTGTGAAGGGCAAATTTGATAAACAACACTTTCACAACTTCATACAAATCACTAATACAAATATTTCCAAGGAAAGAAAGGCTGTCTAAATAGTGTGGAGAGAATATAGATCTTGGAATCAAAATAACTAGGTTTGAGGCTTGATGCCATCATTTCTGAGCTTGTGACCTTGGACAAATCTTATAACACTGTGAGTCATAGCTTCTTCCTCTGAAACAAAGATAAATGTACAAAAACAATAAAATACATTGCAAAGTTCAAATGGCTATCTAAATTTACAAATGGTGTCTATATTGTAGAGTAGCTATGTCACTGAAGATATCTTTTAAGTTCATATTATTGTATAAACATCACTTAAATAATGAAATCCTTTAAAGTAACATTAGCCATCTATTTTTCTTAATTCCCAGTTTTATACCATCCTGTATTTATCTACACAGATTTTTATTAGATATGATGATAAATTCAATATTTACATTATCATTTTTAAAAATAGTAAGTACGTGTTGTTTATGAAATGATTTGCCCCTTCATTCCTACTAAAAACGGGGGGAGAAAAGACTACTTTTGCTTAAATTATGTTAAGTGAATCCATGTTGATTCCTCTAGATAACATAATTTTTTTTAAAGCTTTTCTTTTTAACTTTTATTTATTATTTTAGAGAGACAGAAAGAAACATCCATTTGTTGTTCCACTAATTTATGCATTCATTTATTGATTCTGATATTTTGTGCATGACTGGAGATCAAACCCACAAGCTTGGTGTATTGGGGTAAAACTCTAATCAACTGAGCTACTTGGCCAGGGCCATAATTTCTTTCTTAAGGGCCCTAAACCAATATTTAAAAAATAAGCCAGTATAAATATAACCAGCAAAGTTAATGTTCCTATTATTTCTATCCTTTTTTCCCCAGCCTTTTGAAAATGAGGCATTCATTAACAATTGACTCATCTGCAGCTAGAGATTAGAAAAAGAAAATTTGGAGTTTGAAAAACTATGATTTAAACTTGACCCTGACAGTTATTAATTATACAAGTAGCCTGGCTTCTCTGAGTCTTGGTTTGTTCATCCATAGAAATGCATCAGATAATTCTTAATTTGCCAGTTTGTTATGAAAGCTAAATAAAATGACATGTAGAGTATTTAGTCAATGTCTGGCCCACATCAAATGTTTTCCCCAATACTTTCTCTCCCATCACCATTCCCCTTTCTCTCTGACACAGAATAAAATATTTCCAGGTATAGCCTTTGGAGCGTGGATTACTAAACATATATTCTAACAGGGAAGTATGATGAACACTAAAAAAATGGCTTCTTGAAAATTTTTATAAGTCAACAAATCACCAAAGTTGGTTCTCTCAGCAGCCCTTTTCCTTGAGGTACTAGCCAATTTTCCATAATAGAGGAAAGGCAAAATTCTCTTTATGCAGACTTGTAGGATCTCAGTTTTGAAATATATATATATATATATAATACAAATAGAGGTCAGTGCCTGCAGATATGCATCGCCTATGTCAGGAAGTTTGTCAGCAAAGGTAATGATCCGTTGGCCTCTGCTGAGTTCTGGAAAGGTCTCTCCATCAGTGTTAAAATGGCCATAAATAACAAGATAATTAAGCATCTGTCCTGAGAATCCATTTGAAAAGAGCTGCTGTTTCTGAGAGTAAGTCATCAAAAACAGAGACGTAAAAGCACAGAGTTAGGGCCTCTTAAATTCACTGGCTTCCTGTTTCCTACTTTCAAAGATCCCTATAAATCTTTTGAGTTGTCTGCATCTTTGGAAAATTTCTCGAGAAGCCAAAAAGGAAAGGGAGAATAAGGTAGGGCGAAAAGGGGCCTAAGTCTAAAATGTTGTCTTCCTGAGAACCGTTCCTTCCAGGACCAGACCCACATGGGGAAAGGCAGTTTTCATCGCCACATTCCTCCACGCTGCCTAAACCAGGACCTTTTAGTTCCTGTTCTACCCCTATCACTACTTTCCCTGAGACTTAGCAGCTCCTGAGTTCTTGCAACAACATCCCAGCTGATCTTCCTCAGCTCTAGTCTGATGCTCCTTTTGGTCGACTTTCAATTTCACTCCTTCAGTTAAACTAGATGATACCAAACTTACTCCTGTATTTCCTGCGATTGAAATGTTCCATAAGGCCATTTTCTCTAAGATAAAATTTTACTTGGAAAAAAAATCCCTTCCAATTTTGAACCTAGTGTATGCTTGCAGATTCTTCTCTAGCCGTATGGACTTGAAAAGGGCCTTGAAAAACCGGTAGGTATTGTGGAGAGGAACCAAGGTGCTAGGATTCCCAGTGAAAACAGTAATGGAAGCAAGAATAAGCAGCAAAGCTCTCTGTATGAAAGAGGGACCGTGAGCTCTACATGAGAAGATTTAACCCTTAGGATGGCTTTGAAGGACAAAGGGACTATGCTAACCAAGATGACTGGTAAGAAAATCCCAGAGCATGAGGAAAGTTTAGCTATGACTGTGAAAGCAGTAGATAGGTATAGTCTGCATGAGGTGACCATAATGTCTGTCCACATACCCTGCTTCTTCCCCACCAGGAACTCACTTGTCTCTCTTGAGCCTGACACATGGTGGGTCTAAAACAAATACTTGATGATGAATGAATTTAGAAAATAATAGATTTCCCTTATTTCCTACACAAATTTTATTATGAATCAGTTCATGCCCAATTTTTTAACAGAGAGCTCTTTATTTTTATGCTTCTTTACATGGTAAATTATTTCATTGAAAGCTTTTACTTAAGTATCTTTTGATATTTCCTCTCTCAGACTTTTGTTTGGACAAATATTTAAGTGAATTCATATAACATATATTTTGTAGGCAGCTAATAAATGACAGGCACTGAGAATACAATGGTAAGCAAAACAGACATAATCTTTGCCCAATGGAATTGATGTCTTAGTTGGAAAAAGAATTATAAAAACAGGTTCTCCAGGCCCTGGCCGGTTGGCTCAGTGGTAGAGCGTCGGCCTGGCGTGTGGGGGACCCGGGTTCGATTCCCGGCCAGGGCACACAGGAGAAGTGCCCATTTGCTTCTCCACCCCTCCTCCTTCCTCTCTGTCTCTCTCTTCCCCTCCCATAGCCAAGGCTCCATTGGAGCAAAGATGGCCCGGGCGCTGGGGATGGCTCCTTGGCCTCTGCCCCAGGCGCTAGAGTGGCTCTGGTCGCGGTAGAGTGACGCCCCGGAGGGGCAGAGCATCGCCCCCTGGTGGGCAGAGCGTTGCCTCTGGTGGGCGTGCCGGGTGGATCCCGGTCGGGCGCATGCGGGAGTCTGTCTGACTGTCTCTCCCCGTTTCCAGCTTCAGAAAAATACAAAACAAACAAACAAACAAACAAACAAACAAAAAACAAAACAGGCTCTCTAACATAGGATAACTCATGATTTGATAGGTGACCTACCATGTCCTAGCAACTGTGCTAGGCATTGTAGGGCTTAGGATCTTATGAATAAAATGGACACTGTATGTATAAACATCCAAATTCACATATAATTACAAATTACAAAATACAATAATTTAAAAATACAAGCTAATGCAACAAGAATAAATTATTTTAGATAATAAGGGAAAAAGCTACTGAGAAAGTGACATCTACATTGATGTTTGATGAATGAGTGGAAATTAGCTGAGCTAAAAACTATGAGAGCATTCAGACTGAAAAAAAGTATATGCAAACACTCTGAGGCAGAGAAGGCTTAGTACATTTTAAGAACTCAAACAAATATAGCTTTAGCTGGTACATGGTGAAAATGTAGGAAGTATAAAGAAAGTAGCATACAGGGCTGGAGTAGAATTGCCATCTGCTTTTCTCATCTCTGAATTGTGTATATCTTCTCATTTATTTTAAATATATGTAAATACTTTTAAGTTATAATGATTCCTATTCCTTGTTTTTATTACCTCTCTTTTGGCTACTCTATTTACTTTCAGAATCCTCTATTATTTCAATAAACAGGATAAAGACCAGCTAAGCTGGATCTTGAATCCTTTTTTTGAGTTAAGTTTTGTTCCTTTTTTAATGACTGCATTTCTGACAGTTGATAACAAGTTGAATGACACTCAAATGAGATTGAAATGTTTTGCTATTTCATCCATGTTATCGTTTGCCTTCAATTTTTCCTCAGAGGCATTATATTAGCACTCGTCCAATCAGTTCAGGAACACCAGAAGCAGTCTTATCTGCATTATTTCCTATTCTGTCACCTAATTATATAAATTCAAAAGAGAGTGTGTCTTAAATAGCAAATAAGCCTTTTCTATGACTTTTGTCAAGATTAGGCAATAGATGTCATTTGTCATATAACTGTGGGGCTCATAGTACTGTAAGGGTACTTGTAAAATGAGGTTGACAACATAGAAACAAGTGGAATGCAATAACTGCATGATATTTGAAAAAGCTGGTTTGTGTTTTAACCATGAATAAATCACTCAAAATATGAAAAAGGAAAGGTAAGCTGGACTCAATGATTACAGTTTTTGGAATTAAAATTATTATGATTATGATTATTATTATTTGTGTGTGTGAGAGAGAGAGAGAGACAAAGAGAGTCAGAGAGAGGGACAGATAGGGTCAGACAGACAGGAAGGGAGAGAGATGAGAAACATAAATTCTTCGCTGTGGTTTCTTAGTTGTTCATTGATTGATTTCTCATATGTGCTTTGACTGGGGGGGGGCTACAGCAGACCGAGTGACCCCTTGCTTGAGCCAACGACCTTGGGCTCAAGCTGGTGAGCTTTGCTCAAACCAGATGAGCTCGTTCTCAAGCTGGCGACCTCAGGGTCTTGAACCTGGGTCCTCCACATCTCAGTCTGATGCTCTATCCACTGTGCAACCGCCTGGTCAGGAAATTAAAAATTATTTAGGGCAAGTATTTGCTGTAGCAACAAGAAAGATTATCCCTGTTTATATATTTCTAGATGAAAACCAAAAGAAATTAAGGCAGCTTGGTTTGTATTATAAATGATACAAAATGCTTTTTTTTTTTGGTATTTGTGGTCATCCTTACAGTATTTCACCTATTAAACACTGCATGCTCAACCACTACCATCAAAGGTTAACCATACTCTGCATTCCGATCTAGAACACAAATACATTGTATATTTTGGATAGTGACTGGATTATGTTGGAAGAAGGAATTATTTTTATGTAAAAGAGAATGTCAAGTCTCACTGTAGTTGTCAAGAAGGTTTTTAAACTCATCTACTCCCTGTCTTTAAAGGCACATGTGCATCATGGGGAGCCTTGAATGGTGGCTCACAAAAACCTATCATAATGGTTACAAAATAACTTAAGAGTCTACAGAACATTGGCAATTCAGTTTATTATGTCAATTTTTAGCAAAACAAATTACCATTAATTATCATCATTTAATATAAGAAAATATTTTACTTTCATAAAGAAAAAGATGACTTCTTCACTGTACTTATTAAATTTTGCTTCTGCATAGCAAAGAAAATAATCAGCAAGTTGAAAGGTATCTCTCAAATGGGAGAAAATAATTGCAAACCATCTACCTGGTTGATATCCAAAGTAGATAAGGAATTCATACATCTCAAGAGCAAAAAATCCAGATAACCTAATTAAAAATGGGGAAAGGACTTGAATTGAATAGACATTTCTTCCAAGAAGACATGCAAATGGGTAACATGTATATGAAAAGGGACCTAACATCACCAATCATCAGGGAAATGAACATTAAAACCACACCAAGATATCACCCTATACTTATTTGGGGGCTATAGTTTTTTTAAATGGAGTATTAATGAGGATGTGGAGAAATTAGAAGCCTTATACATTGTTATTAGAAATGTAGAATGGTGTATCCAGAATGGAAAAATGGTAGTTAGATTTCTCAAGAAATGAAAAATAAAACTATCACATTATCTAGAACAATTGAAATCAGGATCTTGAAAACACATCTGTCCCCCATTTCACTGCAGCATTATTCACAACAATCAAGACATGAAAACAACTCAAATGTCTACTGATGGTTGAATAAAGAAAATATGGTACATATATACAATGGACTATTATTCAGCTTTAAGAAATGAAGCCCTAACATTTATGACAACATAAATGAACCTAGAGAACCATTTGCAAAGTAAAATAATCCAGTCAAAGAAGCACAAATACTGTACAATTCCACTCATATAAAGTATCTAAAATAGTCAAACTCATATGAAAGAATAAAATGTTAGCAGCCATAATCTGGGCGAGGGGAAATGGGGAGTTGTTTTTCAGTGAGTATACAGTTTGTTATGCAAAATGAATTAAGTTCTAGGTATCTGTTATACAACACAGTACCTATAGGTAACAATATTTTTCACTTTAAGTACATTAAGAATAATATTTTGCACTTTATAATACATTAAGAAGATAGATCCGAATGTTATATTCTTACCAAAATACACACACACAAACACACACACAAAGACAAGGACATTTTTGACAGTGATTGATATGTTTAATACCTTGGTTGTAGTGAATGTATCACAGATTAGGCATATATCTAAACTAATTAAGATATATACATTAAATGTGTACAATATTGTATATATCAATTATACCTCAATAAAGCTAAAAATCTTCAAATTAGAATGAAATATTTAGTTCTTAGTTGTTGTCTATTTAGACTCTAAGCCCCAGAAAGATAGGGTTACATGGGTCATTTTTGCTACAGTATATTCAGTGTACAGTGCCTGTAAAATCAAATAAATACTTGTTGAAGCAATAAATAAATGAAAATTTTTTTTTCAGAATAAGGGCTGACAATAACTATACACACAGAGACACAGATGTCTGCATACATATGTACATATAATTCCTTGTTAAATTTCACGTGGACCTTTGAAACTTTCATTAAAACTTTCTAAGGCATGCATTTAGCAGCCACTTGTCTAGTGTTTATTTGGGTGGCTGACGTTTATTTTCAGCCATCTGGACATATTTTCACTGATGACTATCTTGCATTTACTGGACAAGTAGGATTAAATGGCATAATGCACATAAGAGCATTTGTAATCTTTAAAGCACTATAGAAATATAAGGTATTAGCACTGTATGGTTATGATATTGCCTCAAAAGGCATAGCGGCAAATTCTAAGCTAAAAAAAAACAAAAAAAACCCCTTCCTTATCTACTTAGAAATCATAAGATTACATAGCATTTTTAGGAATGAAATTTCCCCACAGGAGTTTTCACCACTACCTTTTTTATTGTTTTGCCACACAATCCAGCCTGCTATAGAAGCTGCAAAAATGTAAAAATGGAATTGTCAAATTGTAACAGTCTCTTGGGCTACCATCTCCAATGTAGATATATCTTTAAAATTCCTGGCATGCCATCAGAACTAAGATTCTACTGTAGGAGACAAAAAGTTTATTTGTAATGGATTTTTGGGGTGGATAATGTTCCTTTCTCAGGCTGAATAAGTGATTTGGAAAAAAAAAAGACAAATGTCTGTTTCTGAAATTGGCAATATGAGGACTGCTGGACACTAAAAGCACAGAGACCCTTAGGAAATTGAACATTTAGGTAGATAACTTATCAGTGAGCTAATCACAGTATCATTCCCAACATTAATTTAGGCATCCGCTCTCCTAGGGCCATCTCCGGGGCCAAGACCCTGTGCAGCGCTGCTCACATCAGTGTTGTTACTTGAATCTTCAAGCACGTCTCATCTTTCTAGGTCTCACATGACTTGTTCTCACATGAATCCTCATATTTCATGAAAATCACTGGAAACTTAGCTTTAAATTTTTTTTTCCTAATATATTGGGCCCCTCTTCCTACTCAGAGCTCTGTTTCAAGACAAAGGAAGAGCCAGCTGTTAAGGAGAATTCAGCCGAGATGAAGTAGTGATAGCAAGGGAGCTAGCTCAGCTCTTCTGAGATCGAAAAAGTATTAGTGGGCTGGTAATGCAAACCTTCTTCCATGACTGCTCTTTCTCTCTGATCTCTGGTGATTCCAGGTTTCTAACCAGAAAACTTAAAAATTCTACCAGCCAAAATATGGTTTAAAGGTACTCCAGCTTACGATGATTTTATTAGGTTTTGATTATGTACCGGGTATTTTTCTAGGGACAGACGATAGAGCAGTGAACAAACTGGGTAAAAACTCTTGCCCTCCTGGAGCTTATGTTCTAGCACAGACTAGAGAGACAATACATGAAGTGAATAAGAAAATCACATAGCATTTTAGAAGGGAATAGGTGTTGTTGAGAAATATAAAGTGGGTGGGGACTAGGAAGTATGGGTGGCAGTGTATGTTTCAAGTTGAAGTACAGTGGTCAGGGAGTTGCACTAAGAAGACACTATTTGAGTGAAGACTTCAGTGATGAGATATTTCTGGTGGAAGATTGCTTCAGACAGAGGGAACAAACAGTAACTGCATAGGCACTGGGGTGGGACTAGGATTTTTGGAGGAACAGTAATAAGACCATGGTGGCTGGAGTGGGGGGAAAGGAGAACAGGAGCGGGAGGGGATATATATGGGAGTCTGGTAAAATCCTGTAAAGATTGTGACTTTTACTCTAAAAAAATGGCAAGTTAGTTCAATGGATTTTGGGGCAGGAGGAAGGGTAAACTTGTGCATTTAGGCTGTCATCTTCAACCAGATCCAAATGTAATTTTTAATTTTTAAAAGTATTCTGGCCCTGGCTGGTTGGATCGGTGGTAGAGTTTTGGCCTGGCATGTGGAAGTCCCAGGTTCGATTACTGGCTAGGGCACACAGGAAAAGCACCCATCTGCTTCTCCACCCTTTCCCCTCTCCTTTCTTTCTCTCTTTTTCCCTCCCACAGGCAAGGCTCCTTTGGAGAAAAGTTGGCCTGGGTGCCGAGGGTGGCTCTGTAGCCTCCGCCTCAGGTGCTAGAATGGTTCTGGTTACAAAGACACAACAACCCAGATGGGCAGAGCATCGCCCCCTGGTGGGCTTGCCTGGTGGATCCTGGTTGGGCACATGCAAGAGTCTGTCTCTCTGCTGCCCTGCTTCTCACTTCAGAAAAATACAAAAAAAAAAAAAAAAAAAAGAATTCTGTGAGGTAGAACAAATTGTATGTTTACCAGTTAGGCTCCCAATTTTACATCTACTTTTCTTTGTGCTAATTTGAGTTTGTGTGTGTGTGCGTGTGTGTGTGTGTGTGTGTGTGTGTGTGTTTGTATACAGTATTTGGATCTAAAGATATGGGCATCCAGGATTAGTAAAATCACAATGTAAGAAGAAGAAAATAAGTAAATGTGATAAAGACAAAAATATAAAACTTCATTCCAAATAATAAAAAAAGAACTTAATCTTACCAAAGTCAAGTACAGAAAAGAATACTTGTTATCACTATTATATACTAGTGCTTTGAGATTGTACTGAATGTGATAAACTGAGAAAATGGCATAATCATTATAACTAATGGGAAGGAAGTGACATTTTGTGTGGAAAAATCTTTTGCATATTTAGAAAATTCAAAGCTTCTAGAAATAGCTACAAATATTTAAAAAGGAATTTGAATTATACAAACATGGCATTGCTTTTCTCTATATGGTGAGAATTAGCTGGAAATTAAAAATATAGTAACAAAAACTACAATGAACAGTAATAATTCAAAAAATATAAAATCTTTATAATTTATCTATCTTTATGGAAGGATATAAAAATATGAACAAAATTTATTTTCTCTTTTTGGATCAGAACATCTAATATCACTAAATTTTCAACCCTCCAAAAATTAATATTTGGAAATCTAACTTTATAATTAGAAAGATAATCTTAAAGTTTTTATGAACCAATAATATTTAACAAAAATAATAAAATTTTGGAAATAAGAATAAGTTGGGTGGTAGGTCTTACCAGGTATTAAAGTATACTAGAATAACAGTGTAATAAAAACACTATGCTACTAGCAAAAATAAATAAATAAAATAAAACAGTACCAAAAACAGAATATAAAGTACATAGAAAATAATATAATTTTAAGAAAGTATAATTTAATATATAAAGCATTATAATGCTTTATTTATTTAGAAAATTCTGCAGGCAGATTTGAGTATCTGTCTTAAGGAAAATAATGCTGGACTTAATACTTAATAGAGCTAATTAATAAAAAAATTCTGGTTGCACTAAATAAAGGTGAAAAACAAATAATATTTTCCTGGCTTCACAAAAATATTTTTGATTAAAAAAAGAAAATTCAGAACTACAAAAGAAACATATTTGATTGTGAACATCAATAGAATGCCAAAATTAAACATAATCAGAATAAAATAATGGGGGGAAATGTGTGTGTTGATGATCATAAGAATAAGAGGATATATAAGGAAGGAAACAGCGAAGTTATTCATATTGGTTACCTGGGGGCAGGAGAGAAAAGGAAATGAGAGAGGATGGATAAGAAGGAAGAGGTAAGGAAAAAAATAAGAGATAATAGAAAATATGGGAAAATACGTATTAGCCTAATGTCTACTTACAATTAACGTCCTCATTAAAAGGTGAATAGACACTTCCTATGTCCACTTTTTAATTGTATTGTTTGTTAGTGTTCAGTTGTATAAATTCTTTATATATTATGGATATTAACCCTTATCAGATGTATCATTGCTGAATATCTTCTTTCATTTAGTAGGTTGTCTCTTCATTTTGCTGATGTCTTGATAAGACAAAAGAGAGTAAAGCTTTTAAAGTGTTCTGAACAAACTATTAAAGCATTTCTAATTAACATTTACCTTCTTAGTTGGCAGGTCTCATGTAAGGTCAAAGAACTAAAGAAACTAAACCTGTTTTCATCTTCTCTGAAAGACCAAAAGCCTTTGAAACAGCAAAGACATGTGTCCAAACATATTCATATTTCTTGTCTCACTTTCTTACTAATCATTTGACTCTTACCGTTGCAAGCAATTTATTAGTTGATTGCATGGTTTAGCCTCAGAGGAAGTATTTCATTTTTCACTAATCTGTTTTACAAAGGCCAGAAACTCATCATTTCATACAAAAACCTATGAAACAGATCTCTGCCATAAAATCACACGGAGTGTGTTCTCAGGAACTAAGTCTGCCCTACGGCATGGGCTTTTGGCTTCCTCACAAAATGACATGTATTCATTCTGCTTTTCTACTCTGTAAGGGCCTGAGAAACCTGTCCTTCACTCAGGCTGACAGGAGTTGGAGAGAACCTTCTTCTACCTTTAAATGACTGTCACATTGGATTTTCCTGTGCAGCCACATCCAATCTCAATGATGAATGATACATTCGGTACTAGAGGCACAAATATTAATAAACCTCTGCCCACATTTCTAGGAGTTCATATTCCAGTGGAAGGGGAATGAAACATCATGAAAATGCGCAGAGGCTTGAAGGGATCTACAGAAGTCCTGCTGGATAAGAGTTCAGGAAGTCTTCAGAACTGTTGGGGAATATCTTAAATGATAAACTTGGGTGTCACTGGTGAAATACAAAGAGGTCTTTCCAAGGAGAAGAGAGTGTAGGTCATACTGTGAGCCAGGTATCTCTGGGAAATTATAAGAATTTTGATATAGGAAAGGTGAAGACTTGGACATGGTTGGAGGGCTAGAGAAAGAAGTGGGTCAGTTCTGATGTTTAGGTGGCATGCATTGGCACAGAGTTACACCCTTTGGTTATGGATTTCATCTGCTCTAATTGCACACATCTTAACAGGTGCTAAATATTTTAAATCTCACCTCTAAGTAGAATGGGAAATGATTGGCCATATTTGGAAGGGTCGTGTATGCTAAATTTGGAATTTGAATATGAAAGAAAAAAAAAGAGTCAACTAAGATTATTATGTAGAAGAATTGAATGATTAAATTAGTGTTTAGAAAAATAACCCTCAGGAAAATGGGGAAGATGGACAGAGAAAGACAGGACAAATTTTAATCCATGTCCATCAATCCAATTTAGCAAATGAGAGAAAAAATCTTTATTATAAGGGTGAATATTTACATTTAAACAGTATATTCTTTACTAAAATTAGCATGTTCTTTATTTTAGAAAAAAAATTAATCACTCAGGATTGAATAGGAGGCATTTCAAATATACTGTATGTTCCAATGACTTTGAACATTATGTTCCAGGATGCTAAAATCACAAAAAGCTTTGTTCTTGGTCTATTCTCTGCTGATAAACACAGCACTTAAATCTGCACCCTTGACTTGAACCTACACTTCTAGAACTGTCTGATCTAATGATCCAGAGGAGCCTTAAAAACTCAAGGAGAAATGAAAAAGTGGAGTTTATGTGCAAACCATGACTACTGATGAATAAATATTCAAAGCATAAGTCCTAAATATTGTGTAAGCAAACAGAACCATTTTCAAAGATGAAAATCTTTAGATTGGGGGTCAATAAACTTTTTTAAAAAGGGCCAGATAGTAAATATTATAGGATTTATGGGATATATGGTCTCTGTTACCACTTTTACTCAACTCTATTTTATAGCCCCAAAGCAGTCATAGACAGTGTGTAAATAAGTGTGATTGTTTGACAATAGATCTTTATTTACAAAAAACAGGAAGTGAGCTGGATTTGGCCCATGGTTTTTAACTTTGTCAACAGTGCTTTAGAATGGTGTATCACAGTGCCCTCCAACTTAGAGAAACATGTAACATCCACCAAATCATATCAGTCTTCTACAATAGAAAACAATGAAAGAACAGATGAATTTCACCTGGTTTCACCACAGAATAATATTCTGTTTGTCTTCGTTTCATCACAGATGATTGATCATTCTTATAAAGCATCTTTAAAGTTTTCTCTTTTCTGAAAACTAAATTTTAGTAGAGTGTTTTCAAGAAAAAATAGTAATACAGACTGACTAGTCAATTGAATTTTTCTGATTTACAGGATGTTGAATTGCTCTAGGTTTTACTTATCTTACTTAAAAAAAGAAAAAATCTCTCTTTCAGAATCATCTTTAATTACTGCTTTCCTTTATTAAAGATGGTCTATTTTAGTACATAGAAAAATCAATATTTTATGCCATAAGGATCAACTTTATTTTTTTTTAACTTTTTTTTTTTGTATTTTTCTGAAGCTGGAAACAGGGAGAGACAGCCAGACAGACTCCCGCATGCACCCGACCGGGATCCACCCGGCACGCCCACCAGGGGCGACGCTCTGCCCACCAGGGGGCGATGCTCTGCCCCTCTGGGGCGTCGCTCTGTCGCGACCAGAGCCACTCTAGCGCCTGGGGCAGAGGCCAAGGAACCTTCCCCAGCGCCCGGGCCATCCCTGCTCCAATGGAGCCTTGGCTGCGGGAGGGGAAGAGAGAGACAGAGAGGAAGGAGAGGGGGAGGGGTAGAGAAGCAGATGGGCGCTTCTCCTGTGTGCCCTGGCCGGGAATCGAACCCGGGACTTCTGCATGCCAGGCCGATGCTCTACCACTGAGCCAACCGGCCAGGGCCTTGGATCAACTTTATTATTGAAATTAAGGATTATCAAAGATCTAGATAGTTCATGATAGTAGTTAAGCATATAGGCTATCTTCCAATGCCTTCTCTGTCCCTTACAGCCTGTATAATCTTAGGTAAATTAGTTGTCTTTCTGTGCCTTCATTTCCTCAGCAATAAAATGAGGTTAATATTAATAGCTTTCAAATAGAATTGTTATGAAAAAAGAATTGTTATAAAAGTCAATAAATTAACACATAAAAACCAACCACTCAGGACAGTGCTTGCTACACAAAGAAAATAATAGCTATTATTATCATCTGATTGTTTATAAAGTTTTCTAAACAAATATTAGAAGTACAATCTGCTATAAAGCTGCCAGAAGCCTTTGAAGTGCAGACGCCTCTAACACACAAACCCTAGTACTAAAAGAAGTCACCAGAGCCATTGGTGGGTTCCATTCCTCACATAGGAATCCTTCCCTGTCCAATAACATCCAGGCCCTCTGTTCTCCTTCTGGGCATATGCACTTGTCAGATCCATAGCATCATTCAAAGCAACTGGTTTCATTTCTACTTCAGCGGCACATCTAGTAAGCATGGGGCACTGATGAGACAAGTAATGTCTCTGAGCTTCACAGTCTTCACTGGTAAATCCAGTTAATATTAACTACCCACTTCAGAAAAGAGTTGTGAGGAATAGACTAATATCTTATTAGTCTATTCTTCACGTTTTATTGGGAGAATGTCAGAGATTTCCACTTTCCAGGAAGAAAAAGCATAGAAAGAAAACATCTAGCTTTTCTCGACTCTCTCCCTCCCTTCACTTCTAGGAATGAGTGCCTTATCTGTCCAGTGAAACTAGAGTTGAGCATGTGTGACTCAGCTCCTAAGTTTTCTGCAGTAGTCTGCCCTCTGAACTGAAGGGTTTCCCTATTGTCATTTTAAAAGCCATTTTCTGAAGCAGGAAAGTCCTACTATTGCCCAACTTTGCCTGTGACTCTGACGTTGGGGGCAGAATTAGGAGTTCCATTTGGTCAAAGGTGAATGATGCTAATTAGTAGATATGCATAAATCTCCAGGACTCACTTCTTCTAGTTCTTAATTTGAGAACAGGGCTGTGAAATCAACCTTTAAAACTTTAACAACAGCGAGAATTCCATACAACACTGTGACAGTACTGATACAAATGTTAAATTTGTCATTTTAAGAATATTTCTTCATTTTAGTAAAGCTAGATCTTCTGTCCCCATTATTAACAGTTGGAGTAATATACAATAAAGATAATAAATGAAACCTCTTATAAACGATGTAGTTTTTCTGGTTCTCCATTCTCTAATGACAAATTCTCAACCCACTGTCTCCTCATGCCCTGCACAACACACACACCCTCCATTCTTGCCTCCAAATTTACAAAGAAAAGAGGAACTATTAAGGTTTTTCCATTTTCAAGCCTTTAAATATATCTATCTCCACCTTTGATTTAGTTTATATTTATGCCAGTTTTGAAGTTGAATTTCTCAGCTTGCTTCCTCCATATATGCTTTATCACTCATTCTCATATTTGGGGGATTTCATATAATTATACTCCCCTCATTTGTTAAATTCTCTTATCCTGTCTGAATCCTAAAATTAAACAACCCATTAAACAAATTTCTATGGCTGACCTTTACATGCAATATACAAATCCCATGTGTCATTAAAGAAAAATGTGAAGAAAATAACTGAAAGATAAAGTTTGGCATTGTTTAAAATACTATAAATAAAGTAAAAATTAAAGAAGACGAAGAGAAATATTTGCTACATATGTCAATGAATTTCTTTCTTTAATTTATAAAGTGATTTTTATGTAAATCAATAATGAAAATAAACAGAAAAAAGGACAAAATGCCTGCTTAGGTAGCTTGTAGAAAATAGAAATATATAATACTTATTGACATATGAAAGATGTATAATCTCAGTCATAATTCAATAACTACAAATTAAAAAATAATGATGAAAATTTTACCAATAAAACCAGCAAATACCAATTAATTTCATAATACCCTATGTTGATACAGCTGTGGTAAAATACATGCTTTTTTCTATATAGCTGTGTTCACCATTTAAATTATTTTTATGATCATAAATTATATTTTTAGAAAAAATAAAAATATTCTTTTAAAAAATCTTTCTCTTGACCTGATTTTTTTCGAGATAAATTTTTATGATTCTCCATTTCCTATTAGCTTAGTGATGCAAAACAGTGGCTTTTTGCCATGGGTTCATTTTCTACTTTCTCCTCACTTATTAACTACTTTATAGTGAATCTGCTTTTATTTCTCCATTCAGCCATCTCATGCTAAATTATTAATTACTTCCATCTCAATAAATCCAAAAGCTGGTTCAGTATTATTTTCACTTGTTCTCATAGAATAATTTGACACTGGTGGTCTGGACTTTAACACTCTCTTCCATTGGCTGATGACAAGATACTCTCTTGGTTTTTCTCTTTATCTCTGGATCTGTCTCTCTATTTTGTTATCATAGTTTATCTTTTTTCCAAACATTAAAATTTCAGATATCTCAAAGCTAAGTTCTTAGGCTTTTTATTTTAATTTATTGTGTTTACATAGATTCTAGTGTTGCCCTAAATGCATCCCCCTCCCCTGTATTCTCCTCAACATCTCCCTTACTGCCCTCCCCATAGCGTCTTCCCTCCCTCCCCTTCAGGTTTATCCCCTCCTATCATCCCCTTTCCCTCTGTCCTCTTTTCCTCTGGTTTCTTTGATCTCTCCTCTGTCTCAATTCCGTTCTTTAGTTCACATTGTTCGTTGGATTCCTCAAATGACTGAAGTCATTTGATATTTTTCTTTCTCTGCCTGGCTTATTTCACTTAACATAATAGTTTCTAGGTCCATCTATGTTGTTGCAAAAGAACATTTTCTTTTTTTTTCATGGCCCCATAGTATTCCATTGTATATATGTACCATTGCTATTTAATCCATTTGTCCACTGACGGACACTTGGTCAGTTTCCAGATCTTCACTATTGTGAACAATGCTGCCACAAACACGGGGGTGCATTTCTCCTTTTGAATCAGTGATATGGTGTTCTTGGGATACATTCCTAAAAGTGCAATGGCTGGGTCAAAAGGCAGTTACATTTTAAATTTTTTGAGGAATCTCCATACTGTTTTCTATAGTGGCTGCACAAGTCTGCATTCCCAACAGCAGTGCAGGAGGGTTTCCTTTTCTCTACATCCTCGCCAGCACTTATTATGTGTTGTTTTATTAATGTGCACCATTCTGACTTGTGTGAGGTGGTATCTCATTGTGCTTTTAATTTGCATTTCTCTAATGATTAGTGATGTTGAACATTTTTTTATCTGCCTATTGGCCATCTGTATGTCCTCTTTGGAGAAGTGTCTATTCATTTCTTTTGCCCATTTTTTGATTGGATTGTTTATCTTCCTGGTGTTGAGTTTTACAAGTTCTTTATAAATTTTGGTTATTAACCACTTATTGGACGTATTGTCGAATATGTTCTCCCATTGTGTAGTTTGTCTTTTTATCTGTTCTTATTGTCTTTAGCTGTGCAAAAGTTTTTTAGTTTGATATATTCCCATTTGTTTATCCTGTCTTTTATTCCACTTGTCTGTGAAGATAAATCAGCAAATCTATTGCTGTGAAAGATGTCAGAGAGCTTACTGCCTATGTTTTCTTCTAAGATGCTTATGGTTTCATGACTTACATTTAAGTCTTTTATCCATTTTGAGTTTCTTTTTGTGAATGGTGTATGTTGGTGGTCTAGTTTCATTTTTTAGCAGGTAGCTGTCTAATTTTTCCAACACCATTTGTTAAAGAGTCTGTCTTTACTCCATTGTATGCTCTTACCTCCTTTGTCAGATATCAATTGTCCATGAAGGTGTGGGTTTATTTCTGGGTTCTCTGTTCTGTTCCATTGATCTATATGCCTGTTCTTATGCCAGTACCAAGCTGTTTTGAGTACAATGGCCTTGTAGTATAGTATATAAGGAAGTGTGGAAGTGTAATACTTTACTTTATTCTTCTTTTTTCAAGATTGCTGAGGGTATTCATGTTCTTTTTGGTTCCATATGAATTTTTGGAATATTGGTCTATATCTTTGGAGTATGTCATTGGTATTTTAATAGGAATTGCATTGAATTTATAAATTTCTTTGGGTAAAATGAACATTTTGATGATGTTTATTCTTCCCAACTATGAACATGGTATATGCTTCCACTTGTTTGTATCTTTCCTGATTTCTTTTATTAATGTTTTTTAATTTTTCAAGTACAAGTCTTTAGTCTCCTTGGTTAAATTTACTCCTAGGTACTTAATTTTTTTTTGTTGCAATAGTGAAGAGGATTATTTTCTTAATTTCTCTTTCAGACAGATTATTATTGGTGTATAAAAATGCCTCTGATTTCTTAGTATTAATTTTATATCCTGATATCATGCTGAATTCATTTATCAGATCCAGTAGTTTTTTGTCTGAGACTTTTGGGTTTTCTATGTACAGTATCATATCATCACCAAAAAATGATAGTTTTACTTCTTCTTTTCCAATTTGAATGCCTTTTATTTTTTCTTCTTGTCTGATTGCTGTGGCTAGGACTTCCAGAACTATATTGAATTTGAGTGCTGAATGGGGGCATACCTGCCTTGTTCCTGATCTTTAGGGGATTGCTTTTAACTTTTGCCCATTGAGTATGATGTTGGCTGTGGGCCTGTCATAGATGGCCTTTATTATGTTGAAGTATGTTTTCTGTATTTCTACTTTGCTGAGAGTTTTGATCATAAATGGGTGCTAGATTTTATCAAATGCTTTTTCTGCATCTATTAATATTATCATGTGGTTTTTGTCCTTCCTTTTGTTTATGTGATGAATCACATTGATTGATTTGCAAATATTGTACCAGCCTTGCCTCCCCAGAATAAATCCCCCTTGATCATGGTGTATGATTTTTTTATATATTGCTGATTCCGGTTTGCTAATATTTTGTTGAGGATTTTAGCAGCTAAGTTAATCAAGGATATTGGCCTGTAACTTTCTTTCTTTATGTTATCTTTGCCTGGTTTTGAAATCAGAATTATGCTTGCCTCATAAAAGGAGCTTGGAAGCCTTTCTTCCTCTTGAATTTTTTGAAATAGCTTGAGAAGGATAAGAGTTAGTTCTTCTATGAATGTTTAGTAGAATTAGCCTGTGAAGACATCTGGCCCAGGGCATTTGTTTGTTGGGAGTTTCTTGGTAACTGTTTCAATCTCATTTATTGTAATCAGTCTGTTTAGGTTTTCTGATTCTTCCAAATTGATTTTTGAAAGATTATATGTTTCAAGGAATTTGTTCATTTTACTAGTTTTCTAATATTTTGGCATACAGTTCTTCATAGTATTTTTTTTTTACAATCCTTTGTATATCTGCTGTGTCAACTGTTATTTCTCCACTCTCATTTCTCATTTTATATATTTGAGTCCTCTCTCTTTTTTTCTTGGTGAGTCTGGTTAAAGGTTCATCAATCTTGTTTACCTTTTCAAAGAACCAGTTCGTGGTTTCATTGATTCTCTGTATTGTTTCTTTATCCTCAATGTCATTTATTTCTACTCTGATCTTCATTATTTCCATCCTTTAATACCTCTGAGCTTTACTTGCTGTTCTTTTTCTAGTTTTTTTAGATGCAGGGTTAAGTTATTTATTTGAGCTTTTTCTAGCTTCTGAAGGTATACCTGTAATGCTATAAACTTCCTCTCTGTACTGCTTTTGCTGTGTCCCATAAATTTTGAGTTGGTGTATGCTCATTATCATTCATTTCAGAATTTTTTTTATTTTTTTATCTCATTGTTAACCCATTTATTATTTAATAACATGCTATTTAGTTTCCAAGTGTTTCAGTATTTTTCAGTTTTTCTATTGTGGTTGATTTCTAGTTTCATGCCATTGTGATCAGAGAAGATGCTTGATATGATCTCAATCTTCATAAATTTGTTTAGACCCCTTTTGTGCCCTAACATGTAGTCTATCCTAGAGAATGTACCATGAGCACTTGAAAAGAATGTATATTCTGTTGCATTAGGGTAAAAGGTTCTAAAGATATCTTAAATCCAGTTGATCTAGAGTGTCCTTTAAGGCTGCTGTTTCTTTGCTAATTTTCTTTCTTGAGAATCTGTCTAGTGATGTTAGTGGGGTATTGAAATCCCCTACTGTTGTAGTATTTCTGTTGATCTCACCCTTATATCCATCAAAATCTGCTTTATACATTTAGGTGCTCCTATATTAGGTGCGTAGATATTTATAGTGGTTATATGTTCCCATTGGATCAGTCCCTTTATCATTATGTAGTGACCTTCTTTATCTCTAACTATGGTCTTTGTTTTAAAGTCCATTTTGTCAGATATTAAGTATTGCTACCCCAGCTTTTTTTATATATACATTTGCATGAAATATTTTTTTCCAGTCTTTACTTTCAGTCTATGTGTATCTTTTGTTTTGAGGTGTGTCTCTTATAGATAGCATATATATGGGTCCTGTTTTCTTATCCACATAGCTACCCTATGTCTTTTGATTGGATCATTTAATCCATTTACATTTAAGGTTATTATTGATACGTAGTTGTTTATTGCCATTTTATTCTTTAAAGCTACATTCCTCTTTTTCTATATTCTTTTCCTCCTTTGTTCTGTTTACAACAGGCCCCTTAACATTTCTTGCAGCATTGGTTTGTCTGTAATAAATTCCTTGAGGATTTTTGTGGGTTTTTTTGGTCAGGGAAGCTTTTTATTTCTCCTTCAATTTTAAAAGATGGCCTTGCTGGATAAAGAAGTCTTGGTTGTAGGCTCTTGTTCTGCATTACTTTGAATATGTCTTGCCATTCCCTTCTGGCCTCAAGTGTTTCCATTGAGATTCAGATGTCATCCCTATGGGGGCTCCTCTGTAGATAATAAACTGCTTTTCTCTTTCAGCTTTTAGTATTCTATCTTTATCTCTTAGCTTTTATATTTTAATTATGATGTGTTTTGGTGTAGATGTCTTTAGATTTTTCTTTAATGGAATTCCCTGTGCTTCTTGAACCTGTGTGACTTTTTCCTGCATTAATTTAGGGAAGTTTTCAGCTATGATTTCTTCGCACAAGGTCTCTATCACTTGTTCTTTCTCTTCTCCTTTAGGAACCTCTATAATGTGAATGTTATTTCTCTTCATGTTACCACAGAGCTCTCTTAGAGTTTTCTCAGGCTTTTTGAGTCTCTTTTCTTTTTGCTGCTCTGCTTCTGTGCCTTTGTTTATCTTGTCTTTTAACTCATTGAGTCGATCTTCAGCTTTATCCATTCTGCTTTTAATTCCTTCCATTGTGATCTTCATTTCTGATATTGTATTTGTCATTTCTGACTGATTCTTTTTTATTATATCAATGTCCTTTTTTATACTTGCTATCTCTTTATTTAGATGCTCATTATGTCCATCCATTGTTGTTCTAAGATCTTTGAGCATCCTAAAAATTATTATTTTACACTCTGCATCTGGTAATTTGGATATATCCAACTCAGTCAAGTCTTTTTCTGGGGATTTCTCTTGATTCATTTGGGTTGCATTTCTCTGCCTTCTCATTTTGTCTATGTATAAAAAGGGTGTGGCCACAGGAGTCCAATGGCTATGGCCTCTGTGTTCCCTAGGTGTGGTCTCTCTGCTGGCCTGCCACCCCCTCTGCCACTGCCTCTGGCATTTGGGTTTGGGCATTGCCAGTGTTGGCCTGCTGTGGCAGATGCTGCAGTTTCCACCTCTCCTCTGCAGGCAGGGCTGTGTTCACATGCCCTAGCTACAAGCCCAGGCTCCTTGGCCTTTGCCCTACCACCACAGGTGCAGCTGTGCCAATGTGCCATGCCGGAGCAGCAAGCCTTTGAATCACGGGCTGGGCTGCACACCTATGCTCAGCCGCAGATCTCGCCTGTTCTCCTGCTTTTGCTCCGCCCCTGTGGGTGGGGCTTCAGGCGGGCCCGCTCTTGCTCACCTGGACCACAGCTGGTTTGGACCGCTTTTATGTGCCCCTTACTCCCCTAAAGCTTCCCTCAGCCTCTGCCCCCACCTGGTGGAACTGAGCTCATGCCAGGCCTCAGTCGTGGCTGGCCTGGTTTCTGCCCTCACCAACAGGACTGCGCTTCTGTGTCCTGCCACCACTACCACCCGCCCTCCAGAGAGCACTCAGCAGTGTGGGTGGGGGCAATGCAGCTCAGACCTTAGCATTTAATACTGTATTCCTTATGGTTCCCTCCTTCTAAGTGACTCTACTCTGACTGTAGCAGGAGAGCTTCCATTTGGCTGCTGCCCTGCTTCCCTTTGCTGGTATTGCTGGTTTCAGGAAAAATATTTACTTTAGATTTGGGGAGTGACTCAGCCCAGGGGTTAGGGTGTCTGTCCCTCAAAGTGTTTCTCCCTGTGTGTCCTAGATTACACTCTCTTCCTAATACTCCAGTCCTCTCATTTCTCCCCGTCCCCCAGTGTCCTGGGTGAGTGGTTGTAAAAGAGGTTTTCTGTGCAGTCCCTTTAAGAAGAATCCAGGGTCTGGGAAATCTGTCTCTTTCTCACAAACATTATCCTGGCTTGTTTTGCAGCTAAATACTGTCTGTGTGCCTCTTTTAGGCTCTGGGGCTGCAGGTTTGAGCATCATTCCTAGGGACTAGAACCCTCCCCTCTCCGCTAAACTCACTCCTGCCATGTGAGTCCCTTCGAGCTGTCATTTGCTTCCAGGAGCTGGGAAGCCCTCTCTGGATTTCTGCTTTTCCTACCAGTCTCAGTGTGGTTTCTTCAGTGATCCTTGGTTAAAGAGCCTCTTAGTTTAGACCAGAGTTGGTTTTTCCAGATGATAGTTTTTAAAATTAAGTTGTAATCCACTTTGGTTCTGGGATGTGGAAGTTGATACGTACACCTATTCCATCACCATCTTTGTCTCTCAAGTTCTTAGACTTTGCCTCTGAATTCTTCTATACATTCATGTCTTCCACTTATATATCTGAATAACTCATATGATTCACTCATTTTTATTTACAGCTTAGATATCTCTTTTGAGCTCCAGACTCATATAGTCTCCTACTTTCTTGACTATTTATATTTGAAATGCACATTAGATCAACTTATCCAAAACTGAAATCATAATCTCCCCTTTACCTCATACATGATTTTTTCCTCAATTGTCTTCATTTCACTAAAGGTATCATGATTCATGTTGTTATACAACATAAGAATTTAGGAATCATCCTTGACATTTTCCCCATACTCCCCTATAATATCAGCACATCAGCAGCTCTTACATTTACTTTTCAACTTATTGAGTTGTACGTAATATGCAGGTTGTATGTATTTAATGTACATGTTTTGATGAGTTTGCTTATACCCTAATATCACCTCCAAAAGCAAGGTAATAAGCATATTTTAATTAATAAGAAGCTCTTGGTCTGCCATCTTTTCATCATCCACACTGTCTTAGTCAACAGTAACACTTTTGTTAGGGATTTCAATTTCCTGTATGTGCCATAACTCTTCTAACCAATAATCTATATCCTAGGATTATCTTTTGAAAAAAAATTACACATATTGTATTATCATTTCCACAAAATAATTCTTATCTAATAATGGAATAAATATCAATATGCCACAAGGCTGAAAATATTTTCTACTAGGCTCCTTTCCAAAATTTTCACTCATGGTCCCCTTACTCTGTGCTCTACACATATGGTTTAAAACATGTTACATATTGTCCTAGGGTATATGCATCTAAATGACTGGTTATTCATAGAATGAATATTATGCAATTAGCCTGTTCTTTCCAATTCACTGTAGATAGGGAATAAGACAAATCCAGGCAAAATGGTGCATAATTTGGCTGTTTTATTTGCATTATAAATTTTTTTCCAAAATCTCAATAATTTTCAAGGCATTTATTAGGTTTATTTAATTTTCAAATAACGATCCAAAATAGAAAAAATAAAATAAACCAAAAGTAAACTGAGCTTATGACAAGTGTAGAAACATTTATGCTTCTAAAAAATGTCTCTCATTGTGCTGCTGAGAAACTGACATGGTCTTGCCCAGTCATTTACTCTCTTTAAGTCTCAATTTTCTCCTCTATAAAATTGGGGATATTAGTACTAAGTTTAAAATCATCTAAAACTTGACCTATTCAGTATTGCTCAGAGAATTTAACTAGTGCTTTGTCTCTGTTTCTATCTCTCTCTCTCCTCTCATTTCCTCTCATCTCTTACCATCTCGTCCCCTTATGTGCTTCCCCTCCTCTCCTTCCTACTTTCTTTTCCTTCCTGATTGTCTCCTAGCATATATAGACATTTAATGAAAATCACTCTTTTTTTTTCACATAACAATTAAATGACACTGAGTGGTCCAAATGGAATACAGGTATACTTGTTTTCAAATGGCTTTAATTTGAAATAAATACTCTGGTGCTATACAGGAATAAAAATTAATGTCTACTTCTGGTTAATAGCTACTATCATAGCTTTACTAGAACAATTATTTGTAATTCTATCTATAAAAATATTTATTAGAAAAAGCTCTTGTCCTTTTCATTTTGGAAAGTATTGTTGTAGCTTGACTTCCTACTAAGAAAAACCAGTTATAATTCAGAATGGTATTTACAATTTAAGTACATTTCCTCTTGTGGCCTAGTAACAATAATCATATTAAAGGACAGAAAGTCTTGATCTAAATAAATAAATAGTTTTAGTTAATCACAGAGAAGATAAAGTGATCTTTACATCATTAATTTGCTAAAAATAGGTCCTTATTTCCCAGTTCATATTCAGATTTATAATTCAGAAAAAAATATATCTCAAATAATATTTTCTAAGGTCAAGACCTAAAACACTATCCATTCTAGAAAAATAAGTCTCTATAGAAATGTCGTTTTTGTTTAGATTATTGATCTCATCCTGTTGTCAGAGCCAATGTGTTTAGCAAGAGTATTTCAGGGACTTGGACAAGACATTTGTATTGGCAGTGAGACAACAAATCTCAAATGAAAAGATTCAGTTTCCAGGTCTGTATCACTCTAACATTCTACTGATGAGCAGCACAGATAGTGAGATATGTGATAGATGAGGTTGTTTTAGCAGTAGTTATCATAGTCCTGCCAAACATTTTAGTTGAGTGATCTATTAAACTTGGCTGTCCCAAGCCCACTGAGAAGAGGTATAAGTAACTAAATTTGTTACATGTGGAACCCACTAGAAAATTCTGAATATAGATTCTTTTCTCATAGCTTGACCTCTGGTTTCTAAGAACCATCCATGTAAACTAAATCGGGGGTGGAAAGAGGATGCATAAAGATATTGGGAGAATATATACAAACAAAATAATCTTAAAATACTAAGGGGAGTTATAGGGTGAATTGAACAGGATTTTTTAAGGGGGGACATTAATTTAAAAATGCTAACACATTTGAATTATGTAAGACAGTTTCCTTATACAGCACAATCTATGAAGAACTGGGAATTGCTATTAGATGATAAATTCTTCTCTGCTTTTGTGTTACAGGAGACAGGCTAGAAGATAAAAGCACTGGATTAACAGCCATGGTTATTAACCTTGACCATGTCATCGAAGCTTTTGGAGAATCAGTTTCTCACAAAATCAGAGTGAGTAGGAGTTCTAAATTCTCTCTTATAACTAGTAAATTTTGTTTTTCAGCTCACTACCCTAGATCTCCTAGTATATATAATCAGGATCACCTTAAACTTACCGTTAAGCAGTAAAACACAATGCTAAATATTCAGTCCCTAGAGTTACTCAGACTTATTTTAATTTTGCCTTTATCTCAAACATCTATATGGCCTTCTTTGTATCATTATTACTCAATATTTATTGAATCTTGAGGTCCTTGTCTATAAAATGGAGATGATAATAGTACTCAACATGCAAGTTGTTCTTAAATTTATTTTTTTCATTGTACATATTACCTTTTAGTTCTCTCATCTTTAAAGTCTATAAGAGTAGTGACTTTTGTCTGTTTTTCACTGATGTATTCCAAGAATCGTAACATATAGTATAGGCACTCAATATTTGTCAAATGAATAATAAAATAAAGTAATGCGTATAAAGTACTTAGCATAATAATTGGCATACAATATTTGATAAATGATCATATAAATTATTTTGTTCATACCTAGAGTGCCACTTCACTGTGAAGAAGTAGTAATGAAAGAAATAGGAATGCTTCAAAGAGAAGATGATGAGGACTGAGGACCATACTGTTGTTTCCAAATGTTTGAAAGAGTATCACGATACTTCCCCAAAACCAAAAAATAAAAAATAAAAACAAGAATGCAATCCAACAGATGAAAACTTCAGGAACTTATTCTTTTAATTCAGAGTAAGGAAGATTTTTCTTTAAAAATTGCTCAAAGATAAAATGAACTGGTATTTAAGTCAATGTTGAACTATTTTAGCCAACCAATGAAGGGATTAAGAAATCTATTTAAAGGTTATGAAACTATTATTTTATAAATTAAATAATTTGAGAAGTTATTATAAACAGCATATACAGAATAAATTTTAAAATATTCAAAATATTGAATTTTGTCCTTGTGGTGCTGTTGGCAATAAAAAATTCAGATGGAAAGTAGCAAATATAGTATCAATCAATTTTCCTTGTGTGAATGCAATCAAAAAACAATTACTTGTTGACAAATTATGGCTGAAAACAAATGCTACTGATTTGTCTTATTAATGTTGGCCAAAAAAAGCCAATAGAAGGTACAAAAATCTCTTATTCCCTATCAGAAAGGGAGGATTGTTTAAAGCTAATCTTTTCTTTCCTGTTCTTTTACCACAGTGGGAACACTGAGCTTTGGAATGTAAGGATATTGGCAGTAGCAACGTTCCTGGGTTGTATGGAACTAACTGGTGTGTCATTCTTGCCAATGGAGGATGATTTTAGATAAAATGTAAGACAGCAATGAAAAAGAAAATTTCACTCAATATCACTGTCATGAAGGACAGTTGGCCTCACATTAAAATAGTACCATCAATCTACTATAGCCATCTGATCAGACAGAAAAGAATTAGGTATATAAAGTGATTATCTAAAAATATAGCCAAGCAGGAGCTACGTGTGATCACAGAAGGTCAGTTAAACATTTGGAAAATAAAGGAATCATGTTTTTTTTTTTAATGAGCTATAAAAAATTAATAACAAGTAAGCTGGCTTTCTATTTTGGAAAGTAATATTGAGAAAGATGTAATGGTTTTGAAGGTTTTCAATATTCTTTAAATTGGCTGCCTACTGAAAAAAAGATATGTGATTGTATAACTTTTTTAAGGTAGAGAATGGTGAACTACATTCATATGTTTAGGCTATGTTACCATCTTACTGATTGCAGTAGTTAATTTTTTTATTTATTTATTTATTTATTTATTTATTTATTTATTTATTTATTTTGCAGTAGTTAATTTTATGTGACAATTTGGGCCATAGTGTGCCCAGACATTTATTTGGTCAAACATTATTCTGGTGCGTCTATGAGGTTGTTTCTAGATGAGATTAACAATTGTATCTATTGACTGAGTAACACAGATTGTTCTCCCTAATATGAGAGGACCTCATGCAACCAGTTGAAGACCTGAATACAACGGAAAAGCTGCGTTAGAGGGAACTCTGCCTGTCTGCTTGCATGAAATGGGACATTGGTCTTTTCTGATATTTAGATTTGAACTGAAACTTTGTCTCTGCTTGGTCTCAGGGCGGCCAGCTCTTGGACCAGAACTACAATATTGGCTCCCCTGGATCTTTTGCCATACATATTCACAGTATCGTTTCTGTTTCTCTGGTGAAGTTTGACTAATGCCCTGATTCACAGCATCAGCAGGGAATGAATGACTTGAGCTGTGGCAATCAAGTGGATTATCTAGATAATTAAAGTCAATCCCTGTAGAAGCTAATCTTTTAGAAACTTGTCTAGTAACAATGTGAGTGATCAGGCAATGTACTAAGACTTTTGTTATACAAAATAATGAGCTAAATTTCCAACACTTTTAAAAATTAATTCTAAAAGCAATTTCTTGTTTTCAAACCCCAAATTCTATGATTCTATATTATAAGACAAATTTACATAGCCATTCTCAAAATAAATTTCAAAAGCAACAGCAGAAAGTTTGAAATGTGCTTAATTCCCAAGGGATGCAAGCATTTAAGAACCCATCTTAATTGCTTATAGTCATTTCTTAGAGGACTTAAGGACTCATTGTCTTTATGTGTTTATTCCTGTCATCATCATTAATCAGCACATGGTACATCTACTTATTTTCCATGATTATTTTCAGGTTCTGGTGTGTTTTATATTTAAATTCTACCTACACTACACAGATTACGCTTTCAAAACATCTGTGCTTGTGCACCTAAAGGTATCCTTCGATACCGCCACATTCCTGATATTACCTTCACGTGGATTTTCTGATTGTCACTCACCTGCCCAGAAGCAGAAATTCTCCAGCTAGACCCAGGCGCCTCATGGCCATCAGTAGTCCCCGTACAGTCATGCCCTCACAGAAGCAGGCCACCACCCGGGCCTTGGGCAAGTGACTCCTGAGCTTCTTCAGCAGCTTATCAAAGCTCTGCTCCCCTGCGTTGCTGTAGATTTTGTAGGAGTGAGCAATGCAAATCCCTTCCTTAGCTGACATATCTTTGAAAGCTTCCATCCCACTTTCTCCGTAGTTGCCTGTGTGAAGACATAAGCAGAGGGGTAGTAAGACAGGTGTGCTGGATTCACTGGGCACAATCAGAAATCAGAAGTGCTAGGAGCCTGAGGGTTACTCGGTAGTCTTGGATTTGGGAACTGAAGACCTGAATGAACTTGAGCTCTTTTACCGACTTGACTTGCTCATTTGGGCAATTTACAATAAAAGTACATTATATAAATATATGCATTGAACATTTTAAAATTTTTACCAAGAGAGAATAATATTAAAATTATAAGCAATTCAGCTTCCTCTTTGATTAAAAAAACTTATCTGTGGCCCTGGTCGGTTGGCTCAGCAGTAGAGTGTCGGCCTGGCGTGCGGGGGACCCGGGTTCGATTCCCGGCCAGGGCACATAGGAGAAGCGCCCATTTGCTTCTCCACCCCCCCCCTCCTTCCTCTCTGTCTCTCTCTTCCCCTCCCACAGCCAAGGCTCCATTGGAGCAAAGATGGCCCGGGCTCTGGGGATGGCTCCTTGGCCTCTGCCCCAGGCGCTCGAGTGGCTCTGGTCGCGGCATAGTGAAGCCCCGGAGGGGCAGAGCATCGCCCCCTGGTGGGCAGAGCTTCGCCCCTGGTGGGCGTGCCGGGTGGATCCCGGTCGGGCGCATGCGGGAGTCTGTCTGACTGTCTCTCCCCGTTTCCAGCTTCAGAAAAATACAAAAAACAAACAAACAAACAAAAAAACTTATCTGTGAGATGATAAGACATTTATCTGCTATTTTTCAATCTCACCTCCCTTTGCTTCTTATCGTATGATTACCTCACCCCACTAATTCCAATGTTTGTGTTTAAAGATATAGTATATGTATATAATACATATATTTTATAAAGTATTGATGTTGTACAAATATCTTATATCATACTTTTAGAGACCACTATGCAAGATATTTTATTAATAATCATGAGAATTTGTGGTTTTAACCAAACTAAAAAATCTTGATTCTTGAGATTTTTGTATTGTCACAGATAATGGCTAAGCTTATGAAAAAAACACTTATAGTTTCTTTCTCTACAACCATAGTAAAGTTAGTTATATTGAGAAATAATTGCAAATACCTTTGAAAAATAGAGGCTACGTATTGATGAAGTCTTTGAAAATTATGAAAAATGGAGAGCAATATTGACAAGCGACTATATGCTAGGAAGTATAAGACCTTTGTGTACATGATCGCATTTAACCCTCACAATAATATTTTGAGGTAGGCATTACAACCTTCATGCTGTAGGTAAGAAGCAGATGAGGCAGCTAGGTTTACACTGCTCACAGTTACACATGAAGTACATGGATGGCTGTGTTCCATTCACAGGTCCAAGAGTGAAGATTCTGCTCCCTGCATTCTCCTTTAGCTGACTTTTAGGAGACTCAGAAGCCCAGTTACATCTGCATTTCTCTTTCGCATTTAAAGGTCAATATGCTTCAATTTTAGATAATTTTGGAGCCCTTTAAGTCTCTGTCCCTCGTACTGGGCTCATTTTCTAAATTTTCAAAAAATCAGATGTGTGAGGGGCATTGATTTGAAGAATAGGAGACTATTATATGACCCATGCTGTGGAACATATAAAGATGTGACTGATCTAACAATCAACTAGGCCTAAGAACTGAAATTTCATCAGGAATAGATTCTCAAATGAATGAGAGAGAGTACAAGGCATTCATTTGCAACCGTTTCACTATCTGAGTACTTTAGAGATAACTTATAAATAACTGTACCTGTATGACATCTTGAATTTTGGACAGTCACTTTTCATGTATTAGCTCACAACTCTTCACACCAAATCTGTGATAAAGGTAATTATTTTCCCCTCACTGCAGATAAATCTGAAGTTGCACTTAGCAAGTAAGTGGCAGAGTTTTGGTTTGAACATCTATCTTCTTACTCCTGACCTCTGTGTGCCCCACTATAGCACAGGCGCCTTTGGCAGATGAGATCCTCAGATGGTAAGGGTGGATTTTAGGAAAGTTTTATTGATTTTAGTGAGAGAGGAAGAGAGAGAGAGAGACAGGAACATCAATCTGTTCCTATATGTGCTCTGACCTGGGATTGAACTGGCAACCTCTATGCTTTGGGATGAAGCTCTAACCAATTGAGCTATCCAGTCAGGCCCTGGGGCAGTTTTAAGGGGCAAAGCTGAGCAGGCCATCTTGAGTCTCAGTCAAAACATGGGTGGGCCAGCTGCATCTTTCCTTCCCCAGAATTAAAGCAACAAGGAGCCTCGAGGATGACAGCAGGTGGGCAATGTAGTTATTTTGCAATTAACAAAGTCTAAAGGGCTCTCTCTGAAAAATGTGCCAAGGGCCTAAATTACTAGTTTTATACTAATCTGAGTAATGTATTATTCTCTAATTTATTTTTAGCTTACTCTGTTTTCCAACTGATTGTCTTTTGAACTTAATGTTTTGATGAATGTTGGGGCATTTGTTTAAGTAATTTGAAATAGAGTTTATAATGTTTACAATAGCATTAATAAAAATTCTCAATACATTCACAGTTTAATAAGAAAAATTACATGACAAAATATAATCTTTAGCTCCTCTCCTAATAGCTTTGTTTTAATATTGTTTTTATTTATACAGTAAGTTATATGGAAGCAGCTTGTATAGGGAGAGAACTTAGTTATCAGACGATCTGAGTTCTAATTTGGCTTGAATAGTATTAAATTTCTGAGGTAATACTACCTATTATATGGGCATTTGGCATATCATATTTAATATATGCAAATATCTGACAGGTAGCCTGAACCCAATTAATTGTACCCACTAGGATTATAAAAAATATTCTAGACATAGTTAAGCTGCTCTCTCTGGGAATATCTAAGACAAATAATGTGACAATTGACATTAATACTGAACATTAGACTAAAGAATAAGCTTACTGGGGAAACATAATTTTATCGGAGCAAAGACCAAGTAGTACACTTTAAAATTTAAAAATGAAAACATTCTGAATAGATGCAAGACATAAATATTCTGCAATATAATAATATTAAATTAATAAAAGAAACCCATTCCATGCTGGAGATTAAAAATAGGAATATATATATACATATATATATACACATAGGATAAATATATGTATATATATATATCCCATGTTTTCCAATAAATTTGGGAAGCCTAAAGTGTTGAGATTTTTAGTAGTTGATAAAAAGACTATATTCTAGAATTATACATTTTAAAAAAGAAGAAACTAAAAAAAGTCCACAGACTTCTCAAAGAAAATGAAATAAATTTCAAGCAATGTATAGAATGAGAACAAATCTTGGAAAGCAAAGATTTATTTTTTTTCAACAGCAAAACAAAAATGATTGAGAAAGGAAGATATAATGTGGAATATCAAGCTGGCTTGTGGCTTCATTTGGAGCAACTGGTAAAAGAAGACACCCAGCAGTCATTCTTCTACAAGTAGCCAAAGGCCTGTGAGTTGCATTATAAAAAGAAATCACAGCCTGCTTGACTCAGCTCACACTATAGTCATAATGATGCAAATTTCAAATATGGACTTTTAGCTTTATAAATCCACATATAGACAAAGTAAAAAAATTCATCACACACTAATATATATGTTATCAGTGTTTACTATGAAAATTAAAGAGTAAGACAACTGGTTGAGAGGTGGAAGCAGGGAGGCCTGTGAAAAGGGAAGGGCATTAAAATCCTCTACTGCAATTTGGAATAAGACATACAGGAAAAGAAAGAAAGATGGTTAAGGGAATTATCCAAAGCTAAAAACTAAGTGGACTAATTCAATTTTATTAAGAGAAGAAATGAGAAAATATGTGAATCAAGAGATGTCTGTTGTTCACAAATTTAAAAGTAGGCATTTAGTGACGTCACGGAAATGGCGCCGTGAGCAGCGCGTCCGACAGATCTCCCCTAAATCACAACAAATTTATCAACTAGAAACAGAAAAATTTATCCTCGGAGCATTCCGGAGTTCCACACAAACTGAAAGCGAAAGGACTGTTATCACTTGAATCTGAGAGACGAGGGTGTGGAGGAAGCTACAGCAGCGACGTTCATTCAAGCCGCAAGGGAGTGCGCCTGTGGTGAGTCAGCCCAAACTCAGGAGCCGCGAGCAGCCACGGGCGTGAGCCCGGTCCGGTTGCAGAGCGAGCACCGCCCACACTCCGAGCCGCGAGCAGCCGCTGGCGCGCACCCGGTACGGTTGCAGAGCGAGCACCGCCCACACTCGGGAGCAGCGAGCAGCCAACGGCGAGCGCCCGGTCTGGTTGCAGAGCGAGCACCGCTAACGTTCCCAGAGGCCCACGCACTGCGAGTGAGAGTCCCCAGCCACCGGTGCCAGGAGCACCCCATTTGCGCGCGTGCCCTGGGCATTCCACACGCCCAGAGCGCCCTACTGGCCCGCACACCCAGGGTGCCCCATTATCCTGTGCCTGGTGCGATCCAGCCGCCAGCGGCAGGGCGAGCGGGAGAGGTACCAGGGTGGTCTTCTACTTGGGAGATTCTCTCCGTGGGTGGGGCAACTCACCCAGCCATTCAAGCTAACAATCAAGCGTTGGGGGAGGGGCACGCGCAGGCAGCCTAAAATACCTTCAGGAGCACAGCTGCAACCCAATCACTGAAATTAGCTTAACCCATGAAATCTGCGCACCCTCGGTTCTAATTGATAAGATCTCTCTCAGTTCAGCGACCCAAGACAAGAGGCGTGATATTTTTTAGTGCCTCTCGCTAAAGGGGCGGGGGCAACTTCTGATTGATAGAGCCTCCATATTCAGGGATAAACGCTAACAAGAGGGACTTGGCAGATAATAAGATCTATACTACACTAGTCGCAAGCAGAGACTAGTGCCTCTTCTTCCCAGCCAAAACAGGCTACAAAGTGTGGAAAGCCTGGGTTGAGAGGTCCAACTGAATGCTAGGCGCTGAACAGTCACCTTGACAACAATTAACTCCTACCCCAAAGCCTTGCACTGAGTGGGGATAGAGTGGGGATTTCCCAGCTCTTTGAGCCTCTTACTCCCCAGGCAGAAGCATTTGCAGCCTTATAGCTGGATCACCAGGCTGCTAATTCAGGAAGGGGGGACTAGGAGAGAGAATCCAGGAAAGCAAACTCTCTCATCGTTGGACCCTGCAAACACCAACAAGCCTTGACTACCAGCAAGACTAAAGCCAATTATATGACATTGCCATAGAATCCCATCAACTGCAAATCCCTACCTAAGTGTGACACAGGGGCAGAGCCTGGGGTACAGAGTCACCGACCAGGAAGAGGGAGAGAAAAGAAAAAGGAAGAAGTTAACCTCTCAAAATCAAGAAAAATCCACAGACTTTACAACTTGTTCCACTAATTTTTTTTTTGTTGTTGTTTGTTTCTTCTATCTTATTGCCTTTATTTCCTCCACCTCGGTCCTTCTATTCTCTGCCCATCTTATGCTTCCCTTTTCTTGAACTACACTACCCATAACTGTTACATTTTATTTCTCTTCTTCATCCTCACCCTCCTTTAAGGTTATACTCCAAAACACTTAACTCTCACTCTCTCCTCTTTTGTTTTTTTTTTATTTGCTTTATTTAGTTTTTTTTCTCTTCCTTTTTTATTTCTTCCTTCATTTTTCTCTTTTTCTTATTTTTTCCTTTCTATTTGTTTTTTCTTTTCTCGTTTTACTTTCCTCCCATTTAATCCTCAATCACGAACAAATTAGTTAATTTGGGACTCAAGGCTTTTTTTGGCTTTATTTTTCTTTTTTGCTTTTGTTTTTGTTTTTTTTCTTGTTTGTTTATTTTTGTGGCATTTTGGGTCCTCCCAACCCAAGGTCTCCATTGTATTTAGTCTTCGCTCCACTTAATACAACAGATTTTTACTTATTATTTTAATTTTTTTCTTCTTTATTATTCTTTTTTTGGTCCTTTTTTCTGGCTCCCTCTTATCCCTCTCATTATAACTCTTAGTTGACCATCACTTACAAGCAAATCATCTTATGCTTGTCTAAAATTTTCTTCTTTTTTTTTTTTTTTGCATTTAGTAGGTCCCTACTCCCTTTTTTTGTCCCTTGAACTCTTCACCCCAAATCAGGCCCTCCATTATAGGCACGATATTTCCCTGAGGAGGGGAGAGGAGGGAAAGAGAAGAAAGAAAAAAAGGGGGAAATAATAAATTATTACTGTTTTTTTTTTGTGGGGTGTTTTAACTTTTTTTTTTTTTTTTACTTTTTACTCTTTATTAATTCTAATTAGTGCTATCAACAAGACCACCCTCAGATGCCAATAAGAAAGAGGAAATCGAATATTATGGATACAAAAGAAAGAGAGGTAACACAAATAGATGGGGAAAAATCTATGGAGAAAAGACTTAACATATTGGAAGCCTTGGAGCTAAATGACAGAATTTAAAATAGAAATCTTAAAAATACTCAGAGATATACAAGAAAACACAGAAAGGCAATATAGGGAGATCAGAAAACAACTCAATGAACACAAAGAATATATTACCAAGGAAATTGAAACTATTAAAACAAATCAAACAGAAATGAAAAACTCAATTCACGAGCTGAAAAACGAGGTAACAAGCTTAGCTAACAGAACAGCCCAGATTGAGGATAGGATTAGTGAAATAGAAGACAAACAACTTGAGGCACAACAGAGAGAAGAAGAAAGAGACTCAAAAATAATAAAAAATGAGAAAACCCTACAGGAATTGTCTGACTCCATCAGAAAAAATAACATAAGAATAATAGGTATATCAGAGGGAGAAGAGAAAGAAAATGGAATGGAGAATATACTCAAACAAATAATAGACGAGAACTTCCCAAGCCTGTGGAAAGAACTAAAGCCTCAAATTCAAGAAGCAAACAGAACACAGAGTTTTCTTAACCCCAACAAACCCACTCCAAGGCACATCATAATAAAGATGACACAAACCAATGACAAAGAAAAAATTCTCAAGGCAGCCAGGGAAAAGAAGAGTACAACATATAAAGGAAGGCCTATTAGATTATCATCAGATTTCTCAGCAGAAACTCTACAAGCTAGAAGAGAGTGGACCCCAATATTTAAAGCCCTGAAAGAGAGGAACTTTCAGCCAAGAATACTATACCCATCAAAGCTATCCTTCAAGTATGAAGGAGATATAAAAACATTCACAAATACAGAAAAGATGAGAGAATTTATCAACAGAAAGCCCCCACTCCAGGAAATACTAAAGGGGGTTTTCCAACCAGATTCAAAGAACAAAAGAAAACAACACCACAAGTAACAGCTCCACCAAGAACACAATAAAACCAAACTTAAACTGTGACCACAAAGGAAAAAAAGGGGGGAGAGGATGGAGATTAACAGTAGCAAAGGACGATGAAGTGCAGAAATACCTATAAGATAGGGTACTACAATGAATATGGTAGGTACCCTTTTCATTACTTAATGGTAACCACCCTTGAAAAAACCACCACAAAAACACTTGACATAAAAAAGTTAGCAACAGAGGAAAGAAGTATGGAACACAAACAAACAAAAACAAATGATAGAAAAACAAAAGAGAAGAATCAAACTAGATACAAAACTAACAGAAAGCAATTTATAAAATGGCAGTAGGGAACCCACAAGTGTCAATAATTACACTAAATGTAAATGGATTAAACTTACCAATAAAAAGACACAGAGTAGCAGAATGGATTAAAAAAGAAAATCCAACTATATGCTGCCTACAAGAAACATATCTAAGCAACAAGGATAAAAACAAATTCAAAGTGAAAGGCTGGAAAACAATACTCCAAGCAAACAACACCCAAAAAAAAGCAGGCGTAGCAATACTCATATCTAATAATGCTGACTACAAGACAGAAAAAGTACTCAGAGACAAAAATGGTCATTTCATAATGATTAAGGGGAAGTTGAATCAAGAAGACATAACAATCCTTAATATATATGCACCAAACCAAGGAGCACCAAAATATATAAGACAGCTACTTATTGACCTTAAAACAAAAACTAACAAAAATACAATCATACTTGGAGACCTCAATACACCGCTGACGGCTCTAGATCGGTCATCCAAACCGAGAATCAATAAAGATATAGTGGCCTTAAACGAAATACTAGAACACCTGGATATGATAGACATCTACAGGACACTTCATCCCAAAGCGACAGAGTATACATTTTTCTCTAGTGTACATGGAACATTCTCAAGAATTGACCATATGTTGGGCCACAAAGACAATATCAGCAAATTTAGAAAAATTGAAATTGTACCAAGCATATTTTCTGATCATAAAGCCTTGAAACTAGAATTCAACTGCAAAAAAGAGGGGGAAAAACCCACAAAAATGTGGAAACTAAACAACACACTTCTAAAAAATGAATGGGTCAAAGCAGAAATAAGCGCAGAAATCAAAAGATATATACAGACAAATGAAAATGAAAATACGACATATCAGAATCTCTGGGATGCAGCAAAAGCAGTAATAAGAGGAAAGTTCATATCACTTCAGGCCTATACAAACAAGAGAGAGCCGAAGTAAACCACTTAACTTCACACCTTAAGGAACTAGAAAAAGAAGAACAAAGACAACCCAAAACCAGCCGAAGAAAGGAGATAATAAAAATCAGAGCAGAAATAAATGAAATAGAGAACAGAAAAACTATAGAAAAAATCAATAAAACAAGGAGCTGGTTCTTTGAAAAGATCAACAAAATTGACAAACCCTTGGCAAGACTCACCAAGGAAAAAAGGCACAGGACTCAAATAAAATCCAAAATGAAAGAGGAGAGATCACCACAGACATCATAGATATACAAAGAATTATTGTAGAATACTATGAAAAACTATATGCCACCAAATACAACAATCTAGAAGAAATGGATAAATTCCTAGAACAATACAACCTTCCTAGACTGAGTCATGAAGAAGCAGAAAGCCTAAACAGACCAATCAGCAGGGAGGAAATAGAAAAAACTATTAAAAACCTCCCCAAAAATAAAAGTCCAGGCCCAGACGGTTATACTAGTAAATTCTATCAAACATTCAAAGAAGACTTGGTTCCTATTCTACTCAAAGTCTTCCAAAAAATTGAAGAAGAAGCAATACTTACAAACACATTTTATGAGGCCAACATAACCCTCATACCAAAACCTGGCAAGGATGGCACAAAGAAAGAAAACTACAGACCAATATCTCTAATGAATACAGATGCTAAAATACTAAACAAAATACTGGCAAACCGAATACAACAACATATTAAAAAAATAATACATCATGATCAAGTGGGATTCATCCCAGAATCTCAAGGATGGTTCAACATACGTAAAACGGTTAACGTAATACACCATATCAACAAAACAAAGAACAAAACCACATGATCTTATCAATAGATGCAGAAAAGGCTTTTGATAAAATACAACACAATTTTATGTTTAAGACTCTCAACAAAATGGGTATAGAAGAAAAATATCTCAACATGATAAAGGCCATATATGATAAACCATCAGCCAACATCCTATTAAACGGCATAAAACTGAGGACTTTCTACCTTAAATCAGGAACAAGACAGGGTGTCCACTCTCTCCACTCTTATTTAACGTGGTGCTAGAAGTTCTGGCCAGAGCAATCAGACAAGACAAAGAAATAAAAGGCATCCATATAGGAAAAGAAGAAGTAAAGGTATCACTTTTTGCTGATGATATGATCCTATACATCGAAAACCCGAAGGACTCCACAAAAAGATTATTAGAAACAATAAACCAATACAGTAAGGTCGCAGGATACAAAATTAACATACAAAAGTCCATAGCCTTTCTATATGCCAACAATGAAATATTAGAAAACGAACTCAAAAAAATAATCCCCTTCACGATTGCAACAAAAAAAATAAAATACCTAGGAATAAACATAACAAAGAATGTAAAGGACCTATATAATGAAAATTACAAAGCATTGTTAAGGGAAATCGAAAAAGATACAATGAGATGGAAAAATATTCCTTGTTCTTGGATAGGAAGAATAAATATAATCAAAATGGCCATATTACCCAAAGCAATATACAAATTTAATGCAATTCCCATCAAAATCCCTATGAGATTTTTTAAAGAAATGGAACAAAAAATCATCAGATTTATATGGAACTATAAAAAACCCCGAATAGCCAAAACAATCCTAAGGAAAAAGAATGAAGCTGGGGGCATTACAATACCTGACTTTAAACTATATTATAGGGCCACGATAATCAAAACAGCATGGTATTGGCAGAAAAATAGACACTCAGACCAATGGAACAGAATAGAAAGTCCAGAAATAAAACCACATATATATGGTCAAATAATCTTTGATAAAGGGGCCAACAACATACAATGGAGAAAAGAAAGCCTCTTCAACAAATGGTGTTGGGAACACTGGAAAGCCACATGCAAAAGAATGAAACTCGACTATAGCCTGTCCCCGTGTACTAAAATTAATTCAAAATGGATCAAAGACCTAAATATAAGACCTGAAACAATAAAGTACATAGAAGAAGACATAGGTACTAAAATCATGGACCTGGGTTTTAAAGAACATTTTATGAACTTGACTCCAATGGCAAGAGAAGTGAAGGCAAAAATTAATGAATGGGACTACATCAGAATAAAAAGTTTTTGCTCAGCAAGAGAAACTGATATAAAAATAAACAGACAGCCAACTAAATGGGAAATGATATTTTCAAACAACAGCTCAGATAAGGGCCTAATATCCAAAATTTACAAAGAACTCATAAAACTCAACAACAAACAAACAAACAATCCCATAAAAAAATGGGAAGAGGACATGAACAGACACTTCTCCCAGGAAGAGATAAAAATGGCCAACAGATATATGAAAAGATGCTCAGCTTCATTAGTTATTAGAGAAATGCAAATCAAAACTACAATGAGATACCACCTCACCCCTGTTAGATTAGCTATTATCAACAAGACGGGTAATAGCAAATGTTGGAGAGGCTGTGGAGAAAAAGGAACCCTCATTCACTGTTGTTGGGACTGTAAAGTAGTACAACCATTATGGAGGAAAGTATGGTGGTTCCTCAAAAAACTGCAAATAGAACTACCTTATGACCCAGCAATCCCTCTACTGGGTATATACCCCAAAACCTCAGAAACATTGATACGTGAAGACACATGTAGCCCCATGTTCATTGCAGCACTGTTCACAGTGGCCAAGACATGGAAACAACCAAAAAGCCCTTCAATAGAAGACTGGATAAAGAAGATGTGGCACATATACACTATGGAATACTACTCAGCCATAAGAAATGATGACATCAGATCATTTACAGCAAAATGGTGGGATCTTGATAACATTATAAGGAGTGAAATAAGTAAATCAGAAAAAAACAAGAACTACATGATTCCATACATTGGTGGAACATAAAAATGAGACTAAGAGACATGGACAAGAGTGTGGTGGTTACAGGGGTGGGGGGAGGGAGGACATGGGAGGGAGGGAGGGAGAGAGTTAGGGGAGGGGGAGGGGCACAGAGAACTAAATAGAGGGTGGCGGAGGACAATCTGACTTTGGGCGAGGGGTACGCAACATAATTTAATGACAAAATAACCTAGACATGTTTTCTTTGAATATATGTACCCTGATTTATTGTCATCCCATTACCATTAATAAAAATTTATTAAAAAAAAAAGTAGGCATTTAAAAAGAAAGCACATATTTATACTACTTAGAAATATCTTACTAAAGGCATATCTTACTTTCAAATTGTGAGTAGAGGATTTTAATACCCTTCCCTTTCCACCAGCCCTCCCTGCTTCTACCAGTCAACCAATTGTCTTACACTTTAATTGTCAAAGTAATATTGATAACATGTATATTCTAGGGCATAATACATTTTTCACTTTGTCTATATGTGGATTTACAAATTAAAAATCAATATTTGAAATTTGCATTGTTACAACTATAGTGTGAGCTGAGTCAGGTCAGGTGATGATTACATTTCTTTTTATAACTGCAAATCACAGGCCCTCTGCTACTTACAGAAGAATGTCTGCTGGATTCCTTCCTACTTTTACCAGTTGCTTAACTGAAGCCACAGGCCAGCCTTATATTCCACATTGTATCTTCCTTTCTTTTTATTTCTCTTTTTACTTGAAGTCCTTATGCACTATCTGATTTTGAAAATTATGAAAGTACCAGTCTGATGGAAATATTTGAATAACATACTTAGAAGTTACTGAAATTGGAAAGTAGATATGGATAGTTTTAAATGCAATGCCAAGTGAACATCAATGACTAAAAAAATCAGGCATGCTGGTATTCAGGACAAAAGTTTTCATCTTGAATCAGATGTAAAATAGTAAATATAGTAAATGTTAATTTATAACTTTTAGATATTTTCAAATGTTTCTAGTGATATACCAATATGCAATTACTCATACTGTCTCTATAATGAAAATAACTTGGGGACTGTTGGTAGCTCATCTTGTAAATAGCATTATTATAGAGCAAATATAATCAAAACAAATATTATTTTAAACAATGGCTTAGATACTACTTTGTTTTGGTTCTAAGTTTCTATCTCATCAGTTGGTTTTGGCTACAGTATTTTTCAGATACTTATTTTATTTAATTATTTTTATATTTCAGCCACAGAATATGAACCTAATGCATGAAAATGTAAAACAGGTCCAGAGTTATTGTATTTTTTTATATACGATATTATGAAACAGTTATCCTGAAACCCATGACAGCATGCTTAATTCACATTTATTCTAAGAATAGATGCTTCAATTTAAGACTGAGTCATTCCAGTACACCAAAAACTTTAGAAATGAGGTGGTTTCCATAAGATGTCACAGAACTAAATGAAAAAAGAAAAGTCCAGTTAATTTTCCTTCCTTCTGTCAAATGAACTACTTCTTACTGATTTTTTTTTTTTCTGAAGCTAGAAATGGGGAGAGACAGTCAGACAGACTCCCGCATGCGCCCGACCGGGATCCACCAGGCACGCCCACCAGGGGGCGAAGCTCTGCCCACCAGGGGGTGATGCTCTGCCCCTCCGGGGCGTTGCTCTGCCGCGACCAGAGCCACTCTAGCACCTGGGGCAGAGGCCAAGGAGCCATCCCCAGCGCCCGGGCCATCTTTGCTCCAATGGAGCCTTGGCTGCGGGAGTGGAAGAGAGAGACAGAGAGGAAGGAGAGGGGGAGGGGTGGAGAAGCAGATGGACACTTCACCTGTGTGCCCTGGCCGGAGATCGAACCCGGGACTTCTGCACGCCAGGTCGACGCTCTACCACTGAGCCAACTGGCCAGGGCTTCTTACTGATTCTTTAATATTGAGCTCAAGGGATTTTTCTGCATCTTCCCTAACCATCTTATGTGTCCCCTCCTTTGTGCCTCATCTGATCTTAAAATAGAATATTGTCTTTACTTCTTTGTATATACTTTACTAGACTGTATATACCTTCAAAACATGAATGTTATTTCCCTTTGTACTCATGATTCCTCACAGGGACGTGGAAGATATCTAACACAAACTGATTAAGAATAAATGAATGAATGAATGAACAGTACAAAGTAATTAATACCTATTGAGAATTTTGCAGATGAAAATAATTGTCAAATTGATTCTCTGACCTACAATCAGAATTGCAGCATTTGTGTCTAGAATGTATCCTTCTAATGAGTAATTATATAATATTTTACTTAAAATACAGAGTTGTACAATAGTCAACACATCTAATTTATTTTCTCTGAGGATTTTAGTGTACCCCTTGATAAAGAGATTCTAATATCTCAACCTCAAATAGTATTTAAAGTAGTTGCTTGCACTAGTACTATTTGATCTGCCTTGTGTCAGCTGGAATAAGCATTTGCCTCTATTTGAGCCTAAAAGTACACCTCGAAAATAAGACCTGCTAAAGAATAACTTTAAATCTTTCTTTTAAGAAAGATTATTTATTTGAACTTACATTTAAAGGTGCTAAACAATTCTTTAGTATGTAATGTATAACCATAGACAGCTATTTCTGTTGATACTGATTCTCTATCAGTAACTGTTGTCCTTCTGTGGCTTAAACATATAGTACTTTCAGATGAAGGTAAAAAAGTATGGTAACATAGATAGAATATAACTAGTAAATGAGTTATTTTTTTCTGTCAAAATTTTCATTGGAAATATAGTCATATTTGTAAATCTTATTGTGTTGGAGAAAATGATCATAATAATAAAAATTAATAGAATCATAATAAAAGCATGCAAATAATTTTCTGTTCTCTGACATTAGTTACCTTTTATTCCATTGTACTTCCTCTTCCCCCATAATCAGACCCTCGTGATTCCTTGCATAGGAGCTTACATGGTAACATAACCTGTTATCATCTCCTATCTTTCATTTTTTCGCAACTAACCTACTGTTATTTTGGTTGGGTCTTATTTAATACTAAGTTCTTCCATAGGTACCTTATTACTTTTATTCATGATTTTTTTTCCATCTGGAGTACTCTTTCCCCATTTCTCCATGTTGATCTTATCCAGGCTGTTTTAATATTGGAAATAGTAGAAATATTTAGCAAATTTCATTTAGCAAATTCACTTTAGGTATTACTCTAGGCATAGATTATGTAAGCATCATTAGTGAATTTAACAGGAAAAATACTAGTATAATATAACATAGCAACTTGAATTTTGAACTAAATGTATAAAATATTATTTATGGGAATACAGCTAATGCTACAGGATATTGTCAGAATAAAAGTATGTCATGTGGTTTGCTGAGTGATACACTAAGTTGGTCAATTTTTCTTCTGGCTACCAGGAATGAAACTAGAAAAAGAGGTTTGATCTTAAGAGAAAAGGTACAAGTTGAACATACTAAATCATACATGGCAGAGGACATGAAACAGAATCAATGAAAGAAGTACACATGACAGTTATAACTGTCACACATGTGAAGTACAGCATGTTTGAATTCCATCTTTGGTTCTGTTCTGCATGTTTCTGAGCCTTGTGATGCAAAGTTGTGATATCTTCTCCCTCCAGTAACTCTAGCTCTTGTAATTGAGTTGAACTAACACCAAAAACAAACAAACAAACAAAAAAAACAAAAAAAAACTGAAAGAGAACCACATGTAGAAAAAAAAAAGATAAAGTTTTAAAATTTATTTTTAAATTTCTTTGAAATAGCCAATTAGAAATACCATGTTGGAAATTGAATAAGGACATCTGGCTCTGAGAATAGAAGTCTAAGTTAGAAGTGTTTGGGAGTCATCGACATATGGATAGTAACAGTAATAGATGAGAGTGTAGGCTGGGAAGGTAAAAGGCTGCTGATTATACCCTAAGTAATTCAAATACTTATGCATTAACTGAGAAGTAAAAGCTCACAAAAACAATGAAAAAGAAAGAGAATGTATTTTTATGGAAACCAAGATAACAAAGGGCTTCTACTTTCTTTGTACAATTAACTGTGTGAATACTGTACTACAGTAAGATAAAGAGTAACAACAACAACAACATAAAACTCACTGATTTTGGCAACATAGTAGCAACCATATCAGAGTAGGCTGTGAGATCATCATCATCATTATCACTATTAACATTTATCTAGATCCTGTGGAATTAACTAGTAAACAGTTAATAATATAAACCAATAGGTGTACTAGTCACTTCAAATAATAATAATAATAATAAGAAGAAGAAGAAGAAGAAGAATGTAAACCAACCAATACCAGGGGGTAGCTATTATTTCCCACATTTATAAGTAAAGTGTTTATGTTGAGAGAATTTGCCCAATAATGTATTAGTTTGTGGAGGACCTGGAATTTCAACCTTCATCTATCAAATAATTCTTTTCTGTCAAATTTCAAAGCCTGTGCTCTTTTCCTACAGTGTATTATTGCCCCAAAGCACTGATAATTGCCCCAAAGTTCTGCAGTTCTTCCAAAGGCTTACCTTATGTTCAATGTTTCATTTGAAACCAATTCCAGATACTACCAAATTGAATTCATCTCACAAACATGTATTATTTAACAAGTAACTTTGTTGCCTAATTACTAGGAATATTATAAACATATGATTTAGCACTAAGTGATCTAATCCACGTCATTGCTGAGAATTGGTGTTTAAATATTAAAGACTTCTTACAAAATATACCAAGTTTAATTCTCACTTTTCTATAGATGAAGGCTTGTAAAATTAGAGGGGTCTTTTGGAATGAGACACACTATGTCATGGTATTAGCTACCTATTCAATTCTTTGCTGGGGAGGGAGAAAGAACTTCAGAGGGACAAAGGAAAGGAAAAATAAATAATTTTGACATTAACATTTTTTCAACATTTTAATTATTACCTGTCAATATAGATTATATTGAGATCTGCAGAATTTTAAAAATCACTTTATCGATTCTCAACAATAACAGAGTTTTTAACTTGTTTTATTTTCTGGCTATTCTTCCTGGGAGAAAATAAAAATGTTGAGACAGAAGCTTTGACCCAGATTCCCTCTCTATCCCTCCAGAATTCAACTTCCTTCTGCTTTCTTTCTAAGCTGTCAACCTCGCAGCTGAAGCCTGCAGTGCTTGTCTCATTAAGAGTGATTCCATTTCCATGGATAGGACAAACCTCTGCATGGAACTGTGAGCCAGTGGGTCTGGACGGTTGGTGAGTTATTCATTGTGCCTGTGTTTTAGCTCGCTAGTCACCTCTCTGCCTCTATTCTAACTGGATCTAAAGACAACCCAGAAATTCTCCCATCACCAGCTGAAGGCACAAAATTCTCCTCAGCACAGCCAAAACTCTTCAAGTGTGACAGCTTTTTCTGAAAAGCAGTCACTTCTCTGACAGTGGCTCCCTGGCCTGCCCCTACCTCTCCAGCTGAGACAATGACTGTCTAGGTCAGGGATCCCCAAACTTTTTACACAGGGGGCCGGTTCACTGTCTCTCAGACCGTTGGAGGGCCGGACTATAAAAAAAAACTATGAACAAATTCCTATGCACACTGCACATATCTTATTTTAAAGTAAAAAAACAAAACGGGAACAAATACAATATTTAAAATAAAGAGCAAGTGAATTTAAATCAACAAACTGAACAATATTTCAATGGGAACTATGCTTCTCTCACTGACCACCAATGAAAGAGGTACCCTTCCAGAAGTGCAGCGGGGGCTGGATATATGGCCTCAGGGGGCTGCATGTGGCCCATGGGCTGTAGTTTGGGGACCCCTGGTCTAGGTGCTGTGGTGGTCAGGTTCTCTCTGGAGGGACTCAGTGGCTCTCACAGTACTGGTAGGAAGGATTGTTTGAAAAGATCTGTCTGGACTATCCATCATTTTCTTTTCTTTTTTTTTTTTTTAAATAATTTTATTTTTTTAATGGGGTGACATCAATAAATCAGGATACATATATTCAAAGATAACAAGTCCAGGGTATCTTGTCGTTCAATTATGTTGCATACCCATCACCCAAAGTCAGATTGTCCTCTGTCACCTTCTATCTTGTTTTCTTTGTGCCCCTCCCCCTCCCCCTTTCCCTCTCCCATTCCCCCCTCCCCCCCGTAACCACCACACTCTTATCAATGTCTCTTAGTTTCACTTTTATGTCCCACCTACTTATGGAATAATGCAGTTCCTGGTTTTTTCTGATTTACTTATTTCGCTTCGTATCATGTTATCAAGTTCCCACCATTTTGCTGTAAATGTTCCGATGTCATCATTTCTTATGGCTGAGTAGTATTCCATAGTGTATATGTGCCACATCTTCTTATCCAGTCATCTATTGACGGGCTTTTTGGTTGTTTCCATGTCCTGGCCACTGTGAACAATGCTGCAATAAACATGGGGCTGCATGTGTCTTTACGTATCAATGTTTCTGAGTTTTTGGGGTATATACCCAGTAGAGGGATTGCTGGGTCATAAGGTAGTTCTATTTTCAGTTTTTTGAGGAACCACCATACTTTCTTCCATAATGGTTGTACTACTTTACATTCTCACCAGCAGTGTATGAGGGTTCCTTTTTCTCCACAGCCTCTCCAACATTTGCTATTACCTGTCTTGCTAATAATAGCTAATCGAACAGGTGTGAGGTGGTATCTCATTGCCGTTTTGATTTGCATTTCTCTAGTAGCTAAAGAAGATGAGCATCTTTTCATATATCTGTTAGCCATTTGTATTTCTTCCTGGGAGAAGTGTCTGTTCATATTCTCTTCCCATTTTTTTATGGGATTGTTTGTTTGTTTGTTGTTGAGTTTTATGAGTTCTTTGTATATTTTGGATATTAGGCCCTTATCTGAGCTGTTGTTTGAAAATATCATTTCCCATTTAGTTGGCTTTCTGTTTATTTTGTTATCAGTTTCTCTTGCTGAGCAAAAACTTCTTACTCTGATGTAGTCCCATTCATTAATTTTTGCCTTCACTTCTCTTGCCTGTGGAGTCAAATTCATAAAATGCTCTTTAAAACCCAGGTCCATGAGTTGAGTACCTATGTCTTCTTCTATGTACTTAATTGTTTCAGGTCTTATGTTTAGATCTTTGATCCATTTTGAGTTAATTTTAGTACAGGGGGACAAACTGTAGTCCAGTTTCATTCTTTTGCATGTGGCTTTCCAGTTTTCCCAGCACCATTTATTGAAGAGGCTTTCTTTTCTCCATTGTATGTTGTTGGCCCCTTTATCAAAAATTATTTGACTATATATATGTGGTTTTATTTCTGGACTTTCTATTCTGTTCCATTGGTCTGAGTGTCTATTTTTCTGCCAATACCATGCTGTTTTGATTGTCGTGGCCCTATAATATAGTTTGAAGTCAGGTATTGTAATGCCCCCAGCTTCATTCTTTTTCTTTAGGATTGCTTTGGCTATTCGGGGTTTTTTATAGTTCCATATAAGTCTGATGATTTTTTGCTCTATTTCTTTGAAAAACATCATTGGAAGTTTGATGGGAATTGCATTAAATTTGTATATTGCTTTGGGTAATATAGCCATCTTGATTATATTTATTCTTCATAGCCAAGAAGAAGGTATATTCTTCCATCTCATTATATCTTTTTCAATTTCCCTTAAAAATGGTTTATAGTTTTCATTATATAAGTCCTTTACATTCTTTGTTATGTTTATTCCTAAGTATTTTATTTTTTTTGTTGCAATCGTGAAGGGTATTATTCTTTTGAGTTCCTTCTCAGTTGTTTCATTGTTGGCATATAGAAAGGCTATTGACTTCTGTATGTTAATTTTGTATCCTGCAACCTTACTGTATTGGCTTATTGTTTCTAGTAGTCTTTTTGTGGATTCTTTGGGGTTTTCGATGTATAGGATCATATCATCTGCAAAAAGTGATACCTTTACTTCTTCTTTTCTGATATGGATGCCTTTTATTTCTTTGTCTTGTCTGAAAAATCCCACAAAAATGTGGAAACTAAACAACATACTTTTAAAAAATGAATGGGTCAAAGAAGAAATAAGTGCAGAGATCAAAAGATATATACAGACTAATGAAAATGACAATACGACATATCAGAATCTCTGGGATGCAGCAAAAGCAGTGATAAGAGGGAAGTTCATATCACCTCAGGCATATATGAACAAACAAGAGAGAGCCCAAGTGAACCACTTAACTTCACACCTTAAGGAACTAGAAAAAGAAGAACAAAGACAACCCAAAACCAGCCGAAGAAAGGAGATAATAAAAATCAGAGCAGAAATAAATGAATTAGAGAACAGAAAAACTATAGAAAAAATTAATAGAACAAGGAGCTGGTTCTTTGAAAAGATCAACAAAATTGACAAACCCTTGGCAACACTTACCAAGGAAAAAAGAGAAAGAACTCATATAAACAAAATCCAAAATGAAAGAGGAGAAATCACCACGGACACTGTAGATATACAAAGAATTATTGTAGAATACTATGAAAAACTTTATGCCACTAAATTCAACAACCTAGAAGAAATGGATAAATTCCTAGAAAAATACAACCTTCCTAGACTGAGTCAAGAAGAAGCAGAAAGCCTAAACAGACCTATCAGTAGAGAAGAAATAGAAAAAACCATTAAAAACCTCCCCAAAAATAAAAGTCCAGGCCCTGACGGCTATACCAGTGAATTTTATCAAACATTCAAAGAAGATTTGGTTCCTATTCTACTCAAAGTCTTCCAAAAAATTGAAGAAGAAGCAATACTTCCAAACACATTTTATGCGGCCAACATAACCCTCATACCAAAACCAGGCAAGGATGGCACAAAAAAAGAAAACTACAGACCAATATCTCTAATGAATACAGATGCTAAAATACTAAACAAAATACTAGCAAATCGAATTGTATTCAATTTTATTAAAAAAATAATATTAACAACATATTAATTGTTAATTAACAACATAAAAATAATAAAAACAACATATTAAAAAAATAATCCATCATGATCAAGTGGGATTCATCCCAGAATCTCAAGGATGATTCAACATACGTAAAACGGTTAACGTAATACACCATATCAACAAAACAAAGAACCACATGATCTTATCAATAGACGCAGAAAAGGCTTTCGATAAAATACAACACAATTTTATGTTTAAGACTCTCAACAAAATGGGTATAGAAGAAAAATATCTCAACATGATAAAGGCCATATATGATAAACCATCAGCTAACATCATATTAATTGGCACTAAACTGAAGGCTTTCCCCCTTAAATCAGGAACAAGACAGGGTTGTCCACTCTCTCCACTCTTATTTAATGTGGTACTAGAGGTTCTCGCCACATCATTTTCGTCAGGAGTTAGAAATAAGCAGAAATAATTGAAAAATAGTGCAATGGCTATGCTGTTGTAGTTGCCAAACTCTGAGCTTCATTCAGGAGTGGGTCGAACATACTGTATTCCAGGACTATGGCCTTGGTGCCTGTGGTCAGTAGTGTAGGCCTGTGCTGTCCGATGTGATAGCCACTAGCCACATGTGATGATTGAGCATGTATGTGCCTATCTGACATGTGGTTAATGCAAAATGAGATATTTTCATTGACATAAAACAAAGACTCTGAAGAAAAAAATATAAATATTTTATTAATACTTTATAAAATTGATTACATGTAGAAATGATAAAATTTTGGATGTGTTGAGTTACATAAAGTGTATTTTTAAGATTAATTTCATCTGTTTCTTCTTATCCTTTCTTAAAATTTCTCACCTGGCTAGCATTGTATCTTTACTAGAGTGCACTGAATTACTACTATGCTCTCATTGGCTACCTCACGCCAATGTCACAGACTATTTCAGGTCTTATAGTAATTATTTGTTTTTATAGCTCCTTAAGAGACTGTGATATGATCCGCAATAGGAATTTCATTTTAATGACCTTTTTTTCTCCATAGCGTAGGCTGCCTAATTATTTGTTGAATAAATGAATTTGAAAAAATATTAACTTTTCCCTCCAGATTACTGAGATATAATTGACATATAACATTGTATAAATTTAAGGAGCAATTACAGTGACTTGATATACATATATATACACAGAGTGAAATGGTTTCCACAATAAAGGCAGTTAACACATCCATACCACATATTGCTACCTTTTTTTTTTTTTTTGGTGAGAATATTTAAGATATACTCTCTTTAGCAACTTTCAAGTATACAATATAATATTGTTAACTCTATAAAGGGGAAAATAAATACTATGTTAATGACAAACATCTAAACTGCATTTAATAGGTAAATGTTCCTGTTCTAACTTATATGCAAATTAAACTTAAGAATGAACCTATAGAATCCATCTCATTCGTAACTCAAGAACTTCCATGCAGTCTCTACGTTGCACATCAGATCCTCAGAATTTTTAATCATATAGTTTGTACCCTTTCATCAACATTTCCCCATTTCCTCCAGCCACCCCACACCCCCAGTCCCTGGCAGCCACCAATTTATTCTTCGTTTCCATGAATTCAGCTGTTTTACAGTCCACATATAAGAAAGATCACGCAGTGTTTGTGTTTCTCTGCTTGACTTATTTTACTTAGCATAATGCCCTCAAGGTTCATCAACTTTTCATGAATAAATTATTAAACACATACTATGAACAGCTGTGCAAAGCAGCTGTGGTATTGAAGCTACTCTGCATTCACTGTGATCCAAAAGAACTGGGCTGAACTCAGATGGGCAGCAGAGCTCTGCAACCTGTGCCTTGCATAGACCAAAGACAGTGTTGGAAATCCTGTTCTTTAACTTATCACCTGCATGGTCTTTAAGAAACCATGTAGATTTTCTTGTGAACTTGTCACCTCATTGATAAAATGGACGCTCTAAGGATGCTTAGAGAGTGAGATTTTAGGTCTGCCTCCTACATTGTTTTGTTTTATTGTAATAATTATGAAAAGAATTTTAGCCATTTTCTCCATTCCTCTCACACAGGCAAGCTCCAAATTACATTTTCCATTTCTCAGTACATATTCTGAGCCTTGTGGATAATTTCTAAGATAAAGATGCTTTCTACATATTTAAATATGTTTCAGGAGTTGGAAATTCTACTGAATGCAAAGTTATAGAAACGTTAATATATGGAAAATAGCCTTCATTGACATGGGAAAATTGTAATTGCTGTAACTAACCTTTTTATTCAATCATCTATTCTAACTATATTCTTTACACATTATAACAAGTTTTATTTGGTCTCTTGAGAGATGCTTAGTCTGGTAAGACTTTCTTTTTTTCTTAATGTACTCATGTCAGTTTGTTAAAGGATGCCAATAACTGCAGTAACTTCCCACCAGACGTGAGACAGGCAGTGTTTCATATGTAGCAAATCAAGAAAAGAACAAAATTCACCAAATATATGTACATTCTAAAGAAATAAACTGTTTGCTGATAATATATAACTGAAAACCAGTAGGGAAGAAATGCACATTTCCTTGTAAGTCATATTTTATCAGAGTTTTTTCTGTGTTTTTTTTTAAATACCAAAACATCCCCCAGAGTATCTATCTGTTCTGAGGCAAGGGCAAAACCTTCTGGCCCAGAACCAGAAAAGTTTGTGATTTTAGTTTTCCTCTAAAACGAAGTCCAATTTCAAGCATTATCAAGTTGACTCTAGGTTTGATATTCTTATAGAAGCCTAAAATCCTTACTTAATCTGGGGGGAAATAGGAGTAGGTGGAGGAAGGCTGACCCTGTTTACCAGTATTTTTAATATTGGGTAGTTTCCATGGATCCTGGATTTAATTCCTTTAAAAAGATAGGTTTCATCCCATTCAATATCCAAGCATTGAGTGAAATAAATAAAAGGTAAAAATTATATATTATATAAGGCTGGAGGGGGGCCAACTACATAAATAAATATCTGTTACTTAATATCTTAATAAGCATTCAGAGGGCTGATATAAGATCACCTATATAATATATTATATAATGATAGCCCTTCTTATATGTGAGTGCATAATAGTCATATTGATATATGATATATACACACATTTATATGTATACATATGTATGTGTGTGTGTGTGTGTGTGTGTGTATGCCATAGTAGAAGTACAAAGTACTGGGTTAGAAATAGGTGGTAGAGTTCAAAGGAAGAAGAGATTACTTCTTCTTTTTTTTTTGTATTTTTTTGAAGCTGGAAACGTGGAGGCAGTCAGACTCCTGCATGCGCCTGACCGGTATCCACCTGGCACGCCCACGAGGGGGCGATGCTCTGCCCATCAGGGAGTCGCTCTGTCGCGACCAGAGCCACTCTAGAGCCTGGGGCAGAGGCCAAGGAGCCATCCCCAGCGCCCGGGCCATCTTTTGCTCCAATGGAGCCTCGGCTGCGGGGGGGGGGGGGGGGGGGGGGGAGAGACAGAGAGGAAGGAGAGGGGGAGGGGTGGAGAAGCAGATGGGTGCTTCTCCTGTGTGCCCTGGCTGGGAATCGAACCTGGGACTTCCGCATGCCAGGCTGATGCTCTACCACTGAGCCAACCGGCCAGGGCCGAGATTACTTCTAATTGGATATATCAGGTGAAAAAACTTATATTCTATATTTTTTTGCTATTTCTGTTTCCCCCTTCAGTTATTACTGAAGTAATTTTTCATTTTCTTATTTGGCATGGTAAATAGCTTAGCTATGCCATATTTCCAAGGACCAGTTTAATCACATGAAGTGGCTGTTATCAAACGTTTCTCTATTTGCCGCACAGTATTATGGGAATTATCTTAGCCTGGGCCCTCCAGCACACAGAGCTAATGTAAACCAAGATGCAGCAGGGAAGGAAAGGAAGCCAAGAGTGTATTACTGAGGCTATATGATTGCTCATTCCGTGGGGTGGTCTATCAAGAGGCCAGATAAAGACTCCTTCTCAAGGTTGCATTGAGAAAGAAGGGCGAAAAAAATGTCCACAGTCTCTGATTTGTCCTTGGTTAAAGATGACCTTCACAAGGCATTATTTTACCTATTTTTCTTTCTTGTCAGGAATTGGCTCCAAGCTGTCTGCCTGAGCACAGCAAGGTAGAAAGAGTTGTATGGAACAGACAAGGGCCATACACTCATTTGCAATTATTAAAGTCCAGCAAATTTTGTCAGTGCTTTGTTATCTAGGAGTGAAACAAAGAACAAACGCCTGGAAACAGGTGAAGCCATGAAGATTTATATATGATTTAATTGTTAATAATAGCTTTGCTCAACAATAGGCTACTGAAAATTTAATAGTACTCTTGGGCAGATCTCTATGAACTATTCCCAGTGCAACACTGGACTATTCCAATTAAATCTCCTAAGAGTCTGCTAGCCAATGGTCTCTGTCATATTCTCAGTTACTCCAAGACTTTGAAAGAGCCACTGAGATTATAGAGGCTGCAATAAAAGACTCCCTTTGTAAAAAGATCCGGTATAGTAAAAGTGAAAGTTTAATAGTGGAGAAAAGGAGATTATATCACTTCTGATTGGGTATGTCAAGAAAATATCTGCTCATGAAATAGAATTGAAGTTAGGTCTCACAGAAAGAGTAGATTGTGGCAATAAGTTGATGGCATTTTTGACGGAGCAAACTGAATAAGAATGGGCAGGCTGAGGTGGGTAGATGTGTGCTGCAGGACCAGTCTTCCCACCGCAAAGGCTACAAGAAGTGAGGACCAGAGTCGGCTAGGGTCACAGTGGGGTGCCTCTAACTTGATAAAGAGGCACAACAGAAAGGGTTAGAGAGGGCAGATGATATCATCTGAATTGCATTTAAGAAAAAATACACAGATTATTCTGCTAAGTAAAAAGCCAGTCACAGAGAGATAAGTACCATATGATCTCACTTTTATGTGGAATATAAGGAACAAATTAAAGTGAGGAACAAAATAGAATCAGAGACATAGGCACATGAAACAGAATGACAGCTGTTAGAGGGGAGGAGACTTGGGGGACTGGATGACAGAAGGCAAAGAGATTAAGCAAAAAAATTGTGTGTGTGTATACACACACACACACACACACACACATATGTCACACAGACACAGACAACAGTGTGGTGCTAGCCAGAGGGAAAACAGGATGGGGGTAGGTGAAGTGGGCAAAGGGGGGATAAATGGGAATAACAGATACTTTGTTGGGGCTGATGGGTGCACAATGTGGTGTGTAGATGATGTTTTGTTGAATTGCAAACCTAAACCTGTATACTAATGCAATATTAATGAAAGAAAGAAAGAAAGAAAGAAAGAAAGAAAGAAAGAAAGAAAGAAAAGAAAGAAGGAAGGAAGGAAGGAAGGAAGGGTGAAAGAAAGAAATAACAAAAGAAGGAAAGAAAAAGAAGAAAGAAAAAAAGAAAGAAAAAGAAAAAGAAAGAAAGAAACAAAGAAACAAAGGAAGAAAGAAAAGGAAAAAAAGGAAGAAAGAATACACTAGCAATAATGAGACAAAAGAGTGGAGTAGTGGAGTAGTGGAGTAGTGGTCTAGAGAGAAAAACAGAGTACTCTAATTACAAAAGTTTAGAACTAATAAGAGAAATTGCCTGGCCTGTGGTGACCCAGTGGATAAAGCATCAACCGGGAATGCTGGGGTCGCCGGTTCGAAACCCTGGGCTTGCCTGGTCAAGGCACATAGAGAAGCAACTATGAGTTGATGTTTTTTTCTACTTCCCCCCTTCTCTCTCTTGAATGAATAAATAAAATCTAAAATAAAATAAAAAATAATTAATAAGGGAAACAAAAACATTAAGAATATGTAGGGCGCCTGACCTGTGGTGGCGCAGTGGATAAAGTGTCAACCTGGAAACGCTGAGGTCGCCGGTTCAAAACCCTGGGCTTGCCTGGTCAAGGCACATATGGGAGTTGATGCTTCCTGCTCCTCATTCTTCTCTCTCTCTCTCTTTCTCTCTCTTACTCACTCCTCTCTCTCTAAAAAAAAAAAAAAATCAATAAATAAAATATTAAAAAAAAAAAAAAAAAAGAATATGTAGGGCGCCTGACCAGGCAGTGGCGCAGTGGATAAAGCATTGGACTGGGATGCAGAGGACCCAGGTTCAAGACCCCAAGGTCGCCAGCTTAAGCGCGGGCTCATCAGGTTAGAGCAAAAGCTCACCAGCTTGGACCCAAGGTCACTGGCTTGAGCAAGGGGTTACTCGGTCTGCTGTAGCCCCACAGTCAAAGCACATATGAGAAAGCAATCAGTGAACAACTAAGATGTCGCAATGCACAACGAAAAACTAATGATTGATGCTTCTCATCTCTCCTTTCCTGTCTGTCTGTCCCTGTCTATCCCTCTCTCTGACTTTCTCTGTCTCTGTAAAAAAAAAAAAAAAAAAAAAAGAGTATGTAGGGCCATTTTGTAGTATAACATGGAGGGGGCTGGCATTCACATAGAAAACAAAGTAAATGATATTTTTGAAATTTTATTTGGTCTTTTAGAAAAAATATTGATAACTTATTATTTTATATGCAATTAACTAAGAGAAAAAGCCAGAAGCTTAGTTAGGAAGTTAATGCAGTAGTCCAGGTGAGAAATGACGGTAACTTGGAAGTAATAGCATGGACACTATAGCCCAGTGGTCCCCAACCTTTTTTGGGCCATGGACCAGTTTAATGTCAGAAGATATTTTCAGGGACTGGCCTTTAGGGTGGGATGGATAAATGTATTACGTGACCGAGACAGGCGTCAAGGGTGAGTCTTAGACGGATGTAACAGAGGGAATCTGGTCATTTTTTAAAAATAAAACATCGTTCAGACTTAAATATAAATAAAATGGAAATAATGTAAGTTATTTATTTTTTCTCTGCAGACCGGTACCGGTCCACAGCCCGGGGGTTGGGGACCACTGCTATAGCTTATCTGGTCTGTGCAGTTTCCATCATATTCCCAGTGTACTGTTTGCTCTTGTTCTGGGCTAAATTCATGTATTGAAATCCTAACCCTCAGTCACTTAAAATGTTACTGTACTTGGAGATAGAAATTTTGAAGAGGCAATTAAGGTAAAATGAGGTCATAGGGGTGCCAAATTGTTGAATATGACTGGTATCATAAGTAGAGGAGTTTAGGACACAGATATGCTCAAAGAGAAGACCCTATGAGGACACAAAGAGAAGGTGGCCCTTTACAAGTCAAGGAGTAAGGCCCTAAGAAGGAGCCACCTTTGCTATACACTTCTGGTCGTCCAGTTTCCAGAACTGTGAAGAAATAAATTGATGTGGAAGCCATCCAGTTTCAGGTTCTTTATTATGGCTTCCCTAGCAAACTAAAATAGCCCTCTGCAGCTGACCAAAACTTCCTGTCACAAAAGGTAACCAAATCCTGGGGCAAGATAAAAATTAATATAATTATATTGTCAGAGGCATCATGATATTTGGAAAGGACATTGGACTTGGCAATATACAGACTGAGTTTAATTCTTACATATACAATCTTCTAGCTTTATGGGCCTAGACAAGTTATTTAAACGTCTCTGGGTTTCCATTTCTTAAATCATGTCTGATATGGTAGGACAAGCACCAGTTCAATGTCTGGCACAAAATAGATTCTCAACAAACATTAATACCTGTCTTAGCTCTCTCATGGATGTTTCCTCCTAATAGGCATTCACAAATAGGCCTTAAGAAAGTGGCTCTAAAGATAGATCGAGTTTAAATCTCACCGTAATCAAATGTGGGTTCAAATCCTGGCCCTGTTGCTTACTAATTTTGGTGTTTGGGCAAGTTATTTCTCTCTCTAAGCCTTTGTTCCCTAATTCTCATAAAGTAGTTATAATGATTAAGTGTGATTTTTGCATTTGAAATATTTAGAACAAAGTCTGGAACATAAAAACGATTCAACAAATATTGCTATTCTTAATCTAAATTCTAGTTTTCTGAAATGCTGGTATTTCCCATCACTGACCATGACTGGCTCCCCTTAATAGAAACTCTCCCTTCATTGTGGACTCTATTTTCAATGCTTCAGCTAACTAACACAGCTCCCAATTTATATCTCCTTTTAATTCCACTATTACTGTGCATTCTGCCGAGACATTTAAAACTAAAAGCTGCTCATTAGATATGGTGGTGCACTGAGTGTTCAGTGTTGTTGCCACAAACAACATTGTAGTGTCTCTTAAAAACATGATTCCTATCCCTGTTGCCTATGTAGACACCTCACAAAGCACATTAGAATAGTCATAGCTTCTGTAATCAGGGAACTCAAAAGCAAAAACAACTGGATTGGATTCACCCAGTGTTTTAATAAAATCACGCATGGTCCAATTCTTTTGTTCTCATTTTGCTGCTGATGAAATCCCAGGATAATACCAAAGTGTTGGCTTTTTTTCACTCTGCTGCACTAATGTCTGCTCTTTTCTCCACACTCTAATCCTTTAATCATACCTTTGGGATACTAGAGTGTAATAAACCATTTGGGATTACCTAGCACACAGGAATAGCAAGTGATTCTCTGAAGCATATGGAGACTGCCGGGGTGGTTTATTTCCTCCCTGTCCCTCAAGATTCTTTGATTTTTTTCCCAGGCCTCCAAGGGGTCCTTCTGGATGACAGAAATCCCTGATAGGGGAGTCCTATCTATTCCTAACTTTGCAAAAAAAAAAAAAAAAAAAGAAAAAAGTAATTCAATTTTAAAGATAATCCAGAACTATGTTGGGCCATGAGTTTATGGAACTCTACGCCAGCTAGGAAAAAAGAAAATAACCATGTTATACTCTAAATTTAGTAAGAATTCATTTGTATTGATACAAACATGGTAACTTTCTAGCTTCCAGAAAGTGCCTCAGTGCCATGTCTGTGCATAATTTCTTTTCCTGGCAATAGAACACCCTGACTCTCTGTTGGTCTGAGATAAATATATGATCCATTTTATACTTACAGCTCCACAGCCCGCTGGTCTTAGTGATTGACCTAAAGGGATGAGTTATGACCTAATCTGTTCATAGGACTTTTGCTTGGTTTTTTCAAACTCAAGCTAATATAGGGAATCTCGTTGTTCTCTGCAAAATTTCTTCCTTCTTTACAAAAATGTGAGCCAAGAATAGTCATTAGCATGGTTCTATACTGATGAAGAAATGAAAAGACAAAATGATGTCCCCATGAAAAGAAAGGAATTAAGAGGTAGAGAGAGTGGATTTGTCAATATTGTACTCCTGGTTGTATTTGTTAATTTCTCCTACTACATTCTTGACTTTCATGATTGTATATATAAATAAATAACTTTTTTTTTTTTCTTACCATAGCTTGATTTCAATTTCTATTAGTTACAATGAGTGTCCTGGCTATTATTCTAGTTAAAGTAAGAAACAAGTGTAAGATAGAGAAAGAAGTTATTCCATAGAGATGTTAGCCCTGTAGTTAAGCTACAAAGGCATGCTAGAAATAATAAATACATTAGCAAATGAGAGAGAATTCCAGATATGGGACAAAACCTTATATGAGATAGAGAGAGGGTATGTTAGATATAAATTATGTTTATATGAGATAGAGAGAGGGTATGTTAGATATAAATTATGTTTATATGAGATAGAGAGAGGGTATGTTAGATATAAATCAGTTTTTCTGAATCACAGGGCCCATGTGGGTTAGCAATGTGAGAAAGTACTAAAATACAGAGAGGTTTTAAGGCCAGGCAGAGAGTATCAACCTAACACAGCAGATAATAAAATCATTTTATGTTCCAGGCAGGAAAGTTACAGAATGAGAACAGTATCATAAAAATATTTTTCTGGAAGTGATTTGTTGTGATGATTGGAGTCAAGAATGGTGAGAGATTTCATGAGAAGCTACTGATGGAATCCAACTGTGAGATGACAAGAGTTTGAAATATGACACAGGCAGCAGAAACAGAGAAGAGTTCATCATAATGGCACTTATAGGAAGAAAAGAGTGTTGGTATTATATGAAGCAGTGGAGTATAGATCAGACTTCAGAGTGAAAAGGTCAGGTGAGGAATAGAATGTATAGGGAGAGGTTATAGACTTCAAATTTAGCATACGGATGTGATAGGAAAGAAGTTACCAGTCTAACCCAGGTTAACCAGCATTAGCAGAAAAGGAACTAGCATATTAGAAAGGCTTTCATTTATACAATGTTTTAATTCTTCAGAGTAATATAAAATGTTATTTACTGAAGAGGAATGAACAGATATTAAATCATTGTCTATAATTTAAAGTAATGACTTCAACTACATTTTATTGGCAGTTAAATATAATGCCACAGTAAGCATGGAAGAATGAGTTAGAGATGATTATACCCAACATACAGATAAAGAAATGGAAATTCAGAAGACTTCACTAACTTTCTGAAGACCACAAATCTAATTAACATTTGAAACAGGAACTAGGCTACTGGAATTTATCAAGTGCTTATTCCATTATATCACACAGAAACTTATAAATCCAATTATCATTTTGCTATTAGAGAAACCTACATTTTCATTCAGAAGAAAAATGAGGAGGACAGAAATGAAGAAGTTAACATTATTTAGTATTGTCAGGGTATTCCTAGAAATCTCTGTGAGACTAATGAAAGTGGTGTGTTCTAGAAGATAGTTTATTGTCATATATGCAAAGAATAATGAGAAATAAAATGAATAGCCAAGAGAAAGAAAGCATGTCAAGATAATAGAAAACAATGCACAAAAAGAGTATTATAAAATAAATTTAATCATCCAAGAAGTACAATGCAGAGAAATGATGGGAAATCAAGGATAATTTTAAATTTACATTTTATTGAATGAGCCTTGCAAAAGGTAAATTCATAATAATTTAAGATGAAGCTGCAATATTTCCTCCTTCAATACCTCTATATTTTAAATAGGGGAATCTTTTGGAATAGATTATAACATTTTCTATGTTAAATATATTATGAATATTAATTAAAAAAGCAAAATAAATGACAAAATATTTAAAGCTAACCAGATCTATCTTTATAGGAAAAGAAATGCTATTATAATGCTTAATTCTTAAGACTTCCATTAAATAACAATAAATTAAAGGATGAAAAGATAAAACAAATTTAAATGGTAAATATTTACTGAGCATTTACATTGGGAGGCTGAGAGCATTAAGAAGCATATACAGAATGTTGATATATGCACTATCTTCCCAATTTTTTAAAGTTACTTTTAATGGGTCCTGTAGGGCTCACAATATGTATCTCAACTGATGAAAATCTACTTCAAATTTATAGTAACTTAATTATAGTAAGATATAAAAATTTTACTCCTGAGTTAACATTATTGTCTACTTTTACATACCTTTCAAAAACCATTACAAATATTGATCGACTTATGACCTATAGACCTATGCAACTTAGGACCATTCGACTTTACGACCACAATCGCTAGCCACGACTGCACCACTTCTGGCAGTACAAGCATTGCCCAGCTGGGCGTACGACAATGTGGACCAGCTTCTGGCAGCACTACCATCTCCACGTGCACCATTTCAACTGTTATCCCAGACTCGGTACAGCAATTTGTGTTTTGTGTCTTGGATATTTTTCATCAAACCCCTCCCAAGATGTCTACCAAGAGAAAATTGTCTTTACAAATATTAAACCAGTTGTACTTGTAATGCAGTGTTTTACTTAAACCTGACGAATGTAAAAATAAGAAACAAAATGGTGTAGAGATGATACAAATGACATAAAATGAACAAAGAAAATTATGATATATAACAATAGTGAAAAAAATTATGATAAAATATGACTTAAAGATTTTTATAACATCATTTCACAGTACTGTACATATAGCCTACTCAACTTATGACCAAATCATGTTACGACCAGTCTGTCGGAACCAATCATGGTTGTAAGTCAAGCACTTTTGCCTGCTGTTTGAGGTTTCACAACTTAGATCATAGAAAATGAAAAACATCTCTTTCACCTCTGTGTTTGAGTTGGCATTTGAATTTGTCTTCTGCCTGTGAAAGGCAGAACAATGGCCCACAAATATGTCCATGCCCTGAACCCTCAAATCCAGTGAACGTTACCTTACTTGGTAAAAGGGACTCTGTAGATGTGATTAAGGTCAAGGAGCTTGAAATGGGGCACTTATCTTGGAATATTCTGGTGGTCTCCATCCAGTTACATCAGTCCTTAAAAGTGGAGACCCTTTCCTGGTTGTAGAAAACCAGGTATGGAAGAAAGAAGAAGAAAAATAGAAATGTATGTTCTACAATAATTGGTCATATTGCTATTTCAATGACCAGAAAAACTATATTACATCCTGTCAAAAGATCATAAATGTAGTAAAGATCATTATTAAAAAATAAGAGATGTCTTTTTTTCTATAGAATAGAAAGAACATATAAAGATAAAACTTTAGTGTCTCTCCAAATATTAATTAAAACAATATAATTAAGATGTCTTTTTATAGTATATTAAGGTTTGTTAATTACTCTTTTTAAAAGAACAACACCTGCAAGAGTAGTAAGATGAAAAATTTTCTCATTTATAAATTTATATCTGTTAATCATATATGAATATTTGCTTTTTAAAGAAAGATTTTTCTTAAAAATAAATCAAAATACCAAAAGCATATTTGTTATGGTATTTTGATTTTATATATGACATAGTATTAGGACAATGTTTGGGACTCTGAGATTATGCTTACATGCTTTTTTATATATAATTATTAAAACATATCCTTCATGTAATCTTACAGATTTTTTGTCTTCATTAATACATGATTATAAATTTTCTTTTATATTTTAATATAAAACTGAGTAGAAGCATTTTACTTGACCCAATTATCAACATAAATACAGGGGAAGAGATTCTTCTTCTCTTCTTCAAACATTACATTTATATTTTATCTATTTCAGGACACTGAACACAGTTGCATTGATGATAAACGTTTACTAGACTACTTACCCCACAATTAACATGGGTTTTAGATTTTGAATGCTGAATAGGAAACATGTTGAATGCTGAATAGGAAAATGAAAAATTTAAGTAAAGTCTGAAAATATATGAGAAGAGGTAAAACATAGATAAAAAACCAGATATATTCATTTTCCAAACAGCTATAAGGCAGAATGCAGTTGTCAAAGTTGTGGCATTTAGATAATCACTACTTGAGTTTTGAGCAGCTATGATAGCCTGGAATGGTCAAAGATTTTATGCTTCTAAGCTTTAGCATTCTACAAACCACACTACTGAGTCCCTGTCTTCATGAATTTAAAAACAAAGACAACAACAACTCTCCCTAGAGCTTATTCAAATTAACTGAAATCCTAAGGAATCCTTAAACCAGAGTAGATTTAATAGTTGACTCATTCGTCAAGGTCTTTAGACTTAGCCTGAATGCACAGAGTTTCCTGATAAAATAAGGCACTTTCCTTACTTTTTCACCTGAAACTCTTGCTTAAAGATCTGGGTAAAAAATTACTTTCTTTACGTAGGAGGAAACATGTGGGGTTTGGAACCAGAAAAGGAAGGCTATGAGTCACTACTTACTAGCCTTATGTTTTTGACTAACTTTATAAGTTTCCCAGGCTAACAGAACAAAGTATCACAAAGTGGGTGGCTTAGTACAAGAGAAAGTTTTTGTCTTAACAGTTCTGGATGCTAGAAGTTCACAAGGCAGGGCCATGATCCACTGAAACCTGAAGGGAAAACCTTCCTTGCTTATTTCTAGCTCCTAGTGGTTGGACAGCAACCTCTGACATTCCTTGTCTCACAAATGCATCGCTCCAATCCTCTACCTTTAAATGGCATTCTCCATGTATGTCTTCCCTCTGTGCATGTCCGTCTCTGTGTTCAAATTTCCCTTTTATATGTCATATTGAATTAGGGCCTACCCTAAGAGTCTACTTTTCATTTGATTACCTCTGTGAAGACACTATTTCCAATTAAGGTCATATTCTGAGGTACTTGGAATTAAAACTTCAACATACCTTTTGGAAAGGACATGATTCAACCCAAATGCCAACTAAGCTTCAGTTTCTTCATCTGTAAAATGCAAATAATATTGTCTGGAGTATGACTAAGAGCAAAAGAAATAAGCTATGGAGAACCAACTAGCATAGCAGCTGGTGTACAGCAGGTGTTCATATTTTTTTTTTCCTTTTCATTTACATTTCTCCAAGATATTTATATACTTTGGTGTTCACATAAAACATGAGCAATTTTCTTTCCATTTATTACATGATAGTCAAACTGCATATCTATTTGTCAGTCTGGTTTCTACTATTTTTGAGATCAGAAATTGTGGCAGAAATTTTTAAATGCTTGATATATAACTTAGTTTACTCATTAAGTATTTATTGATTAAACAGAAGGAGGAATGAACAAATGAATGGGTAGATTTTTTTAAAATGTCTACACTTTACCAAAAAAATACTCCCTTTAAATTTCAGTTTCTCTTAATGGGTCAGAGTTCAGAGAGTACCAGAAGTAATCTAAGGGATATACATGCTTTGCATTGTTATTTCTTCATTTATATTCTTATTCTTGTCACTTGAAAATTTCCTAGTTCTCTGATTGTGAGCTGTAGAGCTCTTTATTTCTTGACAAACTTGGATTTTAAATCCTGTGGTATCTATATTTCCCAAAAGTTTCTTTTTAGAATATGTCAAAATAATTCATTTTTCTCTCAAGTTATTTTGTATTCAAAACATCAACGTTCTTCCCAGAATGGAGTGTGAGGAGAAACCTCATCAGTAAAGATGCTGGTTATAATTGAGAAATCTATCAATCACAGTTAAATGTTATCTCAATCTCTGAGAGGGCCGAGATATGGAACCAATTTACCTTTTCAATAAAAAATATTTCTTTTCCATTTACTATATTTGGTAGAAAAATCTAGTAGTGTCAGTGATTTATTTATGAGAGAAAAACTGTGAACAGTATTCTAATAGAATTTTTAAACACACTCATATTTTTTAATACATCCACCCTAAAGTAATGAAAGAGGAAATGGACTGACTGATTTATAACCAAAAAATTGCTTTGTAATAATGACCTGCATTTTATATCTAGGCTTTATTTAGGGACAAAAAGTTATTCATAATACTGGGATAGCTTGAAATAATTTTTTTATTTTTTTTATTTTTCTAAAGTTGGAAATGGGGAGGCAGTCAGATAGACTCCCGCATGCGCCCGACCGGGATCCACCCAGCATGCCCACCAGGGGGCGATGCTCTGCCCATCTGGGGCATCGCTCTGTTGCAACCAGAGCCATTCTAGCGCCTGAGGCAGAGGCCACAGAGCCATCCTGAGCACCTGGGCCAACTTTGCTCCAATGGAGCTGCAGGAGGGGAAGAGAGAGAGAGGAAAAAGAAGGGGAGGGGTGGAGAAGCAGATGGGCACCTCTCCTGTGTGCCCTGGCTGGGAATCAAACCCGGGACTCCTGCATGCCAGGTCAACGCTCTACCACTGAGCCAACCGGCCAGGACCAAAATAATCTTTTATTATCCTGAATATAAATCTGAAGTTAAGGGAGGAGCAACTAACCCTTTCTCTTAAATTTTTATTTATTGATTTTAGTGAGAAAGCAGAAGTGAGAGAAACATTGGTTTGTTATTCCACTAATTTACGCTTTCATTGGTTGATTTCTTTATGTGCCCTGACCAGGGATCCAACCCACAATCTTGGCATATTGGGATGATGTTCTAATCAACTGAGTTACCTAGCCAGGGCCCACCCTTTTTCTATGTAAATGGCTCTAAGACAGTCTCAGCCTTACTTTTCCCAAAACAATCTGAAAAACTACTTTACCTCCACATATCTCTTTCTAAATAAGTTAGGCAAAGAAAAGGTTTGGCCAGCACTTTTAACAATTATCTGCACTTTTAGCAATATCATTGCTTTTCAGTTTCACAGGGGTTTTTTTTTTGTCCAGTTCATTCAATTTAGAGTTTGATCCACAAAAAGTTGATCCTCCCAACTACTATTTAATAAACCTAAGGACACTTTAAAAGGTATGTTAGGGAAAGGAACCCAAGTTAGTGATGGAGACTGTTTTTCTATATTAATTAATTGCTCATTTGGGGGGGGTGTCTTCTATATAGTCAAACAACTCTGCTCGGAATTACTTATGAGTATCTAAGTGGTGTAAAGAATGAAATGGAGCCAGAAAATTAGACATAGCTTATACCTTAGATGCCACCATGAATGTACAACTATACAAATTGTATTGAATTAAGAGGGAAGAAAGATGGCAACAGAGTAGGCGGACATTCCAACTGCCAGCTCCTAGGACTAAATTGGATTACAACTTAATTTAAGAACAATCATCTTAAAAAACCAACTTTGGAATAAACTAAGAGGAGTCTATAAACAATGATCACAAAAGAAGCCACACAAAGACTGGTAGGAAGGGCGGAGATGTGGAAAGGGCTGCCCCGCTGCCTGGAGTGAGCAGCGGCCTGGAGAGACTCTCACAGCAGAGTGAGTTGCCCTGAGAGGTGTGGGTTCTCAACCCCAGGCCCAGAGCCCCAGCCTAGAGCCCCAGAGCCTAGAAGAGGCACCCAGACAGCATTTAGCTGTGAAAAGAGCCAGGTTTCTGTTTGTGAGAAAGAGACACAGCTCTCAGATGCAGACTCTGTTTTAAAGGGCCTGTGCAGAAAATCTCATTCACAGCCACTTAGCTGGGGCTCTGGCAGGGAAAGCTGAGAGCACTAGAGTTGTGGGGGGAGAGTGTAAAGTTGGAGGCCCAGGGAGAGACACTGTGGGGGACGGCCACTGAAACCCCTATGCTGAGTCATTCTCCAGTACTGCAGTCACCATCGTTATTGAGTGGAGCAATCCCCTCTGAGTGGCATCAATCTGGGAAAAGCAACTGCTCCACCCTCAGGAGTCTCTCCTACCCTTCATGGTGATGGGTCATTCTGAGTGGCCAGGAAGCAAGGGGTGCATCAGTGACTCAGTTTTCTGGTGTTGAGATCCCAGCTCCCCCCTCTCTCCACACACACTCTCCTGAGTCTATGAGGATGCTTCCACCTCACTGGGGAGACTCAATTAAAACTGTGGGAGGCCACACCCACCAGATTCCTTGGGCCTCACCTTAATGAGGTCTATGAGAAAAGTATGGACAGACTGACACCTGGGGCCAAGGGATGGAGCCACATCAACCTTCCTAATCACTAAATTGCCGCAGGCTCTAGACCAGTGGTTCTCAACCTTTCTAATGCCATGACCCCGCAATACAGTTCCTCATGTTGCAGTGACCCCAAACCAAAACATAATTTTGGTGGCTACTTCATAATTTTGGTGCTACAGTTATGATTCGGAATGTAAATACCGGATATGCATTATGTATTTTCTGATGGCTTTAGGCGACCCTGCTGGGGTCACGACCCACAGGTTGAGAACCGCTGCTCTAGACCCTAGCAGAGGTTTTTTTTCAGCAGCTGAGCCCAACAAGCAGCTAGCAGACAGGTTGCAGGAGGCGAAACTCAGAGAAATTTGGCCATTTGAGCAGACTTTATCCCAGGACCAGAGTGGGTAAAAGCCAGCCTAGGAGTGCAGCTGGTATTTCCATGTACACCTGGGGTCAGCAGAGGCAGCCACAAACCCTCAATTGCTGAGGGCCAGTCACGGGCAGTGTCTCCCACTGGTCTGCGCTGGGCTCCTGCTTGAGAGGCCCAAGGATGGCACACCCAGGGGCCAGCTGTGGAAAGCATCAGTTTGAGACCTAACAACCCTTGCTAGAGTGGTATCCTAAGGAAAAGCTCCTCACACTGGGCACAGCTGATGCGAGTGCCACCCTTTGTAATAAGCACTGGCAAAGCTGCTCCTGTTCATTGGATAGGGTGGAGCTTCACAGTCAGCCAGCCTGGGCACTGGATATGCTGTCCTACTAGGCTAGATTCCATAGGGGGAAGGGAGAGAGGCTTGGAGCATGAATAAAATGTGGGTTCCTGTAAGTCTATTGTTGGATCTGGTCCGGGGCTTAGCCACCTTTGTGAGGGGCACAGTTAAACCCAGGAGAAGGCTCTTTCAGTCTTCCTCCCTGAGCCTAAGTTCTCAACAGCTGAAAGAACTTCTGCAGAGTGGGCTGTCGGCCACACTCAATCTGAACCTGCTGCTCACTTTATTGGGGAGAAATAAAATTTTAGTATCCAGCAGTGGCTGAGGGCTCAAGCCCTGGAGTAGGGGCCACATTCCAAGTACCGAGCTCCTGACAAAAAGACTCCTGAAGTAGGGGGTCCCACAAACATTGTATTCACAACCTCAGCTGCCCTAACCCACCAAGCGTTCAACCTGCAGAGGGGTTGGTTGGGGTGAGGCCAATCAGAACCCACACTACGGTCTTACTACAGAAGACTCTGTAGGAAGACCAGGCAGCTGCAAGAGAAGGAGGAGCAGCTGAAAAATGGAGACAAATCTTACAGAGCTTGGGGGTTTTATGGATCTCTTGTCATCCCTAAGCAGGAGGAAGCTGATCCTTATACAAAAGTTGACCCCTCCCACAGTTCCCAGACACAGAAAAAGCAGATACAAACAGTGCAGTAGCTGCAGACTGGTAGCCCACAGTGGGTTACAAACAATAGCTGACACCAAACCAAGAACTAGAGCCAACACTACTGGTAGTGGGTGGCAGACAGCACCAACCCTAAACTCAAATACCTACACAAGAGGCACACCAAAAGGTGGAGTCTAGCAGACACCAGACACTGTGAAGCATGAATACACCCAAGAGAACAGACATTGCACAGTGTGTAATGTACATGATCAAAGGCAAGGTCAACAGAAATATTGTAATAGGGGATTTCAATACCCCACTAACATCAATGGATATATCCTCAAGATAGAAAATTAACAAAGAAACAGCAGCCCTAAATGACATACTAGATCAACTGGATTTAATATATATCTTCAGAACCTTTCACCCCAAAGCAGCAGAATATACTTTCTTTTCAAGTGCTCATGGTAAATTCTCTAGGATAGACCACATGTTAGGACACAAAAAAAGTATAAGTAAATTTAAGAAGTTTGAAATCATATCAAGCATCTTCTCTGACCACAATGGCATGAAACTAGAAATCAACTACAATAGAAACACTGAAAAGTATTCAAACACTTGGAGGCTAAATAGCATGTTATTAAATAATGAATGAGTTAACAATGAGATCAAGGAAGAAAAAAAAATTCCTTGGAAGAAATGAAAATGAACATACAACAAATCACAATTTATGGGACTCAGCAAAAGCAGTCCTGAGAGGGAAGTTCATACCATTATAGGCATACCTCAAGAAGCTAGAAAAAAGATCAAATAAACAATGTAACCATGCATCTAAAAGAACTAGAAAAAGAACTAGAAAAAGCCTAGAGGAAGTAGAAGGAAAGAAATAATAAAGATTAGAGTGGAAATAAATAACATAGAGGCTAAAAAAACAATACAGAGGATCTATAAAACCAAGAGCAGGTTTTTTGAAAAGGTAAACAAGATTGATAAAACTTTAAACAGACTCATCAAGAAAAAAAGAGAGAGGACTCAAATAAATAAAACTAGAAATGAGAGTGGAGAAGTAACAACTGACACAGCAGAAATACAAAGGATTGTAAGAAAATACTATGAAGAACTGTATGCCAAAAAATTGGGACAACCTAGTTGAAATAGACAAATTCCTAGAAACATATAATTTTCCAAAACTCAATCTGGAAGAATCAGAAAACCTAAACAAACCGATTAAAACAAATGATATTAAAAGAGGTATCAAAAAACTCCCAGCAAACAAAAGTCTTGAATCAGATGGCTTCACAGGAGAATTTTACCAAATGTTTAAAGAAGAACTAACACCTATCTTTCTCAAGCTATTTCAAAAAATTCGAGAGGAGGAAGACTTCCAAGTTTCTTTTATGAGGTGAGCATAATCCTCATTTCAAAACCAGATAAAGACACTACAAAGAAAGAAAACTATAGGCCAATATTTCTGATGAACTTAGATGCTAAAATTCTCAACATATTAGCAAACTGGATCTAGCAATACATGAAAAAAAAATTATACATCATGATCAAGTGGGATTTATTTTGGGGAGGCAAGGCTGGTACAATATTTGCAAATCAATCAATGTGATTCATCACAAACAAAAGGAAGGATAAAAATCACATGATTATATCAAAAGATACAGAAAAAGCATTTGATAAAATCTAGCACCTATTTATAATCAAAACTCTCAGAAAAGTGGGAATTCAGGGAACACACCTCAACATGATAAAGGCCATCTATGACAAACCCACAGCCAACATCATACTCAATGGGCAAAAATTAAAAGCAATCCCTTTAAGATCAGGAACAAGGCAGGGGTGCCCCCTTTCACCACTCTCATTCAACATAGTCCTGGAAGTCCTAGCCACAGAAATCAAACAAGAAGAAGAAATAAAAGGCATCCAAATTGGAAAAGAAGAAGTAAAACTATCATTATTTGATAATGATATGACACTGTACACATAAAACCCTAAAGTCTCAGTCAAAAAATTACTAGACCTGATATATGAATTTGGCAAGGTATCAGGATATAAAATTAATATTCAGCAATCAGCGGCATTTTTATACACCAACAATAAACTGTCTGAAAGACAAATTAAGGAAGCAATCCCCTTCACTATTACAATAACAACAACAAAAAATAAAGTACTTAGGAGTAAATTTAACCAAGGAGGTAAAGAACTTGTACTCAAAAAATTATAAAACATTGATGCAAGAAATCAAGGAAGATATAAAAAGGTGGAAGCATATACCGTGTTCATGATAGGAAAAATTAACATCATTAAAATGTCTATATTACCCACAGAAATATATAAATTCAAGCAATTCCTATTAAAATACTAATGGCATACTTCAAAGATATAGAACAAATATTCCAAAAATTTATACAGAACCAAAAAAGAACACGAATAGCCTCAGCAATTTTGAAAAAGAAGAATAAAGTGGGAGATATCACACTCCCTGATATCAAGTTATACTACAAGGCCATTGTACTCAAAACAACTTGGTACTGGCAGAAGAACAGGCATAAAGATCAATGGAACAGAACAGAGAACCCAGAAATAAACGCATGCCTATATAGTCAATTGATATTTGACAAAGGAGGTAAGAGCATACAATAAAGACAGTCTCTTTAATAAATGGTGTTGGGGAAATTGGACAGGTACATGCAAAAAAATGAAACTAGACCATCATTCACAAAATAAACTCAAAATGGATAAAAGACTTAAATGTAAGTTGTGAAACCATAAACATCTTGAAAGAAAACATAGGCCAGTGATTCTCAAAGTGGGTGCCAGGGTGCACTGGTGTGCCCTAGAAGATTTCCAGGTGTGCCCTATGGTATTACAGAAAAATATGTGCCTGTTGGGTTCTAAAAAACCAACAGGGATTTTGGAGTTTAGATTTTTGCAGGACAGAGGTGTGGGGAATTGGCTGTAAACTGACAGTCTGCCCAACCCCCCACCTCACTTGCCTGATTAGGTTGCAAAAGGTTGTTAAACTGTGATGCTAGATTGTTTACACTACCCCCCATGTTCTCTGGAAAGACTGGAGGCAAGTTTCCTCTATCCTTTGTTTGGTGTAAAGTTAAGATGATATGCATGGTGTGGGTTTTCTGTACGCAGCACAATTAAGAGTAAAAAGAGGGATTCTTCAATGTATTGATGAGAAAATGAGAGTTTGCCTTTCAAATATATGCCCAAACATTGAAGAAATCGCTAGGACACATCATGCTCATGTTTCTCATAAACACAGGAATGAAAAAGCTTAATATATTCATGCTAGGACCTGCCAAATTTACTAAATCTTATTAAGAATATATCTGTATATATAAAAAGATAACTTTTTTGTTGTTGTTTTTATTTTTAACCCTTTTTTTATGAATTCTAAAAAGCAAAACAAAAATGTAACATAAAAACGTTTTTTAATGTCAGAACAAATTTAATTTTGTTGTATTTATTTTGTTTAATTACCATAAAAGCATGCTTGGACTTTATATTTTTTTAATATTTGACTTAATTATTATAACATATTTCTTAGAAATTTGTATATAGTACGCCTACAATTATTTGTAGGATTTTAAATGTGCCCCAACTTCAAAAATTTGAGAACTACTGACATAGGTAGTAAACTCTCCAATATCTCTTGTAGCAATATATTTGCTGATTTTTTCCATAGGCAAGTGAAATAAAGGACAGGATGAACAAATAGATTATATCAAACTAAAAAGCTTTTGCACAGCAAAAGACACCATGAACAAAATATAAAGACAACCCACACAATGGCAGAACATATTCACCAATAAGTCTGATAAAGGTTTAATAATCAAAATTTATATAAAGAACTTGTAAAACTCAACACCAGGAAAGTAAGCAGTCCAATTAAAAAATGGGCAAAAGAACTGAATAGACACTTTTCCAAAGAGGACATACAAATGGCCAATAAGCATATGAAAAAATCTTCAACGTCACTAATCATCAGAGAAATGCAAATTAAAACCACAATGAGATATCACCTCACACCTGTCAGAATGGTGCTCACTAACAAAACAACACAGAACAAGTGCTGGTGTGGGTGAAGAGAAAAGGGAACCCTCCTGCACTGCTGGTGGGAATGCTGACCGGTGCAGCCACTGTGGAGAACTGTATGGGGTTTCCTCAAAAAATTAAAAATGGAACTGCTTTTTGACCCAGCTATCCTACTTTTAGAAATATATCTAAAGAACACCAAATCACTGATCTAAAGGAAGATATACACCCCCATGTTTATTGCAGCATTGTTTAATTTTAACTAACATAGGGAATCCTATACATCCAAAAGAGTGCTGGTCAAAAAACTATTTTGAATATGCATATCTGTATAGTCATCTTCATAATACTGATGTTATTATAACACAGTAATGACTTTCTCTATGGGCCTCATATTAATTACAACAAACTATCACTAGATTATATAAAATACTATAGAATACTCAAATTTAAGTACTATATAAAATACTATAGAATACCTATTATCTATTAGACACCATGCTATAAGCAGGTGATTCTGAGATGATTAGGGCATTGGATCTGCCCTCACCTTCTAGAGAGGGCCACTTTATGAATCACTATCCTGTTACTTTAGAGTCATTCTAGTATTGCCAACTACATCTGACCCCCATATTTGAAATGATCTCTGAAGAGTTCCTTTGAGGGTGAAGTAGGTCTATGATTTTGTGAGGGTGGTAAACAGAGGCTGCCAATCATATAGAAGATTTTAAAAAGATACAAGATCTTTTTTTTTTTTAATCAAGTGAGAGGCAGAGAGGCAGAGAGACAGACTCCTGCATGTGCCTCAATGGGGATCCACCCAAGAACTCCCATCTAGAGCTGATGTTCTGCCCATCTGGGGCTGCTGCTTTGTTGTTTGGCAACAGAGCTATTTTAGCACCTGAGGTAAGGCCATAGAGCCATTCTCTGCACCGGGACCAGCTTCCTCATTTGAGCCATGGCTATGGAAGTGGGGTGGGGGAAGGTGGAGAAGCAGATATTCACTTCTTCTGTGTACTCTGACCAGGAATTGAACCAGGACTTTCACAAGTCAGGCTGATGCTCTACCACTGAGCCAACTGGTCAGGGCCAGATAGAAGATCTTTAATGGAACATAAATCCATTTGGTGACGATAGTGAGATGGAGAGCCTGAGTGATAGGCTGGTGGAGCATGTAATTAATGAATTCCATGTGTGAGCCTGGTCAAGTTATTTTCTCTTATTAGTTTCCATATCAATAAAATAAATGGTTTTGGCTGGATAATAACAAAATAGTAGTTATTGTTTATTGTGTGACCTCAATGTTGTTAGGTTCTTTCACATACATTAATTCACTTAATTCTCACAACAAACTTATAAAGTGGTATCTTTCTTTCCCTCTTTGGTTCAAGAAATTTGAGATGATTTATAAACTATATAAAATCCCAAAGATAAGAAGAGCTAGACATAGAACTTCAACCTTGTTCTTCCTGACTGATTACTTAGACATCTCCTGTGATAGTTCCAATCCTTAATGTTCTTTGATCTCTGAACCATCTTGGAATGTTCCCTTAATTATTTTGTGGGGAATGCAGCAAAGCCAGGGAAAAACCAAGGATCCAGGCTATGCCCCTTTATGAATATCATACTTTTGAATGAGCTCTAAAATGGCAGGGAATTTTGTCATCAATCTTCACACTGACTTTTTTGCAATATTTCCTAGTTTTCTAATTAGTAGGGAGGTCCACTTTTTGATTTTTGAAAATGATCATTTGCTTCAAAGCTCTCAACAGAGATCTTCCCTTAGCCTCTGATATTTCAACATCTCTTCTGGGGTGTTTAATTTTTAATTACTTAACATTTTTGAAGCTTCCTCTTTTTTATTTTATTTTAGTGAGAGAGACAGAGAGAGGAACAGAGACAGACGGGCAGGAAGGGAGAGAGATGAGAAGCATCAATTTTTCATTGTGGCATCTTAATTGTTCATTGATTGCTTTCTCATATGTGCCTTGACTGGCAGGTTCCAGTAGAGCAAATTACCCCTTGCTCAAGCCAGTGACCATGGGATTATGTCTGTGATTCCACACTCAAGCCAGTGACCCTGCACTCAAGCTGGTGAACATGCACTTAAGCTGAATGAGCCTGCACTCAAGCTTGTGACCTTGGGATTTCAAGCCTGGGTTTTCAGCATCCCACGCCAATGCTCTATCCACTGTGCCACTGCCTGGTCAGGCTGAAGCATCCTCTTTTGAATTCGTGTCAAACCGAGGGCTAAGTAAACCTATTGCATCAATTCATTCCCTTGTCTTATATGCAAACAGCCAAAATGAATCCCATAATGAGCCATGACTTTTTACAGCTCTGGTATTCCACAAGTTGTCCCCACTTCTGGAAGCAATACCATTCTTTCTGTCATTTCTTACATGGCAAAATTCTCCTTATTCTTTATGATTTATACAATCCTCTGAGAAGTTCCCAAAGTATCCTCCATCTTAGCTCTATTCTAGCCCTCATTTCATTGTATTATATGCTGCTTTTCTCTTTTGCTCATTATAGGTTACCTAAAAGCAGATTTTTTATTAATCAGTTTCTCTTTTTCACTTGGTAAAATTTTGGTACAGCCTAACATGGAAGAGCTTTGATCTGTAGTCAAAATTTCTAAGGTTAAACTGTACCTTTGCTTAGCTGTGTGCCCCTTGGATAATTTCTTAATTTTTCTTAGCCTCATTTATTCATCTGTGAAGAGTAGATAATAAGACAACTTACCTCAAAAGGTTTTTGTGAGGATTAAAAGGAAATAGTCTATGAGAATTATTTGGGATATTTTCTGGCACACACTGAGAATTCAATGAATGTTATTATGGGTGTTGGCAAAAGTAGGTTTACAGTTGTAATACAAATAACAATAATTAACAAATAATACTATAAGTATAAACTCTCATGTACTCACAACTGTAAACCTACTTTTGCCTACTTCTGTAATATTAGGTGCTCAAATGTTGAATAAAGAATAAATAAATTTGCTTACTAATTAAGAAAATATTGATATGTATTGAGGTTTACTCTAATCTAGGTACATTTCTAAGATGTGGGAAAGCAGCATTGACTACATTTGTGCCACTCCCCGATTTATCTTAAATAAGGTATGGCCACTAGGTCACAATCGGACTTATTTACATACCTGAGTGAGGCAAGGGATACATCTATATCTTTAACTCGAGGAAGGGCAAATACAAAGACCCTAATACTAGAGCATTCTGGCTTCTTCATAAGAAAAGCACAAGTAAGCAACTTGTTTGGTAGAAGAAGAATGATGGGAAGGGAGTTTAGGTGGGGAATGTTAGGAGGAGAGGATGAGCATGACAGTGGGACAGAGCTTTAGAGCTTTTGGCCCTGTAAGCACCATGGAGTTTATTCTAAGTAAGATGGAAAACCACTTCAGATTTTGAAATGCAATTACAATTACAGCATGAACTGACAATAATTCAATTAAGACTAAATAATTGGGAAGAGGGGCAGCTTCAAATTGACAACCAAGTGTCTAGTGGCCAGCTGATGAAAATAGTGCATTAAAAGAGATAGAGGTCAGGAAAAGGTGATGTATTGAAAAATGCAATATTAAAAGTAAAACTAGATTGACCTTGTGAAAAGCAAAATTAAGACAAAGGCATTGTGACTGATACAAGATTTTAAGTGTATTTATGCATGCCTGGGTATAATTATCAAGCAATCACCACCTAGAAAAACTTTCACCATTTATTTTCCTTCTGGAGCCCCTACTTTGAAACATTTTATTTACTAAAAATAATTTATAATGAATTCATGCTGCCATATATTATTTACAAAAGCCATAATTAACCATCAACATGAACTTCTGATAGGTGAGAGCAAACCACGGGCCTCCCCTCCCAGAGTCACCATTCTAGCCAAAAGTAAATAAATCCCTGATTTTCATCAATCTGTGCTACCTTATTGCAAGTATCATATGCTATCTCTTAGGTTCTTTGAAATACTGGAAATAACTTTTATAATTTAATTACTTCTTTGGTGAAATCCTAGGCATCTATGGATTATAAATTTGAGACTAAATACTCATGTAAACCTGCAAATATGAACCGTGCCTTATATAATACACTATTTATGCATTAAATTATAGTATGCATGCAATACACTGTATCTCTAGAATATATGCCCATATTTTTTATATAATGCTCTTAAATAAGGTCACAGGTTCTGGGGTGTTAGGATGTGAACAGATCTTTTGAGGGCCCACCATTCAGCTCACTACAGGTATATGAAATTGGACTGGATTGCTGTTAGGCTGCATCACTTGTTAGATATCTAGTATTATTATGTTAATATGAGAGATTCCATAAATGAAAGCCCTTGTTACCCAGTCAACAAAGCATTGTCATTTCTTATTGGTATATAACTATGTGAGTAAGTCACGGGGTCTACTGGGAGCACAAATGTATCATGTGTCAGCATCCCATTAGGAGATAAAGCCCGACTGTGTTTTTATGTTTCATCTGCTGATCTTTCAAAATCTTGTGGGGAAAAGAAACTGTTTCCCTTGCAGATGAATCCTTCTCAATGAGAAGAAAGTTATGAGGTCAGGAAGGGTGGAATAATAAAGCAGAGGTACATATTCCCAAAGATAGGGCAATATTCATTTCTGAGAGGCCTGAAATCAGAAGCCTGCCAGAGAGCAGAGGACATGCCCACCTGAACCAGGAGGAAGTTTATTAAAGAGGTCAGATCATCTGAAGGACTGTCTTAGGGAATCTGACCTTGAGCGCAGGGCTCCTTTCATCTCTCTCAAGAGCTCATCCACAGGCATTTATTAAAACCTGTTGGCCCTGGCCGGTTGGCTCAGCGGTAGAGCGTCGGCCTGGCGTGCGGGGGACCCGGGTTCGATTCCCGGCCAGGGCACATAGAAGCGCCCATTTGCTTCTCCACCCCCCACCCCCTCCTTCCTCTCTGTCTCTCTCTTCCCCTCCCGCAGCCAAGGCTCCATTGGAGCAAAGATGGCCCGGGCGCGCTGGGGATGGCTCCTTGGCCTCTGCCCCAGGCGCTAGAGTGGCTCTGGTCGCAGCAGAGCGATGACCCGGAGGGGCAGAGCATTGCCCCCTGGTGGGCAGAGCGTTGCCCTGGTGGGCGTGCTGGGTGGATCCCGGTCAGGCACATGCGGGAGTCTGTCTGACTGTCTCTCCCCGTTTCCAGCTTCAGAAAAATACAAAAAAAAAAAACCCAAAAAAACAAACCTGTTAAATGTTAGAGACTGAGATGTGCAAATGAACAAAAGACAGTCCTGGTCCTTAGGGAATATGGAGCCTGGAGCAGGGCAGGACTGGAATGGGCGTTGGGGCCCAGGGGAGAAAAATACACGTTTAAATTTTATTATATATTGTTTTTCAGAAGAGCAAAATGTGGGGAGGAGTGGTAGAGACAAAGAGCAAGATCTCAAGACAACTAAGAACTTAAAATATATATCAAAAATCCTGGAAATACCCTTATATCTATGTAATATATGAGTTAGAAGTTAAATTATATTGGTTCTACATGTTTGGTAAACAAGAATTTTTGAGCATCAAAATAAGGCAGATAAAATAACTGGCATGTGTTGACAAGTAAAATCAAAGGCATTTATGGTGACTGGCTTGTTCATTTTATCTTCCCTTGACTGACATTGGAGAGATTTCAGTGTTGGGCCATTTTGATGAAAGACAATACACAGGGCGTTTGAAACAAGAGTGTTTCTCCAGTGACTTCCTAGGAGGTGAGACATACTTTATTACTTTATTAGCTATCCTCAAACTGTGAGAATATTTATATATCACTCCAACAGTTCTTTTCAAGAGATTATCTCACTAGGGTATAGAAGTAAGCCTTGCATCTGGGAGAGAAAGATTTTTTTTAAAGCCCTTCATTATTTTTGTCTGTTTTCTTTTTAACTTTCTAGGCAGAGGCAAACCTACATTCCTATAATAAAGATAACAACGGACTTGGGGTTGGGAAATGTGGCATACATTTTGAGCTTTGTCACATATTAGCTTTGTGACCTTGTGCAAATCACTTAATCCTACTTAAATATCATCTTCCTCGGCTAAAAACTGGGTCACTTAGCATGGGGCAGTTAAGAGAAATTAAAACACACTACCACATTTGAAAGTGTTAAGGGATCCACACCAGATCAGGCTAATATAGAGGACAATCAGTTACTATTGTTAACAAAAAGAAACAGCAAGTATTTTCAGGTGCTTATCATTATTTTTGAACACCTCTCATGGCCAGTAACAGCCTTTATTTTGTTTGTCTGTTTTTGTAATTTAAGAGTTACTTTCAGGATTTGAGGGAGTTCATCTAATAGGTAAAGAATACCGGCTTGGAAGCAGATGCCAGAGTTCAGGGTCTAGCTGGTCCATTTCCCAGCTGTGAGAGTTTGCACAGCTTCTCTGTGCCACAGTGTCCTCCTCTGTATAACAGAGATGTCTATGAGAATTATGTAACAACATGAATAGTACATAGAGGTTTTTCAGGCATGTAGTGTTGCCCAATTAGTATTAGCTAATAGCAGTCATTGTAAAGTTAAACCGACAGGCTGTAACAGCCAGGACGTCACAGCTGGTCACATACCAGCCTCCCACCAAAGCCCACAGGAACCCCCTCTGGCTGTCCGTGCTCCTATTCTGGCTCTATTTAGACCTGTTACTAGTGCCATGCCTGGTCATAAAAAGAGTCTGGGAGCGAGATTAAGAGAGACTAGGAAAAAGAATGGGGGACATAGACTACAATGCTATTTCATCACGATACAATAGACTTGAGAAGGCAAAGGGCTGGGCCAGAACTTGGCGCTCTGACTGCTAGTGTTTTATATTATCAGTCATGATTTATATGATTTTAAAATGTCTCAGCCTCTTTGCAGCTGTTTTTACTTATCTGCACATTTTACATTATTGTAATTACATAGCGCATATGATAAAGTTTTATGATTTACAAGGGAGAAGGACAAAATAACTTGATAGTGAAGACAAGAGCTGTGGAATCAAGCAGATACGGATTAAATCCCAGCTTTGCCATTTCCTACCTTTGTAATCTGGGTGATTCACCTGACTTCTGTGTGTGTCAGTGTCTTCATCTGATGAGTAGTGATTAAGAAATGTTTCTCATGGAATTATTAAAGACTTAATAAAATTTTATATGCAGCTACACATAGTTACACAACCTCATAGCAGAAAACATGGCAGCTCATAAATGCCAGTTTTAAAAACATCTCACATGCTCTTTGCTGTACATGATCCATACCATTTGCACATGATTCCACTATGACTAAAAACAGTATTATCTGAGGGGACTGAAAACAAAAGGCGAGACTAGTGAGAGTGTGGTATAAAAAACAATTGCACCAAATATACAGAGATACTGTACTAACTGTGGTTATCAAAATGAGATAAAGCTCAGGGCAAGGTTTTTTATTTACCCATTTCCATATTTTAGTATTGTCTGCAAATATTATCTTTAATACTTGAGCAAATAATATGTGCAGATAAAAATCATCATGAACATTGCTTGTCTGGAGTGCTATTTGAAATAACATAAACTTCCTGTTCCCACTCATCTGATGGCTACAATAGAGAATATTGCCCCCCAAAAGCTCAGGTTTTCTCATGATAAAAGATGGAATAAATTAGGCTTTGTAGTAACATGAATAAATATCATCTCTGGTTTGGTCGGTAGAGATGGCATCCTCGCTACCGTTCCTGCTGCAGTCTCTTTCTTCTGCACGTCATCTTCCCCAGATAGCCCCCAGCCCAGATCAGCTAGCTATTTTCCTGTGAACTTGAAAATGACTGCCCAAAGCATAAAAATAAGCTAATTTTAAGGCCTATTTTCAAAAGTAATATGGCCTTAAATTCCATTTCAGCTTCTCATCCTATTATGCCTCCTTTTATTACTGTATTTTATTTTCTAGGCATATTGGAGCATAATCCCCAAACCTTTGATTGTTCTCTCCCTCTGACTGGCATGCATAATTAGTCCCTTATGATTTGCCTGTGAAAATCCCTTTTATGTTTCAGATTAACCTAACATACCTCCAAAGAGTAGATTTTTAAACTGATTGGCCAGATTTCAGGATATCCACTGAATGGTTGCATAACCAAAAGTGAGGTTAACACCAACGCCTGTGGCTACCTCTTCTCTCCACTCTCCAAGGAAGCCCATCAGCCTTGCTTTCTTGGTTGCCTTTCTTCGGTAATTGAGAGCTCTCATCATCACTTTGAACTTGGCAACCAGCTATTGGTAAGATTTAGACTTTAAGGTAGAAAGTCTTGCTTGAGAATATTGAGTCCAGTTCACATGGTCTGATCCAGCTTTTCCAAAGTTTCATTAGCAGCTATAGGCACTAGCCCAACTAAAATTAAAGTAGAACTTTGATTTCTCATTTGTCATTGTTCATTGAGCATATAATTGCCTTGAAAGCCTCAAGAAAAATAGATAATTTATAAGACATGGTTCTTCTAGCAAGCCTGGGTTCCTCTGGCCAAATACTATTTAATCACAATTTTAAACTCATCTTACATTTATACTTAACATATTAGCAAAGTTGGCATCTTGTTCTTGCTCATCTACCTGCTTCCACAGTGAAGCTATGTGTGAGGTTAACTGGGTCCCAAGGCCTGTTCATATCATTCTCTTTTTCCCTGCGGCTGAATGGCTACATTGACTTGCCATCCTTACTTCCTTCAACTTTGTATATACTTTAATTTTCTCTTCATTCTAAACCAGACGGTTCTTTAGAAAGAGATTCTTCCCCTACCCCCATCTCCACCTAAAACACATGTGAACACACAGACTCTGTTTCAGTCCCTTGCTTCTATCCTTCAAGGTAGATATTACAACTTATATTTTTCTTTCTTTCTTTCTTTCTTTCTTTCTTTCTTTCTTTCTTTCTTTCTTTCTTTCTTTCTTTCTTTCTTTCTTTCTTTCTTTCTTTCTTTCTTTCTTTCTTTCTTTCTTTCTTTCTTTCTTTCTTTTTGGTCTATCCAATGGATGTTTCTCAGCCTCCCGCACTGGCACATAAGCTCCAGGAAGGCAGAGGGTGTGTATCTCACTCACTTCTGTGTGCACAGTTCCCACAGGAGCGTGTAACATAGGTAAGCAGCAAACAACAAAAAATTCTTACCTGGTATCACGTGCCTAGAACCCTGGAGTGGCGAGGCCAGGATATTCAATAATAGATATTTTGAAGTGAATAAAATGTTTCCTGCTCTTTGTCTTTCTTTTGCCTCTAGAAAGGGTGTGTTTACATCTTTTTTCTTTTAATTGTGGTAAAATATAACAAAATTTACCATTTTAAAGTGAAAACTTCAGTGGCATTAATTACACTTACAAGCTTGTCAATCATCCTATTTCCAAAATCTTTTTACTCTAAACAGAAACATTTACCCATTTAGCCATAACTTCCCATTCCACATTTCCTCAATCTCTGCTACTTTCTAACCTACTTTCTTTCTCTACCAATATAACTATGGTATATATAAGCAGGATCATAAAACATCTAACAGCTTATTTATCTTAGCATAATGTGTTCAAGATTCATCCATGTTATAGCATGTATCTGGGCTTCATTTTTTGTGGCTGGGTAATATTCCACTGTATAGATATACACAACATTTGGTTTATACATTCATTTGTCAATGGACACTTGTTTAGCTATTGCAAAATAATGCTTTTATTAACAGTGGTGTGCAAGTATCCTTTTTAGTCCCTGTTTTCAATACTTTAGGGTACATAACTAGAAGTGGAATTTTTGGGTCATATGGTAACACTATGTTTAACTTTTTAAGGTATTGTAAATCAGAATAAATATGCTCTATTACTGATTTACTGATGTTAGTCTGACTACTCATAAAATAGAGCTAAGTAAGAATGTATTAACAAAGTAAGTTTAAGGATTTCCATAAAATATTAAATATAGTTTGTTGCTCTTATAACCATGATTCAGTATCGCTGGTTTAGTGATCACAGTTACATATTCTGTAACAAATCAATAGTATACAATCAATGCTGTGCTTTCACCTCTGGCCAAGTTCTAATTAAAGTTTAAAGGCCTGTTATCCTCTAGCTGACACACATTGAGGGTTAATGTTCGAACAAGAATAACAACCACTTCTTCTCATTCTCACTACCCTGGGGCTTGCAGTTGATCTCTGCTCAAGGCCAAGCAGGCAATCTGACTGTAGTACTCTGTGGACACTTATTACATAAAACAAATATCCTAAGTTTATAAGTTACTTTTCAGCTTCAGTTCCTGTAACAACATGGAGACATATTCTGGATTTCAGATGTGCCAGTTCCAAGAAATATGGGACCTTCATCCATTTATCTGAACAGATTATGCAGAATCCCTTTCGCAAAGACTCTCAACCCCCACCTTTGGATTCCTTTGCTCTAGTTTTGCTAATCACCCCTTCTCTCTTTTTATAAAAACCCTGCCTGCACCAGAAGGAAGAGGTGGGTTTTGAGGACAGGACTCCCCCCACCCACACCTTCTCAGATGGCTGGCACTTGAATAAACCTTTCCATCTGACCAACACCCGTGTTGTGTAATTGGTTTTCATGGCGAGAGGCAGCCAGATCTGCGGGTCATTTTTCCCGTTTCAGTGCTGCCAAACTGTCTTCCACGGCAGCTGCACTGTTTTACATTCTTGTGGGTGTAGTTGACATTGGCTTTTTCACTTCAGCTGAGATTGTGAGGAGGGGATGTATTAGAAAAAAAGCTTGAAACAATTCCTCATAAATGTATCTACAATTGTGGGACAGTTAGACAAAGAGAAACATTACCACTTATGCCATCTGAATCAGTGGCCGTTATAAGCAAAAACATGACAAACCAGTAGAGGTTATTTCAAGTGAGAACCCCATAATTGAAATATCTAGGCACATGAATAAACAGCCACATAAATGGGCTCATAAAACAAAGTGCAGACTATATTTCATTTTCCGTTTCAAATGAAAGTACTAAAATCCCATGCAACCTGAAATATAAGAACAATTTGGAATTCCTGGTCCCTGTCCTTTTTGGTAGCTAGGGAGTGGGTAAAGAAAGAGACATTCAAAGTCCTCCTCACTCTTAAGGATTAAACTTTATACTGGAATAAGCACATATCCTAAAATAACAAGTAAACACCTTCTGTCATAGTTGGAACAAATGGTTTCCTTTGTAAATAGAAACGTTCTTTCCCCCGCTACTTCTTGAATTTTCCATATGACTCACCTGCCCTCAAAAAGATAAAAAAAGATTAAAATCTACATGTAGAGTCTAATTGCAATAAAATGGACTGGCATCCATCATGTGCACAGCCCAGCTCCAGCGCAGGGATGACTGGCTTGGCTCTCTGAGGAGTCCTAAGGAAAAGAATTATTTTTAACAAGTCCTTCGCCTACATAGCTCTGCCACTGCGTAGCTCGTGTGGGTGTCTATATCTCTACTGTTATTTATTTATCTGTGTTTCTTGCTCATTTCCTATTGAAAATATAATAATAAAATAAGCCTGGTGAAATTAAAACAAACATTTGAAAGCATATACATTTTTGGCTTCAAAGGTAAAGTTTTTTCTCACTTAGAATTCTCTATGCTTTTCTCTCCATATGATTGTCAGAGTGGGTAGTTCATTCGTATATCGACAGTTCATTATTTAGTCAGTTAGTGTACGGAGCCTTAGCTTTTATCCTGGCTCTACTTATAAGCTGTGTGATGTTAAATGAGCCACCAAATCTATCTGGGCTATGTTTCCTTATTTGTAAATTGAGGAGGTTGAACTAGATTGTTGGTTTACACATTGTGTCATCTCAGAGATTAAAATTAGATGTGAGAAATTGGTAAATTTAGGGGGCTCTGAGTTCCTTATACTCACTTCAAACACAATGATTTTATCTGTAATTGTTTTCATGTTTTTGGGGGTCTGTACACAATTTTGTTTAAAGAGAAGAAAATGTTTTCTTATTGAAAACAGTGGTAGGGAACCTACAAATATGCATTATTTAGTAACAATCAATTCTTTGTTGATTTGTAAGTATAAAATTCCTTTATTTTCTTTGTATAAACCTGCTAATATGACAGCATCTACAAGCTGGGGATGCAAAGCTTTAATTTCTGGGGAGGTTCAGAGGAGCCTGTGTCTGCATCAATTCCTAAAACAACCAAGATGGAGAATGGGGGAGAGAGTATGTACAATTTGAGATTGTCAAGTACAGGTCACAATTCTATTCTCTAGTAGTATTTTTTTTGTATCAATACATATTTAACTATACATTCATTTTGGTATAAATAAAATAATGATAATGTTAAATTGATAATTTACTATCATCAAACAAATCATGTTTATTATTTTCATAAAGGGTCTGACTTATCCTAAGAAACCAATTTTTTTTTTAAATTTATTTATTTATTTTTTATTCATTTTAGAGAGGAGAGGGAGAGACAGAGAGAAAGAGAGAGAGAGAAGGGGGGAAGGAGCTGGAAATATCAACTCCCATATGTGCCTTGACCAGGCAAGCCCAGGGTTTCGAACCGGCGACCTCAGCATTTCCAGGTCGACGCTTTATCCACTGTGCCACCACAGGTCAGGCCTAAGAAACCAATTTTCTCCCTCCTATTTCATGGAAATAACTTTAGACTGGAAATTAAGATGCTCTGTTTCTGGTCATGATTTCCTAAGTTGACTCTACAGTTAAAGACTGGCATTTGCCCTTTAAACATTTTTTCTATGTCTCTACGCTGTCACATTTTTTTACATAGTATTATATAACTATAACAAATTAAAACATTAATAATAGTAATGTGAAAGTAAATGTTTAAAATTTGGGCACTATGACCATATAAGAAAAAGACCTACAAAAGAAAATTCCACCATAAGAAAAAAATATATATATATTATCTCTGATTAACATGTATGTAATTAAGAATGATATATCAGCTTCTTATATTTTTGTCAAAGATTATCTTACATTTATAATCCTTCAAGTTGGAAACATCCATATTGTTTATTTTCTCTAACATTTAGCTTAACATGTAACCTTTCCTTAGTATCTCTGACAGATTATAGCTAAATTCAGCACAAACAACTCCAACTATAGGAAAGATATTATGTTATCAAACAGATCAATTTGTTTAAAACAACAACAAACAAGCAACAATCACTCAATAAAATGCCCTGCTCTGGATGTGTTTTTTTCTGTCTTCAGACACAGCATAAGCTTTATCCATTGACCCCATCATCCACATGCAAGTCCTTTGTTTAATGGAGGCTAACATGTTCCCAGAGCTGCCTGTATGGGCACACAACCTAGGAGTGTGACCTAGAATGGCAGCATTCTTAATTTACTCTTCCACTGTCACTGACCTAATAGTCTTAATAACTTTTGAGCAATGGTCCCACATCTACATGTTCACTGGGCCTTACAAACTATGTAGTCAGTTCTGTATTTTGTCTTAAACCATGTATTCTCAAGCTTAAAAATGACAGTTTCTATATTCACAATTACTTGTATTTAAATAGATTGCATTCTTTTGTCTGTCAATGACCCCAGTAGGAGGTGGTGCCCAGAATTAAACATAGCCACTTAGTTGTGGTCTGATCAGTGAGGAAATCAGAGGCATAATTATGTCCCATGGTGATTATCTCCTGTGGCTCCCTATCTCCATCCCCTCCAGATCCAGTCTCTACATGTTCTGTGCCCAAGAAGGCTAACACTGAGTAGGGCAGCAATTGGGGTCCCTTCTTGCCAGGCTTTCAGCTGGGTTTGGCTAGTGGTTGGCAACAGGGACGTAGAGTCTAGAAGAGGGCTCAGGATGCTTTTTCTCCTTCATTTCCATCTCAGAACTGTTCCTCTAATACAGCGGTTCTCAACCTGTGTATTTCCGATGGCTTTAGGCGACCCCTATGTTTTGGTGGTTCGACCCCCGCTGGGGTCGCGACCCACAGGTTGAGCACCGCTGCTCTAATAGAATCAGCGCCCATCCCTGACCAGACTTCCCACCGTTTGGCCCCTTTTTCACAATTCCATATCTCACTGGGTTTATAGCACAATTTTTCCCTGTTCTTTCAGCTCTCTATATAAAGTATTCTTCTAAGACTGGGGAATATGGTAGTGACCAAGCACATAAAATTTGTTATCATAATGAAGCCTATATTCTTGCAAGGAGTGACGAATAATAAGCCAGAGAACTCTGAGCAGCTAACTAACATAAGAGACAATTGAGAAGGATCACTCTGGCTGCTGTACTGAGAATATACAGCCAAAGCTAGAGGCAGAATCAGGGAGAACCATGAGAATAATCCAGGTAAAAGGTCATGGCATCTCAGACCAAACAGAGGCAGTGGGGAGGCTAAGGCCTCAGTACATGTCTTTACCCTATTCCATTGAATCCAAAGGTGAGATTCATACTCCACCTGCATCTCACTGGTTTACTTCAAACATGGTGTGAAAAAAAGCATAGTGAATTTTAAAAGGTAAATAATACTTACCTCAGCAGGACAAGAGAAATAATTTTCTTTGTTCTTAATAAAAGGCAAATATAAAATCTTTTATTAACTTTTTCTTTCTGTCTTATTTTACTTTGCAAGATGTTCTCAAGATTCATTCACTCACAGATACAGACAACAGAGTGGTGGTTACCAGAGGGGAGGGGGTGGGGGTAGCAAATGGTAAAGGGAGTTAAATATATGGTGATGGAAGGAGATTAGACTTTGGGTAGTAACACACAGTACAATATACAGATGACATATCATAGAATTATACACTTGAAACTCAGATACTTTTATTAACCAATGTCACCCAATAAATTTAATTTTAAAAAGCCTTTTATTGAGGCCTGACCTGTGGTGGCACAGTGGATAAAGCATTGGCCTGGAATGCTGAGGTTGCCGGTTCAAAACCCTGGGCTTGCCTGGTCAAGGCACATATGGATGTTGAAGCTTCCTGCTCCTCCTGTCTCTCTCCCTCTCTCTCTCTTTCCTTTCTCTAAAATTAATAAAGTCTTTTTGAAAAAGCCTTTTATTGAATTGTTCATTAAAAATTATCTAAAATAAGACCTTGACCAGTTGGCTCAGTGGATAGAGTGTCGGTCCAGCATGCGGACGTCCCAGATTTGGTCCCCAGTCAGGAAACACATGAGAAGTCACCATCTGCTCCTCTTCTCCTCTCTCTCCCCCTTTTATCCCTCTTTCCTTCCTACAACCAGTGGCTTGGCTCAATTGGTTTGAGCTTCAGGTCCAGGCACTGCAGATAGCTCAGTTGGCCCCAGTGTCAGCCTCAGGTGCTGAGGATAGCTCAGTTGATTGAATCATCAGCCCCAGAAGGGGGTTGCTGGTGGATCCTTGTCAGGGTGCATGCGGGAGTCTGTCTCTCTATCTCCCCTCCTCTCACTTAAAAAATTATTTAAAATGAAAAAGGAGATGACCATCATTTTTAATTTGTCTTGATGTTCAGGTAAAGGTTAGAAAATATTCAGATAATCAAGGTTTGCTCAATAAAATTTATAATGGCTTTTAAAAAATTAACATTTATGAAAAAAGAATGGCCACATTTTCCAAATGACAGAATAATTGGTACTTATCATTTTTAGAGCACTAGTTATGGCTACCACCACCTACTCTTGATATAATAAAAAAAAATCCTAATGTCTATTTATATTGAGATCAAAAGTTATGTAGGAGGAGGAGGGGGAAAAAGAAGAAATATCAACAGCTATCCTTTGAAGCAGTTTCAAGCTGTCTTGTTCTGCTTTTCTAAAGTAAAATAAGGCTGGGGGTTTACACATACATCATAGAGCAATATACTTCTTAAGGACTTCAATCTAAAACCCACCTAAATGTTAGTCACATGAGGGCAGCTCAACGCTCAGTTCATTGTTGATCTCATACCTAAATGGCTCTTTACCCATGGTAGTCACTCAGCAAAATATTGTCCCCATTGAATAAATGAATCTAGCCCTTCTATTCTAAATAGATAAATTAATCAAATATTTAGCAATTACATTTTCACTATTTAGTACTTAATTAACAGTTAAATAGTCATGACAATTATTTACATATGTAAACCATTTACACTAAAATGTTATGATCCATTTCTGCTAGTCTTTCTCCTAGCCTTTCTTTTCAGAAGGCTAACGTCAAGGTATACTATACTAATTTGTTTTCGGTAACATGACGGATAAAGTCCTCTTTATCCCTCAGTGGTTCGGAAGAATTTAGCTGGGTGCACCAGGTCTGAAGATGTACCAAAAGGAAAGAAGTCAGCAGTTGTCCAGCAAGCTCTGTCCTCCTGCTGGCCCTCCCCCAGTTCTACTTGTAGTTATTTGCACACAGCCAAATACCCGGGACTGAAAATTAAAGCCTTCAGACTTTTTGGCAGAAAGAATGTATTCTAGAAGTAAGACCTCAGTGTTAAATTGTTTTGACTATCTGTGAGAAGGCACCATTATTTAGAATTTGCAATGTGAATGCTAACCCAAAAAAAAGAAAGAAAAAAGAACCTCAATTCAAAAGCTGCACATATTTGTCATTATTCAGAAAGAAGATTACATTTTAAAAGGCCTACATATTTTAAACAAACATTTTTCTATCACAAAAGACTTAGCATTTTATCATAAATTTGGCATTTGTTAGACCACTGAACTTAATTTAAATGGGCCAAACTTTGTTTCCTGGCAACCGGAATCCACAGGCACTGGTAGCCCGGGTCTCTGGAGGAGGACCATGCTCCTCTGTATTTATGAGCCGCATTATTAAGTTCCCTGTCATTTCTCTAGCTAAAGGCTGGCATTACTTTTTAAAACACCACAAAGCTAAGCAGAAAGGTTTTCACTTTTCAATTTCTTTTTTCTTTGTCTGTTTTGTGTGTCTGTGTCTCCAATAAATTTACTGAAATAAGAGTGAATTTAGATTTTTCTCTTTTCAAAAAAAATTTAGAGGTTTAGATTCTAAAGACATTTTCCAAAGACATTATTTATATCTCAAATGAGTCCTCTAATAAATGTACAATATATCAAGTATTTCCTGTTAAAATTGAGAGAGAAAAATGTATATGGTCTAAAATTTTCCCTCAGTCATTAAGATTTGAGAACCAGTTTCTGGAAGCTCACTCTTACTCTGCCCTCCAGACTACCTGGTTTTTAACATTGAAATAAAGATGATCATTTGGACGAGTGTTATTATCTGGGGCTTGTGAATAGCCTGTAATAAGTTTGCAAATTCTCCTAGGATTAAGTAAAGTATTTCATGTCGATGGGCACACATGCATTTTCCTGGGCTAATAGTGCACCCAATTCTCAAAGGGGCCATGAGCAAACACGATGAGAAATTTTAGTGTGGGAGAAAGTGTGGAAGACCAAAATTTAGCAATTCTGAATTCTAATTATAGTAGGGTGATTACAAGTTATATAATGGTAAACAAATCACTTCCCTTCTTGGCCACAGTTACTTCATTTCTAAAATGAAAATAATAGGCTATCCCAGGGATTTTACACTGTGGGCTACAATCAACTGTAGCACCACAAAGAGTGGTTGTGAGTAGGCTATTGCTCCATAAGTATACCAAGCCCCATCTATATATTCACAATATATTTAATAGATTATGTTTCCAAAAGAAAGTGACTCTACTGTAATTGAAGTTGAGCAGTGTTGGAGGAAAGTCTATGGATACACCAAACAACTAGAAAGATAAACAAGTGGGTCCCAGAGAAAATTAATCCTGAAACATTGCTGGAGGCAAAACTGTCAAAACTGCAGATGTCCTACTTTGGGCACATCATGAGAAGGCAGGGTTCTTTAGAAAAGACAGTAATACTGAGGAAAAACAAGAAGGCGGAAGGAAAAGAGAAAGACCAGATATGAGATGAATTGACTTCGTGAAAGAAGCCATACACTTGAGTTTGCAGGAGCTAAGCAGGGTTTGTGAGGACAGAAAACTGGCCATCACTCAGTCATAGGGTCACCAGGACTCGAAGCTGACTCAACAGCATGCAACGCACGTGGTAAAATTCAAAGCATTTAGAAGCGTCACTCAACTCATTCTAGTTTTTGGTTCCTACATGTTTTCTGAATCACTCAGTAGTGAAAAAAGACAACATGTAGGCTCTGCCAAAACATACAGGAAGGACTCCTCCAGATGACCGCTCAGCTGTGTACAGCTCAATAAATATAAAGTTCACATTTAACTAAATATCTCAAATGCAGACCTACAACTTTGCTTCAATGTTTCTCTTGAACATACATCAACATAATTTTAAAATTCAGACTATTTGTGCCTGACCGGGCAGTGGCGCAGTGGATAAAACGTCGGACTGGGATGTGGAGGACCAAGGTTCGAGACCCCGAGGTCGCCAGCTTGAGCGCGGGCTCATCTGGTTTGAACAAAGCTCACCAGCTTGAGCCTAAGGTCGCTGGCTCGAGCAAGGGGTCACTCAGTCTGCTGTGGCCTCCCAGTCAAGGCATATATGAGAAATCAATCAATGAATAACTAAGGAACCGTAAAAAAAATTTGATGTTTCTTATCTCTCTCCCTTCCTTGTCTGTCTGTCCCTCTCTCTAATTCTTTCTGTCTCTGTCACAAAAAAAAAGGTCAGACTATTTGCTAGCATATGCCTTTGTAGGTGCATAGATTGCAGTAAATATTAAGAGTTGTAGATGGAGAAATTCTTATCCCTAATGTTATCTAGAGGTGTGTACCTATGCTATATACGGTACATACATTCAAGGGTTTATTTTTTGAGAACATTGGCTGCTGAATGTTAGTGTCAACAAACTTAAGTTTATCCTTAGCTTATTCTCTACTCAATAATGTGATTAAGTAAATTAACATTTCTAATTTGTTTCATCATGTGAAATTGGGATAATACATGGCACAGTAGTTGCTCAACACTTAGACTGTACAGACCACTTTCAATAGGTCCTTGGTTCTGGATTATTGGTTTAATTTCTACATCCATGATTATGTGTATAGAACTAAGACCCAGGTAAGCTCGTATAATCATTTTAAAATAATATTGTAACTGGTTAATTACTCGTTAATAAAACAAATAATGAAAAAGAGGCTTTGTAAAGCAAGATTAAAAGAAAACAAGCAACCGTATACAATTTCCTTTATCACTCATCTTTAACTTATTTAACATGAAGTATATGTTATAAACATGAAGTATATGTTAAACAGTATATGTTGAACAGAATTATACAAATTCAATTAGAAAATTTATTTATTCAGATTCAGATTTCCCTATGCATAGTTAAAGCAAGATAAAAATTCTGAATCCATTCTAATTTATAATGAGAAACTTTTGTTTTGGCCAGTGGTCTCCTTAAAACTAATAATAAGCCTGGCAACAGAATTTGGATTCATTATGTTACTTTTTGTGACTTTAGCATCTTGTCTCTTTATCAGTAATATTTTATGACATGATAGAGTTTACCTTTATTTGTCAATGAGACTTCAAAAAATATTTTTAAATATATTAAAATTGATAACAAATTTAATGTGTTAATCATTTGCTAACATGCACTACAAATATCTTCAAATTAAATATAAATAGTCAAGAGAGGCCCACAAAAGAATAAAAAACAAGAACAAATTTCTTCAGTTCATCTGGACTGAATGTATATGTATAAGTGATATATGCATTATTCTCATTCACTTCTGTTATGTTTACAAAAACACCAGGAATATTAGTTTGGGTCAGACTGATATTTCAATGAAATAAATTAAAATATAAACAGCTGGATAAAGTTGTTAAGACACAGATAAGAAACTGTCATCTCTCCAAATTTCATGCTGTCTGTTTTTTAAGCTCAAAGAAAATAAGACATATCAAAGAAATATTGGTTGTTGTGACTCAGGCAAAGAGAAATGATAGATTAAATAATAATATGGCACATTATCACAGAAAAAGAAATACAACTTGAATTATTTTGGCCCTCAAATGTAATTTCATATCATATTCCTAACTCCTTGAAGGTAAAAAACCAAAGAAAATAGACATAAAGACCATTTCAATTATAGATGAGATGAAATGGAGGTAGGTTTTTCTGAAAAAATAATAGCAACAAAACAGTGAGGGAATGTGGTTTATGGTTTCATCAGTTTTTGCTGTGAAAATTTAGGTCAAGTCTATCACAATGGGGGACTTTATTCTAATGATGGAATGGGGGCAAATGTATAATAATACATGCTATAGACATGTCGAGTACTTCTAAAGAACAAATTAACAACTTCTTCTGAAAACACTTATTTTAAAAATAATTCTCCAAAGATTTTAGAAAATTTTTGGCTATAAAAGTGAGTGCTGTAAATAAACACTATATCTTATTCATTCAGCAAACATTTTAAAGTATATACTTTGCCAGGCACTGTGATACTGAGTTCTGGTTATACTGTACAGGTGCAGAAGGTACATAACCTACCTGCAGGTAATATGCATCAAAACCAAAGAAATGACCTTCACAATGAACTATATATAAAATTGAGATTTAAACTAAAAGAGAGAAAGAGAGAATGCATTGAGAAACCAAAAGAAAAAAAAAAGTCAATTCTAATTAAGGGGATCAGGAGAGTTCCAAAGTAGACAGTGGCATTTGATCTAGGTCCAAATAATTAGTAGAATGTTAATAGGTAAAGAAGAAACCTAGAGTAGGCCTGGAAAACCAAGCTGAGAAAATAGGAGCAAAGGCAAAAGGTGTAAATTCTTAGCCCTTCTGTGCTCTAGATGAGATAAATGCAGTTGTTATTGTTGCTATTACCCCGAGTGGCTCTACATTATAACCTGAGAATTGTATTGTGCATGATGTTATATAACATTTGGGAATAAATTCTTTTATATCTTTTAATATTGTCACTTGTTATATGTGTATATATGAAAAGTGTGCTACAATATTTTGAGCCATTTTTATAGTTCACATTTGAACTAAGGTGGTAAGACTATTTAAATATTATCCACTGACTCCGATGTATAGTTGTATAATATTAGCTATACTGTGTGGGCACACCATGTGGGCCATCTATTAAGATGTCTGAAGAAATTAACGCACCTATCAAGAGAGAGGGATCATTCGGTGCCTCCTGAATCAAGTAAATCCATTTGGATCAAACTCAGGGCTAACCAACCTCATCAAACATTGCAGTATGATATAATTGTCATCAAGGATGTGGGAAAAGAATTACTGGGTGATAATTCATCTATCCATATCAAAATCACACTGGTTGTTTTTTTTTCTTTTCTGATACAGCAGCAAAATAATGATGTTTTAATGGAATATGTAAATGGTTTGTTTCAGAATTATGCTTCTTACAATTTATCTCAAAGTAATGTTTTAAGATGATGAAAGGTTGACTATAAAAGAATTCATCAAATGTTTATATATATATAGCACAGAATATTTGAAAATGACATAAATGCCTAGCAATGGTTATAATGTAGTCATATAATACCATATTGACATACCATGAAAACATTAAAAATTACAATATATACACATACATTTAGTTAGCTACATGGAAATGTTCATGTATATGTGAATGATGTTTAGCATCGTTTCTTGCATACAGTGAGCACTTGATCTTACTTAGCTATTATTATTGTTCTTGTCTATTACCAATGGAAATTAATATCAATATATAAAAAATAAACTGGTTTTATATCTGTATATACAAAATGAGTGTAGAATGAGAGGTAAATAGCTATATATGTAACAATACACTAAGCGTTGTTATATTTAGGTCATGACATTACAGTGATTCAAAAAATAATTTTTTGTTTATAAATAGCTGGTACTTTCCAGAAATTTTCAGATGTTAGCAATATTTGTAAATCACATTGGTTTACTTCAAATTGAAATTCACTCTAGTGAAAACAGTGCTATATGAAGGTTTTAGTGCTCTGTTGAATCATTAGATAAAATATTTTTAAAACCTGACATTGCAAAAACACCAAATATGCTTTTATTAAAGACTAAAAAACTGTTAACATTTAATTTGCAATTATTTAGCTACTTGCCTGACCCACATGTCTCTGAATCATGTAGATGACCTTTTCACAAATCAATTTTATTTGGAAAAACATATTCTTTGAGATTCTTTTAAGTTGCCTCAGAGACAGGCTTTTCAAATTAGCAATTCAGAAAGGTCACTCATAAGTAATTAACATTTAAACTTTCTATTAAAAAACTTTATTAAACCTTGTATTTAAAAAATAATATACAGTATTTTAAAGATATTCTTAAATTTAGCCTTAAATTTCTTTAAACTAAATGTTAGTGTTTGTTATTTTTATATTTGGTATCTTGTAATAACTAACTTACTGATATACTTCATAAACTGTATAGTACAGTGCTTCAGGCTCAACTATTGATCTGTTCGATTATTTTAACTACTTCTTCAAATAATAGTTGAATCTGTTCAATTATTTCAACTATTGCTTCATAATATTCATGATGATTCTTTGCATGGGAAAATTTTCTCATTTAATAAATACTTATTTAGTATACCTACTATACTTCCAAAACTGGATACATACTGAAGCTGTAATGAAAATCAAGTAGACAAAGAATTTCCTTCACAGTGTTTACCGTAATGGAGGAGTGTAGTAAACCAGCAGTTACAATACAGTGTGATGGTTAAATTGGCAAAAGAAATTCTAGCTGAAAGAGCACAAAGACAGAAAATTACAACACTAAAAGGAAAGCAGTAGGAATGGTGTGAGTTCATGGGGATTCCCTCCAGATAGCACTCAGATTTCAATTGGGGTCTGATGCCTTACCCATTGTATTTTTATTATAAAACTCTAAGCATACTGTCCAGAGATTACTCATACATCTTATAGAGATCTGCCCATCAGTCATCAAGCCAGGCAGTCAAGAAAGGAGCAAAGCAAGCCGATTCTGGGCTTGCTTGATGTTTAGTTGGGCAGAGTAATATGATTCCAGAAATAAAATGGGAAGGTGGCCACGTTTTGTTTCCCATGGCTTGCCCCAACTGAAAGCACTCGCTCTTCCATTTTATTCCCTATGCACTTTATTCGTACTTGGTTTTGGTGTTCTTCTTTTTTTTTTGTATTATATTCCTTAGATCCAAATTTTATTTCCCATTTTATTCTGCTCTTCGCATGCTTTCTATGATTAATTTTATTCCTTTGACATCTAATATTTTGCACATAATCAGAAACCAAAAACTTTCTTGAATTATTTCCTTTGGATATGAGCCTATTCCAAACAGGGTTATAATAAAAAGGAGGAGGCGTATGTATGATAGTTGGACAAGGCATAGGAGCCAGCATGGTCTTGAAAAGGTATCTTTGCTCCAGGTAGTAGTCAAAACCTCCAGGAACTTTCTGTGGTCTTCTAGACTTGGACTCTGTGCCCACTCAGGTTATATCTAAGTTAACCAAGAAACATGATGCTTTTGCCTACATCAGGTGAATTTCATGAATGTGTAAAAGAAGAAAAATTTTACTAAGGTTTATTTTATACTGTCATGGATAACATTTTGTTTGTCATTGTTAGAATTGTGTAACCTAGAATCAGCATGCCATCCTTAATCAAAGCACTGACACTGTAGCCATCTGTCTTTAGTGAACCTCACTGGGAGTTAATTAAACAAAACTGCCATTTGACTCAAACCGCTCTGAATATCAATTTCTGATTCATTCATTGGGGAATAAAGTTCCTAATGCTTTGAACCACTAACATGGAGAGTCAGAATGTTTATATCAATAATGTTCAAAATTAAAAAAGAATAAACACATCAGTTTTCTTTCTTTTTTGAAAGGGAATCTTATACAGAAGGCCAGTATATAAAACAGACAAAAGCAGACTGCTCTGGCTGAGATGGTGCTGGGTTGTCCAAAGCCCCCTCCTTTCTCCTCTACCTATCCTATGGCCTCCCTCCTCCTTCCACTCTCCCAGTCACTTGTGAGGCATTTCCTGGGAGTCGAGATTTCTGCTAATCACATTTGAAAATCAAGGGATGCATGATATAATTTTCTGGATGTAGCTCTAGACCTTAGACCTTTAAATTACAGTTACTTTTTTTAAAAGAAATCATATATGCAAATTATTTATATTATTATTGGTAGTTAGGGGAAAAAGATAGGGGTTGGGGTATTTTATATACAGTAGAATATTTATTTACTACTTTTTCTTTAGCTTTCAATAAGTTTGTTTAGTAAGAGGAAAAAAGCCCTGATGATCATCTCCTTCAACCAGTAAAAGCAGATCTTTCCCTGCATTACGGATGGATATTAATCTATTAACCCAAACTACACCAACAGCAGAGTGGGTAGTGATAAAGACTTAAAAACCAGAAGTAATGTTTGAGAGTTAAAGCAGAGCCTTGAATGATGAGTTCACTAGGCAAAGTGTGTGGATGGAACACTAGGAAAAGGTAATAACAATTGCAAAGGCACACAGATTAAAAAAAAGAAATAAGAACATAATATGTGGCTAAATCTCTGTGGTGTGCATTGGTGGGTAGAGAAGTTGTGTCAGAAGGTAAGGTGTTAGTTAGACCTTATTGTTCCAAGGAGCAGTTTGCATTTATCTCTTGATCTCTGTATAGAAGGCACTGGCATGCCAGTAAATACAATTTTTGGAAAAGTTGTTTAATTGGTGTTAACTCAGCAAACATTTTCAACAGAATAAGCAAACATGTTCAAAATAAAAATTCCTACCAACTTTAACATGCAAGAACATCAAAATATTCATTGCTGCAGGAGGTAAGGTAAAATGGGAAAACTAAGTCATATATGAGGTTATACCAGTGATATGATAAAAGGAAATCTTTTTTTTTCATAATCCTACTTATAATCTCTTATTTAGTCATCCTACCACTTTCTCATCCATGTGTTTCCTATTCCCTTGTTGAAAATATTCAATGTGTTTAATTCATTTTTAAAGCAAAAGAATGCTTTAGTGATAGAGTTGTTAGATTCCTCAGTGATTCTACCTGAACAAAGTCTTCCCTGGAGGTAAAAATTCTCGCTCCAATTAAAGCACAAGAAATAAAGAAGCAGTTTGATTAAGAATGCTCCAGGTGATAACATTTCTGTGACTGGCATTCCAGCAATAATATGAATGCCAACCTGTTCTCATTTTCTCCCAGAACCCTGTAGAGAGGCCAGAGTGAATAACTAACCTAAAACAATAATAACAATTATTTTTTAAAAGGTCATAACAGTTTGGTCCCTAAAATAATTGATTGCTTTCTTTGCAGTGGATAACACAGAAAATTTAAGGAAGCCATTGCCCATAAATTTGGAGTTTGAACTTTGTTACCTTGTAATTTACATTTTTTAGGCATCCTAGTGAATTGCATGCATCCTTTGTTTTTAGTTCTTGGTGATCCAGTGCATTTTCTATTTGGAATTAGAGTCAAAATAGTTCACTCTGAACCTGAAGACACACAAACTCGCACACACAACACACACATACACACAGATGCACACAACTCTACTATGTTTCTTTTTTGCTTATACATCTTCACTGGTTCTCTGTAATTCAAAATCCTGAGTTTGCCATAGAAGGAACTTGATAATCTGGCCTCTTTCTATTTTCGTAGTTTCAAGTTTAGCATCTCTGTCCCTATATTCTTTGCATTTCCCAAAGTAAATCTCTCATCCCATCATAAGACAAACCCATAAGAATGGAAAAAAAATTCTCTTAAAAAATCTTTTTCAAGAGGTCATAGCAGAAACTAACTAGTTTAACCTTCAAGATGTAGCTCAAATGTATTCTGCTTTAGGTCACACAGCTTCAGGAACATTTATTCTCTGCCCAACACTCCTAAAGTGCATGCATTTGACATTGATTATTCATAGCTGTAATTCACATCAACTTTTAAGGTAACGTTTGTCATCTTCATTTTAGAAGGAGAAGTCTGAGGCCCAAAACAAGTAAGGATATATACTCCGCTAAAGATACACCCAGAATTTTAATTCATATCTAATGACACAAAGCCCAGATCAATCAATGCCGATTGGATTGCAATTTTACTACACTATGCTACTTTTCATGGTGAATGAGAGAGAGGAAGTCCCACAGGGCACTGAGAGTTCTCACTTGGAAGCCTGGTGAAACATCATTAATTGATAAGAAGATCACAGAAGAAATAAAAGCAGCTATGTTTTTATTCTGAAATGTTATCAGCAAGCTATAGCAGTATATTGATGGCTATGTACATAAGAAAATCAGCTACCCCAATCTGACTGAGACTTTCAAATTGCAAAAGTAGTAACATTTATGTGGTAGCAGAAATGACTGCTGCTCGTCGGAAGCCAGTGTACAGAAGAGAGACTCACTTCCATTTCATGACGATTTCTAGTTGTCTGGAGAAATCTTCACAGCATATCATTTTCAAAGTGAAAGTTAAATTTGATTAAATGACTACTATAAATTTAAAAACTATCAATATATGAATATCAAATTTTATTGCCTAATATGTGAGAGAGGAGCTAATACTGGTCATAGAGTTCAGGAGTTCTTTACTAACGACACCTGTGAGGAGCTGTGTTAGAGTGCATCAGTTAATCTTTCTAACCCTCAGAGTAATAACAGTTATTAATAACAACAGCAGTAATGTGCTCATAGGAGACCACTTGCTCCTTATTTCCTATGAGATTGTAAGGATTCAAGAAATGGTGCCATATAAATAAAGCAATTAGAGTTACTTGTCTGATACCTACATTGCTCTAAAGTTTTTGATTTAGGACTCTGGTTTGTATTCTGTAGTTTATTAGAACAAAAATTGAGAAAACTGTGATAACAAAGATATTGAAACCTATTTGTTGAGGTACTTAAAAAGAAAATGCAATACTATAAAAATCAATTAAACTCAAACATCAAAGGAACTTCAAAGTTGCATGTGAAAGTAGATCAAAAGCCCCTAACATAGAATTGGGCAGAAAATAGGTGTTCAGAATGAGATCTTCGGAAAGCTTAACAAGTTTCTTTAAATTGCAAAAGGCTTTTATTTCTTATTAAGACTATCTTTGAAGGAATATACAGATGTGTGTTCAGCAGAAATAGAACTTGAATATATACATTCTGATGGTGCCTTAAATTCACATATCCTGACCCCTTATAAGCACAAGACCATAGGAGCCTGCACCCTCATTTGTTTCCCGGTGTCTTGCCATGTACACTACGCCTGGTCTCTGTGGGGTGTTCTCTCCACTGAATAAACAAACACTCCTGGGTCAGCCTCCGCCAGCCAAGCACAGGAACCACAGAATCCTCCCTACCCACAATATGAACAAAGCCTATTTGGGTAATTTAACCTCAATATCTATGTGGCTAATCACATAACTTATGGAAAAAATATATAATGTCATTTTATGGAGAGAAAAAAGGTATGAATTCACAGCAAGGCAGAACATTATATAATCAAATGTTTTATGCTGCTAAAGGTATTTCAGCAGCCATCTGCATATGACCTTTATTTTGTAGCATTCTACCTTACAAAGTTTCAAAAGAAGTATTTCACCTAATTGTTGATGTTATGAAGCAAAGGTTTCTGTAAACACCACCAAGAAAAACACAGTAGGTTTTATGTTAATTCAGTCCTTTGGAGCGTAACTGGTGCAGGCAAAGTTACTATTCAAAGAATGGTTATCAACATGCTGTTCAACTGTTGTTAGAGTTAGGTTCACATTCTGGCCATTGAATTAGCTAAAATGCTTTCCCTTCCCAATTGAAGAATGAAGAGAGCACAATATCAAATCACACTGGTTGCCTGCAAGAAACAGTACTGAAAATGTCCCATTTAGGATGTAATGATGCAGACTTAAAAGGGACTCAGTATAGCATTGAGAACCCTGCTGTTAACCTCATGAGCCCCACAAAATGATACAGTGACATGTGACACTTGTCAGTGATTTTAAACACAATGGTAAAAAGGGTTTTAGCCAACATTTCTTTGCATGGCCCCTCAGGTAAGTAAGGCCAGTGTCACTATTTTTATCATAATGTTAAAAAAGAAAAATGAGGCCCAGAAAGAATCAATAATTGATGAAAGATTCACAAGTTAGGACTGTAGTCAGGGCTAACATTAGAGTCTAACATTGTCCAATAGAACTTTCTGCAGTGATGGAAATGTTCCATAAATCTGAGCCATCCGAGATCTGTGGCCACTGAGCCCTTTGAAATGTGATTGGTGCAACTAAGAAGCTGAATATTTTATTTCTTTAAATTTAAATAGCCACATGTGGCCAGTAACTATGGTACTGGACAACAGAGTACTGGTCAATCTCTCTTTGCTCTGTCTTGTAATCATGCTGCTGATTTTGTTACCACTCTCGGGAGCTTAGTCTACTAGCAGTAATAGTTCTGATAGCCTCACAGCCTAGTTGAGTGCATGGTGGGGACGGCACTGAAGATGGGGGAATGGAGGAAGGTCACAGTGGCAAAGGCTGAAGGATCGAAATTTAACAGGTTGAAGGAAAAGGACTCTTTAATCTACTAAGCCTTCCAAAATAATACAATATATGAAGATACTTTTCCATTTACTAAGTTTCCAAAAAATTATGTGGACAAATTTTATAATGATTTATATTAGGTCTTCCTAACACTTTAATTGTATATTAACAGTAACCAGAATAAAAAGCCAACTGGCAGCTAATTTTGTATTATTTTTACATAGCTATAAACTAAAGCTAAGATAACATTTAGTTACATAACCACAAGGGGTGCAACATTATGTCTTTAAGAATACAAAACACCAAGACAACCTTTTTAAATCTGCTCTACAAATTATATTGAACAGCATAACTTATGTTCCATAGTTGTACACTGATCACTGCTTTGCTTAAATGATAATACTGAAAAGTCTTATGCCAAATATTCTGATTTAACAATAACAGTTAATGAGTATTTATGTTTAATTATATTATTTTGAAAATCAGTAAATTTTGTATACCATGTACCTTAACTTTCAATAACTACATTTATATATCTAATTATATATATAATTATAATATATATTATAAAATTAAGAAAAATCTACATTTTCCCAGGATGTAAAACTAATTTGCCACATTTATTCCCACGCACTCAACTTCATCATTAGCTTAAATGCCTGTACTTTTTAAAATCAAATTCCTTCACATGTCACCTACACTCTAATCACACCTTTTGTTTCTCTCCATGTCCCAAATTTACCCTGAACTTTCTCACTTTTCTACCACTATGTGTGGAGGTCTCTTAGAGTGTTCTTCCCACCTGTCCTCCACCTACTAAGTCTTACATTTTTCAGTCCTAGATGAGATGTCTCCGATTACAGAAAGTCTTTGGTTTTAGCAGATGTTATCACTGCCTCCTCAGTATTTTCTTAATTATTCTGACCTTAGCACTATGTTTTGCACAATAAATATATCTTTAAAACACTTGTGATTAGTCAGTCGTCAAAAGCTCCTTGGAGGAAGGACTATTTGAATCCTTCCAAAGTGCCTGCTTATAACATAGGTTCTTAAAATATACAGTTAAAAGGACATTTTAAAAAAAGTAAAACTATCATTATTTGCAGATGATATGATATTGTATATAGAAAACCCTAAAGTCTCAGTCAAAAAGCTACTGGACCTGATAAATGAATTCAGCAAAGTGGCAGGATATAAAATCAATACTCAGAAATCAGAGGCATTTTATACACCAACAATGAACAGTCAGAAAGAGAAATTAAGGAAACAATCCCTTCACAATTACAACCAAAAAAATAAAGTACCTAGGAGTAAACTTAACCAAGGAGACTAAAGACTTGTACTTGGAAAATTACAAAGCATTGATAAAAGAAATCAAGGAAGATACGAACAAGTGGAAGCATATACCATGCTCATGGTTAGGAAGAATAAACATCATTAAAATGTCTATTTTACCCAAAGCAATCTATAAATTCAATGCAATACCAATTAAAATACCAAAGACATACTTCAAAGATATAGAACACATATTCCAAAAATTTATATGGAACCAAAAAAGAACACGAATAGCCTCAGCAATCTTAAAAAAGAAGAATAAAGTGGGAGGTATCACACTTCCTGATATCAAGTTATACTACAAGGCCATTGTACTCAAAACAGCCTGGTACTGGCATAAGAACAGGCATAGAGATCAATGGAACAGAACAGAGAACCCAGAAATAAACCCACAGTTCTATGGACAACTGATATTTGACAAAGGAGGTAAGGAAATACAATGGAGTAAAGACAGCCTCTTTAACAAATGGTGTTGGGAAAATTGGACAGCTACCTGCAAAAAAATGAAACTAGATCATCAGCTTACACCACTCACAAAAATAAACTCAAAATGGATAAAAGACTTAAATGTAGGCCGTGAAACCATAAGCATCTTAGAAGAAAACATAGGCAGTAAGCTCTCCGACATCTCTAGGAGCAATATATTTGCTGATTTATCTCCACAGGGAAGTGAAATAAAAGACAGGATAAACAAATGGGACTATATCAAACTAAAAAGCTTTTGCACAGCTAAAGACAACAAGAATAGGATAAAAAGACAAACTACACAATGGGAGAACATATTTGACAATACGTCTGAGAAGGGGTTAATAACCAAAATTTATAAAGAACTTGTAAATCTCAACACCAGGAAGACAAACAATCCAATCAAAAAATGGGCAAAAGAGATGAATAGACACTTCTCCAAAGAGGACATACAGATGGCCAATAGGCATATGAAAAAATGTTCAACATCACTAATCATTAGAGAAATGCAAATTAAAACCACAATGAGGTATCACCTCACACCAGCCAGAATGGCGCTCATCAACAAAACAACATAGAATAAGTGCTGGCGAGGATGTGGAGAAAAGGGAACCCTCCTGCACTGCTGGTGGGAATGCAGACTGGTGCAGCCACTGTGGAAAACAGTATGGAGATTCCTCAAAAAACTGAAAATCGAACTGCCTTTTGACCCAGCTATCCCACTTTTAGGAATATACCCCAAGGACACCATAGAATGGTTCCAAAAGGAGAAATGCACCCCCATGTTTGTGGCAGCATTGTTCACAATAGCGAAGATCTGGAAACAGCCCAAGTATCTGTCAGAGGACGAGTGGATTAAAAAGCTTTGGTACATATATACTATGGAATACTACTCAGCCATAAGAAATGATGACATCGGATCATTTACAATAACATGGATGGACCTTGATAACATTATACGGAGTGAAATAAGTAAATCAGAAAAAAACTAAGAACTATATGAATCCATACATAGAAGGGACATAAAAATGAGATTCAGAGACATGAACAAGAATGAGATGGCAACAGAGGTGGGGGGTAGGGGGAGGGTGGATGGGGCGAAGAAGGAGAGAGGGGTTGGGGGAGGGGAGGGGCACAAGAAAACCAGATAGAAGGTGACAGAAGACAATTTAAAAAAAAATGAAGATGTTCAAACAGCATTTGGGTTTCAGTTGTTTTTGTCGTACTGACTCTAGACCATCAGTTTCACAAAACAGCATTAGAAGGAAACTCAATCTTCTATTCAAGTATTCCTGACACTACTCATAAGAGAATGTGCAAGTGAGAGGTTTAGAGTAGCAGATTGGCTCAGGATTCCCTCACCTTGATAACTTTGTCAGAATAAATAATCACCTAACACTTTGCCTTCACAACCCTTTTACATAAAAACTAGAGTGTTTGGAGTGCAACTCCCTTAACAAGAATTTTTAAGTAAAGCAGACAGAGAGTAAAATAAATCTAAATGATAAGTGACATTTATCATAATAAGACTTATTCTAATTAAGTGAATTATTTTGCTTCCCAGTTATTCTTTTAAAAACATTTTACCATGATTTGATATGCATTTTATTCATTTATTCAACAAGTATTCATTAAGGACAGACTGTATGCTAGGCACTCAGAGGCTAGAGATTGATTATAAATATTACATTGTCCTTGTTCTCAAGAATTCCCAGTCTGATAAGGGAGGCAGAATTAGATGATAGTTAAAAATATAATTTTAAGTACACTGACTTTCATTTTTTTCCTGGCTTGATTAACTAATAATTTTTTTTTTTTTTTGTATTTTTCTGAAGTTGGAAACTGGAGGCAGTCAGACAGACTCCTGCATGACCCGACTGGGATCCACCCGGCATGCCCACCAGGGGGCGATGTTCTGCCCATTTGGAGTGTCGCTCTGTTGCAACCAGAGCCATTCTAGTGACTGAGGCAGAGAGGCCATAGAGCAGTGGTTCTCAACCTTTCTAATGCCGTGACCCCGCAATACAGTTCCTCATGTTGCGGTGACCCCAAACCAAAAAATAATTTTGGTGGCTACTTCATAACTGTAATCTTGCTACAGTTATGATTCGGAATGTAAATACCTGATATGCATTATGTATTTTCCGGTGGCTTTAGGCGACCCCGCTGGGGTCACGACCCACAGGTTGAGAACCACTGCCATAGAACCATCCTCAGTGCCCGGGCCAACTTTGCTCCAATGGAGCCTTGGCTGTGGGAGGGGAAGAGAGACAGAGAGGAAGGAGAAGGGGAGGGGTAGAGAAGCAGATGGGCGCTTCTCCTGTGTGCCCTGGCCAGGAATTAAACCCGGGACTCCTGCATGCCAGGCCAACGTTTTACCACTGAGCCAACCGGCCAAGGCCTGATTAACTAATAATTTAACTTTGGGGAGTTCCTTTAGCCTCTCTTGAGCCCATTTCTTCATCTGATAAATGGGGAACACTAAAAGAACATAATTACACACAGTACTCAGTACAACACTTGGAATTTAATAAATGCTCTGTAATTATTAGTAATAATAATGCAATTCAAGGTGAACAGTTCTATAGATATAATCTGCTATGCAAATGTGAAAGGAAAAGACCTCATTCTGTCAGAGTGAGTTGGAGAAGGCTTCTCAGAGGGAGGAATGTTGAAACTAAGACTTGAAAGATGAGTAGGAATTTTCCAGGTGGCGTTGCCGAGAAAGAGATGGGTGTTTCAGATTAAGGATGCATGCTCAGAGGAATATACCGAGAAGTGTAAGCAGCCAATGCAGCTGAAGCAGAAGGCATATGAAGAGGCACAGGATGCATGGCAGAGGGATCCAAGAAACATTCAGAGGACGAGGGCTATGAATGAATTTCCATTTTATAAAGACCAGTATGGCTACAGTTTATAAAGCACATTTTAGAGCAGGGGTCCCCAAACTTTTTACACAGGGGGCCAGTTCACCGTCCCTCAGACCGTTGGAGGGCTGGACTACAAAAAAAACTATGAACAAATCCCTATGCACACTGCACATATCTTATTTTAAAGTAAAAAAACAAAACGGGAAGAAATACAATATTTAAAATAACAAACAAGTAAATTTAAATCAACAAACTGACCAGTATTTCAATGGGAACTATGCTCCTCCACTGACCACCTATGAAAGAGGTGCCCCTTCCAGAAGTGCGGCGGGGGCCAGATAAATGGCCTCAGGGGGCCGCATGTGGCCCGTGGGCCGTAGTTTGGGGACCCCTGTTTTAGAGAGCTGAAGATTTAATGAGAAAACAGGATGGAGTTTGCTCCCATTATCCCAAGCCATAGATGAGCAGACTTTATAATTAATTAGGAAACCCTTTGTTTTGTCCCTGTATATTAAGGAGGATGCCAGTTCTAGATAGTCTCACTGCTCAGGGATCTAGAAGATGTCTCATTGCATCCAGGCATAAAGTAGTGTTCAAACCTCGCTGAGACTTTCTAGTGATGGTCAGTCCATCACTTACATAACTGATAATTAAAACTCAGATTTTAAAAGAAGCTCTGACCAACCTGAGAAGATTTTAAAGTATTATAAAAAAATTAGAAACTTGTATTCTTTTGAGTTTCTGATAAATTTAATTACCCAATACTTAAAGAAGAAAATGATACTCAATAAAGGCTTCACTGATAAAAATGACATCTGGATGAGGAAAGAAGCAAGCCATGCAGAATGTAGGAATGAAGCACTTTTATAGGCAGAAGAAACTTTACTTGCAAAGGACCAGAGACCCACCTGGGCTTGGAGTTTTGGAGGAAGAGCTAGTAGACCATTTGCTTAGAGTAAAATGTGGGAATGGGTGGAATGAAGTCATGAGGTCAGTAGTAGGAATCAGAATGTGTAGGTCAGTTTACATTTTATATGAGTGAGTTTGGAAACTACTGAAAGGTCATAAACAGAGTAAGAAATTTTCTAACAACCCTTTGAAGTAGGCATATCATAGGACTATTACTAAATAACTTTATTTTTATTTGCAAAGAAAGTAAATTTCATTAGTTATCATCACACACAAAAGTTAACTCTATGTGAAGAAATAAAATGCTAATTAGCTTGATTGTGGTAATCCTTTCACCATATATATATATATATATATAAAATCATTATGTTGTACATCTTAAATATATATATTTATATATATATTTAAGTGACAGGAGGAGAGATAGACAGACTCCCACATGTACCCCAACTGGGATCTACCTGGCAACCCCAGGTTGAGCTATGACAATGTTTTGGTTGATTTATCCTGGAAAACTTCTTCATCTAATAGAGTTGGTTACATCTGAAAACATGGGGCAAAAACAGCTGTTCAGGAGTTCAGCAGAATGAAAACATAGATCTGAAACCAAATGAATCTATGGGATTGTAGTTAGTATAAACAGTAAACTCAAAGTGAATTTAGGTCAAGTCACCTGTTATTTCTAATTTGATTGCTGTATGAAAAAAATAACCTAGATCTACCAAAGTGAGTCAACATATATTGGCATTTTTATGATTTGATAAAGATGCTGGTAGTGAGATTAGGCCAGATATACTAAAGGACACACAGCTAATAACTGGTACAGTTTCAGTTAGACCTAACTTGTGTTAGACTTCAGAGCCTAAAGTAACTCTAAATTATATCACTGACCCTTTGGTATATATATATATATATAGTTCAGGAGCCTCTGGATCTCTGTATGATAACATTTCTAGCAGTAACCTACATATATAAATCAAGTTAATCTAAGAGGCTTGACTGAAGACAGGTAGGGTAAAAAGAGAACATGAAACTAGGCAGCATACATGAATTCCCTGTTTTAGAACCTTGTTCTTAGCATCTAGACAGTCAGGGAAACAAATGGGGGCAATGAACTAGACCTCGGCAGCTCTCAGTGATTTACTTTTCTGTTTAATTCAAAACAACTCAGCAAGTTGTCCTCAGAGAAATGTTACAGCATTTAAAAAATATTTTGCTTATTTTAAGAATACTGGCAAATCCAAAGAGACACAGCAGCCAAGAATTGAGGCTGCCATTAGCAGCTGTGCCAGGGTCAAAGTCACCGTCTGTCCTTGGGCCATTCATTCAACTGTTTTGAGACCTCATTTTCTTTCACAGTTAAATGGAACTCTTGTAACTTATTCATTTTCACTTTGAGATTCCTAAGATAATTTGCTATTTAATCAGAAGTACGGGTAATATGTTATCCTTCCCTCTCTGCTAATTTAATCATCCTTTTCTTAACCTCCCAAACTCTAACATAATATTCTAAGACTCAATTGACTCTTCATGATCTTTTTGTTTTTTCATTTCATCATAAATTTATCATCTAGTCCTAAACATCTCCTTCACTTTAATGTTTATCCTTTCATGCATATGTCTTATCTACCCAGAGATCCTAGAAGGCAGAGAGCCAAAATACATATATAGTTCCATGTACACCCAAAGATAAGTCAAATGTTGTGTGGGAACAAAAGAATTGGTTGAGTATTTGATGATGATAATTGTAATAGCAATTACTCTTAATAGAGCATATACTTTGTGCCAATCTCATTATATAATACATTATTTACCCTCATAAAACCTTGCAAGGTATTTATTATAATCTGATTTTAGAGTAAGGATATTAACATGAGTAGAATTTAAGGAACTTGGGAAACAGAGAGAAAGTGGCAAAGTGTGATAAAAACTCAGGTTTTTCTATCTTCCAAATGATGCAAAATGGCAGAAGTCTCAATGCAGATATAGTTGTATAGATTCCATTTACCATTCACTCCCCAATATAATTATGCATTCATTTATCCATCAATTTAATGATTTATCCATTCATCCACCTTCCCTTCTGTCCATACACTCACCCATTTATCCATTCATCTATTAATGCATCTACCCTTCAATCAATCTATGTATTCCTTCACTTACTCATTGAGCCATCTAATCATTCATGCACACCAAACAATCGAGTCATCTAGCCATTCATACACACTAAACAACTCATTCATTGATATTCTCATTCATCCAATTATGCCCTAAATCATTTATTGATTTTCTCATCCAATTGTATGTTGAACCCCTTGCAAATCTTGTCATTTGTTCTTACTCATTCTTATTTCATCTACCTATTCATTGATTCACATATGCATTTATCAATTAAAAATTCATTTATTAACATTATTAAACTCCTTATTTATAGCATATCCTTGCTAGACACATAGAATACTAAAATGAGTAAGACATGTCCCAGACTATTTAAAGAATCTTGGGTGAAACCAACTTTGCAATATGGAAAGGAGAGGTGGTTAATAAAAAGTTCTCAAAGTGGTGATTCACAGATACACTTTCAAAAGAAACAAGAGTTGACAAGTTGAAAGACAAGAAAGTCATTTCAGGCAATGGAAAATAGCAAAGCAAATGTAAATTTGCATTAAATAACAGCATATATGTGACAGATTGTTGTTAATCCTTCTCCAATTTTACTATACCATTTCTTTGATGGTAATAAAATAATCAATTAATAGCTAGGCAAATAGTTACCAATAATCAAATTTATATTTGTCAGCTTTTTTTTTTCTTTTTACAGAAACAGAGAGAGTCAGAGAGAGGGATAGATAGGGACAAACAGACAGACGAGAAGCATCAATCATCAGTTTTTTGTTGTGACACCTTAGTTGTTCATTGAATGCTTTCTCATATGTGCCTTGACCATGGGCCTTCAGCAGACAGAGTAACCCCTTGCTGGAGCCAGAGACCTTGGGTCCAAGCTGGTGAGCTTTGCTCAAACCAGATGAGCCCACACTCAAGCTGGCGACCTCGGGGTCTTGAACCTGGGTCCTCCACATCCCAGTCCAACGCTCTATCCACTGCACCACCACCTGGTCAGGTTGCCAGCTTCTATTGTAGTTAGATATTACCATTTATATAAGTTTTGATCATTGAATATGAGCAGGAGTGATGCATACACATTCTTATTATATTTTAAATAAAAAAATCATATCTTCTCTTATCACGCTTTTGGTTGGAATACCATTGCATTATAGAGTCATCTTGGACTCTACAGAAACAACAACCTGCTAGAGATGGCAGAGTAACAGGATAGAAGAATGAAAGGCCTTGAGGGCTGTCCTTTGAAACATTCTCTAGCTTGAGCTTTTACTTCCATTTTATTTAAGTCACTTTTCACTTATTAATTCAGATACTTTTATGGTATGTGAACCTATATTATGAACAATTGAGACTATTTCTTTAAAATGAGATTTTTCTCTAACAAAATATAAAATGTGCCACTGTTTTTGAAGTAGTGGAGTGAGCTGTGAAGACACAGATAATACATTCTGAAAAGTCGATAGCTCTTAGTATGTTGTGACAAATATTTGTAAAAATTTCCTCAATAGTTAGAAAGAAGACCACTTCCTGAGTCTACATTCAAGAGGGAATGATTAGAAATATTCAGGATATTGGTATATATCACATTCTTCTTTAATATTTTAGTAAGGTCCCAGGCAAGAGAAATAACATTGGCTCAAGCTAAACAGTTTGCCCAGGTTGAGGGCTATATAGATATGTTAAGTGAGGCATTCTCATCTGCAGCTTGCAATCTAAATTGATGGAGATTCTGGTAATTTGTAGTGTTATGGATTAGAAAGGTAATTGATTTTTTTTTATCTTAGAATGAAACAACAATATTAGGAATCTTCAAAAAAGCACTTTAGCTGGAGAAAAGAACATGGCACCAAACCTTTTTAATTAAAAAACATTAGCCAAACATTGGAGCCACTACAGTAGCAAAAATAAAATCCAGGACACTATCTTCTCATCCAAATCTATTGTGTCAGATGACTCCGTTATAACTCTCATTAATTTTGAGAAATAGTAGATAGGCACCATTTAAAGAGGAATTTTTAAAAATCAAATTTTCCAGATTTAAAACTATTGATATAATATAATTCATATTTTTCTCAGGGGTGTAGGAAGCTAGGATGTGCACCACTCCCAATATAACAAAATTAAACCAGGCAAACATCAAGGTCACAAATGTTGAACCCATCAAAGTGCTGTGATCACAGGTCAATTAATTAGCCCAACACCAACAAATGGAGATGCACCTGTGAAGAGAAGTAAAATATAACACATTTCCAATATTATTGACAGACCTAAGAAACTCAGAATAACATGCAGAATTTATAATATACCATATCTAGTCACATCGTATGAAGCATCTGAGCACCCAAAATCAAAAACAATGTTTTTCAAGGTAGCCAAAGAATAAATTTAAATTATATACAGCAGAATAAGAATAAAAAATTATCAGAATCCTCTTCAGAAATCATATAAGCTGAAAGACAATAAAGCAACATCTTTAAAGTGCCAAAAGAAGAAGAAGAAAAAAAGAAAGAAAAAACCCTGAATATTCCTTTTAAAAATGCGTAGTTACACTGAGTAGTCAGAAAAAGAAGAAAAAAAGAAACATGGAGCAGATGGAACAAATACAAAATAGCTAGCAGTTTGTAGATTTCAATCTGATCATATTAATAAAAATATTAAGTGTGAATATTCTAAACACACTAGTTAAAAAAATAGATTTGATAAAAATCTATGACATATAGTTATAAGCTATCTACTATTCACTTTAAACATAAAGCCTCTATATGGTAAAATAAAAAGAATGGAAAGAGAGATAGAAAACAAATATTAATCAAAGGAAAGCTGGAGTAACAATATTAATACCAGAATAAGTAGAATTCAGAACAAGAAATATTGTCAGGCATAAAAAGTTACATAATGGGGTCATTTCTCCAAAAAACAAAAACATCTTAATTGGACATGCAATGAACAACTAGCCTCAAAATACGTAAATTAAAAACTGAATACAGAAAGGAGACCTAGACACATCCACAGCTGTGATTGGAGACATCTCAATAAATTAGAGAGCAAGGAGGCAAAAAAATCAGACCTGAAAAACCTCAAATCTTGAAGACCTAATTAACATATCATAGAACACTCTAACCCTAAACAGCAGAATATATATGGTTCTCAAGTACACACAGAACTTTCACCAAGATAATCTACATAGCAAGAAATTCAATAAACCTTAAATTTTACAAAAGTAAACACCATACAAAGTTGATTCTTGACCCGTAGTAGAATTTAACTGGAAAGAAATAAAGATATCTGGAAAATCTCAAATGTTTTAGAACTAAGTAACAGATTTCTAAATAATGTAAGGGTCAAAGAGGAAGTCTCAAGAAAAAATTAAACTAAATAAATTTATAAATAAGACATAAAAATGTGTAAGATGCAGTTAAATAAATTTTTTACAGGTTATACCATTAAATGCTTACCTTATAAAATAAGATCTTATATTGATAAACTAAGTTTCAATTTAAAAAACTAGAGAAAGAAGAGACAAACTCAAACCAAGCAGAAAGAAAGAAAGAATAAAGTCAGGAACATAAATCATTGAAACTAAAAACGGAAAAGCAATAGAAATAAATCAATTTAACCAAAAGCTGCATATTTGAAAAAATATTAAAAATTGATAAAACTCTTGTCCTAATGGCAACCAAACAGAAAAAAAGTCATAAATATTCACATCAGGAATAAAATAAGTGACATCATTATGTATCCTCACAGACATTACAAGTATAGTAAGGGAAAACTGAGTAACTCAATGCCCATAAATTGACTCGTTAATGGGAATGTTATTGTGACTATTCAGTTCCTACTCCAGCATAGCATTTTCAGTATGTTTTTTGTCACTGGATCACAAAGAACCACAGCTCAACCTGACATAGGTAATTATTCGTAACCTAGAAATCATTGACTTCACAGCAGAAACAAGCAATGAGACTTTGAGGCTGTCTCTCCTGGATATGAGATGAGTATGTATGCACACTGTGGTAGGTAATACTAGTAGTTGTTCTTTAATTTTCAGTGTCCTCTTCTCTCACAGAACAAGATCCATGGTTTTCAGTTATAACATTCAGAATAAAAATTAGGTTTTCTACCATCTTTTAAAGCTAGCTGTGGCGACACCACTAGGGCAACAGAAGTGCAAAACTAACATGTGGAATTCGATGTCATGTGCTCTATCAGGCATAGCTCATTATTAAAACAGAAAGCAGATTAAAGCATCTATTAAAACAGAAATCCTTTCTGTGTTTCAATCAGAAAGGATTTCATAGAATGGGTTTGCTACACAGTAACAGAAGATTTGAGAAGCCAGACAAAGTCACAAACTAACCAAGCTTACTAAATATAATAAGACATTTATCTAATTCATATATATAAATATTTATATAGTATAAATTATAAATATATATCATTATGTCATATATAAATTATATTCAAATATATATAATTATATATATATATATATTTACTGAATAGTCCTATATTTATTAAAGTTTAACAACAGTACACCACCACTGCACTCACAGGAACAGCGGGATAACGGGGAGTTCAGAACCAAAGGTCCTTGTGATGGCTGGTTGAGAAGTGAGAGTGAGAACTGAGGCTTTGAATCCTTGGGACATCTGTTTAAGGACAGGGGCACAGAGTTTTTTTTTGAACTGTAGCTGTTTTAGATGCCATTCAAGGGAGATGAAGGGGAGGGGGAAATGCCCAACCTGCCAAGAACATCTACCAGTTTACACAGCAGAACAGGGGAAAGTGAGGCATGCATCTTAAAGCATTAAATACATGACCAATGAATATATAAATGAAAGGGATAGTTGATTTTGCCTGGGTTTTTTTGAGTTGCAATTCAGATATGATGGGAAGCCATCTGTTGTGGTAGGTAACAGGATAGAAAGAACCTGGGCCTGACAACTGAATGCAGGCTTTTACATGAAAAGGTTCAGCTCAATCTTATATGAGAAAAAGGAATCCACCTATGTCTTATTAAAATCATTGTTAGTTTTGAATATCTGACCCAATAGTTAGCCTACAGTAATACAGTATATTACAATTAGAATTGCATAGCTGTAATAGAGGATATGAGAGATGGTGTTATTTAAAAAAAGAAAAAGGGAGAGGAGTAAAAGAGAAAGAAGGGGCCAAGATGGCCAGGTGCTGAAGAAGCCAGTTTGTGCAGAGAGATGAAGAGAGAAGATGTGCAGGTGGGGAACAAAGGGATTATTACAATGAAATACTTCTTGTTTTTAGCTGTGGCTACTTGCTTTCTGCCTGCTTTTCTTGTAAGAGTTTGTGAGGCAAAACTACCTGTGATTTTATATAATGAAGTCTATACTGGTTCAACAACTGTACAAGCAGAAATTGTTGATTTGCATAACAGCCTCCGGAGAGAAGTACTTCCTACAGAAACATTCTGAAAATGAGTTGGAGCAAAGAAGCTGCACACAATGCAGGAATGTTGACAAAATATTGTGACTTGATAACGAGCAATGCACTTAAGAGGCAAATTACAAATACTTTTTGTGGAGAAAATTTGTATTTGACATCTTCTCTTACCTCATGGTCAAATGTAATTAAAATCTGGTACAACGAGTCTAAATACTTTTTAGTATGGCCAATGGACACCAATGGATGAGGACAAAACAGTTGATCATTACACTCAGGTTGTTTGGGCTACTTCTTACCTCATTGGCTGTTCTGTGTCACCATGCTGCAAAAGAAAGTCGTCACCTGAGTATCTCTATATTTGTCACTATTGTCATGAGGGAAATGAACCTGACAAAAAGAATGAACCTTATAAGCAGGGAAAACCATGTGAAGACTGTCCAAATAACTGTGAAGATAAACTTTGTACAAACCCCTGCATCTACTATGATGAATACATTGACTGTAAGGCACAAAAAATAATTTTTGGATGCAGCCACTCAGGAGTTCAACTATGATGCAAAGCCACTTGTTCATGTGTCACTGAGATAGCATAACTATTGTTATTTACAACTCTAATGTGCTGTTAGGGAAATATCTGCTGGGTTATATTATTGACTTTATGTTGCTTTAGTTGCTTCTGCTGAAATTCATTTGGTTTTAATTATACTGTACTGGAGATCTTAATTAGCAAAAATCACCTGCCACCCACTCCTGTCTTGATAAATCCTGAAGTAACTTTGTTTTACACTTTCTTACTGCTGGAATGAAAGGTCCAGTTCCACCCCAGCCTCTTATTTAAATCTTTAGATTTATAGTTCTCAGGTTGACATAATTCCACTGATGGTATAAATGGGTCCCTCTTTCTCTGTTTTAACTCCTTCCCCTCCTTTGCCATGTCTCCAACCAGCCTGAAGTTGTCTTATCTGTATAATCTACATGAACTAATAATTCTTCACCTATTAACTTTACTTCTATTTTAAATTGGTCATTAAAATAATTTTTTAAAAATGGCATGGAGTTGTTGGTAAAACAGCTGTGTTAGGGTTGCTCACTGGTTTACTGGCTGCAAGCACTTTGATTAGTGCATGAGCATGTGGCGGTGCCACATGTGTATAATCTGTGTAAGGCACCTACTCAGAGTGGGTGGCAGATTGTAGATTGTCTGCATACCACTGTGAGGGGCCATTTTTGCTGTTTATTTGCCTGAGAAGTGCTTTTCCCTGCCTATTTGCTCGTCCACCATTGCAAGAATCTATTAAATGGGAATGGCCCAATGCTTTCCATCTCCACAGTTCCTCTACCATCTGCCCAAATCCAATGTGGACCTGCCTGGTCTCGGCCACTAGCATTACATCTGGCATAGTCAGCAGGATGCGGAGCAGATTGGTATGGAGCCACTAACACCCTTGAAGGATGAGGTAGAGCAGTGGTTGTTCTCCAGTATATGGTTCCCCATGGCTGCCCTTTTAGGGGCCTTGGGCTGGATTTCTTTTTCCAGCCCTGAGAGAAAGACCAAGCACCAATTACAGTATGAACTGGAATGAGCTCTGGAGAAGGAGGCTGACCGGTTCAAGAGCTATAGCATGAGATGCAGGCTGAGCACCAATGGTGCCTGAAAATGGAGTGGTTACTGGAGAAGAAATTATGGGTTTGTGAACTGCATTTTACCCTAGAAGCTGGATGTTGCAGTGACAGTTGTTGGAGGAACAATTGCGGATTCAAGAGCTCAAGTTCCAGCTTCAGGCTGAGTGCTGGCAGCCACAGTAGCTGAAGTAGGCACTGAAGATGGAGCTGCATTTGTGCTGGTGGAGTGGTTCTGAGTCAGTGGGAGCAGGTGTTTCCAACTCTTCTGAGGAGGAGGAGGAGGTTCAGGCTGCAGCTGCCATCCACAGACTCAGAGCCCAACCAGTGGTCACCCAGAAGGTAAGAACCCAGCAACCAAGAATGCCTCAGGGGCAGGCACAACCCCCTCCCCAGGTAGTGGAGCACTCTGTGGTCTGGCCGTACACACAGGCAGAGCTGATGGAGTTGGTGGGGTAATTCAGGCAGAAACCCACTGCAGCCTGGTTGCTGCAGTTGTGGGACACAGAGGTGGATGGCATCATGCCCTCCAGAACAGAGATGGAGAAATTGGCCACCATTACCACACACTCCTCCTTGAGGCAGCATCTTCAAAACTTCCATGACAACCCAGGAAACCACACCCTAAGAACCCTAAGAATGGGTGATGGTTACCATTTATATGGTCTGGCAGAATTCTGGAGACTTGCTGGGCGCAGTGAGTTGGTGGCAGTCCTATAGTGAACTGCCCAAGGTCTTTTGGGAACTGGGTATGAAGAATGCTGCTTTCAACCCGAGGTCCCCGTGAACCAGATGAGGAAGTGTTTATGGTAGGGATAAGGAACCTTACTCCCTATAGCATCCCATCAGCCCTTTTGGGTCACTAGTGGCTATCCTGAGCCCCTATGTGGGCATCCCATCAATGCAGTTACACAGATGGTAGCAGATTTGGCGAGCAGGAGGCAGCATGGAATCATAAGGCTGTGTGGGCTGCTGCTCATGCTGCTCTCCCAAATAATAAGAGAAATGGGCCTATAAAGGTTACCAGAACACAGATGTGGGTAGATTTGATTGTGGCTGGGACAGATAGAGAGAAATTGGGTAGCAGGTCTAATAAAGTTTTGTTAGAGCTTTGGAAGCAGCTTGAGCTGGAACAGAGGTTCCAGCTGCTCAAAAAGCAGGGGAAGCAGGTGGCTTCAGGAGCAGCCAAGAAAATGGCTGATGTTTGGGTTGCATGGCTGCAGGATTATTTGATGGAGACAGCTGAGAAAAAGAAGGATCCCCAAGACCTTTTATCCCAGTTTGAATAGAGAGAAGACTGAGGGACCCATCTAACTGGGACAGGTGGGGGGGGGGGGCTGGAGGGCCCATGAGAAATTGGCAATCTACTGGTCCACTTCTAATGTGCAGTAGAGGTTGGCATTAGAAGATAGTATAATCAGTACTTTATTTTTTCAGCAATAACAGCTGAGAGAACTGTTAAGGCAGCACAGGCCTTGAAAGTGTTTGACTCCACCAGGCCTTGTGACCTTGGACCTTTGAGGGGTTTGGATGGGGCTTGTGGCAACAAACAGAAGGCTATGGAAAGGTGTTGAGACCCATTAATAAATAGCTGTGAGGCTAGTTGCCTATAATGGACTTTTACCTTGGTGATTTGTACAGACAGCTGGGCTATCTGTCGTGGACTGACTATTGAATGGTGTAATGTACTCTTGGACTGTGACCAAAGGGGGCACCGGCTCCCTGGCTGGGTGGACAAATCCCTTATGGACAGTACTATAAGAGACCTTTAAGGGGTGCTGTGCCACCTGTGGAGGCCCTCCTGCACTGGGAAACTGTTCCCATCCAGTTGCAGAGACACACCGAGGACGCTTTGTGGTTTCAATGGACATAGCCCTGGACTTCACAGGCCTCCCACCTACCATGGAGTAGGGAGCTAGAGGTGGGCCTCCAGTTAACTCCCTGGGCAGAGTGCTCAGGGAGACATTGTGAAGGGCATCTTTGTAATTATTGTATAACTTGTGCTGTTGCTTTAGACTCTGTTTATGTAAAGTACCTCACTCCTCATACAAGGACCATTGTGGATGATACCTGTTTCATAGACTGTGAAACGAGCAACCTTAAAGGAATGGAATGTTGGGAAAACAGCTGGGTTAGGCTTGCTCGCTGGTTTACTGGTTGCAAGCACTTTGCCTGATTAGTGCATGAGATGTGGCAGTGTCACGTGTATATAGTCTATATAAGGCTATGGGTGCTGTGCTGAGGGCAGATGGCGGATTGAGGATTGCCTGCCTGCCACTGTGAGGGGCCATCTTTTCTGTTTATTTGCCTGAGTAGCAGTTTTTCCTGCCTGTTTTCCTGTCCGCCATTCCAAGAATCTATTAAACATCAATGGCCCAACACTTTCTGGCTCCTCAGTTTTCTCTACCATCTGTCCAAGTCCAATGTGGACCTGCCTGGCCTCAGTCACCGGCATTACAGGGGTTTAGAAGTAGGCATTTAACCTCAGCTTGAACACATCCAGTAGTGAACAACACCCCCTTTGACAGGCAAACCCATTTAATTGTTGGTCAGTCATCTCTCATTTTTGTTTTAATTACTTTCTGAGCCACAATCTGCCTCCTTCCCATTTGGTTCCGATTTTATATCAGTTTTTTAAATATTCATTACCTTTAATCAGTCAGCATCTGTACACACTCGATGTATGTATTTTAAGTTATAATTATGTAGGAATCAATTTTATTTCCCTCTTCTCAAAGTTCAAATCAATAATCATTAACTGGAATCATTTCAGTTTAAGCATCATTACATTTACCAAATTAACTAATCAAATAGGTGGAACCAACATAACAAATAAGCAATTTCACAAACAGCTCTGTGCTAGCTGCAACCTGAATATTCATGAAAAAGTGTAAAACCAATGTCAGACTGTAGCTGTCTGTTCAAATGGAAGCTGGGCACATTATTTCATTCTTACCTTAACCACAGGAGATGCTATGTGATCCCCGTTATATTCACGGAGAAACTAAGATTTGTAGAAACACAATTCATTCCTAGGAATTTGCCTTCAATTCTTAATTTTCCATCCACAGTGTATTGAAGTAAAAATGAAATCAACACTGCCATTTTAACAAAAGTAAAAACTGAGGTCTTGATCTCCTAAGCCATACCTCCAAGACTGCACTGCTAGTTGCAGTTTAAAGCCCATACAAATAACTGAGGATAATGTGTAACTGCTGCTTCTAATTCTGTAGATCTAGGTGGAGCCTAAAGATTTTACATTTCAACTGCTCCCAGCTGATGCTGATGTTGCTGGTCGGGGGTCATGTTCTGAGAAAGATAATTCAGTCACAGTAAAAATTTTACATTTGGTCCCAGACTAGCAGCACTGCATGATCTGAGACTGTCTTAGAAATTTAGTCCTTTTGGCCTTACTTGAGAACAACTGAATTCTGGGCACAGGACCTGGAAATTCATGTTTTACCTATTCTTCAAGGTAATTCATGTTCACTGATTGCATATGGAATTAGTATCAGAATAAGAAATTGTGTCTTCTCTCTCTCCTGATCAGTATTCTTTCCTGTACACCGGAGTGTTTCTCCCAAAGCTGGCATTGACTGCACTAAGCCATACTGGTCTGTAAATATTTCTTCCTGAACATGCCCATGTGATGTTTTTAAAATTAAGTCAATAAATTCTTTGAAACTCCTCCTTTCAATAAACAGTGTTTAGATACCCTTTGCTTGAATGTAGGCTGGGTTGACTGACTCACCTGTAATGAATAAAATTTGCCTGATCAGGTGGTAGTGCAGTGGATCAAGCATCGACCTGGGATGCTGAGGTTGCTGGTTTAAAACCCAGAGGTTGCTCAGTTGAGCGCAGGCTCATCCGGCTTGAGTGCAGGCTCACTGACTTGAACGTGGGGTTGCCAGCTTGTGTGTGGGATCACATACATGACTCTATGATAGTTGGCTTGAGCCCAAAGGTCACTGGCTAGATGCCCAAGGTCGCTGGCTTGAGCCCAAGGTCACTGGCTTGAGCAAGGGGTAATAAGCTCAGCTGAAGCCCCCTGTCAAGGCACATATGAGAAAGCAATTAAAAAGAATCTACCAGAATTGATGATCTTCTGTAACTTTCATGTTAGGATATAAATAGACAGGTCTCCATTTTGTGTACCTTATGTCTCCCCAAAACCAGTTGACTTATTGTGAGGACATTCAGATAGCCTGTGGAGAGGCCCCTGTGGTTGATAGAGAACTTTAATCTCCACCCATCACTGAAGAATTAAGTCCTGCCGACAAAAACAATGAGAGAGCTTGGGAGAGTCTGCTACCCTAGCCAAGCCTGCATATGAGACTCATGAGAGACCCTTAGGCCAGAATCACCCAACCAAGCTGCTTCCAGATTTCTAACTAGAGAAACTGTAACATAACAAATTGTTCTTTTAAATGGATAAGATCTGGGTTATTTGTTACACAGCAATACAAAACTAATACAGTCTCTTAGCAATTGATTTTCTATGTAGGGATCAGAATATCTCTTAAAACTTTCGTATTTTTACTGTTTCTTGAAGAAGCGATCTACAGGATTTCCCCCCACCAGCTGCTTTTATTCTTCACTTTTTATGTCGTGCCTCAAAAAAAATGACTGTATTTTTAAAGTAACTTAATGTCTGGAAATAACACTATTAAACTTGACATGATATAGAGATTCAAGAAATGCTGTGACTTATCAAATCACAGAGTAAATTAATCACTATTTCAAAAATTATTTAGGCCAGCCCAGTCTCAAATAGCACATTCACTCCTCAATAAATATGCAAATCTTTTCAAGACTTGAGAGATGGGATTTCACCGGTTAAAGTCGATTTCATGAAATAGGTAATACACGTATTCAATTAATTCAGAATGCTAGAGCTGTAAATTTAATATTTAAATGGAATATATACTCTCTAATTCTACCTCTTCAGAGCTTCTCTGTGTATCAATTTCAGGAACCTAAATAAAAGCAGTGGGCTGTGATGAACTCCGCAGCCCCAGGCAGCTCTAACATACTCTTTGTTTCTAGTGAAATAGACCTTTGATATACACGGTGAAAAATGATTGCAATAACATCTCAATCTTACCCCTACTTAGTCTCCTAAAAGTATATTTTGAACCTCTTATTTCTGAGTAATCAGCCAAATAAGCTTATGAGCCTTTTCTCCAATACTATCATCAAAGCAGAGCCACTCATTATGCAAAACACCCTGCAAAAGTGAAACAACTCTGATACATTAACACATGGATGGCACTGAATACATTACCAGGATAACTCAGCATATTGCCAGGGTATTGAGAGAACTGTATTCTGAGCCACCCACCTTGACTTCCTGGTGTCTAACAAGCAACAGTCATAGAGAACAGTTGAACTGGGCTAAGAAGGAATGAAACTGCTGGCAAGATTGTACTGTTTTGCTCCTTTGAAGGTGAAAGGGAATTTTGGGGTTATCTTATTTTCTACTTTATTCTTGGAAGAGGATCATTCAGATTCTGCATTAACATTCTGTGTTAATCATTAAAGGCATCTCATTTCATGTTAATCATCCATACCCCTCAAAGATCCTAATAGTTTACTTCTAAATACTTCTCTCCATTCCTCACAACTGGGTAAAAACCACAAAAGATGACCACAGATGAAGTTAAAGATAACACTGGAGAACAATTTTTTGTTTTGTTTTGTTTTCTGTTGCATGAGGGTTTAGAACTGTTTCTATGTATTTCTGCATCGCTGATTCCAAATCTGAAATCCGTTTTTTGGTGCATGCTCCTGTTTTTATGAAATTTTAATTTCTTTTTTTTTTTTTTTACAGTTAATGGCATACATTGGTTTTTAAATTGGAGTTAAAGGGCAACGACTCTTGGATTGAACATAGCCACAAGGCAATTAATGTTTTAAAAACATCACTTTTACATAATTGTAGTTGTTTTTAAATGTACAAAATTATTATCTGATAAAGACACCCTCTTATTTTGTTTTAAGATTGAATCATGGCTTCTTCGAGTAGGCATAAATGTAAGAATAGTTTTGACACCTTCTGCTATATATGTGGCTGTTACACACTTCAATGTCAAAGGCACAATATTTCATCATTTGTGACACATGCATATATTGCCTATTTTCAGGTTCCCCTTGGCAATCAAGACCAGAATTGGGCTCCTCATATTGTGTGTCATAATTGTGAGGAAATTCTTCATGACTGGACAAGAGGAAAACACAAAAGAATGCCTTTTGGTATCCCCATGGTTTGGTGTGAACCTAAGAACCATAGCAGTGACTGTTATTTCTGTCTGATCCATACAAAGGGCATTGGCAAGAAAAAATGGCATATGATCGCATATCCTAATATTCCTTCAGCAATACGACCCATCCCACACTCTGAGACACTCCTGGTTCCAGTTTTCAATGGTTTTATTTCTTCTGAGGACAAAGAAAGTGAACATGGTGATCAGGTGTATTTTGATAAGATGCATGAGGAAATGGTTGTAGAATCTGAAGAGTCTTCTTTTGATGTGAAGCAATCATTAACCCCTCAGCAGTTTAGCCAACCCAAATTAAATGACTTAGTAAAGATTTGAGCCTATCAAAGAGAGCAGCTGAGTTATTAGCTTCCAAGCTCAAGAAAAAAATGTACTTCACCGGTCAGCTAAAGTATCCCATTTCAGGAAGCGAGAACAGATTTTTGTAAACTTTTTTTCCGAAGACAAACATTTTGTTTACTGTAATAATATTAATAGTCTTCTCAGCCAGCTAGGTGTTACCACTTACAGTCCAATAGAATGACAGCTATTTCTTGACAGCTCTAAACAGAGTCTGAAATGTGTTCTCCTACACAACGGTAATGTTTATGCAGCGGTTCCAATTGGTTATTCAATTCATCTGCAAGAAGATTAAAATGACTTAAAATTGTCCTCGACTTACTAAAGTATGAGGAGCATAACTGGGTCATTTGTATGGATCTCAAAATGGTAAATTTCTTGCTAGGACAACAGAGAGTTTTCACTAAGTATCCTTGCTTTCTGTGTTTGTGAGACAGCCGAGCTCGGGAGAAACACTGGACATGGAAGGAGTGGCCAAAACGTGAAGCTCTGGAAGTAGAGATGCAAAATATTGTGAATGAACCTGTAGTTAATCAAGACAGGATCATTTTTCTCCTCCTTCATATCAAACTTGGCTTAATGAAGCAGTTTGTTCAGGATTTGAATAGAGAAAGTGAATGCTTTCAACATATTATTTCTGCTTTTCCTGCCTTGTCTTTCAAGAAGATAAAAGCAGGTGTATTCGATAGACCTCCAATTCGAACCCTCATATGTGATGAAGAATTTGCCAGGAAGATGAATAAGGAGGAAAAAGCATCATGGCTGTCTTTTGTGGCAGTTACAAAGAACTTCCTTGGCAACAAAAAAGCAGAAAACTATGAACTTCTGGTTCAAAGGATGCTATTGGCTTTCTGTGACATTGGATGTGACATGAGCATTAAGATTCACTTCCTGAACAGTCACCTTGATAAGTTTCCTGAAAATCTTGGAGCTGTTAGTGATGAGAAGACTACTGCTGGAACACCAAAGGAGATTGTCCTCAACGAGTACACAAACGCAAATGCTACAAACACAAATTTTTGCCTGAATAGAATTTAAATAAGTTTTGAGCAAATTTTATGATTAAAATAAGTGTTTTAATATGTTCTATTTCAAAATTGTAGACAAATTCTGATGCAATCATATCTTTTAGTGTATTAGTGTATTTACTGCATTATATGAATTATTATATTTACACAAAGATGATGCCCAAGAAGATATTCTACTTCATTATGTTAAACTAAATGTTGAAAATTTTACAATAAGATGAAAACATAAAATCTTGAGTTGCAAAGAAATTGTAGCTTACAGAGAAAAACCAATGTCAGATTTGAGATCAGCACACTGAAATTAGGTGAGAACAATTGTTTTTGTGGATGCAACAAAAAAATTTTTCCCCAGTGTAATAAAAGGACATTGTCTAGCATGGGGCTTTTGCTATAATAGTCTGGAGAACTGTGCAAAAAGAGCTAGGATGACAGGCCAGCTAAGGAATATAGTTTTAACAAAGATCCGAAGTATGAGCCTTCAAGGGGTCATATCAGAAAAGGCACCAAATCCTGAAGGGTCTGGCTCACTGTAGATCTAATGTGTTGACAAGCTCTAGTCCCATGTAGTAAAGGAGTTAGTAACAGTGCTAAAGGGAAAGTTAAACAAAGATCCTAACTCATAGGTGTTTGCATTCACTTGATTTTATATTACTTGGAGAAACTATGGCAATAGATAATATTAGGAAAATGCACAAACACCTGCTAAAGCAAGAACAGATTACAAGTTTACTCTGATGATTCATCTCTTTGAAGAATAAATTGAGTCAATGCTATTGGACTCAAGGGCATTAAACTCATCAAATAAAATCCAGCAGTTTTCCTAAAATTGTTTCTGTGTTTTACAAGATGCACAGTCATAGTCACTGCCTACAGTATGCGTTCTCTCTGTTGTTCCAATGATAAATGCACCCATGTTTTAAAATAACTCTTATGTAAACTTCACAGTATTGGGTTATTGTTGTGCTAGCTGAGATTTTTAAAATGATGTAAGATGTTTTACCAGGGATTCAAAAATAATATCTTTTAGTATTAAAGGTGAAATAGGGATTGCTGTACAAAGTTTACATTTTGATAATTTACTGTTTTCCCTCATTATCTTAATATGATCAAATAATGTAAATAATTTAATTTTATACATGTATATAAAATATATGAATGTGTAAGTAATATAAATATTGTGTATAAAATTCCAAGAGAAAAAGTAACATAAAGTAGGGCCAACTCTTCAATATTTATCTACTCTCAACCTTCTCTTACATTTTTTGACAGACATCTTGTATCTGCCATCATACTTCTAGTAATGAAGAGCTCAGTACTTTATAAAATAGTTTATCTTAATTCCCCAAATCTTTCTAATCTTAAACTGAAGTTAGTTTACTGATATTTGGGAGTCAGTCTCACTAGCAGCTCTGTAGATACTATCATGACACCCTCTAATAAAAATTTTAAGCCAAATATATGTACTTTTTTTAGCCTTACTTTAGTGTCATTGTATTGAAATCTAGTTACTATTCTTTGAGACATTTAACAGTGTGTTTGGTTCCTCTTAAATGAGAGCCCGTGAACCTAAAACGGCATACAATTCTGTGGGGGTAGGCTGCTCAGTGTAAAGAATAATAAAAATAATTATCACCATGTATTTATTGTCTCCCATTTTCCTAGGCCTAAGGTAGACAGATATTTTACAGAATACATTTATTAGCATTCCCAGAATCTCCAGTGGTTATCTTAAAAATACTACCACAATATTAATTCATGCTTAATTTGCAGTAAATTAAAAAAGCCTTTGTGAATTTTTTAAATGAGGGCTTTTATAAAGCCATAGATATCTCATTATATGATATTTATATTCAAAGATAGTATGTCTTAACCTAAAATGAAAATTTTTATTTATGTCTACGAAATGTCATTTCATTAGACACAGCACAATGTAACAGAAACATCTTGAGTTTGGTGTGAGATAGACCTTACTTACATATGTGCCTCAACTACTTCATATGTAAAATGAGGACAAATATTTGACTTATAATAGGGCTTGGCAAATAATATATTGTACTTTTATTTATTTATTTTTTGCTATTATGTCTAATATTTTTAACTGACAGATCTTGAAGATTTAAATATAATCTAATTTCATAAATATTCTATTTCTGCCAATATCCAGATAAATAATGCAAATGTCTAGTAGGATGTTGCTGAGATCCGAGTTCATGGTATACCCCTAAATAAAAATTTCAGGTTGTCCTAGATTACTTAATCTAAAGTAATGTCACATGTATTGATTTTTAGTAAAACTTAGGACAACTATTTTACAAGTACTCAATAAGGAGATACTAAAACAATTTTATAAACAAAGAAAATGAGGCATAAGAAGGAAGGCAATTATGATTCTGAATATAGACTCCGAACTTCTAACCACTGCAGAATCTACAGATTTCTCATCATTAGCAAAAAAGTCAGGAATCTGCCTGAATCTTCCACCTCACATCTTGACATCTTAAATATGAGAGTATTATCAGAAATCTTGTTAAATGTCTTGTCAAAATCCAGATATATTGTGCCTACAGATCCTTGTAACTTTGTTTTTCTAAACTTTCCATTAAAAATAATATGTTTATTTAGATTTATTATTGTTTTTTGTTCCTTTTTCAGAGTTCTGAAAATGTCTTGAGTAACAAACTCTAGATGCTTATTAAAATATACTTCAGATTTCTGAGTCTTGTGAATATACGATTCCTCTCCTTCCTTGAACTCTACTTTTTCAAAATAGGAACTTGGTAGATGTTGGGCAGATAAAATATATTATGCTCACTTTGTTAAAGATGGTGCTGCCCACATGGAAGCCTGTCGCCCAGGTGATATTAATGTGTGTTTGGGGCGGGCTGTGGGCAGGCAGGATCTTTGTAGCCTGGGGCTTGGTTTTAGGACTAAGCCTTTCCCACCCTTTTTGATGTGAGATGGTACAATCCCATCATGCCTCAGATAAGTGACTTTGTATTAGAGAGTTCCCTATTTTGTATATTGGATTAAGATTTTGATTTCTATACTATAAAATGGTGGCAGAACAGGAGCTAGCTCTCTGGGTTCCTGAGATTAACATTAGAGGATAGAGCAGAGAGCAGAGCAGAGAAAGGCCATGTGGAGGAGGCCAGGGGAAGCAGCCAAGATGGCAGAGTGCTGAGTGAGAGGCCAGTTTGTGCAGAGTTTGTTCAGGGAGAAGGATGGAGATGGGAACAGAGGTGAATAAGTCTGGTGAGCTAGAAACCTTTGATTCTAGGAAACTCAGATAAGTCAGTAGCTTTGTGAGCACTGAATGAGTCGGTTTTGGAGCCCAGTGTGTGTTTTTACTTGCTCGATAGGTGCAAGCTAGGATTAAAGAGGATGGCCCATCAGCTTTTGGCTCCATTGTTTCTTTACTGACTGTCCGAATCTAATGCAAACCTGCATGGGCCAGGCGGCTGTGATGGTAGCCCTGGATACTGGCTTTACAGTAGACCAAATCTTATTTTCCAAAGATTTTGTGTCTTTATCTAATAAAGGGAGATAATAAAATCTAACACATGGGGTTGTTGGAAGAAATACATTTAAAAATCTAAGCACTGAACATGGGGCTTGGCAAAAAACAAAACAATAATAGCTGTTATTATGCAAATTTCACCCACAATAGATTTGTGAGGAAGTTGATGAGGCTGTTTTTCAACATTGTGTCCTTTGTGATTAGTAGCACTCTATTATACATAGAAGCAACATTCAATAATTGTTTGCTGAATTAAGCATCCAGAGGAAGTTTTTATATTGCACCAGTGCAATTTGGAAGTAAATTCAACACATAAGATAATTTTTTTTTCAGAGATAAAAATGGAAGTTCTTTTAGATTGCTGGTGAAGACTTATTCCCACTAATGTTTTCCTAGAAATACAATAAAAATACTTAGGTATGCTGATTTTTCTCTAGGCTTAGCATATTTCCCTTAAATAATCCTGCTTGGAAAGAAATAAAATGAATAATTTTATCTCTAGTATATTAGTCAATATTTGGGCCGAAATTCAAAGTTTGTTCTAACTTTTTCCTTTTTTCTTTTTTAGCATGAGACAGAGAGTGAGAGGTACAAACGGACAGACAGTGATAAGAAGCATCAACTCGTTGCAGCACTTTAGTTGTTCATTGATTGCTTTGTTATATGTGCCTTGACGGGGCAGGGGGGAGGGCTCCAGGTTAGCCAAAGACCCCTTGTTCAAGCCAGCAACCTTGGGCTGAGGCCAGCAACCTTTGGGCTCAAGCCAGTGTCCATGGGATCATGTCTCTATGATTCCACACTCAAGCCAGTGACCCTGTGCTCCAGCTGGTGAGCCTGTGCTCAAGCTGGATGAGACTGTGCTCAAGCCAGCGACCTTAGGGTTTCAAACCTGGGTCCTCAGCATCCCAGGCAGATGTTCTATCCATTGTGCCACCACCAGGTCAGGCATTTTTTTTAAATCTTTTTTTTTTTTTTTTAGATTTTATTTATTCATTTAGGAGAGAGGAGAGAGAGGGAGAGAGAAGGTAGAAAGAAGCAGGAAGCATCAAGTCTCATATGTGCTCGACCAGGCAAACCTGGGGTTTTGAACTGGTGACCTCAGCGTTCTAGTGTTCTAACTTCCTTAAAGATTGAATGAAATACTATTTCTGGTGTGCATAGAATAAGATTACAGCAAAACTGTTTCAAATTATAAATTCATTTAAAAATACTAAAGAAGATTCTTTATCTAAATGAAAAAATTTCTCCAATTCTAAATGAACTAGAGAAATTTATCCTAGATGGTTTTGACTTAGGATATCTTTAAAATATGATAAGTAATGATAGCAAAAGTCTTTAAAAATGACTCAATTTTTAAAAACTTAAACTCCACTCAGAATGTATAAGTTTAAATTTCATGGTACTTACATACTTGCTATCAGATATTAATGTATAAAGTGGTGAAACTTACTCTGAGAAAATGACCCAAGCAGGTAAGAAGCACACTTTCTGCAGTTAAAGGATTGAAATTTTAATTCAAGCTACCATATATGTGACCTCCAGTGTTGAAGGAAGGATCCTTTGCTTTTGAGGAAAATCTTGTCTAGGAAGACCAAATCAATATGTATAGAATTCCCTAGAAATTCTCAGGCTTTATATTGGCAATTGAAAGAAATATTATTTGACTTTAAAACACTGTGGTAAAGATAGGTAGAATTACTTTCCCTCGCACACCAACACAACCCCATTGCCAAGGCATTAGATCTCATACAAATCTTACACAGAAAATTTCATTTCCCCTGACATTTATCATGTCTGTTTATAGGTCCTTAGGCATGTCACCTGCTTTATTTGACACTATATAGAAAAGTCTGCATGTTTTCATTTGTCGTACTTAAGTTTTCCTTTCACTTGTAGCAAATCAATCTTCCTCACAAGTAGCCTGCTCTGAACGGTTGATCTAAAATGTTGACTTTACAGGAGCTGTGCAGGGCTTTGTGGATATTACTCATTCATAGGGTCGACGGGAGTAGGAGAAGACTGAACAGCACATAACGCACTCAAAATGTTGATGTGGGAGAGAAGAAAGACAGCAGCTAATGCTTCGAGTGTCGGGTATTGAGGCAGGACAGTAAGAAGCTAGGAAAATTACTTGGCAGGTGGAAGGGGAAAACAAAAACAGACAGTTGAACAAACTGATCGAGCAATTTACAGCCAGGTAATAAATTGCATGCTCATCTTCCCCAACCAAGGACATTTAGGAACAAATGGTTTCCACCTTCCAGACTGTTCAGTGGCAGATCTGACTCAGTCCCAGTCCCTCTTCAGGGACATTCTTTGAAGGTGAAACTGACCGGAAAATGACCCTAACCACTTTATACACTGATTTTGCATAATCAAATATTGAAGGCCACACCTGAAGAGTTGATGAATATTATATTAAGATTTTGCCCTGAGACCTCTCTAAAATTCTTACCTTTATTATGTAGACAATAAAACCCATCAAGATATGGTACTTTTGCTGTTTTTCTCAAACTCTAAATGTCCTAAAGAGATTTGTAACCAGGAGAGCAGTAGCAGCCCTGCCTTGGTGCACTTTTGTCACTGTGACTTTTACTTTTCACTGAGCCTACACAGCCCTGCATGGCCCATTTCTTTTCCATAACATTTCTAGAGGGCCAAAGCAGACCCCACCTAGTTTCTCTCCTGCTGCTTCTTCTATCCAAAGCCCTTCCTTGTTACACTGTCTCCAGCTTTAATAAACGTATTCTCAAAATCACCTGGACTCATGTTCTGAAATCTTTCCTGCACAAAGTCAAGAGCCCACACAGACCAGCTCCAGGCCCTGTGCCTTTCCGGTGACAGTATGTGACAGTTACTAAACAAGAAGTTTTATATCTTTTATGTTGAATAATCCTCACATTCTCTGTTAGGAATGCATAATTTCCATTTTAATGATGAGGAAACTGAGGCTCAGAGAGGGTAAACAACTTCTCAAAAGATACCAATCCAGTGAATGGAAGAGCTGAGATTCAATGCACGATTGCTAATTTCAATTTTCATGCCTTTAAGATTGCAAACTCTCTCCTGTTAGTGAAGACAGAACCACAATAGGGTGTCATCAAGGTCCTTAATTTACCTCCCACATCTTCTAACACAGTCCCAGTTCTAATAAAAATCCTTTTCACATAGATCCAGAATTCATTTTCTTGTTGAATAATGCAGTTTTCTCTTTGATGCTGCTAGGAACCCTTAAGTAATCCAAACCTAATAAATGGTAGCAAGAGTCACAAGCAGGTGAGAGGAAGGTAAGAGCCCTGAAGTTCAGAGTTGAATGCTGAGCTGACCCTGGCAGCACCAGTCTGTCACAGCCACAGAAGCCTCTCCAGTAACGAAGGGTCCAGCTTGTCTTACCACCTACTTCATAGAACCTGGACGATTTAAATTCTTAAAAGTGAACAAGATAATTTTTGAGATACTGGCACCAACCATTTACTGAAATAATGAGCTAAACTTTGTTCTCTAACCTAAGTACAGATATCAAGTATAAATATTCTGTGAGACTGGTATGAATTTTAAAGTCACTTGAAAAAAGTAATAACACTTGCCAGGAGAATTTACTTGGGTCTGCATTCTTTTTTATGCGTGTTCTATTATTGCTGGTCATCTTCTGAGGGCCCTATGCCATTTGCACTGTCTCAGTGCCTTGCCTATGATCGGCAGAAAAGCCTTCCATTTTATTCCAGGTTCCCTTTTAGTCCCTCTGTTTAACACCTGAGTCTGCCTTTCTCTGTGCTCAGGTCTGATGCTTCTATTTATTTCCTTCTGTTACTGTCCTGTATGGCAGTAGAAAGGAGTACTTTAAAGTCCTTTATATGGGAGTATAATCCTTTTATCACTTCCTAATAGGGTTTTGTACTGAACTCGGTGGACAACTGAGCAGACACACGGAGGCCTGTAACAGACATGAACATATTTTCTAATGCTGCTGTCATTCAGTTGTAGTCCTTTCTAATTATCAGCCTCCTCCTATGGAGCCCGCATTGGCCTAACCATGGCTAAAAACTCAGAAATCAAAGACATCTTGTTGTCTGGGTCATCCAGTCATTAAAGAGCTGTGAGCCTTTAAATGTAGGGTAAAGAGAACTGGGAAATTCTGGAGATATGATCACTGTGAGGTGAACAGAGATGCTCTTTGTGCTCAAACCTGTTCTCTCCACTGATGAAGAACCTCAGTACACATTTTAATAATCACCTCCTACTTTTATATTAAAAAATAATTGAAAATATTAGTGACAAGTATAATATCTCAATTACCCATTCTTAACTGAAATGGTTAAAAATAATTTAAATTTAGCTAAATGTTCTGTTTCATTAACAAGACATAAACTGTATTTAGCCATTTTTTTAGATATAATAAGAGAATCCTCACTGACTTTGATTTCTGAGTATTGAGCCGGTCAGAAAAGTCTTGACATACTCAACTTCCAATGGCACCTGATATTGGTGAAAAGTGACCTAAAAAAAAAAATCCCTAAAGAGTTATGTTGATAAAATAAAAGGATTCTTGCCTTTCCAAGTAATTTTTACATTATAAAGATAATATGACTAAAAGTTTGTTAATAGTACTTACCATGTTCTTTTTTTATTGGACAAATGTAAGATGTTAATATTAGGAGGAAAAGGGTTAGAGTATATAGAAACTGTATGGACTATCTTAGCAACTTTTTTGTAAGTATAAAATTATTATCAAATGAAAAAGTTATTTTTTTAAATATATGAGTAGAAACTACTCCTTTTCCATATTTTTACTCAGAGATTATGCTTTTTATCCAGGCAGACAAGGTACTCTGACCTAGCCCCCTGGCTTTCCACTTGACCTCCTCTCAGCACCCACTGCCCTTGACAGCAGCTGTTCATTCTATGCCATTCACTTTGTTAACAGTCTATATATGTCATGTCATAAAATTTTATGTGGACCTTATTATTAGCTGTATTTTACAGATGAGGATACCAAGGCTCAGAGAGCTTAGGTAACTCATTTAATGTGTCATACATTCCATCTAGCATCAAAGTGTGCAAGTTTATGTGACTCTAAATCCTATATTCAAACTGTCCTTCTTGAAATAGTAATAAACTAGTATACTTTAAATTTTTTAGTGTTAAGTGACATGTATTTCAAATGAAAGGTTATTCTAGTTAACAGCATTTCTTTTTTTTTTTTTTTTTTTTTTTTTTACAATTTATAGACACAACACTGGAATGAATTATCAAAGGATTGCTATCCAAACTATGAATCTAGGACAGACAACCATTTATTCCGAATGATTTAGACATTTATTATTCTCAAACAGTATGCAGAACCAAATACTTTTTTAAGTCACTGTCCCACCATGTACATATCAGATTTTTATTTTAAGATTATAGAATTTAAAGTGGTGACTGGAACACATTTAAGTACAATAAGCAATGAACTTGAGTCCAAACCTCAACTCTGCCCTTAACTTTGGTAGGCAGTTTACCTTCTCTAGGCCTTACTTTCTTCATCGGTGGAAGTAGGATAATTCTTATATCCCACATGGATATGAAGGTTAAATGAGATCAAGCAGGTGAAGTGCTGCAGGGAGACTGGCATTAAGAAGGACAAATGAAGTTTGAACCTGAGCGAGATCCTGATATTGATCAGCAATGTTAGTTTTTTCTTCTTTTTGCACTTTTATAATGCAAGTTATATAGCATTTTTTTCTAAAATTTACCATGATGCATTGATCTAAAGTGTAAAGTATTTGGGGAATAAGCAAAGTATCATTTCTAAATCTTGGTGTTGGTGTTGGGTATCCAATATTTTTCAAGTCAAATGAATTAAAATTTTTGTTTTAATCAAAGCTGAGGGAGGATTTATCAGGTGGTCAACTACTAACCACTAAAATTATTTTCTTATGTTCATCATGTGATTTTTGGCAAATAATCTTGGAAGGATTTCAAACACTTTAGTGTCATTGGAATAACAAGTTCTTCTAGCTCAGCTCTTTATTAATGTAAACAGTATTTCATAGCCCTAACATTTATAAAATTAAAAAAAAATAAGAAAAAGGTGATACATAAATCATTTGCTAATGTAAGTCTCATTTCTAACATTTAAACATACTTAGCTATGGGTTCGTTGGTAATTAGGGAAAAGAAGCCTTACCCATCTTATAAAAGGTTAGCATTTTGTATGGCCAGTAGTTGCCGCCGTCATGGTGGCCATTCACATGCAGGTTCCCATTAGATTCGGGCTGATAGTAAAGAAACAGTGGAGCCAAAAAATGGTGGGCCATTCCCTTATTCTAGCCTCGCACAGGCCAGCGAGTAAACATACATAGGGCTAGAAAACACTGACATATTCTCTGGTTCCACAACCAGGAGAATCTTCTCCAGTTTTTCCTAGAATCAAAGGCCCCCACCAGTCTCAGTCACCTCTGGTTCCCCATCTGCAAACCTTCTCCCTTCTCCTCTCTGCACAAACTACCTTCTTCTTCAGCATCCTGCCTTCTTGGCTTCCTTCTTCCTTCTTCTTCTTCTTCTCTTTTTCTTTTTAAAACCTTTTGGCCTAAAACCCCTCCTCCAGCAAACATTAGCATAACAATGGCCCTTCCCAAGCAGGAAGGTCATCTGCAATTTGCAATCAACTGCCCTGCTCTGAGGGCAAGCACACACTTGGCTGCCTAGCACCATTTTTAACAACAAAAGTGAGCAAACTTAAAAAATACAAATTTTACTAACTCATTTGCCCAACAAATTTCTAATAAATTATTTTTATGTATAATAATTATATTTTATAATTCATAATATATTTATTATAGTCTCAAAATACTATTTAATACTAAGATATTTATGAAAAAGCTCGGTGTTGGGCAGATAAAATATATTATGCTCTCTTTGTTAGAAATGTCGCTGCCCACCGTGAGGCCGTCGCCCAGGTGATATTAATGTGTGTTGAGAATCCTTGTAACCTGGGGCTTGGTTTTGGGATTAAGCCTTTCCCACCCTTTTTGATGTGGGGTGGTACAATCCAATCATGCCTCAGAGAAGTGACTTTGTATTAGGGACTTCCCTACTTTGTATATTGGATTAGAGGTTGTGAAGCTACACTATAAAATAGGGGCAGAATAGGAGCTTGCTCTCTTGGTTCCTGGGATGATTAGCATGAGAGAGCAGAGGGAGCAGAGCAGAGAGCAGCGGAAAGAGACCTTGTGGCCAGGAGAAGCAGCCAAGATGGTGGAGTGCTGAGTGAGATGCCAGTTTGTGTAGAGTTTGTATCTGGGATAAGGAAGGAGATGGGGAACTGAGGAGAATAAGGCTGGTGAGCTAGAAACCTTTGATTCTAGGAAACTCGGATAAGTCAGTAGCTTTGTGAGCACTGAATGTGAGTGGTTTTTGGAGCCCAGTGTGTATTTTTTGCTTGCCTGCCGAGTGCAAGCTAGGATTAAAGACTGTGGCCCATCAGTTTTTGGCTCCATTGTTTCTTTACCGACTGTCCGAATCCAATGCAAACCTGCATGGACTGGGTGGCTGTGATAGTGGCCCTGGCCTTAGATACTGGCTCTACACTCAGAATAATATTTTACTCATGGGAAGAAATGCACACAATATAATGCATTTTTTTTATTGTGGAGACATATAATAGATAAAAATAAAAATATATCTGTTGGGCAGATAAAATGTATTATGCTCACTTTGTTAAAGATGGCGCTGCCCACGTGGAGGCCGTTGCCCAGGTGATATTAATGTGTGTTGGGGGCTGGCTGTGGGCAGGCAGAATCCTTGTAGCCTGGGGCTTGGTTTTGGGATTAAGCCTTTCCCACCCTTTTTGATGTGGGGCGGTACAATCCAATCATGCCTCAGAAAAGTGACTTTGTATTAGAGACTTCCCTATTTTGAATATTGGATTAAAGGTTATGAAGCTACACTGTAAAATGGGGGCAGAACAGGAGCTAGCTCTCTGGTTTCCTGAGATTAGCATTAAGAGGAGAGAGCAGAAAGAGGCCATGTGGCCAGGAGAAGCAGCCAAGATGGCAGAGTGCTGAGAGAGAAGCCAGTTTGGGCAGAGTTTGTGCAGGGAGAAGGAAGGAGATAGGAAACAGAGGTGAATAAGTCTGGTGAGCTTGAAACCTTTGATTCTAGAAAACTCGGATAAATCAGTAGCTTTGTGAGAACTGAATGTGAGTGGGTTTTGGAGCCCAGTGTGTGTTTTTTGCTTGCCCGCCGGGTGCAAGCTAGGATTAAAGACTATGGCCCACCAGTTTTTGGCTCCTTTGTTTCTTTACCGACTGTCCGAATCTAATGCGAACTTGCATGGGCCGGGCTGCTGTGATAGTGGCCGTGGCTTCTGGCTTTACAATATCACATTAAGATAAAATTTTGTGAAGCATATAGAGTGGAAATACAAATTCAAGAGGAACTGGGCACAATGATAATTTATAGATAATAATAAAAACTCATGCTTTCATTTTTAAATGGCTCAATGCTGAGTATCAAGTCACTACAGTAGTAAGATTTCACTGGTTGCATTTAAATCAGTGGTATGGTTTATTTTAAAATGTAAATACAATCTAACAGAAATAACATCCTTTGTTACTATTCAAACTTATAATTAAACATTTTAGATATCAACACAAAAAGGACTAATTCGTGCATAGGTGCATTGTGTATATATGTGTGTGCTTGTATGTATATAATTTTTTAAGGGTATATGTAAGCAAAGGGATTTGAGAACAAATGACACAGTGCTAAGTTGGTGCAGGATGTTAATTTTAAGCAGTCAAATAATTATGAGGTAAATTGGAAAAGCAAAGATTCATGAGTCAAAAGGATAAAGAGCCTGGAGCTAGAGAATAAGTTCATATTAATTGTTGTTTTATCCCTTGAATAAAGCCTAGCACATAGAAGGTACTAGCTCAATAAATAACTGTTGAGTGAATGAATAATTTATAGTAGAGTTCATAGTAACCCACATTGTTTTAGCTTGAGTCAAAGGCCGTAATTCTTTTACATTTTTATCTTCTGATTTTCATCTTCCAAAGTAGTTAAAATTTAGTCCAGCCCAGCTAGCTCAGTGGTAGAGCATCAACCCGGCATGTGGAATTCCCAGGTTCACTTCCTGGCCAGGGCACACAGGAGAAGTACCCATTTGATTCTCCACCCTTCCCTCTCTCCTTTCTCTCTGTCTCTCTCTTTCCCTCCCTTCCCCTCCAGTAGCCAAAGGCTCCATTGGAGCAAAGTTGGCCCTAGGCCTGAGGATGGCTCCATGGCCTCTGCCTCAGGTGCTATAATGACTCTGGCTGTAACGGAGCAACACCCCAGATGGGCAGAACATCTCCCCCTGGTGGGCATGCGTGGTGAATCCTGGTTGGGCACATACAGGAGTCTCTCTCTCTCGGCCTCCTCGCTTCTCACGTCAGAAAACAAAAAAGGCCCTGGCCGGTTGGCTCAGTGGTAGAGCGTCGGCCTAGCGTGCGGGAGTCCCGGGTTTGATTCCCGGCAGGGCACACAGGAGAAGCGCCCATCTGCTTCTCCACCCCTCCCCCTCTCCTTCCTCTCTTTCTCTTCCCCTCCTGCAGCGAGGCTCCATTGGAGCAAGGATGGCCCAGGCACTGGGGATGGCTCCTTGGCCTCTGCCCCAGGCGCTGGAGTGGCTCTGGTCGCGACAGAGCGACGCCCGGGAGGGGCAGAGCATCGCCCCCTGGTGGGCGTGCCGGGTGGATCCCAGTCGGGCGCATGCGGGAGTCTGTCTCTCCCCGTTTCCAGCTTCAGAAAAATACAAAAACAAACAAACAAAAAAAAACGTTAAAATTTAGGCTAACCACCACAATCATAATATAGCCTCTTTTTACAATTTTTTATTTGCAAGGCACTCAAATTTACATTTGCAATTGTATGCTATAATACTAACAGACATGTCTTTGCAATGTAATCAGAATATCTTTTGGATTAATTCATTATAAACTTTTTTTCCTCACAGCAATTCTCTTGCTAATTTAAATTTACACACAAATAAAACTCTACTTCCCCCCAGGTGGTTTTCCAAACTTGTCTTAATTAGCAACACATGCTTCTATGTGCATAACAACTATATGTATATTATGCAACTAACTATTCTTTTAAATGTTGAAGACTTATTTCCCTAAATTTAAACAACAATCATAAAAGCTGACTAAATTAAGTTCACTTTTTATTTGTAAGAAATATATATATATTTTTTAATTAGATTTACAAGGGTGACAGTGAATAACATAATTATACAGTTTTCAGGTGCCCAATTCTACAACTTGTCTTTGTACACTGTATCGCGTGTTCATACCCTAAGTCAAGTCTTCACCCACCACCATCCTCCCTACACCCTCTTCCAGCCCCACTCCCCATTCCTGCACTCATCACAAGGTCATCCATGTCCCTGAGTCATTTTCTCTCTTTTCTGTTTTTTCTTTCTCAGTCCCTCCATTCCCCTCACCCAGGTCCACCCAACAGCCTAGTCTCCATGTTTGAATCTTTCTCTATTTTTTTTTTTTTAATCTTTCTCTATTTTGCCTATCAGTTCACTTTGTACATTAGATTCCACATATAGGTCTTTCTCTAACTGGCTTATTTCATTTAGCATAATGCTCTCCAGGTGCATCCACGCTGTCACAAAAGGTAATATTTTCTTCTTTTTTATGGTCATGTAGTATTTGATTATGTAAATATAACCCAGCTTTTTGATCCACTCATCAACAACTTGGGCTGTTTCTAGAACTTGGCCATTGTAAATAACAATGCAAAAAACATAGACATGCATATATGTTTTTGAATTAGTGTTTGGGAATTCTTAGACTATATTCCCAGAAGTAGGATTGCTGGGTTAAAGTAAGTTCTGTTTTAATTTTTTGAGGTAACTCCATACTGCTTTCCACAGTGGCTCTTCCAAACTGAATTTCTACCAACAATTCAGGAGGGTTCCCTTTTTTGGGACACCTTTGCCAATACTTATTGTTTACTGATTTATTTATAATAGTCATTCAGACAGGTTAGAGGTACTATTTCATTGTGCATTTAATTTGTATTTTTCTGATGATTAGTGACATTGAGCATCTTTTCATATGTCTATTGGCCATCTGTGCGTCCTCATTAAAAAAGTGTCTATTTACATGTAGCCCCATGTTCATTGCAGCACTGTTCACAGTGGCCAAGACATGGAAACAATCAGAAAGCCCTTCAATAGAAGACTGGATAAAGAAGATGTGGCACATATACACTATGGAATACTACTCAGCCATAAGAAATGATGACATCAGATCATTTACAGCAAAATGGTGGGATCTTGATAACATTATAAGGAGTGAAATAAGTAAATCAGAAAAAAACAAGAACTACATGATTCCATACATTGGTGGAACATAAAAATGAGACTAAGAGACATGGACAAGAGTGTGGTGGTTACCAGGGGTGGGGGGAGGGAGGACATGGGAGGGAGGGAGGGAGAGAGTTAGGGGGAGGGGGAGGGGCACAGAGAACTAGATAGAGGGTGGCGGAGGACAATCTGACTTTGGGCGAGGGGTACGCAACATAATTTAATGACAAAATAACCTAGACATGTTTTTTTTGAAAATATGTACCCTGATTTATTAATGTCATCCCATTACCATTAATAAAAATTTATTTTAAAAAAAAAGTGTCTATTTAAGTCCTTTGCTCATTTTTAATTGGATTTTTTGTGTTAAATTTTATAACTTTGTAAAATTTGGGTATTAATCCCTTATTATATGTATCATTGATGAATATGTTCTCCAATTCAGTGGGTTGATTTTTCACTTTGTTGATAGGGTTCCTTTGCTGTGCAAAAAACTTTTTAGTTTGATGTAGTCCCATTCATTTTTTGTTTTTGTTCTCATTTCTCTTACCCAAGGAGATATATCAAAAAAAAAATATTGCTACAAGAAGTGTTCAAGGTTTTACTGTCTCTTTTCTTCTAGGATTACTATGGTTTCAGATCTAATATTTAAGTCTTTAATCTATTTAGAGTTTATTCTTGTGTATGGTGTAAAAAGATTGTTTAGTTTTAGTTTTATTAACACATATCTGTCCAATTTTCCCAACACCATTTATTGAATAGACTCTCTTTAGACCATTGTATATTCTTTCCTCCTTTGTCAAATATTAATTGACCATATAGCTGTGGGGTGATTTCTGGGCTCTCTATTCTGTTCCGTTGATCATGTCTGTTTTTTGTCAGTACCATGCTATTTTGATTACTATGGTTTTGTGGTATAGTTTGATATCAGGTAGTACTATTTCTCCAACTTTGTTCTTCTTTCTCAAGATTGCTGTGGCTATTCTGGGTCTTTAGTGGTTTCATATAAATTTTTGGAATATTTGCTCAAGTTTGGTGAAATACACCACTGTTATATTGATGAGAATTGTGTTGAGTCTATAGATTGCTTTGGGTGATAAGGACAATTCATCCAATCCATGAACAAGTGTATGCTCCCACATATTTGTGTCTTCTTCAATTTCTTTCTTCAGCATCTTATAAATGTTCTGAGTATAGACCATTTACATCTTTGGTTAATTTATTCCTAGGTATTTTATTCTTTTTTGAAGTAATTGTGAATGGTATTTGTTGGGCAATCAAGTGTGTTAAGCTTGCTCACTTGTACTTTGCCTGATTGGTGCATGAGCACAGGGCAGTACCTCATGTGTAGAGCCTATGTAAGGCTGCAGGTGCATGCCTTCAGTGTGGCAGACTGTAGACTGTGGATTGCCTGCCACCACTCTATATTTATCAAGGATATTGGCCTATAATTTTTTTTCCCTGTAGTCTGGTTTTGGATTTAGTTTAATGCTAAACTTGTAAAATAAGCTTGGGAATCTTTCATCCTCTTGAATTTTTTGAAATAGTTTGAGAAGGATAGGTGTTCATTCTTCTTTGATTGGTGAACTCACCTGTGAAAATATCTGGTCCAGAGTTTTTGTTTGTCAAAATTTTTGAATACTGCCTCAATTTCACTAGCTATAATCTGTCTATTCAGATTTTCTGATTCTTCTTGATTCAGTTTTAGAAGATTGTGTGCTTCTACAAATTTATCTATTTCATCCATATTGTCCAATTGGTTGGTATATAGTTGTTTATAATATTTTCTTATACTCTCTTGTATTTTTTTGCTGTAAATTATCTCTTCTCCTCTTTCATCTCTGATTTTATTTATTTCAGTCCTCTCTCTTTTTCTTGATTAGTTTGGTTAAAGCTCTGTGAATCTTGTTTATCTTTTCAAGGAAATAGCTCTTGGTTTTATTGATATTTTTGTATGGTTATTTTAGACTTTATTTTATTTATTTCTGCTCTGATCTTTATTATTTCCCTCCTCTACTCACTCTGGGCTTTGTTTGTTATTCTTTTTCAAATTTCTTTAGGTGTAAAGTTAGATTGTTCATTTGAGATTTTTCTTGTTTCTTGAGGTAGGCCTATAATTCTATGAATTTTCCTCTTAGGACTTCTTTTGATGTGTTCCATAGATTTTGTGGGTTGTTGTGGTCTAATTTTTATTTGCTTCAAGGTATCTTCTGATTTGTTCATTGATATCATTATTTACCCATTCATTGTTTAGTAACATGTTATTTATACTTCATGTCTTTGTGGGTTTTTTATTTATTTTCTTGTGATTGATTTATAATTTCATACCATGATGGTCAGAGAAGATGTTTGATATAACATATCTTCTTAACTCATTTAGGCTTGCTTTATGTCCTTACATGTGGTATATACGAGAAAATATTCCATGTGCACTTGTAAAGAATGTACACTCTGCTGCTTTGGGGTAAAATGTTCTGAAGTTAATTAAATCTAGCTGATCTAATAGGTCATTTGATGCTGACATTTCCTTGATTTTTTGTCTGGAAGGTCTATCCGTTGATGTCAATGAGATGTTAAAATTCCCTATTATGACTATATTGCTATTGATCTCTCCCTTTATGTTCATTAAGATTTGCTTTATATATTTAGGTGCTTCTACTTTGAGTACATAAATGTTTACAAGAACCATATCCTCCTGTTTGATTGCTTCCTTTATTATTATGTGCTGTCATTTGTCTATTACTATATTCTCTGTTTTAAATTTTATTTTCTCAGATATAAATATTGCTACCCAAGTTTTTTTTTCATTCCATTTGCATGAAATATCTATTTCTATTCCTTTACTTTTAGTCTGTGTGAATATTTTGTTCTGAGACGAGCCTCTTATAAGACAGCATATACATGGGTCTTGCTTTATAATCCATTCAACTACTTATATCTTTTTATTGGAATATCTAAACCACATTTACATTTAAAGTGACTATTGATAGGTACATATTTATTGCCGTTTTACTCTTTTAACTATGTTCCTCTGTTTCTTCTTCTCTTCCTCCCCCTCCTCCTTCTTCTTCTTCCTTTTCTTCTTCCTCCTCCACTTCCCTCCTCCTCTTTCATCTCCTTATTATTCTTCAAACAGGCCCTTTAACATTTCTTATAATACTGGTTTGGTGGTAACAAACTCCTTTATCTTTTTCTTGTCTGGGAAACTCTTTATTTCCCTTTCAATTTTAAATTATAGCCTTGCTGGATAAAGTAATCGTGGTTGTTTCATGCCAATCCCTTCTTGCCTGAAATGTTTCTATAGAGAAATCAGCAGATAGTCTAATGTGAGCTCCCTTATTAGTAACTGCTTTTCTCTTGCTGCTTTTGAGATTCTCTCTTTGCCTTTGCCTATGCCATTTTAATTGTGTTGTACCTTTTTGTGTTCCTCTTTGTGTCCATCTTGTTTGGGACTCTGTGTTTTCTGAAATTGTATGTGTTTTTTCTTCACCAGGTTAGAGAAAGTTTCAGTCATTATTTCTTCAAATAGGTTCTCTATTCCTTGCTCTCCCTCTTCTCCTCTGGTACCCCTATGACATGGATGTTGTTATGTTTCATGTTGTCCCAAAGGTCCCTTAGATTATTTTTATTCTTTAAAATTCTTTTTTCTTTTTGCTGCTCTGATTGGGTGTTTTCTTTGCTTCTTTGTCTTCCAAATTGCTGATTTTATCCTCTACTTCATCCAACCTATTGCTTATTCCTTCCAGTGAATACTTGATGTCATATATTGTATTCTTAAATTCTGAATGGTCCTTTTTATGGTTTATTTTGTATTCTTGTGATTAAGTTTTTTAATGTAGAAATTAAATTTAATGGGCTGACACTGTTCAATAAGAGTACATAGGTTTCAGGTGAACATCTCTATAGCATTTAAACTTTCTATTGCATTGTGGGCCCATCACCCAAAGTCAAATTATCTCCCATCACTGTATACTTGTCCCTCTACTCTCCTTCCAGCTCCTTCCCCTCCTGGTAACCACTTCACTTTATCTTTGTCCATGAATCTCGGTTTTATATATCTCCTATGTGGGATATATATTTGTCCCTCTTTACTTCCTTTTCATGGTTTCTATGTTTGTTTTTATGCTTACTAAGAGATACATATTTTTAATTTAAGTTTTTAAAATCTATGTAATACTTGGATAGTTTATTGAAAACACTAAGAGAGAGTACTTTGTAGGGTAAATGATTGTCTGATCACTAGGCTGTACACCTGAAACCTGTATACAATAATGTTGAATACAAACTGTAATTGAAAAAAAATAAATTAATTAATTTTAAAACCACCAAGAAAAAGAAAGGTTAAGATTTAAACCTAAAGAGAGATTTGGGCACTTTTATTTTCCAGGATATAACATCCAAAAATAATATTTTATTCAATGTCTTTAGTTCCTAAGAAACTTGCCTGACTACCTGACTATTGAACGTAGATTTATGTCCAGAATTTTTTTCCATGATGCCTCAGTGTTTCACTTCCAGACTTATAGGATTAGTAAAAATCACATGCCTTTTATGTGGATTCGTAGTTTAGAATACAAGAAAAAAGTGCCCTGGCCGGTTGGCTCAGCGGTAGAGCGTCGGCCTAGCGTGCGGAGGACCCGGGTTCGATTCCCGGCCAGGGCACATAGGAGAAGCGCCCATTTGCTTCTCCACCCTTCCGCCGCGCCTTCCTCTCTGTCTCTCTCTTCCCCTCCCGCAGCCAAGGCTCCATTGGAGCAAAGATGGCCCGGGCGCTGGGGATGGCTCTGTGGCCTCTGCCCCAGGCGCTAGAGTGGCTCTGGTCGCAACATGGCGACACCCAGGAGGGTCGCAACATGGCGACGCCCAGGATGGGCAGAGCATCGCCCCCTGGTGGGCAGAGCGTCGCCCCCTGGTGGGCGTGCCGGGTGGATCCCGGTCGGGCGCACACGGGAGTCTGTCTGACTGTCTCTCCCTGTTTCCAGCTTCAGAAAAATGCAAAAAAAAAAAAAAAAGAATACAAGAAAAAAGTGAAGGTACTTTTTGCTTAATCTCTTTAAAAATATATAGCTAATCAGGCTATGGCCGGTTGGTTCAGTGGTAGAGCATCCGCCTGATGTGTGGAAGTACTGGGTTTAACTCCAACCAGGGCACACAGGAGAAGTGCCCATCGGCTTTTCTACCCTTTCCCCTCTCCTTTCTCTCTATCTCTCTTCCCTTCCTGTAGCCAAGGCTCCACTGGAACAAAGTTAGCCCAGGTACTGAGGATGGCTCCAGGGCCTTGCCTGGGCACTAAAGTGGCTCCAGTTGCAATAGAGCAATGCCCTAGATGGACAAAGCATCGCCCCCTAGTGGGCTTGCTGGGTGGATCCCGGTTGGACACATTCAGTAATCTGTCTCTCTGCCTCCCCACTTCTCACTTCAGGGGAAAAAAAAAAGAAAAAAATATATATATATATATATATATATATATATATATATATATATATATAATGATATTAAGGTCTAATTTCTAGCTACAGTAATCAAGACAGAATGGTATTTTTAAAGAAATAGAATCATAGATCAATGGATTAGAACACTCAGAAATAGACTCACACAAAGATGCCCAACAAGTTTTTGCCAAAATTACAAGAGCAATTAATTCAATGAAGGAAGGAATGATGCTGGAGAATTGGAAATCTATAGGCATAAAAATGAACCTCAATCAAAACCTCATGTCTTATTCAAAAACAAGTTTAAGTAGATAGAAGATTTAAATGTGAAACAAAAGAGTATAAAACTTTTAGAAAAAAAACATAAGAAAAAATCTTTAGTATCTAGGGCTAGAAAAATAATTCTTATATTTGACACCAAAAGTGACCCATAAAATGAGAATTGATAAATCAGAATTCATCAAATTTAAAAGTTTTGCTCTATGATGGAAGGAGACAGATGATGTGTTATATAATTGTACACTTGAAACCAATATACTTTTGTTAACCAATATCACCCCATAAGTTCAATAAAATTATTTTTAAAATATAAATGCTTTTTCTGCAAAAGCCCATGTGAAGGAAATGAAAAAGAACGTACAGACTGGGAGAGACGATTTGCAAAACACAGATCTGATTAAGGACTAGCATCTAAAATATATGAAGAACTTTCAAAACTTAACAGTTAAAAAAATGCAACTCAGTAATAACCAAAAGATGTGACCAGCAGAGTCAACACATATAATAAATATGCACATGAAAAGATGTCCAGTGCCATTAGCTAAAAAGGCATTGCAAATTAAAATGATGAGACATCACTACATAACTATCAAGATGTCTAAAATAAAAAATGACACCAGCCTGACCAGGCGGTGGTGCAGTGGATAGAGCATCGGACTGGGATGTGGAAGCCCCAGGTTTGAGACCCCGAGGTCGCCATCTTGAGCATGGGCTCATCTGGTTTGAGCAAAAGCTCACCAGCTTGAGCCCAAGGTCACTGGCTCAAGCAAGGGGTTACTCCATCTGCTGAAGGCCCGCAGTCAAGGCACGTATGAGAAAGCAATCAATGAACAACTAAGGTGTTGCAACGCGTAAGGAAAAACTAATGATTGATGCTTCTCATCTCTCCGTTCCTGTCTGTCTATCCCTGTCTATTCGTCTCTCTGACTCTCTCTCTCTGTCTCTGAAAAAAAAAATGACACCAACCACTCATACATTGCTGGTGGGAATGTAAAATGGTACATCTAGAAAACAGTTTGGCAGTTTCTTCAAATTAAAAAATAAACACTCCACTATCATATAATCCAGCAACTATATTCCTAAACACTATAAACACTCCGCTATCATACAATCCAGCAACTATACTCCTAAACAGTTATCCTAAAAAATGAAAACTCATGTTTACAGAAAAAGAATGTTTATAAATATTTATAGCATGTTTATTTGTCATAACCAGAAACAGATGTCCTCGAATGGATGAATATTTAAATAAATCATGGTACATCTAGTACTAGGTAACAAAAAGGAACAAACTATTGATACATAATACTTACATAAATCTCCAGAAAATTATGTGGAGTGTTAAAAGCCAATCTCCAAAAGTCACAAATTGTATGGTCCTATTTACATAACATTCTTGAAATGACAAAATTATAAAAATTGAGAACCATTACATAGTTGACAAAGGTTAAGGAAGGGGAAAGAGGAGGGAAGTATTTATGGCTACAAGAGAGCAACATAAGAAATCCTAATGGTGATAAAACTTCCATTGATTAACTGTTTTAATGTCAGCATCCTGATATTAATACTACACACAGTTTAGCAAGATATTACCATTGGTGGTAACTGGATAAAGAAGACAGGAGTTTTGTTTGTATTGCTTTTTGTAACCACACGTGAATTTATATTTATTATAAAATAAAAAATCTAATTTGTAAAATCTATAGGTAAGTAATAATCTTCAGAAATATGGCAAGGCCATGAAAAAAATATGGAAAATACTAAAAAACTGTAAAAGACTGGAGGTATTAGTAGAACCAACAAACATGACTAAATGCAACGTAATATCCTGAATTAGACCCTAGGACAGAGAAAAGAACTAGTAAAATCCAAATAAAGACTAATTTAGTTAATGATATTAAATCAATGTTAATTTCTTACTTTGACAAATTTACTAGAAGTATATAAAATGTTAACATTAGGAGAGGCTGGGTGAGAGGTATCTGGGAAACGTCTGTTCTATCTTTGCAATTTTTCTGTAAACTTAAAATTATTCTCAAATAAAGTTTTTTTTTTTAATCTATGGTTAAGAATTTCCCCTATTCATTGTTTCTGGTCAAATATACTACCAAGCATTTTATGTAGGCATACAATATACTCTGTAATTTAGCTCTTGTCTCCCCTTCAAACTTGTCTATTGCTATTGGGTTCTTGCCCTTGAACATTTACTGGTACAGTCTTGCAGTTCTTGAAATGTGTTTCACTGAGTTGACACTTTTATTTTTTTACATAGACTAGTCATGTGTCAAGAGTGAATTTCTGTTGTTCTTCCGATTCTTTCCACTTGACAAACCCCAGATATCTCTAGGTTTTGAGTCCTGTCTAGCTGTGAGCACTTAACCTTTGGGAGTTATGGGTAGGAGGATAGTCAAAAATTCCCAGAAAAATAATAAAGCTACAACCAACATTTAAAAAAATATGGAGATATTGGGGGATGAGAGGATAGGAGATACCTGACACGCACATGGGACAGGACATGAAGCAGGAGAACCACAGTGAGATGAGATGGTTGCAGAGAAGAAAGGCTGTATGAACATGTGACTTAAAATTATGGCCAGGGAGGTAGGTAATGCAAGGTATGGAAGAGATGTGTAGGCTGTCTATTGTAAAAGGTATTTACTGCATTAACACTGCAGGACAGTACCTCCTGCAAGGACAATTATGCATTCTCACGTATGGCTTGGTTAAAAACGATGATGGTTGCTGAGCTTCTGAGATTCACATGGGCAAATAATTTGATTATGTTTTAAATACAAGTTCTTACTTTTACTAATATTATTGAAAAATAGTATGTAAATAGTATCCAAAGATAGAGCCTTGTGACTGGAATAAGGAGGAAACATATGACTATTTTCTTCACCTGAAATTCTTTACCTGAAGAATTCCCAGGAATTGACATCGACCACAGACATGGTCTTTAAAACCAAAGACAGAAAGAAAACAAACAAAAAACCTCACAGAACAGAGGGGCCATGGTCCATAATGGTGAGTCAAAGTATCATAAATATAGTTGTGTGAGAGCTTAAAGCCTCACGTTTTTCAGCAAAATTTTAATTATCACTCAATTTGTTAGCTTCACAGTTCAACTCAGCGCAAAAAGCCCCATGAGAGAGTTGTACTACAAAACGGCCTATTTTCCATGCACAAAATTTGATTACAGCTATGTCATCTCTGAAGTCCAAGAGAAATACTATCTCTGTCTGGAATAAAATACTCCATTTTCAAAAACAAGGAGAAAAATAATGGTGAACTTCCAAAGGACTTCTTCAAGTACTGGTGAAGAGGGAGAATGGTGGCATTCAGTGCCCTTGGGTTTCATAAACCATGCAAGATTATTTAAGTTTAAACAACACACACACACACACACACGCATGCAACACACACACACACACACACACACACACATGAACACCATGCATGGTTGGAGCTAATTACTTAACAAATTGAAAGGTGGTGGATTTCAAGTGCCATAAATAGGTGTTAACTCTATTTCCCTTTGAATTTAAAGACAAAATAATGAAAGAAAATTTCTACCTTTAAAAAAAAAATCTGAATCCTTCCCCTTGTCTCTCTTTCATTTGCTGTGTGGGGAGTGTCCGAGACACAATGGGAGCTGTATCAGGACAGGGCTACCCTGAGATATGCAGAATGTCACAGACTAAGAGAGTGATCATGGGCCATACAACAAAGTAATGATGCTAGACATGGGATCAAACCAAAGCAAGCCAGCCCCCAAAGGGTCACATACTGTATGGTTCCATTTATACAACATTCTTCAAATGATAAATAATAGAATCAGAACAAATTAGTGGTTGCCCAGTGTCTGTAATATAGATGTACAGAAAGGAGTGGTACTGCTTTATTTATTTTTATTTATTTTTATTTTTAGGTGAGAGGTGGGGAGATAGGCAGACTCTTGGATGTGCCCTGACTAGGATCCACCTGCCAAACCCATCTAATGCTGATGCTTGAGTACCGGGCTATTTTTAGTGTCTGAGGCTAACACATTCCAATGGAGCTATCCTCAGTAGTTGGGGCCATGCTAGAACCCACTGGCTGTGGGAGGAGAAGAGGGAGAGAAGGAAGAGAAGGGAGAGAGGGAGAAGAAAAGAAGCAGATGGTCGCTTCTCATGTGTGCCCTGACTGGGAATCACACCCAGGAACCTTCATTCAACACACTAATGCTCTATCCACTGAACCACCAGCAAGGGCTGATGCTGCTTCAAAAAGGAAGCGTGAGGGATCCTTGTGGGAGAGGAGCTCCTGAGTGTCTTTACTGTATTCATGTCACTATCCAGATTGTGATTTGTTATAATTTTGCAAAATGTCACCACCGGAGGAAACCAGGTAATGAGTGCATGAGGTATCTTCATATAGTTCTTACAACTGCAGGTAAGTAGGTAGTTATTTCAAAACTGAAAGTTTATTTTAAAAAGCTCCTAATATCAGCATCCTGCTTCATTAAAAATAAATCAAGACTTTAAATAACATCGCATTCATCCTAATAAAGTCAACAAAACCAAAACACATATAGTTTAAGAAGATTGTCACTGTTAAAACAAAAATTCAAAGTCTTACTTGTTCCTAACACTCTCACTTTAGTGTGATTTTTACTTATATGAAGACAAGAAGTATCTATATATCTCTGATCTGTGAGCTTTCTTCCACCTCAGGAGAGTGATGGAACATAACATTTACACCACCGGTGGTGGTGATAACATTTTAAAAGGCATGTAGGCAATAAACAAGTGCCTTAGCGCATCCTGTCTCCTAAACTTCTTGGTTTAAATGCATTGGCTTCTATTTCAAATTTATCTATTTTTAGCTTGTTTTCCTAACTGTATTTAGGTTAAGAAAAATGTTTAGGTGACAAAGTTGGAGAATAATTAAGAATTCCAAAAAATCACATTCTAAATAAAATCATAACAAGGAACTGGAGGATTTTATTAAAGTGTGTAAGTTATCTAAAACAGGGAAAGGACCGGTGGATGTATTTAGCAAACCGGATGTGTGTTGATCTTGCCATTCAAGAACATTAAATAAAGTGTGCAGGAAAATACTGTTTGTGGAACCCTTACTTTCTATAAAAAATAAGAAGCTGCTGATAAAACCTGAATTTATTGCCCCTGATTCCCACATAAAGTCAGGCTTCTTTTGCAGTGAATCCTTGTAGACTGCTCCTTGGCTACCTGTCATTCAAGTTCATTAAATCCTTAATTCACCAAAGATATAATGAATGCATTTGGTGAATATATTCACCAAATATATATATTTGCAACAGTAGCAACCTTTGTTTCACATGTGCCCAGCTTCAGTAAAATACACAGAACTATCTGAAATGAGTATTTTATAAAATCAACTCTTCTACATTTTATAATCATTATACCCTTCTTTCATTCTCATGTACCTATATATTTTTGCCTAAATCAGCTACCACTCTTCTGTTTGAAGCTCTCCAAAGTCTCCCCATCCCTATTGAGCCTTCTGCACTTTTTCCTACTTCTCAGAATGCTTTTTTCCCCCGATAGTCACACATCTTACTCCCTCACTTGCTCAAAGTCATTACCCTATAAAGTCTCATCCCCAGTGAAGCCTGCCTTGGGGGAAACTTATCTAATATCTGATCTAGCCTATCCCACACTAACAAATTCTAGGTTCAGTTATCCTTTTGATTGTCAGTCCTCCCCACTGGAATATAAGCTCCAAAAAGCAGGAATTTTTATCTGTTTTCAGCTCATTGCTTTATCATCAACACTTCCTTCATGACAAGGCACAGATTAGGTGCTCTGATAGTTATGTTAAATACAGGGAAGAACTTTTTTCCCCTTGCCATGTTTCTACAAACACTGGCTTACTTATTTACTATGTCTGTGGCATCGTGCTAGCATTGAAAGCAACTACATGCCAGACACAGCCTTTGCTCTCACAGGTATCACTGTGGAGAAAGAGGCTGGAGGTGGGGTGAAGGGAAGGACACTGAACATAGCCAGCCAACCTCAGTGCTCCAGTCCAATAAGTGCTACAGTACCGAGCTTCCTCTTCTTGCTAAATCTTGGGATAGAAAGACAGACAACCAATTTGTACTTCTTAATCCCTTCAGCTTTTTTACCCATTCCCCCTAACACCTTTCGCATCTGGCAACCATCAAAATGTTCCCTGTATCTATGAGTCCGTTTCTGTTCTGCTTGCCATTTATTCTATTTATTTATTTTTAGATTCAGTTGTTGATAGTATGCATTTATTGCTACTTCATTGTTCATATTTTTTATCTTTGTTGTTTCTTCTTAAAGAAGACCCTTTAATATTTCATGTGACACTGGTTTGGTAGTGATGAATTCCTTTAGCTTTTTCTTGTCTAGGAAGCTCTTTATACATTCTTCTATTCTAAATGATAGCTTTCTATTGTTACAGAATAACCACAGGGGTGTAAAATGCAGCATAGAGAACATAGTAATATTCTAATAACTATGTATGGTGTCAGATGAGTATGAGATTTATCAGAATGATCATTTAATAAGTTATGTAATGTCTAATGGCCAGGATATACACTTGAAACTAATATATTATATAATTTTGTATATTGACTGTAATAATGATTAAGAAAGAGAAAAAGAAGAACAGAGGGGAAAGCTATATTTTTACTTTGGGGCAATCTAGTGGACTCTATCATAAAGAAAGTGATCAATTTCACATCATCAGTAACAGATCAAACTGACACTAAGTGCCTCTTAATGGACACAATGGAAGTACACCATCACCTGTGGAATATTCTAGCCAAAAATGTTCAACCTGACTTTAAACATGAAGAAACAATCAGACAAATCTAAACTGTATGACATTCATTAAATTATCTGGCTTCAACTCTTCAAAATTTCTAGTTCATGAAAAAAACAGGAAAAATATTCTAAATTAAAAGTGACATAACCATATCCTGGCAGGTTGGCTCAGTGGTAGAACATCGGCTTGGCTTGTGGATGTCCTGGTTCAATTCCCAGTCAGGGCACACAGAAGAAGCACCCATCTGCTTCTCCACCCCCCCCCCTTCATTTTCTCTCCCTCTCTCTCTTCCCTCCCACAGCCATAGCTCAATTGGTTTGAGTATATCGGCCTGGACACTGAGGATGACTCCATGGAGCCTCTGCCTCTGGCACTGAAATTTGCTCAATTGTGAGCATGGCCCCAGATGGGGGTTGCTGGGTGGATCCCTGTCGGGGTGCATGTGGGAGTCTGTCTCTTTATCTCCTTTACTCTACTTGGAAGTGAATAGATAAAAAGGAGATATAACCAAATGCAGTAGATCTTAGGTCAAATAAATTCTATAAATATATAAATTTTATTTGGGAGGAATTTGATTATGGCCTATTAGATGATATTTAATTAATGCTTAAATTTTATATATAATAAGGATATTGTGGTTATATAAGAGAATGTCCATTCTAAGGAGATGGACGATAAAGGATGCAGGAATGAAGTGGCAGGATGACTGCAATTGTGTGTAGTGAGAGAGAAGAGAGTATGCACAAATACAGCAAAATTGTTATAATTGGTGAATTTAAGTAAGAAGCACACAGTATTAATTTTACTATTTTTTCAAGTTTTTTGAATTTGTGTAAACTTTCAAAATGAAAAGTTGAGGGATAAAAATAAAAAAGACAAACACAACACAATCCAGCCCTGGAAATCCTTACCCTGAGGGGTGGTATAAAGAGTGGGAGGTAGCCCTGGCCGGTTGGCTCAGCGGTAGAGCGTCGGCCTAGCGTGCGGAGGACCCAGGTTCGATTCCCCGCCAGGGCACACAGGAGAAGCGCCCATTTGCTTCTCCAACCCTCCGCCGCGCTTTCCTCTCTGTCTCTCTCTTCCCCTCCCGCAGCCAAGGCTCCATTGAAGCAAAGATGGCCCGGGCGCTGGGGATGGCTCTGTGGCCTCTACCTCAGGCGCTAGAGTGGCTCTGGTCGCAACATGGCGACGCCCAGGATGGGCAGAGCATCGCCCCCTGCTGGGCAGAGCGTCGCCCCTGGTGGGCGTGCCGGGTGGATCCCGGTCGGGCGCATGCGGGAGTCTGTCTGACTGTCTCTCCCTGTTTCCAGCTTCAGAAAAATGAAAAAAAAAAAAAAAAAAAAAAAAAAAAAAAAGTGGGAGGTAGGTGGCTGGGAAGAAAAGAAAAAAATGCAATTAATGTGTGCAGTAAGAGGAATGCAAAGACACTTGGAGCTTGGGGAAAGGACTGTCTAAATGGCATGGGAATCTCTAAGAGCATCACTTAAACTGGGTCTTAAAGGATTAATGACAATTTTTAACACTGATTACAAACTGGAAAGCCAGAATGAGCTGCAGTGGGAAGCTGCTGAGACACTGTCCTTGAACATTTCGACAACCTGTTATTGGAATGTATGAGTCAGGGAAGCCAGGTAGCACCAAGTCTAAGTGAGGCACTCACATCAAAATCTATGTGAAAACCTCCCTGCCCTCCCTCTACTAGATTAGTGCATGTACAACCTGCCGCCACGTTGCCCTAGTTCTGACAAAATAATACCTTTTATGCTTAAATATCTTATAATTTACAAAACACATTCCTATTTGTTGTCATTAAAATCTCATAACATGGGGAGTAGATGTCGCTGCCTTCATTTTTAAAGACAAGGAACTACTCACTCCCAAAGTTACGTAGCTAAAGATAAATATAGATCTTTTGCCCAACACAGTCTGTGTTTTACTACCCACCACCCTCGTTTGCTGGCAGATTCCATAAGGGGGGGGAGCCATACCCCTAGGACCACAATATCTAGGACCTTGTACATAGTTCATCTATTAAACAGAAGGGAACATGAAATGCACAGGTAGAATTTCAGGGATGTTGTGAAAGAATTAAAGTTTCTACTAATTCTTTATTTTCTTAGTAAAATAGGAAGAGAGGTCATTATTGAGTGTTAGGAATTAGAACTATTATGGGTTTCAGGAGAGAGGAGCAAGTGTGAAATAGTCATCTAGGCAAGTGGGAGAGTGAATAGTTTAACCAAAGGTGGTTGTGGATTGACAGGCAGTAAATTAGGGCCACATAACATTTATGTTATAAATTAAAGAAAAAGCCAGTCAACATTATTGTGTGTTTTCACCAGCCTTGTTCAGTGGCTCCAATGCAGGTGCTGAATAAGGAAAAGTGGGGTTAGCCAAAGCTGGAGTAGTTCCAATGAAATATGTTGGCTGAAATGATGTACAAGGAAAAATAAAGCTATTTCAATAAATTATTTAAAGTCGAACTTGAAGTACAGGCCGATTAAGATGGTAATGGGGTCTTGAGAAGGATAATGGAGATGAAAAAGTAAGTACAGTCAATGAGTTGTAGGTCCTTATGAAATCAAAAAATTATTGGAGTTACAGGTACTAGATAAAAACAATTAAAAAGATAGAAGATAGCAAATGTCCTCTGGAAAATTAATAGGTGCTAAGTGGTGTTTTCATATTCTTATGAATAAATACACTACAACTTTCTCTTAAATGGTGGAGGCTAGATAAAATGATCTACTATCCTCTATGCTAAATCCCAAGAGAGATTTCTGAAATAAGTATCTCATTTTAACTCAGGAAGAAAATATGGTTTGTAATATTTTGAAATCATGTTATTTTATCAGAGATGGATTTTAAGTGTGAAGAAGTCTGACAAAATCTTTAATATTAACATTTAAATCCTGTGATTTACATACAATTGAATTTCTCAAATTATTTTACATTTATACTTTTATTGTCTTTGTTAAAGATTTCTTGCACTTAGGTTAGAGAGCTTTCCTTTCTTTTCCACTTTAGCAACCATGACTGAGGACCACTGTAGAGGACAGAATAAAGCCACATCATGTTAGGAAAGCTTATAGGACCTCGAGTATATAACCTGAAACCAAAGGAAAATCCTAGCAGTTCTAAAACATAAGTCTCAATGTTTAAGAGCTCTGGGATCATTTACACCTATGTTTGAAATCCAGCTTTGTGACGTGAATGATTCACTTGTCTTCGTAAGAATCATTTTCCTCTTCCAATACAGCATAGCCAAGGAAGCTGTTTGTAAAGTCAGTGAAAAAAAGGAATTAGATTATTGGAACTTTAAGGTCCACACCACATCGACAATTCTTTGAACCCACATGCAATTGGGTGAAATATGGATGTTTTGAGATTAGAAGTCTGTTCCCTTCTGTAGAAAGACATTGTTTTACGAACAAAACTCTGATTGTCTCCTCAGTCCATTCAGAGAGCTGTGAAGTCTAGATAGATAATGCATGGTCTGTATGCAATTGAGAACGCAATTGAGAACGCAATGAGAACACAATGATTCCACCTCCCAATCTGGACCGCCCCTGGGCAGAACAGGCTGCTTCTGGGCTCAGGGCTCCACTGCCTTCTATGACAGCAAGATTTCATGTGCTGGGATCAAGACCAACTCTTACACAGGTGAAACCTAACTTTAGATTTAGGCTGACAAGTAAGATGCCATGACTATTTTTTAAAAACCATTTTACTGTCTTTTGTGTTTAAATGTATTTATATATATATATAAAGTATAGGTTCAAAACAGTTGTTGCCAGAGCCTGCTAAAAGATTCCTCATCATTTCAGGAGAAGTTGAATGTATATCATTTGTGTACTAAAAGCAGGTTATATATTTCATAACTGGAAGGCATTGGAAAGAGCAGAAATGACTAGGGTGAGAAAGAACCACCTCTTTCTCTTGGGTGACTTGAGAAATCATGTAATTTGTCAGTCTAGGTTCAGGAGAGAGTTAAGATGTTATCTCCCATCTCACACTTGGCAACTAAAAATAAACTAATGGGAGGTGTCTCCAGTGATTTGCCAGGAATGCTTTACAGACTGTTCAAGTTTTTTTGTTTGTTTGTTTGTTTTTTAGTGTTTGATCTAGAAGATTAGCATGAGTATTCTTTTAACTTAAGTTGTTGCTCACCTACCTTACCCTTGGCATGTTGCTAGGCATTGTGGCTATAAAAATAAAACTCCTACTTCTACTCCCTGGGTTTAGAAACTCATAATCTAGTAGAGGAGAAAATAAGGAAGCAGCAGGGGAGCACAGCATGCTGTGGAATCATGGGGGGCAGACGTTAGTGGAGATGGGGAGCAGGAAGCGGCAGTGGTTGGAGAAAGATTCCAGAGATTTGCTCACGGAAGGGCACTGTAAATTAAAGAAACAGTAAATAAAAGTTACAGCAACGTGAGAAGCACAACATGCCAGAATATAAACAGAGATCAGCATGGTTAAAAGAGAATATGGGAACTCAGAGACCTGGTTTCTGTGGCCTGACTGTGCCACGTATTTCTAAGGGACTAAGTGAATGCATATAACTCTTCTAAGTCTCAATTTACTAATGTCTAAAGTGGGCTTTACATGGTCTGCCTCACAGAATGTTGTGAGGCTTAAATGAAATAAGACATTTTATTTCAGAAACACCCACCATTTACAAGCTAGCATAAGCATAAACTGATACCGTCTCTCTAGGGCTCTTACCTCTCACTCCTCCCGACATCCAATTGGATCCTGCCTCTAGCCTGTGCTCTACCAGCAGGCTAAGGGACCTTTTCCAAATAAACACTAAAGTCATGCTTTCAGTACACACCTCCTTTTACTCATTATATTTTGCAAATTACCTCTGCCTAGCAGTCCTCTGTCCCCCACTTTGTCTTTATAATTAGTCATTCTTCAGTTCTTGGGTCAAGTGTACTTTCCCCATCCTTCCTGATTAAGTCACATGCCCTCATTACAGAATCCCCGAGGACTTGCTCCCTTTATTTTTTAGGACCTAACAATAACAAATGATATTCTGCATTTGCTTGCATGAATGCGAATACATTCCCTGCCCTCCTGAAGTGGCAGTCTTAGGCAGAGGGTACGCCAAGACTGCAACTCCAGGAGGGTAGGGAATACATTTACTGTTGGTTGACCTGTGTAACTAGTGTTTTTTGCTTGGCAGTGAAGCTCTCTGGTAAGTATAATGTCAAGTATATGGTAGACATTTAGGAAATATTTCTTTTCTTTTCTTTTCTTTCTTTCTTTCTTTCTTTCTTTCTTTCTTTCTTTCTTTTTTTCTTTCTCTCCCTCTTTCCTTCCTTCCTTCCTTCCTTCCTTCCTTCCTTCCTTCCTTCCTTTCTCTCCCTCTTTCCTTCCTTCCTTCCTTCCTTCCTTCCTTCCTTCCTTCCTTCCTTCCTTCCATCCTCCCTCCCTCCCTTCCTTCCTTCCTTCCTTCCTTCCTTCCTTCCTTCCTTCCTTCCTTCCTTCCTTCCTTCCTTCTTTTTTCATTAATTTTAGTGAGGGAAGAAGGGAGAGAGAGAGAGACAGGAACATCAGCTCCTGTATGCGCCCTGACCAGGGATAAACCAGTAACCTCTGTACTATGGGATGATGCTCTCAAGCTACCCAGCCAGGGCTCAGTAAGTATTTCTTGAGTGGGTTGAATAAATGGAACCTCAAGTCCAGTGATTAATGATATTGTTGTTAATCAATCAATGGGAATGGGTTATGTTACTGTTGCTGCTGTTATTTCACAGTTAGGGTTTTATAACTAGAGCACAGATGCAAGTCACTGAGGAAGAAAAAAATAGTTCTTGGAGAAGTAGAAGGGAAATGGATAATGCAGGGTCTTGTTTGCCTTGCTAGGTGAGATAGGTTTTACACAGGTGTACAGGAGAAATCAGTAAAGGGTTAAGCAGAAGAAACTCAGGAGCAGTTCAATGTTTAAGAAGCTTCTGGTCTTAGAGTGTAAAACTAATGGGAAGGACAAAGTGAAGAGAAGGAGGCTGGTTTGAAGGCTGTTATGTAATTAAGGTATGAAAAGAAGGTGCTGGACTAGGGTTATGGGTCCTGAGAATCTCTGATTTTCTAATCTTCCTGGGTCCTCTGCTGCATTATTAAATAGCTGCACTTGGGTAGGTCAAGTGGCAACCTTTTATTTATTTATATTATCACTCACAATATTAAAACATCTGTAATTGCAAATTAAGAAAAGCAGGCCTGACTGAAAGTAGCACTGTGGATAGAATGTCAACCTGAGATGCTGAGGTTCTAAGTTTGAAACCCCATAGATATGATCCCATGGTCACTGGTTTGAGCCCAAAAGTCACTGGATTGAAGCTCAATGTTGATGGCTTGAGCAATGGGTCACTGGCTTGGCTTGAGCACCCTGGTCAAGAACATGTATGAGAAGCAATCAATGAATAATTAAAGTGCTGCAAATATGAGTTCTTATCTCTCTCCTTTCCTATCTGTCTGTCTGTCTCAATCTCTCTCTCAAAAAAAAAAGAAAAGAAAAAATATCTGTGAAAAATAGTATTACAATAAGCAAGGACTGTTTTGCTGTAAAATAGTTTTACTCAACTCTATTTACTCATCTAAATGTTATTTTTATTTTATTTTTGTCAAGATTGTAAAAAAGTCACTTTGATAGTAGTTTACACTGTAAACTATGGCTAGAATAAATAATTGATAATTCACTCATTGATAATCTTTTCTGTTGTAATTTAAATCAAGGAACATAAGAGTTTTGTTGTTATTTTTTTACCTCAAATTTAAATTCTCTAATTTTACACAGTATAAAATTTTATTGTAACTTCTGACGTTGGGAATATTGTTTGACTTTTTTTAAGCCAAGTACCATATGATTTCACTTATATATAGGATATAAATATATATATGATATATAGTTAAGATATATTTAAGATTATATATATTTAAGATTATTATTTCATATATATAATCTGAAAGCAATAAATGAACAAACAAGACAAGCAAGTAAGAACTCACAGACACAGACTGCGGTGTGGTCGTTGCCGAGGGATGTGGGAGCAGTGGAGGGTAGTAAAGGGGAAAGTGGGTCAAGTACATGGTGACAGTGGAAGACTGGACTTTGAGTGGTGAACACACAATGCAATATGCAGATGATGCATTATAAAATCGTGCACTTGAAACCTATATAATTTCATTAATCAATATCACCCTAATAAATTTAATAAAAATTTAAACATAGTTTGGTCTATTCTACTTCCTTGCATTTCTGGGTTTAAGTTTAAAAGATATCTCATTATTTCTGATACAAACTCAAGAAAAGAATTGGTTTTTCACATTTTACAATAAGTTATGATTTTCAACTAGTCACACATAAGAGTTTCTTTAAAGCAATAAAAAAAGAGAGCTTGTTTAAAGGCTAGAGGGAATAATAAATGTACAGAGGTTCTTCTATAATGCCTGTGCTGTCATTTGCCTCTGGTATTTTTTTAGAGTTTGTTTTCTAATTAAGTGCATTTGGCATAATTTTTAAAAAGTAACTGACAAAGAATTCCTCTGTTCTCTGCCTTTAGTCCTATCATTTTAAATACCATGTAACAGATACTATCACTATTCTGCCTGTGCAGCTCTTCCTCCTATGCCGCCCCCACCATCAATTTAAAAAAATATATAAACTAAACTATTAAGCAATAATTCCAGTGTTTCTAAGTAATAAATAAAGTGTATACAATTAATTTGTACAAACAAAGGTAAATTGACATGTTAGCATACACATATGGAATGGCACTAAATTTTAAATCAAATAATTATAGGCTTAATTCTTTTTTTTTTTTTTTTGTATTTTTCTGAAGCTGGAAATGGGGAGAGATAGTCAGACAGACTCCCGCATGCGCCCGACAGGGATCCACCCGGCACGCCCACCAGGGGGCAACGCTCTGCCCACCAGGGGGCGATGCTCTGCCCCTCTGGGGCGTCGCTCTGCCACGACCAGAGTCACTCTAGCGCCTGGGGCAGAGGCCAAGGAGCCATCCCCAGTGCCCGCGCCATCTTTGCTCCAATGGAGCCTTGGCTGCGGGAGGGGAAGAGAGAGACAGAGAGGAAGGAGAGGGGGAGGGGTGGAGAAGCAGATGGGTGCTTCTCCTGTGTGCCCTGGCTGGGAATCAAACCCAGAACTTCTGCACGCCAGGCCGACGCTCTACCACTGAGCCAACCGGCCAGGGCCTATAGGCTTAATTCTTAACTCTTTTCCTTCTGTGGTATTAGATTTTTCAAGTTAAATAAACTAATTTTAATTTTTAAATAAATTTGAAAAGTTAAGATTTAGGTCATTATATTCAGCTTCATTTTAATCACAAATTAACCTAAATCTGGTGAATGACAAACAGCAGTTCATTGAGAAAATTAAAGCATAGAGAAATGAAAGAATTTACCCAAGATTGTTTAACTAATAAGTGACAAAATTAGGACTCAAACCATAGCCATTGTATATTAGATGATGGATATGTTAATTAACTAGATGAGAGGAATCCTTTCACAATGTATATATATATCAAATCATCAGGATGTATACTTTAAAGCTCTTATAATTTTAATTGTCAATCATGTCTGAATATAGCTGAAAAAAATAGCCTTTGTATCTGTTAAGTAAAACAATAAAACACATATAAAATGGTAGAGGCTACAAAAACCTGGTTAAGAGCTAAAGAAACAATTATTGTCTCTAAGCACAAAATAAAAACATAAAATTTACAATCCTAATAAAATACTTGTAAATTGAAACATGCATCAAGTAATTAGTTAAAATCTCGCCCTGGCCGGTTGCCTCAGCAGTAGAGCCATACATTTGTCATAACCAATAGAATGTTTAACACAAAAAGTGAAGTTTTACGTAAACTATGGACTTTACTTAATAATAATGTATCAATATTTGTTTCCCAATTATCACAAATGTACTACATACACTAATGCAATATGTTAATAAGAAGGGAAAGTGTGTGGCCCTGGCCGGTTGGCTCAGAGGTAGAGTGTCAGCCTGGCGTGCGGGGGACCCGGGTTCAATTCCCGGCCAGGGCACATAGGAGAAGCGCCCATTTGCTTCTCCACTCCCACCCCCTTTCTCTCTGTCTCTCTCTTCCCCTCCATTGGAGCAAAGATGGCCCGGGCGCTGGGGATGGCTCCTTGGCCTCTGCCCCAGGCGCTAGAGTGGCTCTGGTCGTGGCAGAGCGACGCCCCAGAGGGGTAGAGCATTGCCCCCTGGTGGGCAGAGCGTCACCCCTGGTGGGCGTGCCGGGTGGATCCCGGTCGGGCGCATGCGGGAGTCTGTCTGACTGTCTCTCTCCGTTTCCAGCTTCAGAAAAATGCAAAAAAAAAAAAAAAGAAAGAAAAAGAAAAAAAACTCTATCTTTATATATACATATATTACATATATGTATACACTTATATGTACAACATATTAAAGCAACAGAAAAAAATAAAATTTTATAACTCAAAGCTCAAAATTATAAAATATAAAATACTTTCACTTTTTTAGCAATAGAAAACTTTAAAAATTTGGAAAGTGAGCCTGACCAGGCAGTGTTGCAATGGATAAGTGCAATGGAATGGGGTGCAGAGGACCCAGGTTTGAAACCCTAAGGTTGCCAACTTGAGCACAGGCTCATCTGGCTTGAGCGTGGAATCACAGACATAACCGCATGGTTGCTGGCTTGAGCCCAAAGGTTGCAGCTTGAGCAAGGGGTCACTTGCTCTGCTGTAGCTCCCTGGTTAAGGCACATATGAGAAAGCAAACAGTAAATAACTAAGGTGCTGCAACAAAGAATTGATGCTTCTCATCTCTATTCTGTCCTGTCTGTCTGTTCCTGTCAGTCCCTCTCTCTGACTTTCTCTCCATTTCTGACACACACACACACACACACACACACATACATACACACACAATATATGAAATCTGAATGTATTTTAATATGATTGTTATTTTGGGAAGAGCAGTTCTACATGTAAGGGTGCCTAGGACATACAAATGTCTTCATGTGGCTTTGACATGTATTATTACTCTGATCTAAAATATCAGAGGTACTTCAAGCACACCATATCAGAGACTACGCCTTCTTTCCAACAGAAAGTGATGATGTAAGGATGACATGAAATGAGCTGAGAGAAGACTGGGATGAAGGATGCACAGGGAAAGAAGGAAGAGTGGATGCAGGGGTCACTGCTGCAAGTGCCTTCTTAGACTCGAGAAGGAACTAGTTGCAAGGGATTGAGGTAAATACTGGGAAAATAGTTTTTAAATGTGAATTTTTTAAACCTCAAGACCACAAACTATTAGACAGATTATGTACAATGAATGCATTCTTACAGAGTACATTCCCTAAAGGTTGCAGAGTGAGTATATAATGTACCCAAAATTTTGGCTGATAACTATCTGATGGTGAAATCCATGATTTTTTCACTATTACTCTCTAAGAATAGCCCAGAGAAAATGTGTAACTTACCAAAAATCTCCCAGTAAATCTAAAGCTAGAGGAAGTTCAAAATGGATATATCCAAATCTCAGAATTCTTTTCCAGAGCCTTCCACATATATTTTTCCACCTTAAGGCATAAGCTATTTGACAGAAAAATTTTTAATGGCTAAGGATCACAGAACTATGAAGTTATGACAACAGCAATCACCTAGAGTAAAGGTTTTTAGCTTAAGGTCCACACAGTTGTAAGAGTTTCAGGGTGGCATATCACTATTGAAACTGTACATAGATTTATTTAGTAAAATTTCCATATGTCTAAAAAAAAAAACTCATAGATTTCAGGGTGTTCTTAAAGGAGATTATGACTGAAAATGTTTAAGAACCAGTGGTAAAAAACAAAAAACTTGTTTTAAAAATAAACTCATTTATTTATTTATTTACTTACTTATTTATTTAGTATTTTTCTGAAGTGAGAAGCAGGGAGGTAGAGACAAGACTCCCACATGCGTCTGACTGGGATCCACCTGGCGAGCCCACTAGGGGGCAATGCTCTGTCCACTGGGGCATTGCTCTGTTGCAACTGGAGCCATTCTAGCACCTGGGGTGGAGGCCATGGGGCTATCCTCAGCAGCCAGGCCAACTTTGCTCCAATGGAGCCTTGGCTGTGGGAGGGGAAGAGAGCGATAGAGAGAAGGGAGAAGGGGAGGGGTGGAGAAGCAGATGGGCACTACTCCTGTGTGCCCTGGCCGGGAATCGAACCTGGGACTTCCATAAACAAAAAACTTTTTACAAAGGAAAAATTAAAAGCCCAGAGAGTGGATGTGGCTATGGGGACCGCACAGCTAGAGAGTAGAAGAACAGCTATTAGAACAAGGGTATCCAATTTATTTCAATATCTTTCCCATACCATAGGGTTACACGCAATATACCACACCATGAGTTTACAAAATTAAAGCTGGCATTTGCAGAGGGTGACACATTCATAGGAGAGAGTGAAAAGAAGCCTTAGTGGTGTTAAGCATCCCAGTGGACTCTAGGTCTGCCTGTCCTTTGCTTTTCAAGAGACTAATAAGGAAATCTGTGTTTAACTTTACCTGGTCCAATTTCTAGACAGAAACAATATTTTCTGCTCTATAAATTATGGTGCAAAGCTAATTATGGACAATCTCTGAGAAAACTAGATGATTTAGAACTTGCTAACTTCAATAAACAAAACTTTACTGAACTGTAATTAATATTCACAGTGCATCTGCTTAATTTTCCTAATGCATTTGTCTTCTTTTTTCCTTTTAAAAGCACTGTAATTCTTCATTTGCTTTACTTTCAGTAATTTATAGTTAGGTTTTTTATTTTGACCTTATAGTGCAATGTTTAATTTGGATGTTGTTTTATGAAAATAGAGGGATGAAAAAATAAACAATTAAGAAATAGAGCCTGACCAGGCGGTGGCACAGTGGATAGAGCATTGGACTGGGATGCGGAGGACCCAGGTTCAGGACTCTGAGGTCACCAGCTTCAGCGTGGGCTCATCTGGTTTGAGCAAAGCTCACCAGCTTGGACCCAAGGTCGCTGGCTCGAGCAAGAGGTTACCCGGTGTGCTGTAGCCCTACGGTCAAGGCACATATGAGAAAGCAATCAATGAACAACTAAGGTGTTGCAACAAAAAACTGATGATTGATGCTTCTCATCTTTCTCTGTTCTTGTCTGTCTGTCCCTATCTATCCCTCTCTGACTCTCTGTCTCTGTAAAAAAAAAAAAAAAGAGATAGATACATTTGGCCCTGGCCAGTTGACTCAATGGTAGAGTGTCGGCCCAGCATGTGGATGTGGATTTCCTGGGTTTGATTCCTGGTCAGGGCACATAGGAGAAGTGCCCATCTGCTTCTCCACTTCTCCTTTTCTTGCTTCTCTCTCTCTTTTTCTTCCCCTCCTGCAGTCATGGCTCAATTGGAGCGAGTTGGGGCAAGGCACTGAGGATGGCTCCATGGCCTCTGACTCAGGTGCTAAGAAGAGATCAGTTGCTGAGCAATGGAATAACATCCCAGATGGGCAGAATATTGCCCCACAGTGCACTTGCCATATGGATCCTACTCAGGGCACATGTAGGAGTTTGTCTCTCTGCCTCTCTTCTTCTCACTGAATAGAAAAATTTGATACATTTATCAAGATCTTCAGGCTAACATAGTTGTAGATTTTATAGAAATAACTTATAAGAGATATGACAGTTTGGTGATATGTGGTTGCCTATTTCTGGATTGCAGAGACATTGGCAGAAGCTGCTGAGGAATGAATGCTTCAGCTTGCATTCAGTAAAAATTAATCATAATTGATTACTAAAAACCAGAACTTTATACAAAGTTACCCTTTCTTTCAGTCATGGTGGCATCCCAACACTGATAAGCTGAACTTTGCAATGCACTTTCACAGGGAACTAGGTATGAAACACTTGAAAGAGCACAATGATTTTCTTTGCCACTACCACCACCACCACAACCAACACTATCACCAAAGCAGAAATACCAGTAACAGCATCTAGACCACTGAGTTTTTACTATGGACAAGTCTGCTAAATATATTGCTTACAGTATTTTACATAACATTCATGACATTGTCACTTCAATGCTATCAATCTTAATACTATCTACATAATACCAACATATTTCATAGATGTTTTTATAAATCAGAAAACTTAAATTTAAGGAGCTAAAATACCTTGCCCTTTCTCCTATAACTAGTAAGGAACCAAATCTAGACTAGACCCCAAATAACTTTGGTTCCAAAGTTAGTTCGTTTAATCAATATGTTTATTTTGTCTTCCATGTTCCTTATCTGATAGCAATAATGCATAGGTTAATAAATGTACTTTTTACACTGATTCAAAAAGATAGAAAGAAAGAAAGGAAGGAAGATTGTTATCACAAGTGTAAAAAAATTAAGTAGAAAATCTATATCAAAGGAGAAAAAATTGTAAATAAAGTGAACAGCAGACTAAGAATAGACTTGTTGAAATGGCAATTTGGGTAAAAGAAGGCAAAATATACATGTGAATGATCTAACAAGTGCATATCAATAGGTGGAGTAGACATTTAACATGTAGGTTCACATTCCTTAGGTCAGAGCATTCAGATCCAATCCAATGAGCCTGGCATCAAATTACCATGAGCAGAGTCTGGACAATTTAAACCTAGCATGCTGCGAGACTTAATTTGGTTATCTTGCTTGTTGCAAATAGAGGCCCTTTTGGTATAATCCATAGCAAGTAGGAAAATATAATTACCTTATAACTTTACCTTGAGTCCATTAATAATTCTGTTTCTAGGGCCAAATCTAAAAGAAGCTAAAGATACTGCTGCACAAAAGCTTTTGACAAACCAGACCCTACAATGAAAAAGGAGAAAATGCATACAAGGAGGCAAGCACTCAAAGAAAGCACAAAATTGATCAAAATTGGAAGACCCTACAGAAACTGAACATTAAAATTTTAAAGTCAGCATCACAGCCAACCCAAACAAAAGCAATAAAGAATAACAATAAAAATCATTCCATACTGTTTGAAAAAGTTTATAAACTCACTGTGTACTCTATCTATTATTAACCAAAGCACTGAGAACTTGTTGACTGTTACAGATGGTGGAAGATTTCTAGTTTGCATAAAATCAACATCCCATGAAGTCCTGAAAAAAAAACATATGCTTGCAGATGATTACCCAAAGATATCATGAGAACACTCTTTATTCATTAGCTACATCATTATAAATTTAATGTGATCCATTCTCCATATTTCACTGAGTCTAAGTCCCTGTGGACCAAGTCAATACATGCAGTTTTACTTCTCTTTTCAGTTCAGATTAGATCAGTATTTGGAATGGCATGTTAGCTCACCTGATGTGAAAGCTTTGTAAATGTGATAAAATACAAATGTTGGAAGTAATACACACATGCATTATTTGTTTATATTTGTTAATAGCTATCTTAGCAGAAATTACTTAGGCTTTCCTCACCTATGTTCCTGCCTTGGCCTACGGGCTGGTTCATAGGATAGCTAGCACTGTATTAAGAACTTAGCTTGCAGTTTATGTCAGTCAATGGAATCTCTTGAAACACAATATAACATGGTTCCATTGAAAGAGCACAGAACTAGGTATCAAAAGATTTGGGTTTAAATAATATCACATGACAATATTTACTTGAACTTGGATTGGTCACTTTGCTTGTCTAAATCTCAAATCCTTTATTGGTGAAATAAACACAATTCTAAAATTTCATTAATCCAGCACTTTTCAACCAGTGTGCCAAAAGAATTTTTAAAACATGCAATACCTGACTCTTTAGTCAGGGGCACTGAATTCTTTTTCCTTAGACTGTCAAATTAAAAAATGACAACAGCCAACCCAACAATAGCTATCCAATGTGAATGAATCAAAATTACACCAATTTCTTGGTTAGATCAGCAAAAAAAATGTATTTTTTTGGTGTGCTGAAGAATTTAAGTAATTAGTTTATGTGCTCTGTGAGATGTAACAGGTTCAAAATCACTGCATGAATCTATATCATAAGATTGCTACCTTACATAATTTTGTAAACATAATTACCATACAGAAGTCAGTGAGATCAGATCACACAATTAAACATTTATAGATAGATCCCTCAGTCTCTTTGTTTTTCTCCACTGGGAGGTAGTTCATGATATTACTTTGGTGTCAGCACCAAGGGATCACATTACCTGTTTATTTTATTGTGCTTCTACCTCCCACTTGCTGCTCATGACTGAAAAAAAATCAATGTGTGTCTGTTGGCAGTATTTGGAAGGTGTATTCCTTAGGTAATATATAGAAGTAGTTACTGATGGGCAAACAGAAATTTTTCTGAATATGAGTCTGCCCTCATGTGGATATCTCAAAGACTATTCTTCACCAGGCAATTATCTGTTCTTATTTTTGTCCGAAGCTATTAAGCAGCATACAGACACAAATAGCATTAACTGCCATTTCTCAGCACATAAGTTAAGTACTTTGGAGAGTATTCACTTAACTTTCCATTAGAAAAGCTGCCCAAATGAATAAAATAACTTGCTTGATTGAAAAGAGCTTCGTAAGCTCTCATTAAAACTTTGAGTGACAAAGGTTTTTGTCAAGAGAGCAGTTAAAACAAACATTTGGCTAGCAAAATGGTAACGGAGTAGGCAGACTCACAGACTCCCAGCTCACACCACCAAACTGGATTACAAATTAATTTAGAAACAATCAGCATGAAAAACCAACGTTGGACTAAAAGAACAGGTCTCAAAACCCAAGGAGCAAAAAAGAAGACACACCAAGCCTGGTAGGGAGTGCAGGGCATGGGGGAAGCTCCCCTGCTTCCAAGAGTGTGGGAGTGAGGCTGAGACCCAGAAGGGCTCTCATTACAAGGAGAAGAGCAAAAAATATTGCTCACAGCCACTTGCCTGGGGACATGGGAATGAGGTGTGCTGAGAGGGCTGGCTTGTCTTCCAAAAGGAAAGGGGGAGAGAGAGAGAGAGGTGGTCAGGGGCAGAGGAATGCATGGAATGACCTGAGAAGCTGACTTATCCAGTGCGGAGGTGGCCATAGCTGGGGGAGGGGTTGATCCCTCCACACAGCACAAGCCTAAAGTAGTTCCAGGTGATCCACCTCCAGAAAGCTCTCCAGCTCCAATCAGTGCAACAAGACAAAACTGAAAACAGGAAGTGGGGAGGAGGGGTAGTAACTCAGGTCTCCATGGAGATCTGAGATACACCTCCCTCTACTGAAGTAAAGAAAGCATCCTGCCCTCTGAGAGAAGTTGGCAGATTAGGCCTTCAGAGTCTCAGGTTACACCCACTACATTCCTGAATACAGTTTCAAATAAGCCCCCTGGTGAGATCAGTAAACAAGATTACCACCGAGTTAAGAAAACTGAAAAGAAAACAAACAAATCAAGACTTCAAAGTGGCTCTACTAGGTAAGGAGATCACAACTGGAAAAAGCCTATAAGTCATACAGAGAATAATGGGCAGGCAGAGAAGCATAAGTCATATGCTTCAACAAGATAAGTCCTCAGAAAAAGTTCTGGACAAATCAGAACTAATCAAATTACCAGAAGCAGAGTATAAAATAATGATTGTTAGGATGCTTAAGGATCTCAAAGCTACAATGGATAGACTTAATGAACACCTCAATAAAGAAATTGTAAGCATCAAAAAGGACACAGAAATCATAAAGAGGAACCAGACAGAAATGACAAACACATTATCAGAAATAAAGACTACACTACAAGTAATTAAAAGCAGGCTGGATGAAGCAGAGGATCGAATCAGTGACTTAGAGCAGTGGTCCCCAACCTTTTTTTGGGCCACAGACTGGTTTAACATCAGAAAATATTTTCACAGACTGGCCTTTAGGGTAGGACAGATAAATGTATCACGTGACCAACACAAGGGTCAAGAGTGAGTCTTAGATGGATGTAACAGAGGGAATCTGGTCATTTTCAAAAAATAAAACATTATTCAGACTTAAATATAAATAAAACATAATAATGTAAATTATTTATTCTTTCTCTGCAGACCAGTACCAAAAGGCCCACAAACCGGTACCAGTCTGCAGCCCGGGGGTTGAGGACAACTGACTTAGAGGACAAGATAAGTGAAAACATAGAAGCAGAAAAGCAAAAAGAAAAGAGGATCAGAAAATCCAAGGAAACCCTAAGAGAGCTCTGTGACAACATGAAGAGAAACAGTATTCGTATAATAGGGGTTCCTGAAGGAGAAGAGAAAGAACAAGGACTAGAGAAGTTCTTTGAAGAAATTATAGATGAAAATTTCCCTAAATTGATGCAGGAAAGAGTCACACACGTTCAAGAAGCAGAGAGAACCCCATTAAAAAAAAAAAAAAAGAGAGAGAGAGACACACACCAAGACATATCATAATCAAAATACCAAGGCTAAGAGATAAAGAAAGAATATTAAAAGCTGTAAATGAAAAACAGTCAATCACCTACAAAGGAGCCCCCATAAGGATGATATCTGACTTCTCAAAAGAAACACTTGAGGCCAGAGGGATTGGCAAGAAATATTCAAAGTAATGTAGAACAAGAAACTACAACCAAGACCTTTTTATTAAGCAAGACTATCATTTAAAATTGAAGGAGAAATATAAAGCTTCCCAGACAAAAAAATTCAAGGAGTTCATCACAACCAAACCAATGCTGCAGAAAATGTTAAGGGGCCTGCTGTAGACAGAACAAAGTGGGGGATATATATATATATATATATATATATATATAGAGAGAGAGAGAGAGAGAGAGAGGATATAGACTTAAAGAAAAAAATGACAATAAACAACTACATATCAATAATAATCTTAAATGTAAATGGATTAAATGTTCCAATCAAAAGACATAGGGTAGCTGAATGGATAAGAAAACAGGACCCATACATATGCTGTCTACAAGAGACCCACCTCAAAACAAAAAATACACATCAACTAAAAGTAAAAAAATGGAAAAAAATATTTCATACAAACGGAAATGAAAAAAAAGCTGGGGTAGCAATACTTGTATCTGACAAATTAGACTTAAAAACAAAGACTATAGTAAGGGATAAAGAAGGTCACTACATAATGATAAACAGAGCAATCCAACAGAAAGAGATAACCATCATAAATATCTATACACCTAATATAGGAGCACCTAAATATATAAAGCAGATATTGATGAATATAAAGGGAGAAATCAATAGCAATACTATAATAGTAGGGGATTTCAATACCTCACTAACACCAATGGATAGATTATCAAGAAAGAAAATTAACAAAGAAACAGCAGAATTAGGGGAAACACTGGGTTAACTGAGTATAATAGAATCTTCAGAACCTTTCTCCTTAAAGCAGCAGAATATACATTCTTTTCAAGTTCACATGGAACATTCTCTAGGACAGACCACATATTAGGGCACAAAACGAGTCTCAACAAATGAAAGAAGATTGAAATTATATCAAGCATCTTCTCTGACCACAGTGGCATGAAACTAGAAATCAACTACAATAGAAAAACTAAAAAACGCCCAAACACTTGGAAACTAAACAGCATGTTATTAAACAACAAATGGGTCAACAGTGAGATCAAGGAAGAAATAAAAAATTTCCTTGAAACAAATGAAAATGAGGATTCAACAACTCAAAATCTGTGGGACACAGCAAAAGTAGTCCTAAAAGGGAAGATCATAGCATTATAGGCATACTTGAAGAAGCTAGAAAAAGCTCAAATAAACAACTTAATCCTGCAACTAAAAGAACTAGAAAAAGAACAGCAAGTAAAGCCTAGAGGAAATAGAAAGAAGGAAATAATAAAGATCAGGACAGAAATAAATGACATAGAAACTAAAAAAATAGCACAGATAATCAATGAAACCAAGAGCTGGTTCTTTGAAAAAGTAAACAAGGTCAATGAACCCTTAGCCAGACTCACCAAGAAAAAAAGAGAAAGGACTCAAATAAATAAAATTAGAAATGAGGGTAGAGAAGTAACAACAGACACAGCAGAAATACAAAGTATTATAAGAAAATACTATGAAGAACTGTATGCCAAAAATTAGACAACCTAGATGAAATAAACAAATCCCTTTAAAAATATAATCTTTCAAAAATCAATCTGGAAGAATAAAAAAACCTAAATAGACTGATTACAACAAATGAGATCAAAACAGTTATCAAGAAACTCCCAACAAACAAAAGCCCTGGGCCAGATGGCTTCACAGGTGAAGTCTACCAACATTCAAAAAAGAACTAACTCCTATCCTTCTCAAGCTATTTCAAAAAATTCAAGAGGAGAGAAAACTTCCAAGCTCCTTTTATGAGGCATGCATAATTCTGATTCCAAAGCCAGGCAAAGACAACACTAAGAAAATTATAGGTCAATATCCCTGATGAATTTAGATGCTAAAATTCTCAACAAAATATTAGCAAACTGGATCCAGCAATATATAAAAAAAATCATACATCATGATCAAGTGGGATTTATTCTGGGGAGGCAAGGTTGGTACAATATTCACAAATCAATCAATGTGATTCATCACATAAACAAAATGAAGGAAAAAAACCACATGATAATATCAATAGATGCAGCAAAAGCATTTGATAAAATCTAGCACCCATTTATGATCAAAACTCTCAGCAAAGTGGAAATACAGGGAACATACCTCAACATGATAAAGGCCATCTATGACAGGTCCACAGCAAACATCATACTCAATGGGCAAAAGTTAAAAGTAATCCCCTTAAGATCAGGAACAAGACAGGGGTTCTCCCTTTCACTGCTCAAATTCAATATAGTTCTGGAAGTCCTAGCCACAGTAATCAGACAAGAAGAAGAAATAAAAGGCATCCAAATTGGAAAAGAAGAAGTAAAACTATCATCATTTGGTGATGATATGATACTGTACATAGAAAACCCTAAAGTCACAGTCAAAAAACTATTGGACCTGATAAAGGAATTCAGCAAGGTGTCAGGATATAAAATTAATACTCAGAAATCAGAGGCATTTTTATACAACAATGATCTGTCTGAAAGAGAAATTAAGAAAACAATCCCCTTCACTATTGCAACAACAATAAAAAAATACCTAGGAGTAAATTTAACCAAGGAGGTTAAAGATTCGAACTCGGAAAATTAAAGAACATTAATAAAAGAAATCAAGGAAGATACCAACAAGTGGAAGCATATACCATGTTCATGGCTAGGAAGAATAAATATTATTAAAATGTTCATATTACCCAAAGCAATTTATAAATTCAATGCAATTCCTATGAAAATACCAAGGATATACTTCAAAGATATAGAACAAATATTTAAAAATTCATATAGAACCAAAAAAGAACTCAAATAGCCTCAGCAATCTTGAAAAAGAATAAAGTAGGTGGTATCACACTTCCATATGTCAAGTTATACTACAAGGCCACTGTACTCAAAACAGCCTGGTACTGGCATAAGAATAGGCATATAGATCAATGGAACAGAACAGAGAACCCAGAAATAAACCCACACCTTTAAGAACAATTAATATATGACAAGGTTGGTAATAGCATACAATGGAGTAAAGACAGTCTCTTTAACAAATGGTGTTGGGAAAATTGGATAGCAACCTGCAAAAAAAGGAAACTAGACCACCAACTTACACCATTTACAAAAACAAATTCAAAATGGATAAAAGACTTAAATGTAAGTCATGAAATTATAAGCATCCTAGAGAAAAACATAGGCAATAAGCTCTCCATCATCTCTCACAGCAATATATTTGCTGATGTATCTCCACATGCAAGGGAAATAAAGGACAGGATAAACAAATGGAACTATATCAAACTAAAAAGCTTTTGCACAGCTAAAGACAATATGAACAAATTAAAAAGGCAAACCACACAATGGGAGAACATATTTGACAATACATCTGATAAGTGGTTAATAACCAAAATTTATAAAGAACTTGTAAAACTCAACACCAGGAAGATAAACAGTCCAATCAAAAAATAGGCAAAAGAAATGAATAGACACTTCTTCAAAGAGGACATACAGATGGCCAGTAGGCATATGAAAAATTGCTCAACACCACTAATCATTAGAGAAATGCAAATTAAAACCACAATGAGATATCACCTCACACCAGTCAGAATGGTGCTCATCAACAAAACAACACAGAATAAGTGCTGGAGAGGATGTGGAGAAAAGGGAACCCTCCTGCATTGCTGGTGGGAATGCAGACTTCTGTAGCCACTGTGGAAAACAGTATGGAGATTCCTCAATAAATTAAAATGAAACTGCCTTTTGACCCAGCCATCCCACTTTAGGGAATATATCCCAAGAACACCACATCAACGATTCAAAAGGAGAAATGCTCCACCATGTATATGGCAGCATTGTTTACAATAACCAAGATCTGGAAACAGCCCAAGTGTCCGTCAGTGGACAGGTGGATTAAAAAGCAGTGGTACACATACACAATGGAATACTATGGGGTCATGAAAAAGAAGGAAATATTATTTTTTGTGACAACATGGATGGACCTTGAAACTATTATGTTAAGTGAAATAAGCCAGGCAGAGAAAGAAAAATATCATATGACCTCACTCATCTGAGGAATCTGATGAACAATAATATAAACTGAGGAGCGGAATATAAACAGAGGCAGGATCAAAGGATCCAGAAGGAAAGTGGACAGAGGGAAAGGGGATGACAGGCTGATAGAATGGGATGAGAGCAGAAACACAAATCCTGGAGGGAAAGAGGGAGGGCATAATGGGGAGCAGGACAGGGGGGGATATACTGGGGAACATGGGGGAGGGGAGGATAAATTTGGGGGGACACTAGAATCTATGTAAACACAATAAAAAAATTAAAAAAAAACTTTGAGTGATAACATAGACCCATTTGGAAAAATACCAGGCAGTACTTGGCTATTCTCACCTTGAGTCTACCATTAGCTAAGAATGTAATTTAAGGAACATGTCATTATCCTCATTGCTTTTGTTTTTTTCTCTTGAAATAGAAGGCATGATATCTTTACACCTGAGGTCTTTCTCCTTTCTAATAGTAATCTAATGTGTTTATACTAGAAGGAGAAAATTGCTAAAATGAAACAATCAAAATCCAGTTGGAAGGAAAGAGAATTAAAAGATTTATCATCTAAGAAAAAATTATTTTAGCACTGAGCTGCATGGAATTTTACACACACACACACACAAACACACAATTCTCTATAAGTCACCATTATTTTCTATGTTTTATATATAAATATACCATATCTATATAATAAAATATTTATATTATCACCTCCAATTTTAAAGAGGATAAAACTAAAATGTAGAGAAGTTTAGTGATTTTCTTATGGTGAATGCGATGGTATAATATAAAGCCATTATTGTGTGCTTGTTTTCATTCATCTGGGCATAATTCAGGAAACAGGCATCTTTGGAGAGGCAAAGCCAATGAGGAATGTATTGGCTCCTGAAATTTGGTATATAATCTGAAGTTCTACTTTTAGAAGAATAGAAAGATAGAATAAGTCGTAAACATACCCTAAAGTAAGTATTTCTTCCACTCAGTTTCTTACAGGGTAATGAAACTGGATAAAAGTCACCTACAGATAAACTTTCTGATGAGGTTTTAAAATGAGAGTATTTTAAAATGCTGGTAAGAAAAAAAAGGACATAGATATTTTTACTACCAGATACAAGTACCAAGACTGGCACTATCAATAGTGCCAAGAAATCATTTTTATTCTCTCATGGATGACTATACACCAGTGGATATAAGGGAAATGCACTTGAACTCTCAAAGAGCTTCCAGCCTCTGAAGAGGTGAAGCATACTGGCCAACTTATCAAAACTATACATATTAACTGCAGATGACAATTCCAACCCAAGTTTATGTAATTTTTGCTTGAACTCTTTCAATACAATGTGTTTTCTCTAACCAGCACTGTATCAGATACATAGTTGTTACTTGGTATTTGTTGAGTACCCAATACAAAATTTCTACTGAAGAAGGAAAAGAAAACAGTGAGAAGAAAATCTATTAGGAGGCTTGGTTTTTCAGTTACTTCAAAAGAAAGGGCATAAGTGATACAAATTTTCAAGTGAAAGTCCAGGTGAATATGCTCATGGGTAGCATTGTTTCTATTCCTTACTCCCTTCTCCTCAATTCTCCTCTTCTTCTCTGCCAGTTGTATATCCAGTGCATGGAACATAGTAGACTATATGTAACTTCAGGCAAAGCTACTTAAACTGTCTGCCTCAATGTCCTCATCTGTAAAATAGTACTGATAATACTAATGTATATCACAAAGTTGTTGCTCAGATGAAATCAGTTAGTCCACTATAGCAAATAGCACAATACATGGCTATATATGCTTATATAGTAAGCATTCAATAAATGCTAGCTATTATGGTTGTTTTTGTCATTAGACATTTGCTGAATGAATGAATAAAACCCATGGGCAGTTAATATGGAGTATCAATAGATGAAATAGCTTCCTAGACTAGGCCTTGCCACTCAGAGAAGAGCCATTTGTTAGTAATTGTGTATCAGTGATGCCCCAATACTGTGCTGCGGCCAGGACTGCCAGCCCTGTCTTCTCCTACATCATCTCAGCACAACTGCGGTTCAAAGCATCTACTGGCCCTTCAGATGTCCATTCATTAAAAAACTCATCTATCATATTTTAACATTAATTTGTTCAACTTTTTTGCACTTATTCTATCACATACCAGGCACTAATCTATCCTGTCTACTAAACTTTGTGAAATGTGCTAGAATATGGAAATAAAAGAATAAATCCCTGTCCTTAAGGGACAGTTAGTCCTGTAAAACAACTGTAGTACAAGACAAAGTAATGTGGAACAGCCAGGAGAGGCAAATCCAAACCACGGTGGTGGGGGACAGTGAGGCGATATTAATTATGGGGTTATATAAAAAGGTTTTCTAAAGAAGTGACCTGAGTTTTGAAGGGTACGAATAATACTGTTTTTCAGAATAGTTTTGGAATTATTGTGAAGATTGTCCAGAGAGCCCCTCTATATTCCATCCCCATTTCTCTATGGTTAACATCTTTTTTTTAGCATGGTTCATTTGTCACAAATAATGAACCAATATTGATAAATTATTGATGAGTAATGTCTACACTCAGATTTCCTTAGTTGTGGCCTAGCTTCCTTTTTCTTTCCTAGGGTCTCCTCCAGGATATCATATTGTATTTAGTAGTTATGTCTATTTAGACTCCTCAGGATTGATTGATTCTCAAATATTTTCCTGTTTTGGATTATCTTGACCATTTTGAGAGGTGCTGACTGGTATGTTGTAGCATGGCCTCCAATTGGATCTTATTTGATGTTCTTCTCATGATTAGAGTGGAGTTACATGTTCTGGGAGGGAGGCCACTGAAGACAGTGCCCTTTCTATCACATCATCTCGAGGGTACAGACTATCAATATCGCTTGCGACTTTTTACAGTAAATTTGGTCACCTCGCTGAGGTGGTGTTTCTTAGGTTTGCCCACTATAAAGTTACTCTCTTTCACCTTTTATTTTACCTAGCCTTGGTGCAAAGAAAAGTGCCATATTAAAAAGCATTACCTTTCATCTCAATTAGTCCCCAAATTTGAGAGTGGAAGGATTATTTGCGATGCTGAAACCTGCAGAAATTTTTCTTGTACAAAACAGGGTGATGAATTGGTGACCTTTGGATTAACCTACTCACATGATTTAATGAAAGATATTGCCCTGCCTGAAAGAAGTAGCATGATTCTGGAAGCCCAGTTTAGTACAATTTTCTCCCAACACACAGAGGGCTCTGTTTTATGGGCTGCAGCTGCAGCAAGCTTAGGACGTACCTCATAATCTCCTTCGTGCAAATGCTGGGCAGGGAGAGGGCTGGCACGCAGCTGGGCAAGGGTTTTGGAAGGAGGTAAGTAAAAGCATTAACAGTTATTAATTTCTCATTTTTGAGGTGTTGAATATACATTGTCTTATTAATGTGACCCACTTAATAACTCTATGAGGTGGGCATCACTGGCTCTATTTTCTAGAAGAGTAATGCAAGATCCATATCACACTACATGATAGGTGCCAGAACTAGAATTTAAACCCAGGTGTTAGGGTTCCCAATTCCATGTGATAGAAGTACAATATATTCTGAGCACAGAGCCAATGTTAATAATAATCTGTTCCATTCTTTTTGCCACCACGGAGATTGCAGAGCAAGCTCACTGTTAGAAAACAGAGGAGAATTTACTGATAGACAATTGAAATTATAAAAGATTAGTAGGTATGAGTGGTTAGACAAATCTAACTATAATGCTATTAGCTAGAAGAGTGAAACCAAACCAAAGTATGGCCACAACGGCCCTCCTTCAATTGGACTAATAGGTGGCCCCCTTAAACACCTCAAGACAATTTGGCATAGATGACCTAGACACAGGACTGTGGGCAGCACTGCCTCTTCTCCCAGGCTTCGATTGACCACTAATCCATTACAACTGGGAGCTCATTCATTACATACTGTCCTGTGTTAAAATAATAAATCCAATACACATTTATGCAGGACCTACCATGTGCCAAGAACTGTCCAAAAGGCCTTCACAATCATTATCTCACTTAATTTTCAAACATCCTTGCCATATAATCACGAGGAATCCCATTTGACAGAAAAACAAAACAAAACACTATGGCTTACTGAGGATAAACAACTTTCTGACAGTGGCAGAACTAGAACTCAAATTCAGGATGTTTTCCCTGCTGAGCCCCATTTCCTTTCCAAAGTCCTGTGAGAGTCCCCAGGAAGAGAGCATTACCTCTTTTTACATCTAGGTTCCATGTCATCATTATCTTTATACAGCCTCATTAGCCTATAATAAATGAATTTGTTCTTAGAATAATCTGATACTCAGTATTTTGAAGCTAACAAGAAAAGATCAGATTTAAATCTCTATACTATAAAAGACCTAAAATGAATGAGATTCAGTGGCTATTTGCAGTTCTGGCCAAAAAATTTTTAAAAAATTAAATGAAAAAAGTTCTTTATGTGTTTTCTCATTCTCTCAATATTATAAAAAGAAACATATTTAGAAAGCAGGGAGGAAATATTATCAACAGCAAGGTCACCCCATCACCTGCACAGGCCTCTTTAAAAGCAGCCCGTGGCCAGGGCCCCTGCTGTCAACTCACTGGACTGGCAGTGTATTGCCTAACTGCTTCCTTAATCCCATCTTTCTGCTTCTTTGATTCAGTTCCAGGAAGCTTCCACAAGCTGGGGCTGCAGATACCAAAACTATTGGGAGAGCTGGTTCTATGCAAGCTGTGGCATTCCGAGGCATTTTGATTCATAGAAATGCTTAATTGCAAAGCTGTCTACCATTTTGAGCTGACAGTTTTCAAGCGCAGGCAATCTGTACTGAAAACTGCAGCTCAAGTTTCTGTGTACGCTTGAGAAAAGAGAGAGACACGAGAGGGGGAAAATCACAAGTGGACAGCCAGTGCAGCTACAAACACACGCTTTAGAATGGGAAAATTTAGCTCAAATTCTAGGCTTTTCATTATTTAAGCATTTCATTTAAATTCTCGGCACCTTTATTTCTTTACCTGTGATGCAAGTTATGTCTTTCTCACAATGTTGTATATCCTTTAAGTCATTCATCCATCCAAAAACACGTAGTGTGTGTATGTTATATACCAAGGTCTCTTTTAGGCATTTAGGGGTACAGCTGTGAATGTATTTCGTCAAAGCGGATGCCGATGGAGTGGGGGAGGGGCAGATCTAACAGCAGAACAACAACCAAAAACACAAGAGATTTTTGAGATAATGGTAAGCATTCTTAAGAGAATAAAGCAGGGTACTGTGGCAGATAGTGTCTCAAGGGTCTGGTTTAGTTTGGTGTGGTGTGGCACAGGTGGAGCGGTACTGAGAAGACTACTCGAGAGATGTAAGTTTTCAAGATACGGTGTCTGTTTTCAGGGCAGGTGCCATATTGTCTTTTCCTCCAGGGTACCCTCTGAGGCCTGGTGTGCAGTAGGCATTCCATACAGACTATTTTATTTTACTTTTTTAAATTAATTTATTTTTATTTAGACAATTAAATTTAACAGGGTGACATCAGTCAACTAGAGTACATAGATTTAGAGGAAACATCTTCACATCATTTGGACAGTCAATAATGTGGTATACCCATCACCCAAAGTCAAATCATCCTCCGTCACCTTATATTTGTTTCTCTTTATACACCTCTCCTTCCCCCGCCTTCCTTTGTCCCCTCGCTTCCCCTCCCCCTGGTAACCACTGCATTCTTATTTATGAGAAGACGTCTTTTTTTTAGACGACATACAGACTATTTTAAACAAATATGTGCTTGGCTCCCCTCAGGTACTCACTTCCTGATTTTTCTTTCCATTTGTGTGACAGCTGGTTCTCTTGGCCTAAGGGACTCAATGTACACTACAGAGGCTAACCAAAACTTTAAGCATTCTGATATGACATAATCCTTACTCTATAGTCACCATTCACAAACTATTTAAATCTGATTCATTATAAGTTGGACGTATACAATTTTTTTTTTTTAAAGAGAGTAAGACAAAGTCATTTTCCTTATTTCTCTGGCCAGAGAGGTAACATGTTCTAATAGAACTGTAATATAAGACAGTGCCTTAAAAGGCCCCCAAGTGTGGTAACACATGCTTTCAGTACATTAAGATGACCCCTACACTTATGATGTGGTTCTAGGAGGGTTGAAGGATGAGGTGTGTTTAAACTGGGCCTAGAAAAATTTAAAACGAAAAATATGATATAAGAGCAACTGCTTTTTAGGCATTATGTTTAATAATGTTTAAAATTCTCAGAAACTTAATTCAGTACTTCTCAAACATTAACCTGCATCAGAATGCTTAAAACAAAGATTGCTGGCCCCACCCTGGGAGTTTCTGGTTCACTAAGTCTGGGGTGGATGGAGCCCAAGGATGTGTATTTGTGACAAGTTCCCATGTGATTTTTCACAGGAATGTTTCCAGGTATATCGCCCAAACAGCAATGAATGACATACCAGGGTGGTGTCACTATAACCCTCTGCTCTGTTGTAGGTCATGAACAAAATAGATATAAGAGGTGTGTGTGTTTGTGTTTATTCTGTGGGTAGATGCAGACTATTAAAATAAGGTTGGACAAGGGTCCATACTACACTATCTGGGAAAATGGTATTCCTTTCATATCGCTCTGCTTTCCATTGTATTCAACATGCCCCCATCCCCTCCTCTTCTGTCCTCTTTCTTCTACTTTCCAGGCTCATCCTACCTACCCTAATGTTTAAAGAACCACAATATGCCCTGGCCAGTTGACTCAGTGGTAGAGCATCGGCCTGGAGTGCAGGAATCCTGGGTTTGATTCCCGGCCAGGGCACACAGGAGAAGCGCCCATCTGCTTCTCCACCCTTCCCCTTCTCCTTCCTCTCTGTCTCTCTCTTCCCCTCCCACAGCCAAGGCTCCATTGGAGCAAGGTTAGCCCGGGCACTAAGGATGGCTCTATGGTCTCTGCCTCGGGCGCTAGAATGGCTCTGGTTGCAACAGAGCAACACCCCAGATGGGCAGAGCATGCCCTGGTGGGCATGCCGAGTGGGCATGCCGGGTGGATCCCGGTCGGGCACGTACAGGAGTCTGTCTGACTGACTGCCTCCCCATTTCCAACTTCATAAAAATACAAAAAAAAAAGAACCACAATATGGTTTCTCAATTGGGACTAAGAGCCACTGGGATCATTAGAAAGTCTCCAGTCTCAAGGTGGCAGACTAGTTTGTAGTTAGCCCTAGACATGTTAGGGCTTTCTTTGACCAGCCTCATAGACTTCATCAGTTTCTTGATGCTCTTTAATGTTAAGGTAGGTCACTTAGTAAATTTTAAAATCTTAATCTTAAAGTTACCCACCTCTTACAAAGTATTTTTCACTTACCCTGATGATACTCATTAAAACACACAAATAAATCCACAGGCAGTTGGACCTGCCATGTTACAGATACTGAGAAGGGAACGCTGAATGAGCCCCCAATGGCACTATCACTACTGTAAAATATCCCCCAAACTGTCTTTGATTTCAGGATTCTCATATCACAAACAATTATGATACTCTACTAATTGATGGAGCAGTCTATTTCAGCATTAACTTTTTAAATTTTATTGTTTCAAATTACAGAATTCTGTTTTTCAGTTGATGCAGACCTTACTAAACACTTAACACCAGCAGATGTGTGCCCTCATATCACCATATCATTCTTTTAGCATAAAGATCTCAAGATCAAAGTAACAGGTAATATTTGTATTCTGTTCCAATGTATAGAACAATATATGGCCAATAATATTGGAAAAATATGTGTTTTCCTTTGCTCAACTTTTTTTAAAAAATAATTTTATTTAGAAAATTAAATTTAATAGGGTGACACTAATCTATAAGTACATAGGTTTCAGGTAAATGTTTCTATAGCATTTGAACTGTTGATTATGTTGTATACTCATCACTCAAAGTCACATCATTTTCTGTCTCCTTATATTTGTCCCTCTTTAACTCCCTCCTCCCCCTTCCCCACATCCCCTCCCCCTGGTAACCACTCCACTTTTTTTTTTAATAAATAAATTTTTATTAATTTTAATGGGGTGACATCAATAAATCAGGGTACATATATTCAAAGAAAACATGTCCAGGTTATCTCGTCATTCAATTATGTTGCATACCCATCACCCAAAGTCAGATTGTCCTCCGTCCCCTTCTATCTAGTTTTTTTTGTGCCCCTTCCCCTCCCCCTCCACCTCTCCCTCCTTCCCTCTCCATGCCCCCCATAACCATCACACTCTTGTCCATGTCTCTTAGTCTCGTTTTGTTCAACTTTTTAATGACATATTTTCTATTGTTGTTTGTATAACTGGAAAAAACAAATCTAACAGCCTGGCTTATAAACTTGAAATTTATGGGTCAAGCCTTGTAACCTAATATCAGGCCTTAACACTCTCCATATGAATGATCATCTACACCTTGGCCCATTCCTGCACTAAAGTAGATTCTCGAATAATCACACTGGCTACCCTACAGATGACAATTTCAAATGACAAGTAATCATATCAGTTCTCCATCATGATTAGACAGGTCTTCCACCAAGAAGGTTAATTTGTCTCTTCTTGATGTCTTTCTTTAGCCAGAAATCTGTAAGATGTTGGCAGAAGAAACTGAAAGCTAAAAACTAAGCATAGTGAAAATGTCATATAGAAAATTTTATTTATATTTTGTACACCACCCTTTTCCCTTCCACATCTTGTAATGTGAGGATGTGTGGAGCAGTAGGATATGAGAAAAAGAAATACGAATAATATTTTGCTGCTTTAAAGGGAATACCTCTATTTGTGTTTCCGATTGCCAGGGAAAAACTGTGGTTCTATTCAACTCATAACACTCTGACTGGATCAGTACTTGCGGCTGGCAATAAATTGTGAGCTCAGTACCTGAAATGATCATGAACTTATGTTTATACATTTCTGAGTACGGCAATAAGACATATAGTAGAAATGTAGGCCAAATGCTAAAGACTTCATCAACAGTGAAAATATGAGACAGAAGTAATGCAGAGTAGACAATTTAGAGTCAATAAAATCACAGAGAAGCAGTGTGACAGCATCTGAACAAAGGCCTGGGAAGCATTTACACTTAAAAAATGCATCATGCTTATTTGAAAAGCTGCGCCTCATACTTTGTTGCTGCAATTGCTTTTTAAATTAAGATGTAGAGGGAGGTGAATAGGATTGACTTTTTTGTTAAAAATATTACTTGAAAACTATGGAAAAGAGAGGCAAAAAAGAAAACATATTGATTCTAAAAAATTGTAGAAAAAAGTTGTAAATTACACACAAAATTGCCAACAGTGGTTATCTCCATGAGTGGAATTGGGGGCCAGGGTTTAATGTGCACTTTTTATTCTGTGGCATTTGATTTTAGAATATTGAATATTGTATAATGTAGTGGAAAGACTTTTTGAAATCAAAAATGCCTACAATGAAATTTTATCTCAGCCATATCTTAATCTTGTAAAGTTATTTTCTCAACTCCTTAGTTTCTTTGGTTCCTATAACAATCATATCTGTATTACAACTCAATAGGAAGATAAAATAAGTTCATGCATATGAAAATACTACATACACGATTGTCATTCAATGGGAAGGGTCTGTTATATTTCTTATATTCCCAGCCCCTCGTGAAAGAAAGAAAGAAGAGTACAGTAAATTAATTACTGCTTCTTTCTCTAGGAACTGAATGAATATAATTTAAGAAAAAGAGCAATCTACAGGGTAACATGGCAGGTCATCTTGGAAACTAATTTTATAATAATTTAAATTTTTTTCTCACAGTATCTCCTATATAATTGAAACCACATGTTGAAAGTAATCCCTGGGATAAAATAGAAGTGTTAGAATGGTCCAGTGGTCATACATGGGACAAGAGGGAAAGGGCTTCATCACATCCTTTCAGGATGCAGGGTCCAGCTCATCTCACTCACCTCACACTTTCGCTCAGTATTGAATGATGGCTCACTGGCCATGGCCTGGCAATCCTAAATTGTTCCACATCACATCTGACTACTCACTCAACTCACTAAAAATCTCCTAATATTATAACTAAGTAAAAATGCCCAACAGGCTACTAAAATGAGGGAGGCTAAAAGAAATTGGTTTATTAGATACAATTGGTATATGACAGAGTTTCAGATGGTCATACTTCTAGGTCAAAGAAGAAACCATACACCCTGAGGCCACAGTGCAGACTAAACTCCCATCAGTTGGTCACCCCAGCCTAGCCTGTAAAATAAGATTGTGACCCCTATGTCCTAAAAGAAAATACTTCCATATCATTTAGTATTTTGTGTGTCTTTATTGGAATAAACGGTCATGTTTAAATTCAACTTTAAGTAAATGTATTTCGAAGTGTATTTATTTGGCATTCATGTATTCAGTTTTGGCAAGTGCTATGAAAGGCATGAAACAAATTTGTCCATTACTACAAGAAGATTCCACTCTCATTAATTATAACTAACATCCATATAATACCTTACTCCAACAGAATTTTTATTAGCTAATTTTTAACAATTCAAATACCAGAATTGAACTACTATACTTTTTGGCTTATAGCTCATAGAACCTAAGTGTTCAGTGGCATTAAACACGCAATATAATATAACGTGTTAAATGGGAAAGTGTCTCAGTACATCTCTAGTGGAGTGTTTCCTGACAAAACATTACAAAATTTCTAACACAAACAAACCTAAGAATTTAATGAGGGAAGTAAAGATATAAATTATTTGACAGAAGCTCTATTAAAACTGTTTTTTGGTTATTGACTCAATATGATATTTTTGTGGAATAATTCAATATAATGTGGAAACAATTAGTGACATATAAGAAATTCAGATCTATTAACCCATACATACTTAGTGGGAAGGTTGAATAACTAACTCTATTAGTTATTCTAAGATGCTGGTATAACTTGATAGCAGGTTATGTTCATTTTAAATGGTAAATTTTTCCCTCAAATATACATATTTAAAGTGACTATTTCAATAAATGTATATAATAGTTGTCTAGTCTTTTATCACAAACACTCTGACATTAAATTTATACTTAATAAATTTTAAATATTTAGGTCTTTAAGTTTTGTTTTGTTTTTTTAATACCAGAATAATGTGTTTTTGATTATTAGAGATGCATCTCTAACCAGATTTTATAGGTGTTATTGTGGTGAGGCAACGGTGAGGATGATGCATGCAGAAAATTCTTGTGTCCTAAATGTCTTATATAAAGGAGCCCCTACAACATTTAGTCAAAATTTTCTACTGAAGTTCTGACAAAGTTTACTTGCTGCACAATCAGAGCAAGGTGGTTAACCGGGTAATAGTTACCAGCCCATGCCTACTTTCTGGGGGAGTCATGTGGCAGAGGCAGGGACACAATAAAGAAAAGTTATCTACTATGTTATCATTCTTACTCCCATTAAATTGTTATTGGTAGCTTATTACTCTTGTTTATTATTTTTTCCTTCTTTATTAAAGGAAGATATTGTTTTCTTTGAAAACTCTAAAACAGAGACCAATGATGACACAGAAAGCATGGAAATCCAGCAACCAGAATTCACCATTTTGCTTACTAACATACATAACACAACTGCAAAAGGTGAGAGCACGGGACTGCTTACTGTTTTTATCAGCTGACCCTGATCACTTCCTGAATGGCAAAATTTGGGTATTTGGCTCTGTTCCTAATTACTCTAGCTATTTCATTTTTCAATAAAAGTGTTTTAGAATGATTGGTCTTCATAAGAGTGTCCAAAGGAATTGTTTTTTGTACAATTTACTGTCTCTTTGGCCCCTTAAGAAGCTGCAAAGTTTTGTGGCCATACCAAAGTTTAAATGTGCATCCATACCATAGTGGGGACATTTTCTCAATCAAAAGAAGAAAAACCAAAACAGGAATAATCACAAAAACAAGTAGTTGACTTTTTTCAAGGAGCATTTTTTTATGTGACAGAGACAAAGAGATGGACAGATAGGGACAGACAGGCAGGAAGGGAGAGAGATGAGAAACATTAGTTCTTCGTTGCAGCACCTTCATTGTTCATTGATTTCTTTCTCATATATGCCTTGACCAGGGGCTATAGCAGACCAAGTGATCCCTTCCTCAAGCCAGCAACCTTGAGCTCAAACCAGCTTGGGTTCAAGCTGGTGAGCTGTGCTCAAACCAGATGAGCTCACACTCAAGCTGGTGACCTCGGGGTTTTGAACCTGGGTCCTCTGCATCCCAGTTCAATGCTCTATTCATTTCACCACTGCCTGGTTAGGCTCAGGGAGTATGTTTTGTGCTTTTACTTAACCATTTTATGCCTCCATTTCTTCATCTGTTAAATGGCTATAATAGTTTTATCTAACGCATGGTATTATTGTAAGAACTAAATAAAATAGGACCACAGTTCCTGAAGTATAGCAAATACTCAGTATTAACTATAGTAGAGAGATAAAACTACCACCACGGCAATCTTACATTTAAAGAGCAACTCTTATAAAAATATATAAACTAAGTCCTTAAGATGGGTTATGCGATATTTCCAAGTTAGTATAAATTTCAGAATTTTAGATCCAAATTATCTAAAACCAAATTCTGTGCTCTTATGACCTACTATATTTCACTAGGAATATAAGACATAGAAATGGAATTGTAAGTAAAGTACTGTATTACAATAATATGGACAAACACTGTTAAGTTGAGGGAAGAACATAGAGAAGAAAAACACAGGTGGATTTGACTGGTCATAAAAGAAGTAGGAAGAAACATGGTTTTGAATCATGGCTAGGAGGGAAAAGGTCCTGGAGTGTAGATGAAATTCAAACATGGTCTCACAGATGTATTAGTGTGTCCAAACTCATAAAATAGTAAACATCAAATATGTGCAGGTGTTTGTATATCAAATACCTGAATTAAGCTGTTTCTTAAAAAAGTAGTATCATAAGAGTTACAGTAAGATTTATGTGTGTGATTAAAAATGGAACCTTTGAAGAAAAATTAAAGGATGATTTACTCCAAAGATGAAGTCTAAGAGTGGTTTAATGACCACCTTGTATTTGATGTATGGACAGTCTATAGATTTAAACCTTCAAAATTATATTTTATAATACTAAAAACTTTATTTTGAAAGCAGCTTGAATAGGTTGTCGTTGGGCAGGAAGAAATGCAATGTTTTGTGTTTTGAATAAGCTAGTAGTTAGAAGAATATATTTATATTACCTGACATTTTTATGCCAGAAATTATTTATTAAAAAATATACAATCTTACTGTTATAAATACTGAGTCTTAAGTGTTGTTTATAGACTTTCAAGTTCTGCATGAATTTAAACTTTTTGTTTGCTTGTTTATTATTTTTTATTTTTTTAATTTAGCTAAGAACAAAATTAAAATACAGAGCTAAACTCCAGATAAAATATATTTATTTACATGATTTTCAAAACTATGAATAATTGAAATGGCCCAAGGATTCCCAAATCTGTAATGTTGTAGAAAAATAGTAGGATGTTATATAGCCGTGGATAATAATATTAATAAAAGGTATAAAATTATAAAAATGTTCTCTTTTTTTTTTTTTAATAAATTTTTATTAATGGTAATGGGATGACATTAATAAATCAGGGTACATATATTCAAAGAAAACATGTCTAGGTTATTTTGTCATCAAATTATGTTGCAAACCCCTCGCCCAAAGTCAGATTGTCCTCCGTCACCCACCATCTAGTTCTCTGTGCCCCTCCCCCTCCCCCTAACTCTCTCCCTCCCTCCCTCCCATGTCCTCCCTCCCCCCCCCACCCTTGGTAACCACCACACTCTTGTCCATGTCTCTTAGTCTCATTTTTATGTTCCACCAATGTATGGAATCATGTAGTTCTTGTTTTTTTCTGATTTACTTATTTCACTCCTTATAATGTTATCAAGATCCCACCATTTTGCTGTAAATGATCCGATGTCATCATTTCTTATGGCTGAGTAGTATTCCATAGTGTATATGTGCCACATCTTCTTTATCCAGTCTTCTATTGAAGGGCTTTTTGGTTGTTTCCATGTCTTGGCCACTGTGAACAGTGCTGCAATGAACATGGGGCTACATGTGTCTTCACGTATCAATGTTGCTGAATTTTTGGGGTATATACCCAGTAGAGGGATTGCTGGGTCATAAGGTAGTTCTATTTGCAGTTTTTTGAGGAACCACCATACTTTCCTCCATAATGGTTGTACTACTTTACAGTCCCACCAACAGTGAATGAGGGTTCCTTTTTCTCCACAGCCTCTCCAACATTTGCTATTACCCGTCTTGTTGATAATAGCTAATCTAACAGGAGTGAGGTGGTATCTCATTGTAGTTTTGATTTGCATTTCTCTAATAACTAATGAAGCTGAGCATCTTTTCATATATCTGTTGGCCATTTGTATCTCTTCCTGGGAGAAGTGTCTGTTCATGTCCTCTTCCCATTTTTTTATTGGATTGCTTGTTTGTTTGTTGTTGAGTTTTATGAGTTCTTTGTAAATTTTGGATATTAGGCCCTTATCTGAGCTGTCGTTTGAAAATATCAGTTCCCATATAGTTGGCTGTCTGTTTATTTTGATATCAGTTTCTCTTGCTGAGCAAAAACTTTTAATTCTGATGTAGTCCCATTCATTTATCTTTGCCTTCACTTCTCTTGCCATTGGAGTCAAGTTCATAAAATGTTCTTTAAAACCCAGGTCCATGATTTTAGTACCTATTTCTTCTTCTATGTACTTTATTGTTTCAGGTCTTATATTTAGGTCTTTGATCCATTTTGAATTAATTTTAGTACACGGGGACAGGCTGTAGTCGAGTTTCATTCTTTTGCATGTGGCTTTCCAGTTTTCCCAACACCATTTGTTGAAGAGGCTTTCTTTTCTCCATTGTGTGTTGTTGGCCCCTTTATCAAAGATTATTTGACCATATATATGTGGTTTTATTTCTGGGCTTTCTATTCTGTTCCATTGGTCTGGGTGTCTATTTTTTTGCCAATACCATGCTGTTTTGATTATCATGGCCCTATAATATAGTTTAAAGTCAGGTATTGTAATGCCCCCAGCTTCATTCTTTTTCCTTAGGATTGTTTTGTCTTTTCGGGGTTTTTTATAGTTCCATATAAATCTGATGATTTTTTGTTCCATTTCTTTAAAAAATCTCATAGGGATTTTGATGGGAATTGCATTAAATTTGTATATTGCTTTGGGTAATATGGCCATTTTGATTATATTTATTCTTCCTATCCAAGAACAAGGAATATTTTTCCATCTCATTGTATCTTTTTCGATTTCCCTTAACAATGCTTTGTAACTTTCATTATATAGGTCCTTTACGTTCTTTGTTATGTTCATTCCTAGGTATTTTATTTTTTTTGTTGCAATCGTGAAGGGGATTATTTTTTTGAGTTCGTTTTCTAATATTTCATTGTTGGCATATAGAAAGGCTATGGACTTTTGTATGTTAATTTTGTATCCTGCGACCTTACTGTATTGGTTTATTGTTTCTAATAATCTTTTTGTGGAGTCCTTCGGGTTTTCGATGTATAGGATCATATCATCAGCAAAAAGTGATAGCTTTACTTCTTCTTTTCCGATATGGATGACTTTTATTTCTTTGTCTTGTCTGATTGCTCTGGCCAGAACTTCTAGCACCACGTTGAATAAAAGTGGAGAGAGTGGACAACCCTGTCTTGTTCCTGATTTAAGGTAGAAAGTCCTCAGTTTTATGCCGTTTAATAGGATGTTGGCTGATGGTTTATCATATATGGCCTTTATCATGTTGAGATATTTTCCTTCTATACCCATTTTGTTGAGAGTCTTAAACATAAAATTGTGTTGTATTTTATCAAAAGCCTTTTCTGCATCTATTGATAAGATCATGTGGTTTTTGTTCTTTGTTTTGTTGATATGGTGTATTACGTTAACCGTTTTGCGTATGTTGAACCATCCTTGAGATTCTGGGATGAATCCCACTTGATCATGATGTATTATTTTTTTAATATGTTGTTGTATTCGGTTTGCCAGTATTTTGTTTAGTATTTTAGCATCTGTATTCATTAGAGATATTGGTCTGTAGTTTTCTTTCTTTGTGCCATCCTTGCCAGGTTTTGGTATGAGGGTTATGTTGGCCTCATAAAATGTGTTTGGAAGTATTGCTTCTTCTTCAATTTTTTGGAAGACTTTGAGTAGAATAGGAACCAAGTCTTCTTTGAATGTTTGATAGAATTCACTAGTATAACCGTCTGGGCCTGGACTTTTATTTTTGGGGAGATTTTTAATAGTTTTTTCTATTTCCTCCCTGCTGATTGGTCTGTTTAGGCTTTCTGCTTCTTCATGACTCAGTCTAGGAAGGTTGTATTGTTCTAGGAATTTATCCATTTCTTCTAGATTGTTGTATTTGGTGGCATATAATTTTTCATAGTATTCTACAATAATTCTTTGTATTTCTATGATGTCTGTGGTGATCTCTCCTCTTTCATTTTGGATTTTATTTATTTGAGTCCTGTGTCTTTTTTCCTTGGTGAGTCTTGCCAAGGGTTTGTCAATTTTGTTGATCTTTTCAAAGAACCAGCTCCTTGTTTTATTGATTTTTTCTATAGTTTTTCTGTTCTCTATTTCATTTATTTCTGCTCTGATTTTTATTATCTCCTTTCTTCGGCTAGTTTTGGGTTGTCTTTGTTCTTCTTTTTCTAGTTCCTTAAGGTGTGAAGTTAAGTGGTCTACTTCGGCTCTCTCTTGTTTGTTCATATAGGCCTGAAGTGATATGAACTTTCCTCTTATTACTGCTTTTGCTGCATCTCAGTGATTCTGCTATGTCGTATTTTCATTTTCATTTGTCTGTATATATCTTTTGATCTCTGCGCTTATTTCTTCTTTGACCCATTCATTTTTTTAGAAGTATGTTGTTTAGTTTCCACATTTTTGTGGGGTTTTCCCCCTCTTTTTTGCAGTTGAATTCTAGTTTCAAGGCTTTATGATCAGAAAATATGCTTGGTACAATTTCAATTTTTCTAAATTTGCTGATATTGTCTTTGTGGCCCAACATATGGTCAATTCTTGAGAATGTTCCATGTACACTAGAGAAAAATGTATACTCTGTCGCTTTGGGATGAAGTGTCCTGTAGATGTCTATCATATCCAGGTGTTCTAGTATTTCGTTTAAGGCCACTATATCTTTATTGATTCTCTGTTTGGATGACCGATCTAGAGCCGTCAGCGGTGTATTGAGGTCTCCAAGTATGATTGTATTTTTGTTAGTTTTTGTTTTAAGGTCAATAAGTAGCTGTCTTATATATTTTGGTGCTCCTTGGTTTGGTGCATATATATTAAGGATTGTTATGTCTTCTTGATTCAACTTCCCCTTAATCATTATGAAATGACCATTTTTGTCTCTGAGTACTTTTTCTGTCTTGTAGTCAGCATTATTAGATATGAGTATTGCTACGCCTGCTTTTTTTGGGGTGTTGTTTGCTTGGAGTATTGTTTTCCAGCCTTTCACTTTGAATTTGTTTTTATCCTTGTTGCTTAGATGTGTTTCTTGTAGGCAGCATATAGTTGGATTTTCTTTTTTAATCCATTCTGCTACTCTGTGTCTTTTTATTGGTAAGTTTAATCCATTTACATTTAGTGTAATTATTGACACTTGTGGGTTCCCTACTGCCATTTTATAAATTGCTTTCTGTTAGTTTTGTATCTTGTTTGATTCTTCTCTTTTGTTTTTCTATCATTTGTTTTTGTTTGTTTGTGTTCCATACTTCTTTCCTCTGTTGCTACCTTTTTTAAGTCAAGTGTTTTTGTGGTGGTTTTTTTAAGGGTGGTTACCATTAAGTAATGAAAAGGGTACCTACCATATTCATTGTAGTACCCTATCTTATAAGTATTTCTGCACTTCATCATCCTTTGCTACTGTTAATCTCCATCCTCTCCCCCCTTTTTTTCCTTTGTTGTCACAGTTTAAGTTTGGTTTTATTGTGTTCTTGGTGGAGCTGTTACTTGTGGTGTTGTTTTCTTTTGTTCTTTGAATCTGGTTGGAAAACCCCCTTTAGTATTTCCTGGAGTGGGGGCTTTCTGTTGATAAATTCTCTCATCTTTTCTGTATTTGTGAATGTTTTTATATCTCCTTCATACTTGAAGGATAGCTTTGATGGGTATAGTATTCTTGGCTGAAAGTTCCTCTCTTTCAGGGCTTTAAATATTGGGGTCCACTCTCTTCTAGCTTGTAGAGTTTCTGCTGAGAAATCTGATGATAATCTAATAGGCCTTCCTTTATATGTTGTACTCTTCTTTTCCCTGGCTGCCTTGAGAATTTTTTCTTTGTCATTGGTTTGTGTCATCTTTATTATGATGTGCCTTGGAGTGGGTTTGTTGGGGTTAAGAAAACTTGGTGTTCTGTTTGCTTCTTGAATTTGAGGCTTTAGTTCCTTCCACAGGCTTGGGAAGTTCTCGTCTATTATTTGTTTGAGTATATTCTCCATTCCATTTTCTTTCTCTTCTCCCTCTGATATACCTATTATTCTTATGTTATTCTTTCTGATGGAGTCAGACAATTCCTGTAGGGCTTTCTCGTTTTTTATTATTTTTGAGTCTCTTTCTTCTTCTCTCTGTTGTGCCCCAAGTTGTTTGTCTTCTATTTCACTAATCCTATCTTCAATCTGGGCTGTTCTGTTAGCTAAGCTTGTTACCTCGTTTTTCAGCTCGTGAATTGAGTTTTTCATTTCTGTTTGATTTGTTTTTATAGTTTCAATTTCCTTGGTAATATATTCTTTGTGTTCATTGAGTTGTTTTCTGATCTCCCTATATTGCCTTTCTGTGTTTTCTTGTATATCTCTGAGTATTTTTAAGATTTCTATTTTAAATTCTGTCATTTAGCTCCAAGGCTTCCAATATGTTAAGTCTTTTCTCCATAGATTTTTCCCCATCTATTTGTGTTACCTCTCTTTCTTTTGTATCCATAATATTCGATTTCCTCTTTCTTATCGGCATCTGAGGGTGGTCTTATTGATAGCACTAATTAGAATTAATAAAGAGTAAAAAGTAAAAAAAAAAAAAAAAAAAAAAAGGTAAAACACTCCACAAAAAAAAAAACAGTAATAATTTATTATTTCCCCCTTTTTTTTCTCTCTTCTCTTTCCCTCCTCTCCCCTCCTCAGGGAAATATCGTGCCTATAATGGAGGGCGTGATTTGGGGTGAAGAGTTCAAGGGGCAAAAAAGGGAGTAGGGACCTACTAAATGCAAAAAAAAAAAAAAAAAAAAAAAGGAAGAAAATCTTAGACAAGCATAAGATGATTTGCTTGTAAGTGATGGTCAACTAAGGGATATAATGAGAGGGATAAGAGGGAACCAGAAAAAAGGACCAAAAAAGAATAATAAAGAAGAAAAAATAAAAATAATAAGTAAAAATCTGTTGTATTAAGTGGAGCGAAGACTAAATACAATGGAGACCTTGGGTTGGGAGGACCCAAAATGCCACAAAAATAAACAAACAAGAAAAAAAATAAAAACAAAAGCAAAAAAGAGAAATAAAGCCAAAAAAAAAGCCTTGAGTCCCAAATTAACTAATTTGTTCGTGATTGAGGATTATATAAGAGGAAAGTAAAATGAGAAAAGAAAAAACGAATAGAAAGAAAAAAATAAGAAAAAGAGAAAAACGAAGGAAGAAATAAAATAGGAAGAGAAAAAAACAAAATAAAGCAAGACAAAAAAACAAAAAAAACAAAAGAGGAGAGAGTGAGAGTTAAGTGTTTTGGAGTATAACCTTAAAGGAGGGTGAGGATGAAGAAGAAAAATAAAATGTAACACTCATGGGTAGTGTAGTTCAAGAAAGGGGAAGCATAAGATGGGCAGAGAATAGAAGGACCGAGGTGGAGGAAATAAAGGCAAAAAGATAGAAGAAACAAACAACAACGACAACAACAAAAAATTAGTGGATCAAGTTGTAAAGTCTGTGGGTTTTTCTTGATTTTGAGAGGTTAACTTCTTCCTTTTTCTTTTCTCTCCCTCTTCCTGGTCGGTGACTCTGTACCCCAGGCTCTGCCCCTGTGTCACTCTTAGGTAGGGATTTGCAGTTGATGGGATTCTATGGCAATGTCATATAATTGGCTTTAGTCTTGCTGGAAGTAAAGGCTTGTTGGCGTTTGCAGGGTCCAACGATGAGAGAGTTTGCTTTCCTGGATTCTCTCTCCTAGTCCCCCCTTTCTGAATTAGCAGCCTGGTGATCCAGCTATAAGGCTGCAACTGCTTCTGCCTGGAGAGTAAGAGGCTCAAAGAGCTGGGAAATCCCCACTCTATCCCCACTCAGTGCAAGGCTTTGGGAAAGGCTCTGACAGTCAGGGCCTCCAGTGTAATCAGGCGGGGGTGGGAGTCAATTGTTGTCAAGGAGACTTTTCAGCGCCTATCATTTAGTTGGACCTCTCAACCCAGGCTTTCCACACTTTGTAGCCTGTTTTTGCAGGGAAGAAGAGGCACTAGTCTCTGCTTACGACTAGTGTAGTATAGACCTTATTATCTGCCAAGTCCTTCTTGTTAGCGTTTATCCCTGAATATGGAGGCTCTATCAATCAGAAGTTGCCCGCGCCCCTTTAGCGAGAGGCACTAAAAAATATCACGCCTCTTGTCTTGGATCGTTGAACTGAGAGAGATCTTATCAATTAGAACCGAGGGTGCGCAGATTTTATGGGTTAAGCTAATTTCAGTGATTGGGTCGCAGCTGTGCTTCCGAAGGTATTTTAGGCTGCCTGCGTGCGCCCCTCCCCCAACGCTTGATTGTTAGCTTGAATGGCTGGATGAGGTGCCCCGCCCACGGAGAGAATCTCCCAAGCCTCTCCCGCTCGCCCCGCCGCTGGCGGCTGGACCGCACCAGGCGCAGGATAATGGAGCCCCCTGGGTGTGCGGGCCAGCAGGGCGCCCTGGGCGTGTAGAATGCCCAAGGCACGCGCGTGAATGGGGCGCTCCGGGCACCGGTGGCCGGTGACCCCCACTCGCAGTGTGCGGGCCGCTGGGAACGTCAGCTGTGCTCAACCAGCTGCTCGTGGCGGCCGCTCACGGTTCCCAAGTATATGGGCTGACTCACCACAGGCGCACTTCCTTGCGGTTTGAAAGAACGTCCCTGTGGTCGATTCCTCCACACCCTCGTCTCTCAGATTCAAGTGATAACAGTCCTTTCGCTATCAGTTTGTGTGGAACTCCGGAATGCTCCGAGGATAAATTTTTCTGTTTCTAGTTGATAAATTTGTTGTGATTTAGGGGAGAGCTGTCGGACGCGCTGCTCACGGCGCCATTTCCGTGACGTCACAAAAAAAAATGTTCTCTTTACAATGCTAAGTTAAAATGTGAACAAAAAAAGAAATACAAAATAATTTATTACTAGTTTTAAATTTAGTTGTAACTAGTTTTTACAATGATGCTTAAGAATAATAAGAAAGTTTGAGGTCTTAACTATTCAGTGCACATTCTATAACTCTCAGGTCACTTACAGGTCTGACACTTTATCAATATTTGTTTATTACTGATGAGACCTACACAAGATGTTGGAAAGGAAGTTCTACATTTCCTCCAAACCCCATCTGGCAAACAAAATTTCACTGTTTTTATTTTGATAGAGATATCATAAACCAAAAGTTTTTTATTAGTATTTAATTTTCATAGTACTGTACTCAGTATTTTGTAAAACCCTAGTCCAAGCATTTAGCTCTTGGCACACAGTGAGTGTTCACTTAATATTTGATTAATTAATATACTAGCCAACTTTAGATTTACAAAGTGCATGAACTGATTACTCATTTGCCCATCATAACAAAGCATTAATACAGAGAGTATTGATAAGGCCATTTGACATCTTGCAAATGAGGATCTTTGTATTCAGAAAGGTTAAGCTAACTGCCCAAGGTCATCCCAATGTGGGAAACTAAAAATGGTCTCAAGGTCCTTCCAAAATTAATGCTCTTTCCACTGACCTCAAAATCAATTCTTTGACACTCTAACTGAATCAGAAGTAAAGTTTTCCATATCAAAGTTCAATCACTTTAGTATGAGTTTCTGCTATTTTTCAGGAATGGTTAAGACTTCTTTCAGTAGCCTTTGATTAGAAATTGTGTATAATTTCTGAAAGTCCACTCAGAGATGCTTTTTAGTATGTTACATATGACAAAGCTCCCTTCAAGAAAAGACGCGTTTCAAAAAAGTGAAACCAATTCACTATAGCCATCAATTCTACTAATTACTCAGAACTTGAAACAGAGTTTAAGATTAAAAGTTCTGGGAAGAGAGAGAATGTTGTCTAAGACACACAGATACCAAGAAACATCAAAATCAGAAATAGTTTTGAAATTACAAATAATTTCATGCAAATAATGTTGAATTTGTGCCAGGAAAAAAGTAGCATGATTAGAAGGGATAAAAAGTGTTTAAGTTTTTCTAGAGTCCCACATAAATAATTAGATAATTATCAGAGGTCTAAATTTCATAAAAAGAAGTGACATCATTTTGTTAAGCAAGCCAGATAATGTCTTAATTACTAGTGATTATTCATTTTATAGTTTATTGTTTGAGGTTGTCTGCTATAGTCATTAGTGAGGGAGATTAAAATCTTACCTCTTTATTAAAAAATACTTTAAGTGGCACCTATGTCAGACTCTCTGTCTTGGATAGAATAATACTTATCAACTTCATACTAGATCAGGAGACATTGAATAGTATTAACATAAGCATAACTAGGTCACCTGTAGTTCTACATTACTCTCTTCAACCCCAGAGTATTAAGCACTATGCAAGTATAGAACCACATTATGCTAAACAAATGACAACACATTGCTTCTTTATTTATTTTACTTCCAACAGGTATTCATTCCTAGTCACCTTAGTCATGTAATATCCTGCTTCTAAGATATGTCCACTTGTATTATTTGGCGAAGATTGGTAAGTGAAGAATGTTTTCTTATTAAAAACCTTTAAGCCCTCTATAATTTTTCAAATTATACTTAATAAAGACTTCCTTTTTTCAATTTACTTTCTTAATACACTTATGCCTTGCCATACTGGTGTCACTTTATGAGTTTCTTCTTACACAAAACCATACTCTTTGTATGAGGATAAACTTTATACATATTAATATGAGGCATGACTTGGTGGACATCTGCGAAAAGACACCTGTTTCCATTTCACTTTGTTCAAAGTGTGTACCACAGAGGCTAGTACATAATATATCACCAATAAATATTTTCAAATTAATGAATAATTCATTTGTTATAATATCACAAAGACCTCATGCCCTATGAGATGTGCTTTTATATACTATATACATCTTTGAAATATATTGAGCTTTGTCAAAATAGTTTGCTTTGTATAAAAAATTCTTTCAAATCATCAAAAATATTGCTACAAGTTTTTGTTTTTATACCTTTATACAAGTTGGAAAATGAAAGTACCACCAAAATAAAATAATTTGGATTTTTTTGCATTGTTTGTAGTTCTGTGAGGTTTTACTGCATATCATTTATATATAAATACAAATACAAATAATTATTATTGCCAGCTTGATTCTTCAGCATATATTACTTAATAAAACCTAAGTTTTAACATTAAATATAGTGAAAATTAATGATTTATATATTTTTATTCCCTCTAAGCAAGAAAGGAGAACTAATTATGTTTGTATACTGAGGAATTAGTGGACTAATTTAGGAATTGAAAACAATCAAATTAGATTTGATTACAAATAAAATAACCAGATGGAGTGCTAAATTTTCTTCACTGTCTTAATATAGTTTGTCTCTCTTTTCTCTGTTTCCTTTAATAAACAAATTAATTAGAAGCTTCATTTGTAATTTAATTTTTTATAATTCCATAAACTTGAAATTCACATGATACTTCAATATGTCTTGCTTAACTTTTACATTTCTTCAGCTCATCTAAAGAATAAAATTTATCCTATGGTAATGCAATAACACATTCTCAATTCATTACTCTTTACGGGAGAGTATAGGCTTAGAATCCTAACCCAGATATGGTAAAAAGCAGAAATATGATTTTTGTAAAGGAATATATAACAAAAAAATAATGAAAAATTTTGAAGAAATTGACAAAGATTCAAACAGTTCTGTTCTTAGATTCCTTAAGAAAAGGAGCACAGATATAAGTTTTACTCTATATTATTAATGTACTTTCCATTTTAGCTATGGGTAATACTGACTTTCAGATATATTAATAATTATATAGTATAATAGCACCAAAATATGCATCTCAATATCACTTCATAGATTATTTTAAAATGTTGATAGTTTCTGATATCATAGTAAATACTTGATAAAACAGTTATTATTATTGTCATTGTTATTATTTGATCTATAACAATTTTAAGAGAGCATCATTTAGTTTTCAAACCAATGTGGGCTATTAGATTTAATCTATACTGCTCACAAAAATTAGGGGATATTTCAAAATAAATATGAAGCTATAAAATATCTCGTAACTTTTGTGAGCAGCGTATTTCATTTCCTTATATCCATATTGTTTCCTTTCCCTTTCTACTCAGCCCTATGCAATGCCTCAGTGTGCTACAATTCAGCTTTATTAACAAGTTGAAGTTATTGACTAGTGAAGGTTATCGTGTTCAATTTGAAATTTACAAGGAAGTTATTCATTGTGCTGACTATATTTACTACAAAAGAAGCATGCCATAACAGTAAAAAAAAATTCAGAAGTGCTTAAAGTAAAGCATTACCTTTCTATCTTCAATCTTCTCTGTTGCCATACCGCTACGCTCTACACGCACGCGCACACACACACACACACACACACACACACAGTGAAGATATCTATATTAACAGCCTAGTTCTGGAATCTTCCATACTTTGCTCATTTACTTCACCATAATGCCTCTCAGCAACTGGAGGATAGGTTGCAGAATCCACTTATTACTGTGCTGAAGCACTAAGCATCCTGCATTATATGATTGCAAGCCTAACGTCTGGAAGGGAAATTTTTAAGACTCTAAAACTCATTGAAGTTATTGGTCACTTTCCTGACTAATTCTCCACCTCATTCATTAATACTTTTTAACTAAGCAAAGACAGAGTGAAATATTATTTACAGGTTTTTTTCTTTATATCTCAGACTAGGCAATGCAAGTCCTTGGCAGGCTAATCTAGAAGGTCCTTTTGAGCACTTGCTATGTGCCAAACTTTGTGCTGTGTGCTTTATATTTACTTTCCAGAAGAGTCTTATGGGGCAGGTATTATTTTGTCCACTTGATAATGAGGAAACTAAATTAAGTGACTTGTCCTAAGTCTTTTCTCTAGCAAAAATATTAATTAGGACTTGCACTCAAACCTACCTGTATATTCATACTACTACTTAAATAAAATGATTCCAAAGAGTTGGGAAACTTAGGTTCCTGAGATACCTCTGCAATAAACTTGGTGAATGTAAGGTCACAACTATAGCCTTTCCATTTCATGGAACTACTTTTACTTCTAAAAGTGCTCTTAGATCACCTCACTTTATGTTACAATTGGTATTTGGTTTGATCTTCACAATTCATGTGACCTCAAACTTAGACTTGACTATCAAATGAGATTGTACATATAACTGTTAGGAAACTCAGAGAAAAATAAAAGACTGTCACTTTATATGTTAAAACTTTGCATTATTACATATTACATCATAATATGGTGTACTATTGTTTTATATAACCAAGAAATTGTCCTACAAATAGTATAAATACATCACATTGTATTTTGTGTGTGTGTATGTATTGTGGGGAGTGAAACATGTTAATTTTTATATGTAAAATTTTGATACCAAAATTATAATTAATATATTTTACACTTATGTTTAATGTACTATATTGAGATACTAAAAAATAAAACATTCCCCAGCTTATTTGTTCCATTTGGTTGTGTACTCATTGATTGCTTCTTGTAAGTGGCCTGACCAGGGGTCGAAACCACAACCTCTGTCGTGCGGAGTTGGTGCTTTATCCACTGAGTCACCTGACCAAGGCTCCCAGGCTTGTTTGGGTCTCTGATAAAAACTAGAACTGGGAACGTTCCTCAAACATCCTGGTCTAGTGTCTTTGCCACTGTCCCATATTGATGCTTGGGCTCTTTATCAACAATATATTAATTATTTATATTTTGATCAAAGTCTCTATCATCTCCCACAATTGGGCTTTGGAATTCTTCCCTTTTTTTTAATAATAAGCCTTAAAAGTCACCTATCCAGGAAAGGCAAACCAAATGACATTTTTCACAGAAGAATAAACTTCTATTTGCCAACTGTATTACTCTAGAAAAAAATAAAATAAAATATTAACAATATATAGAGAAAAGTAGAGTCTTTCTTGTTGCTAAAACACATCATAAGAAATGCATTTTAAATGATAATCTACAGTACAAATATGGCAGGCTATGTGCAACTAAAATTAAAATCTATAAAACAATGCCTATCATCTACTTTGATATTTATGTTATACTCTACTCTATATTAACTGCTGGTCTCAACCCACTAAATTGGCTTTACAAATAATTCAAGTTATGATGCCCTTTTGGAAAAACACTGACTAAACAACCTCATTCTTTTGAAAGCCTGTGTGTATGTGTGTTTGTGTGTGTGTATGTGTGTTAAAATTGATGCATGCATGCATAAAATACATCATTGTGGTATAATCTCTTGTTTCAAAGTCCCCTAAAATGAACACATCTGACCATCACACCTTTTGCCAAAAAGTCTCCTCAATGTTTGGTGAAATTGAGAAGTCTTTCTGGAATATTTGCAAACGTGCCAAAATGAGATTTCATAACTCTTAATCTTGATGAATTCCAAAGAAGTCTTTCACACAGAAGGCTACAGCATTTAACAATATGTCCTCTTGCTCTTAAAAAAAATGTGTACCATACTGCTTTTGGCCATAATTGGCATCTGAAGGATGGAGTGTGGAGTCTGCAATAGAGATGTGAATAGAAACAACCAGGTACAGTCTGTACTTATCCTCAGACGCACAAAAGGTCTTCTGTGAGGTCAACTTGTTGCCACATATCTCCTCCTTAATTTATTTTCTTTTTAGTGTAATTAATTCTTTCCATGGGAACAAGGAAATGGGCTGCTTTCAAAGCCAGATAAAAAGACACATGAAATATTAGAAAAAGATTTTCTCAGTGGGGACACAAATGGTGTTTTCTTGTTTCTTAGGGAGGGGAAAAGAATAAATAGATGTGCATTCCACTTTGTCTTCAAGGGACAACTACCTTGATATAAAGGGAGGAAGTTTGGACTTAATTAAAAAGAATTGGCCTTGGGTCCAAATCTTTGCTCTGTTACTAACTAGCCGTAGTATTGTAGGGGAAACACTTTTTCTATTCCTATTACCTAACTCAATGTTTGTCAACTGGTGAACGGCAGCAAGCCCGCTGTTATGCCACTCATACATAGAGAACAGGCTGACGGCTGTCAGGGGGTGAGGAGAGGGTGGGTGAGGGGAGGGATTGAACAAAAGAAAAGGACAACAAATCAAACTCATGGGCACAGACCACAGTGTGGAGATTTCTGGGGAGGGCGAATGTGGAGGAAGGGATGGAGGGGTACAGGGTGATAAACAAAGACTTGAGTTGAAGGAGTGAACACATGATGCAGTGTATAGAGATGTGCTATAGCATTGGGCACCTGAAACCTGTAGGTTTATGTTATCCAGTGTCAGCCCAATACAATCAATTTAAAAACTCTTTAAAACATACAAAACCTGACTGTTTCGTCAGAGGCACTGACCTCTTTTCCCTTAGATTGTCAAATAAAAAAATGATGACAGCCAACACAGTAATAGCTGTCCAGTGTGAATGAATCAAAATTATACCTACTTTTTTTATCTGATTGGCAAAAAATATATATTTTTAGTGAGCTGCAGAATTTTAGTAATTAGTTCAAGTGTGTCATGAGATGAAAAAGGTTGAAAATCACTGCTTTAACATATAATGTGTAACATTATTAAACTGTATTATGAATTAAATGAATTAACTGTCAAAATGCAGGAAATTTTGATTGTATGTATGACCATGTTTAAACTCACAGACTAATAGACTCCCAATTAAATGACATTTGATTATCAATAATGGGAATTATCAGATAGTCCAATTCTTTTCTTCCTTCTACTAAGGTTTCAGTTCATTTTTCCACAACCCCTCCCAGTGGTTGTCCATTCCAGACTTGTGCACAGAAGACTCAGAGAACTGACTGATCACTAAGTCCTAAGAGAGACAATGCCTTCATTGAACATTTCTGTTAATGAATAAATATACCCTTTTTTAGAATTGAAGCATAATTTGTTACTCTGGTATTTTAGTAATTAGCTCACTGTAATGCTTCTGGCCACATAGAGTGAATACAGCTCCTCTAAACCTGAATTTTGTGAATGTCTGAAAGTGGTGGTCAGGTCCCCACTACATCTTATATTCTCTCTGTTAATTTTATTATTTGAAGATTTAAGTTCAAGTCATATAATCATTTTGGCTACTCTCCTTTGAACAAGTCAAACTTGGTTGCATCTATTGTAAGTGTGATGCCCAACACTCATCCAACTCAGGTGTGGTCTGTGGATGCCTGTGAAGGGCAGGTGATAAAAGGTTAGTCATAGAAGGGATCTCCAAGAACATCTTTTCTAGCTTTTTTCATCTGACAAATAAAGGAAGGAGTTGAAGTGACTTTCTTAGAGTCACATAGTAAAAACTCCGATGTCTGTGATATTTCTTTCGGTAAAACTAGTCCTTTTAATTTAATTTTTTTACCTCTAATGTATCATTAATATTCACCTTTCTTTAATCTCACTTTAAAATTATTGGTATAATGAGACTATTACTCTTGACAAGACTTACTGAACAGCTTACAAAATATAAAAATGTTTAACTAAAAAGATGAGGAATATATGGTAAATAAAAAGAGAGAAAAAGAGAGAAGTAAAAAGGTCCTCTTTTTAGAGTTTTGTGGGTTTCTATCATTGTTTTTTTCTTATGTGTTTGCTTCCTGTGTGTTTAGTAGAGTGCAGTGCAGAAATTGTTTTGTACTAGAATGTAAATACTTCTCACATTCCCTCCTATTCCTTAGCTTTCCTCAACTAGAAGTAACATCTGTTACTCATTAATAAACCTTACAAAAGTAGAAATTAGTATGCTTATGATGACAGGGATTGAGTCACAAGAAGAGTTCTTTAGTAAATAGAATGAATGGACTTTCTGAATATGCAAACTCTAAAGCTCAGACTGTAATGCTATCTCTGAGATCTGGAATAAGGGAGACTAAGGAAAAACACACTCTTTGTGTGTTTATAAACTATAAACTATAAAACGGATAGGTACTGAATATCTAAAAGGCATACTCAGTCAGGGATTATCTTTACACTGAAAAAAGCATCTGAGTAATTGAAACTATAGTGTCCACATTTGCACCTCACCCCAGTATTTATTTGTGTGTGTCGGGGGAGTTGGGAGTGACATCCTCTGAAAACAGAATTCCTTCTAACATAGTCATCCCAGGCATGGAGTATTTGGGGGTAAATTCTAATATTTTCAGCATTGAATGGACAGAAATAGCACCTGAAAAAGTAAAAACAGGGATGTTATTTTATCCTAGGCATGAGTCTTTTATAGGTGAGTCAGAATCCAAGCCAAACTTGTATTGAAAAACAAACATACAAAAACAGAAAATTGAGTTGATCTTGCCCTGGCCACAGATAGGTATGTCAATGGACCCAATTTTTATTCCCTGAAAGAGACAATAATAGCTCCTTTAGAGGCTATCTGCGAAGAGTCCATAAACTACCTTATCTGGAAGGAAAGATGAGAGGTAGCGCCCCTCTGAACACAATTCCCAGGGCTACCTGTATTTCCTTCACTACTAACAGTTTTGGAAAGTGTCAGAGATGCTAAAATTGCTTCTTTATTTTTACAGTTGCCACTGAATCTTCTAGATTATGGATTTATGATCTCATTTAATGATGAGTCCACCTAAAAGACTTTGCATCTTCTGTTTTTTATGTATGGTTTTGTCACTGATAAACAATATAATTACCCAATCAATCTAGGCTAACAAAGATTTAAAGATCTAATGTTTTCAGAATGTTTATGAAGCAAAGAAATATTTTTCAGTTTTTTTTTCAATCTTCAGTATGACTCAGGCAAAAATAGCACTTCATCTAATTTACAGGTCAAAAAAAAGGAACCATGCTATTTCTCAAAGCTAATTTTTACATGAACTAATTAATTTGTGGTCTCTGCTACTATTTAAAAAGAACATTAAAAGTTTCAGTACATTGAAATATTGAGATGAAGGAAAAAAAATAAAGCAATCATGGGGAGGTGATAAAATGTCAAAAAGAAAGAGAGAAAAAAAAAAGAAAGAAAGAAAGAGAGAGAGAGGAAGGAAGGAAGGAAGGAAGGAAGGAAGGAAGGAAGGAAGGAAGGAAGGAAGGGAGGAAGGGAGAAAAGGGAAGGAAATAGCTTGAGTAATTACCTTCAACAACGATGTGTGAACAAAATTCTGGACAGGAATTGTGAGTTCTAAGACCCAGCTCTGTAAAGAATGATGTAAAAATAAGGCCAGATTACTTGTCCTGACTGTCTCTGATCCCTCAACTATAAGGCAAAGGGGTTAGTTTAAATTTCCACCAAAGGCTATTCAAGAGTTAACATTTACAGGGCTACCAGTAGTCTGCATATCTGAATTATCATCATAATCATTTCAAAATTAGTCTCAACTCCCAATAGTACTTAACCCCTGGATAAAAAGTAAATAAAACCCCTGTAAAAAGTACTCAGTAGGTCCCATAATGACATTTCTGGTCTTTCCAAATTAAATTGTTATTTTGATATAATCATAAAAGAAAAGGAAAAGTATATTTCAGTTTTTTAGAACTTTTTTGAACCAAAGCCTGATCGCTATCACATTTTAAATAACATATGGGAAACTATTATCATAACCTAAAAGTGGTACAACATTACAGGATATAGGTTAGCCTGAAGATAATGTTTAATGACGTCACATTACCAGTACAACTTATTGGTATATTTCCCCCCCAGAGCACCACTGAGTTTTTTTTGTTTGTTTGTTTGTTTTGCTAGAACAAATTAGCATTCCATTATCATGAGGTGGAAATAATAAGTTCAAGAACCAGTGCAAACAAAAAAGAGGTTGGAGGTATGAATAACATTTTACAATTAATCAAGGGAAGCACTTTGGCATCACATTTTTATAAAGAAGCAAAATTGTGAAAACTTAAAAGTGTCTGTTACTTATCCACATGTTATATATTCATCAGTAGTGAGATAGGTACCATTCTATTTAACATAAATTCATCCATTCAGCAAAAGGCTTTGAGTGACTACTATGTGCTAGGCACTCTGATAGGCCCAGGGATATACCATGAAGTTTCAACTAAAGTCAGGAAAATGGTAAAGTGAAAATTCCATAAGTCATCCGTAAAGTACAATATGCATGGCTTTGTATATAAAATGCAATCTATAATTACTTTTCTCAATAAAATTAATCCAGATCAAGGGGAAGCAAGGAATAATGGAATACATGCAAGTGTATGACTATTTAAAGCATTCAGACTTTAGGGAATTATCAAATCTCTAGTTCCAGAAGTATGAGGGAAGCATTTAAAATTTTTCTTCTTGCCCACAGCATTTATTCCAATTTATTTTACTTTTAAAGATCAAGACTATTAATGTATGTTAATACATTTCGGGAAGAGGGAGGGTTAAAGTTTAAAGTCATTGGGATGAATATGCTTTTACTGGGCCCATCTTGAAGGTATTTATTATTGCTTATAAAATCATGGTTAGCTGGGTAATGTTTATGGTTTCAACTGGGCTTTATTATGCAATTGCAAATAACTGTAGGTTAGGCTCTTCATTGGGTGCTGTCACACAGTTGAGGTCAAGTGTCCTATGATGGCTTCATCTAGAAAATCTGTTTTATCTTTCACATGGTGATGACAGGGTTCCAAGACAAGACAGACTAAAAATGGAGTCCTCGCTTCCATCAAATTCTATTGTCTGAAGCAGTCACACGCCAGTATTGCATGAGAATGGAAAGGAACTACAGCTAGTGCTCGACTTACGACCACGATTGGTTCCGACACACCGGTCGTAACATGATTTGGTCATAAGTTGAGTATGCTATATGTACAGTACTGTGAAATTATGTTATAAAAATCTTTAAGACATATTTTATAATTTTCTTTCATTATGGTTATATATTATAATTTTCTTTGTTTATTTTATGCCATTTGTATCATCTCTACACCATTTTGTTTCTTATTTTTACATTCATCAGGATTAAGTAAAACACTGCATTACCAGTACAACTGGTTTAATATTTGCAAAGACAATTTCCTCTTGGTAGACATCTTGGGAGGGGTTTGATGAAAAATATCCAAGACACAAAACACAAATTGCTGTACCGAGTCTGGGATAACAGTTGAAATGGTGCACACGGAGATGGTAGTGCTGCCGGAAGCTAGTCTGCATTGTCGTAAGCCCAGCCAGGCAACACTTGCGCTGCCAGACACGGAGCAGTCATGGCTAGCGATTGTGGTCGTAAAGTCGAATGGTCAGAAGTTGCATAGGTCATAAGTCGATCAATATTTGTATCAGGTTACAAGGCAAAGGGGATCATTAATGGAAGTCATCAAAGCCAAAGCAATCCATCTCCCACACCCCTGAACAAGTGAGCACCGCTGATCTTGTGCCATAATGGATACATTCTAAGGTTGATGAAAGTACAGAAGCAAAGAATTCCTTAAATTTTCTTAAAGCAAAGAGAGTGGCTACTGACTCCTTTAAAAGGAGTTAAATTGGCCCTGGCCGGTTGGCTCAGCGGTAGAGCGTTGGCCTGGCGCGCGGGGGACCTGGGTTCGATTCCCGGCCAGGGCACATAGGAGAAGCGCCCATTTGCTTCTCCACCCCCCCCCTTTCCTCTCAGTCTTTCTCTTCCCCTCCCGCAGCCAAGGCTCCATTGGAGCAAAGATAGCCCAGGCGCTGGGGATGGCTCCTTGGCCTCTGCCCCAGGCGCTAGAGTGGCTCTGGTCGCTCCGCCCCAGAGGGGCAAAGCATCGCCCCCTGGTGGACAGAGCATCGCCCCTGGTGGGCGTGCCGGGTGGATCCCGGTTGGGTGAATGCGGGAGTCTGTCTGACTGTCTCTGCCCGTTTCCAGCTTAAGAAAAATAGAAAAAAAAAGAAAGAAAGAGTTAAATTTTTTGAGTCATTGCATGTTCTTTCCCTCCATACAGTTGAAGAGCTTGAGTGAGTTGCCGTTTACTCTTTGCCTAAACACGTAGCAACAATTTCTACATAATACAGTAAGCAACAGTAAATGCATAGTCCTGTAGCCTACAAAAAAATCATAAATCAAGGAAAAAGCAAGTGTAAGAGATTAACCTTGAATGTGAAACTAAAGTCTCCTTTGTTCTCCTCTGGAATTCTGTGATAACAGACACATTCTCAAAGGAACACCTTGCGTAATTGCCAAGAGGACTGAGTGACTTAAACCACTATGTCTTAGTATAAAATAGAATTGCAATTAGGGGGGTAAAGGATTTGTTGAAAGTGAAACATCTTTTCTTAGACTTTAAAGCCTTACGTGAAAGCATTGGAAACTCTATATTCTTGACAAAAAAAAGTAATATCAACTGAACAGAAGAGGATAATTACAATGAATACATTTGGGGTACTGGGGCTGAGTGATCAAGGGCTAGATGTAATTACTCCAATCCAACCAGAAAAGGGCTCCAGTAAGAACTGACATTCCCATTTCACAGAAAATGCAGCAGAGACTTCCTGAAGGACCAGGCAACAGAAAACAAGGTGTCATCTAGGAGCTCCAGTTGTACCCAACAAAGCTGTATCTGGTTACTCAAGCACTTTTCTGATCCTGCAGGTGAGTTTTGCCTTGTGAAACTTCCTGTCTGATAAATTGTAAGAAATACCACATAACCTCATTGTCCACCTACTTGATTGTGATCAAAGCAACATAAATACTTCTTGATTAAACCATGTAAAACAATAAGCTATAGAGTATTTCTTCCAGTCTGTGAATGTTTCATATTCAAAATTTTTCTCTCCTGAATTCTAGTTGTATCATCCAAACATTTGGCCAGACTTTGGCAACAAAACTTCTATTGGCTAATTTTTGGCAAAATAATTAAATTTGCCTAAATTTGAAAATAAAATGTTTTGGCTTAGTTTTTGCCCACAAAAAGAATGTCTTCTTTTAATTATTCTGTTCTATCCATAGTTTATGCATGTAATATACAATTTCAAATATTTGCATGTAAAAGTTATACTAGAGAAGTAAGTTTTGTTTATTCTACCCTAACTCTTATCAGTCTTGCTCTGCTCTGAGAGCAATTCTATAATATCCAATTAAATAATTTTTATAAACTCAAATAGCATATTATATACACAGAATATCACCTTGCTTTTTTCACTTAAAATGATCTTGGAAATCATTATGATCTCGCTATAAAATACCTCATTAACTTTAACAGCTATGTAATAATACATTGGATGATTTATTTACTTCATTGGATTACTGTTGGTGTACATTTTAGTTAAAAAAACGTTTAAATTAGTAAGAGCCAGTGATCATGTGGATGAGTTTCTTTTTTAACACGGTCTTGGATAAGCATCTCCTATATAGTGACCAAGCCCCACTCTCCTGAATCTAGAGGGAAGTTCCTAATTTTTGAGGCAAGCCTAAACATACTTTTATCCTTGATTGTTGTTTTGGGGTTTTTTCTGCAAACATTTTTTTTTACTTTCTCACCTTCACAAAATTTCTCATGCCCTCTACTGGGAACCCATCCCTACTTAATTTTCACCAATTGTCAGTGTTCTTCCTATTAAAATTCAACTGTCAAATTCCATTTCCTTCTGTAATATTTCTACCATGGCCCTCACCACCACAGAGTAGAATGTGATGGTTTTTTTTCTCATTTAATTTACTTTAAGGACATATTTTAACTCCTTGTCACCTTGAATCATTGTTATATCAGTGCATGCTCCATCTCCTTTGCCAGACTGTGTGCCTTCTGAAGGTAGTGATGTACACAGCTTAGGGCCACCCTTCTGAGAACTACCACAGGGCCTTTCATCTATTCATGCTTAATAAATAATGAGTTATATAAATATGCTCTTAGAGTATGATTGCATTAGATTCTGCTAACTTATAATAGGGCACTGAACTGGAGGTTAGTAAATATGAGACTTACTCCTGGCTTTGAAATTGCTCTTAGGTAATTATACGATGGGTTGTTAAAATTCTTAAAACATTGGTTTTGAAAATGGAATAAAATATCTGAATTATTTGTATCACTACTCATTGTGAGAATCAAATCAAATAGTGGTTTTACAAGAAATATCACAGCACTAAAAAGTATACTCAAAGGTCTCCAACTCCAATCACCTATACATTGCTCAAAATCTCTATATAGTTACATCTTTATATGTAAAATATAAATTCATACATGAAAATTTCTAGAGTCGTAGAATTTTCCACCAATATAGAAGTCCATTTTATGTTTATGCCATGCTGAATATTATTATTAAACGTGGCCTACAGTGAAACATTACGCAACTTAATAATAAAAGTTTGCTATAGCTAATTGGTGATTAGCTCCCAGTCTCTGTAGTAGGTTGTTTTTTTTTTGTTGTTGTTTTTTTTTGTTTTGTTGTTTTTTTTGGTCATTTCATTAATTTCTCAATAATGCAACCCTACACTTTATAGGATTAGATCGTTTAGACCACACTGACAGTGTTACTGCAGGATTTTTAAATCTAAACTAACCCTCACAATGATTGAATGAGGTATAAAGATAATTTTCAACTTTTTTTGGTATTCTATAATGTGTGTAGTATGCTGTCCTAGATAGAATGTTGTATAATGAGTGAGTCTCACCATTTGGGTTCCTTGAACTCTGTAGGTCTAACTCAAACTATCCCAAACAGCTTTGAATAATAACTAATAAACAATTCACACAAAAGCATTTAAAAAACACAATATATAATAAAAGGGCTAATAGTATTATTAACTGTTATAAAACCTTAGTCATATTTTTCTCCTCACTATACTTTTAGCATAAAGAAGCAAAATATTTTAAACAAACTAACAATGAATTATTAAAACTTACACTTTCTGAGAATATTCTATACAAAGATAAAACAAATTCATATATATATATATATATATCTTCATTTCAGATTTAACTACATACTCAATTGAAAAAAAGTTGAACATGACTGCTTGGTCATTTTTTATTATACCAGAACCAAAACTGGCTGCCTAGTGTATTTATGTATATTTATTCACTCCTCGTGTGTATTTATGTGTACCACTCTTTATCAGTAATAATAGGCAGTTGGAACACCTTTAAAATGTTAAATATGTGAGATGCTCAATGAAGATCTAGAAAATTAAAAAATCTCTTGCATCATTATAGCAGAAGTACAAATAATGTAATACATAAAGTTTTCCATTTGGACACACGAACACTCATGTATCTTAAATCTATGTTACTCCATACATATGCCATCCAGTCCCTTCTTTATTAATGGTTTATACTGGGGCAACTCAAAAGATCCCAAACAGTTAAAAATATTTTTCCTTTAAAAATCTAAATTTTCAACTGGGAAGCTACTGAGATACCAGTAAGACACAGCTAATGAATGTAAAGGAAACTTACCTTCAGTGTGCACAGCTGACACATAGGTCCAGTTGTATCTCTTCACTATGTCCACCATGGCTCGTGCCTGCTGGGCATCTGAAGGCACAACTCTCATGAAGTACTTGAAAAGAGTTTTATCACTCAGATCCATGCTTGTTGCTGAGTAAGCAATCTGAGGTATGTTGAAAAGCTGGAGCAGGTTCTGGACCTGAATGGCCACAGAACTGGAGCCAGGCCCAATGACCCCTACTATGGGCTTCTTGGAGCGGAAGGAAGAGGAAGAGCCATCCACACAGCGCACCAAACCTTCCTCTTCTTCTGAAGAGATGAGGGAGTCCCTTATGAACTCAATGCTCTGTTCTAGGGCCACAGCTGAATGCCAGCAGGAATCCCTTATCTCACAGCCCAGGGTGATGTTGGGCAAGAGTGTGGGGTCTGAGTTGATCCTCTCCAGGGTGTGAAGCATGGCCTCCACCCTCTGAATGCCATACTGTTCACGAACTGCCCCACACTTCCTCTCATGAACTTTGTCCACAGTGGGTTGGTGGTGGACAGAAAATAGAGCTCCAATGATGATGTCACCTGGCATGTGAGCCACCACCCTCCTCTCGTTGGACTGTGCACTCCCGCGGACATCTTCTTTCAAAAGCAGGACTGACAGGATCAACAGAAGGACCATTTTAGGAAAAGAGTTCAAGCGACTAAAGATAGCATGGTGGGGAAAATTTAGGAGAGTTCTGATAGATAGAATCAAACAGTGTCCTGTGTTGAGTGGCAAACCAAGAAATTAGTCAGTAATTCAGATGTGCTCTCTAAAGGACCACCATGTCCCCAGGTACCATTTAGTTAGATGTATCCACATGATCATGATCTTCAAAACCTGGAAAAAAATAGCATAGGTATTTAACAACATTAAGTGCCACTAGTTTGGGGTGCTCTAATCATCTATACTATTAGAGAAAGAGAGGACTTGGATGATATAGATAACTTGAAAGTAGAAGGGACACAAACATTTTTCTGACTATCCTTTGTATGTCTCCTTTGTGAATTCTGTGATGTGATGAAGTAGCTGATATATACTTCTTGATCCTACTTTGTTTAGATTAACATTTTTTCTATTTGTTCATCTGGAGTATAGAAAACTAAATCTTGGCCCTGGCTGGTTGGCTCAGTGGTAGAGCGTCGGCCTGGCGTGCAGAAGTCCCGGGTTCGATTCCCGGCCAGGGCACACAGGAGAAGCGCCCATCTGCTTCTCCACCCCTCCCCCTCTCCTTCCTCTCTGTCTCTCTCTTGCCCTCCTGCAGCCGAGGCTCCATTGGAGCAAAGATGGCCCGGGCGCTGGGGATGGCTCCTTGGCCTCTGCCCCAGGTGCTAGAGTGGCTCTGGTCGCGGCAGAGCGACGCCCCGGAGGGGCAGAGCATCGCCCCCTGGTGGGCAGAGCGTCGCCCCCTGGTGGGCGTGCCGGGTGGATCCCGGTCGGGCGCATGCGGGAGTCTGTCGGACTGTCTATCCCTGTTTCCAGCTTCAGAAAAATACAAAAAAAAAAAAAAAAAAAAAAAAAAAAAAAAGAAAACTAAATCTTATATCGAACAAGCTGAGCCATGCTCTTATGTGGAAGTGAGAGACAGCATTTTAAAAGGAAAACTATGCCATGAACAAAAAACTGTAGGGAGTATGAATCCCAAACACTAAACATTGGTGATAACTGGTTGATGCTATTTTTCTATTATTTTAGAAATGTTTTTTGGGGTTTTTTTTCAGTTTTTGGCATTGAGCATGTAGTTATGTGATTACAAAAATAAAGTTACTTAAATAAAGCCTACATTTCCCTCCTACAAGTGCAATGTAAGCAAATTGAATAATCTTCCCAATAAATAAATATTATGCCTAGTTTCCATATATGCTAGAACAAAAACATAGGAGGCCATGTTGCTATTTCCAAGTTAAATGAACTATAGGAGTGAAGGAAAAGAGTTGGGGTATTACAGAGTAAAATATTCCACAAATAGGCAGCAAGCATAGTGACATGAGCACCAGTTTTTGGAGATAATATTCAGGTTAAAATTCTAGTTATGCTATTAAGAAGTATTAGTAAATTGTTTAACCACTCAGTAGCAAAACTTCCTTATCTGAAAAATAAGGATAATATGTGCTAAGCTGCACTTATGGGAATCAACATAAGATTTCAACTACACAAATATTTTGTATATTGAAAAGGGCTATAGTAATACGTATTTAAGACATAACTTCTTCCATTAGTAAATTTCCAAGGGCATTCTGTGGCTAGGTGGTAAGGAACAGAAAATTCTCTGGCAATTCACTTGGTTCTCCAGAGTCTTCAAAGTAATTACAGAGTCTTGTAATAAAATTCACAGTATTCAGTCCTCTATCTCTGATCCAGGGGGAAAAAAACCCTCCACATCAGGAAGACTCAAAAGGCTGGGAGAATGCATGTTTGGAACTGGCCTTCCAAATAGAAAGTTACTATAGCTCTGAATATAGTCATTATATCATTTTAAACTCCTGGGAGGAAGAAAAAAAATTTTCCCTGGATGCTTACAGCAAACTCTAGCATACTTTGTAAAAGGGAATTGACAAATTAGTGATCTGGGTTATTTAAAGGATTGTACAAGAGACTTATGTTATTTCCTCTGTCAACCAAGAATCTCAAGTTGTTTTAAAGTGACTAACTCTATAAGCACCATTTTTCAAAGACAGGTGATGTTTCTTCAAAAATTTAAACAATTATCATACAATGCTTCTTCAAGAATACTAATGGTTTTCAAAACTCATCAGATCTGAAAACATTCTAATCCAGACACAAAATGAACATAGAACCACACTTCTAATCACTCTCACCCTCATTTTCTTTGTATCTTCTACTATTTCTTATGGCAACAGAGAAAGGCTTCATTTGCATGGTGCCAAACACTAATATATATATATATATAGCTCACAAAAATTAAGGCATATTTCAAAATGAATATAAAGCTATAAAATATCCCCTAGTTTTTGTGATCAGTATATATAATATACCATATATATATATATATATATATATATATATATATATATGCAAACCTCCACTAACTAGATGTTCCAGAATAACTAGGCATTTGGCATATTTAGGAGAAAAAAAATCAACTTTGTTATGAAAATTAGCATTGTAGACAAGGGGGAAGGGAACAAAGATGTTAGTTTTTTTCATTTGGAAATAATCTGAATATTCTTAAGCTTTTTTTTTTTTTCATTTTGCTTAGACCAAAGACCTGAGGCCACAACTTGTTCTCAAAACCATTTAAATTCCTCAGACAAAAAGAAACATTTGGCCTGACCAGGCAGTGACACAGTGGATAGACAATTAGACTGGGATACAGAGGACCCAGGTTTGAAACCCCAAGGTTGTCGGCTTCAGTGCAGGCTCATCAGGCTTGAGCATGGGCTCACCAGCTTGAGCATGGGGTTTCTGGCTTGAGTGTGAGATTATAGACATGACCCATGGTCACTGGCTTGAGCCCAAAGGTCACTGACTTGAAGTCCAAGGTTGATGGCTTGAGCAAGGGGTCACTTGCTCTGCTGTAGCCCTTCTGGTCAAGGCACATATGAGAAAGCAATCACTGAACAACTAAGGTGCCACAGTGAAGAACTAATGCTTCTCATTTCTCTCCCTGTCTGTCTTTCTGTCCTTCTCTCTGCCTCTGTCACAAAAACAAAACAAAACAAAAAACATTTGAAGTAAAAACAATCACAATTACTCATTAAATCCAGAATATTAGTGAGCAAATTCAATAACAACTCAGAGCCCATTTTTATTATGTAAGAGCATCAAAGTGATATGAGAGATTAAAAGTGGCCCTGATATCAAACTGATAAAACTAAAGTATCAGTCTCATGTATTTTATTGGTGGGAGCTATTTCAGGAAAGCCCTATATATTGAGACAGAGTATATATCTGATTAATAAAAATATTAACACTTATATATAATAGTTTACATACAATATACACACAGTGATATACTGTCTGCCTATTACAACAAAATTATTTAATTCATTGAACAAATATTTATTAACAACAAATATTTATTAACTATTGAGTGGGAGAGACTAGCATTGCAAAGCAGTGCAACGGTATGTATTGATAATTACCAATATTATCTTTCATTTAGCATCCATTATGCACTAGGAATTATTCTTCAATTCATTTAACAAATATATGTGGCATGTCTATGATATGACTTTCTCCTGAGTATTAAATATTCAAGAGAGAACAAATTATACATGGCTTCCTATACTCATCGGGCTCACAGATCAACACTCCAAAGGTAACTTTAGCTGGAACCTGATGAATGCAAAGAGCAGTAAAATGAGAGATAAAGAATTTTGGTCCTGTGAAAGTATGGCTACTTGTGTAAAAATGGGAGGGCAGTGGTATAAGATGAAGGTTGGAAAATAAAGGGCTAGACCATGTAGGATCTTGTAGGCTCCTGAAATTTAATTTGGATATTAAGTGCAACAAAAAGTCATTGAAGACATATACACAAATGGTTGGCACAATTCAATTTTAGAAAAGATTGTTCTAGCTGCTCATAGTTTTGATAAGTGAACTGGAAAAATCTATTAAGAGATATTAATCTAGGTAAAGATGGTAGTGGCTTGGCTAGGATTAGTGAGAGGAGATATGGAGAGAAGTAGACACAATCAGATATATTTTGCAAGTAAAATGAACTGGATTTTTCTGGTGGACTGGATTTGGAGGTAAAGGAGAGAAGAATCCAGGTCTACTTCTAGGTTTTGAGTTTAAAAAACAAGTTAAACTCAAGTATTCCATTAAAATACATGGAATAGACTGTGCAGAAACAGATGGGGGGCAAGAAAACTTAATTTTCTTTTGAACACGTTAAATTTGAAATGTTTTTAAATGATCCGAGTGCAGGTGTCAAACAGCAAGGTAAACATATAAGGTTGGGTCTAGAGGGCCATTTTGAGTTAGAGATGTAAATTGAGTGTCACCAATATATAAAATCTTTGGAATGAATACAGTCACCTGGAGAGCAAGTATAAATAAAGAAAAGTGGAGCTAAAAATTAAGTCCCACAGAGAGGTCAGGTTATGGAAAAGCCAGCTAAGGGCAGGGAGGCAACTCAGCAAGGAAGGAGAGAAAATGAGAACATGTGATGTCAGAAAAGCCAAAAGAGAATGTCCTTTAATATTTACAGACATAGGCAAGGCTTTTATGTTGCAGAAGGCAAAATACAGCTCATTTAGAAAATATTCTATGTGCGTTGTATATCTGTGTGTGTGTGGAGGGGAGATGTCAAATAATCTTCATAACAACCCTGAGATGTAGGTGTCATTGTATTAGCTATTTTGCAGACGTAATGAGTTTTGATGAAGTAAAAACTAACCAATTACTTAAAAAGTGTTGGAACTGGAATTCATGTCTAAGCCTAGCATTGTTTCTTGCTGCCTTACTGCCCTTCCTTCAAGAGAGGTATTTATAAAGTCCATGGAAAATGAGAGGGGCCACCAAAGACAATTTGAACTTCTGAGAGATATAGAACCTTATAGGAGTTTCCTTAAAAAAACTAGAGCATGAAGAACATTTCAGGAAAAGAGATGATTCTGCATGTAGAAGGTACAAATATGTATGATTATCTAGTGTAACTGTATCTATATCACCCTAACAGCCCCCATAAGATTATGACCTATCAGATTATAAAGCAATGACTGCTTCCTAATCTGCTTTGAATACATACAATGGACAAGCTTTTATTGATATTAGCTATGGAGCTCAGATACCAGAAAAGTATAATTTGAAATAAATTGGCCCTGGCCAGTTGGCTCAGCGGTGGAGAGTCGGCCGGACATGTGGAAGTCCCTGGTTTGATTCCCGGCCAAGGCACACAGGAGAAGCACCAATCTGCTTCTTTACGCTTCCCCCTATCCTTCCTCTCTGTCTCTATCTTCCCCTCCCACAGCCAGGACTCCACTGGAGCAAAGTTAGCCCAGGCGCTGAGGATGGCTCCATGGCCTCCACCTCAGGTGCTAGAATGACTCCAGCCGCAATGGAACAATGCCCCAGATGGCATCCCTCCCTGCTGGGCATGCCAGGTGGATCCCTGTCAGGCGCATGTGGGAGTCTGTCTAACTTCCTCCCTACTTCTAACTTCGAAAAAATACAAAAAAAAAAAAAAGAAATATATTATGACTTACAAATTGGACAGAATTGTGCTACAACTCAGCTTATTATAAAGTGAAACAAGTCATTCCATGTGCTCCCAAAATACAAGCATTAATAGAAAATAAATTCCAAATGGACCAGTAGGGTATACACAAGTTCTAACATCATTACTCGTTTGTTCAATAAGTGTTTGTCAGATGAATGTTCTGGACCAAGTACTCTTCTAGGACCTGCAGGTTCAGTTATGTACAAAGAAGACACAGATTTACACCCTCATTGCGCCTCCTATCTAAAGGGGTTTGTCAGACAATGTACACTAAAGTATTGTGTGCTGCATAGTAATAAAGGAGAAACAAATAAGTCAGGAAAGGAAGGTAGAAATCAGATATGTAAGAAAATTGTAATAATGTAGCCAAAGAAGTATACACTATAAAAGAAAAATTTGAATAAATTGCAGGTCAAGGTAAAAATCTAATGCGAAATCCCCGAGGCAGATTTATGCTTAGTGTGTTGAGGAGCAGCAAGAAGACTACTGTGACTGCAGTGAAGTAAAAATAGGAGAAAGGAAAAAGTGAGGTTTGAGAGACACTATGATGACATTGAGGGTTTTTTTGGACTTTAATAGACTTTGGTTTTAACATTCTGTGAGAGAAATTTTTTCCTGGAAGAGTTTTCAACAGTGGAGGACACACAGTGACCAATATTTCAACAAGAGTAAGGGCACAAAGGCAGAACCAAGAAACCACTGGGGAAACTCCGATAATAATTCAGGTGTGAGAGATGACTGTGACCTGGATCAGGAAGGTGGTAATATAGGTGGTGAGAACTGGGAGAATTCTCAATATATTTTGTGAGTTTGCTGTCAGATCTGACTTGGAATGTAAAGGGAGGAGAAGAATCAATGAGGACACTAAGGTTTTCAGCTTAAGCAAATAAAAGATGGTGTCACAGGGATGAAGTGGGAAAGCTGTGGAGGAGCAGATTTGGGTGGAGATAACAGAAATTCAGTTTTAATATATCAGTTATTGGATACTTCTTAGAAATACAAGAAGAGATATGTAATAAGAAACTATCTGTAAGAGCTGTCAGTATACAGAGGTTCATTTCTGTATGTATAAACTGGGTGAAATTAAAAAGTGGAAATAGAAAAGAAATTAGTTCTAGGACTGAGCCCCAGAGTGTTCCAATATTTAAATTTCAAGAAGTAAGAAGACACTGAAAAATATTTTTGAACTGAAACTTTCTCTTTTGAAATGTGTGTATGTGGAACCGGGGGTGGGGGAATGTGAAATATTCATGTTTTATTGAGCAAAAAAAAAAATTAGATAAGGTTTTATTTTCACAAGGTACATTATGAATGCATCTATATGCAAACACAAAGTTCAGAAATGTAAACACTGATATTCTATAATAGGTCACTCTCCAGGTGATGGAAATAAATGTTATTTTTTCACTTCTTGTTTGTCTTTGTATTTCTAAGTTTCTAAACTTACTATGCGTGCGTGCGCACACACACACATATATGATTATAATTTTTTTTTTGTATTTTTCTGAAGCTGGAAATGGGGAGAGACAGTCAGACAGACTCCCGCATGCCCCCAACCTGGATCCACCCGGCACGCCCACCAGGGGCGATGCTCTGCCCACCAGGGGGCGATGCTCTGCCCCTCCGGGGCGTCGCTCTGTTGCGACCAGAGCCACTCTAGCGCCTGGGGCAGAGGCCAAGGAGCCATCCCCAGCACCCGGGCCATCTTTGCTCCAATGGAGCCTCGGCTGCGGGAGGGGAAGAGAGAGACAGAGAGGAAGGAGAGGAGGAGGGGTGGAGAAGCAGATGGGCGCTTCTCCTGTGTGCCCTGGCCGAGATTCAAACCCAGGACTTCTGCACGCCAGGCCGATGTTCTACCACTGAGCCAACCGGCCAGGGCAGTTGATTATAATTCTTTTAAGTGTAGGATTGAAGAATCTGCCTTCTAAAGTTTTGCCTCATTCGTTTGTTTGTTTGTTTGTTTGTTTGTTTCAGTGTGTGAGAGAGAGAGGGAGGGACAGACAGGGACAGAAATATAAGAAAAGAGAGAGATGAGAAGTATCAGCTCATAGTTGCAGTACCTTAATTTTCCATTGGTTGCTTTTTCATATATGCCTTGACCAGGGGGCTCTAGCTATACTAGTGAGCCCTTGCTCAAGACAGCAACCTTGGGATCCGGTCAACAAGCTTGATCTCAAGCCAGCGATCATGTCTATGATCCCACACTCAAGCCAGTGACCACCCGCTCAAGCTGGATGAGCCCACGCTCAAGCTGATGACCCCAGGGTTCAAACCTGGGTCTTCAGTGTTCCAGGTTGATGCTCTATCCACTGCATCACTGCCTGGTCAGGAGCCTCATTCTTTCTTGAGGCCTCATCTCCCATTGACTAGCTCCTTCTTGGGAGTCTGCTCATCAGGTTAAATATGTGTGTATTCCAGGAACAGATCCCCTAACCCCAAAAGTTTTCTTCATGGTGCTTCTGATACCTGATATGCTCTTAACCCAAAGTCCTTGTGGCACATTCTGTAAGAGCATGGGCTTGGAGTTAAGTAGACTTAGTTTTGAATCCTGGCACTGCCACTTGTTGGCTTTGTGCCCTTGGTCACTTAGCCTCCCTGAGCCTAATCAGAATGATAATAGTACCTACCTTAAAGAGTTCTAATGAGGATTGAATGAGATAATATGTTTGAATAGTCCCTTTATAGCATCTTCCCAGATCCCTTGTCTTGCAGTATTTGCTCTGTTCTCCGAACTCGCATGGCATTTTTATCCATAGTTTCTTATAATATTTATTACTAAGCTAAAATACTTTTTTATATTCATATTTTGTCTTTCAAAAAGATGTAAACACCTTCAGGGTTAAATGTATGCCATATACAGACCCTGATGTAATCCTTGCACAAAACAGATGTTCAGTCAATTCCACAAAGTGAACAAATAAAGTGAATTTCTTCCACTTGGCTTTCTGGTCAACTACCTGATTGAGGTTCCAAGATAGTACCTCCTGTCCCACCATGGAAAACTGAAAAATATATAAAGACATTTTGTGTCCAATGGGTCCAAGCAACAAAGGACCTCAAAAACGAAAGCAGGAATGACAAAGTAGCAGAGAGAAACCTTTAGGGATCCCCATGGCTTTTCAACCTATTAAGGAAAACAGCAGCATAGAACTAGAGAGCCCTGTAGATGATTCAGTTTGACTGAAACCCATAGAGATTAAATGAGTTTTAGTAGACCTGGGACCAGAACCCAGCAACAGTCATCTCAAAACTCAGCCTTAATCATATTCTGCATCATAATATCTATTCTTCTATACTTTCTCCGCATAGATTATTTAACACAGATATATTTTTATTTAAATAAAATATTAGTATGAAATCTATTTCATGATATATTTTAATTCTTTTCTATATAGTGTATTGTAAAATTTTTCTATATTAATTCACTTTGATGATGGGGACAACGAAAACAATGATTAATATACACAGAGAGCTTACTATGTGCTAGGCACTATGCTTAGTTTTGATTATAAAATGTCATTAAAAACTGTAGAATACTGGCCCTGGCCGGTTGGCTCAGCGGTAGAGCGTCGGCCTGGCATGCGGGGGACCCGGGTTCGATTCACGGCCAGGGCACATAGGAGAAGGCTCCATTGGAGCAAAGATGGCCCGGGCGCTGGGGATGGCTCCTTGGCCTCTACCCCAGGCACTAGAGTGGCTCTGGTCGCGGCAGAGCGACCCCCCGGAGGGGCAGAGCATCGCCCCCTGGTGGGCAGAGCATCGCCCCTGGTGGGCGTGCCGGGTGGATCCCGGTCGGGCGCATGCGGAAGTCTGTCTGACTGTCTCTCCCGGTTTCCAGCTTCAGAAAAATACAAAAACAAACAAACAAACAAAAAAAACACTATAGAATAGATAATTTTATGCATATTTTACAGATGAAGAATTTGAGCTCAGAGCATTAGAATGGTTTGGCTAAGATTCCAAAGCAAGTGAATAGCAGAGCTACAATTCACACTTAGAATTGCTGTCTGAGTGAACCAAAATTTGTTTAGTGATTTCCTATTGTTAGATATTTAGATTGTTTATAAATTTTCTTACTTTTATAAAATGTTTCACTTCATTTATATTTGAAAGTATTTCTATGGGACAAATATATAATATTTCTGGCATAAATGTTTCCACAGTTTTTAATCTACCAATTTAGATTTCAAAATATGGCATTAACTTCACTCTGTTTTTCTCCTTAACCTTATCAAACCTGGGTACCTCACAACATTTCTTCCATGAGGATCTGCTTGTTAATGCTTTTATACAAGCTTATAGGTGAGACCATGACTGCTTAGCTATTTTACCATAAGCTTTATTGATTCATTTAAGAAGGGTCTGGTAGAACAAAAAAGAGGGGAATAATATTATTATATTACTTTTTTTAAGTGCAGTCTTTTTCCATTATTAATTCTACTTCAACATAACACAAAATTACTGCTAAGAAACTCTGATATCCCCACTTTATATATCAGGAAATAAAGTTTCCAAGAGAATATATTATTTGTTTTAAGTTATAACTCTGATGTGGAAGGGGGTTATTGGTAGGTAGAAAAAAAACCAGGTTCCTGCCATAGATAATGAGCAAGAATTAACTAATACAATGACAAACAGCCTTCAGAAGGTTGTAGATTTACAATCTAATAATATTAAGACCTTTAATTAAAAGTGGAAAATAACTAAAGTTTATATAAAAATGCAATCTGCATATTGATTCAGGGTCCTATTTTCAGAAGCATGGGGCTGCTTTATTCAATATTGTATTTCTGAGTTTATAACATAACATTAGTCACAACCTCATTATAGAAAACATTAAGCATATATTTAATATGCATAAAAGTATTTTGTTTCAGGTAAAAATATTGTCTCATATTGTGAGAAGAAACATTGGTGGGTAGAGCTTTCCATAGTGACAAGTTACATTATAACCAGATTCACAGATCGCGTTATCCTTTATTTTCAAGATTCTTCTCAAATGCTGACCATCTTTCTGGCACAGATGTCTCTTATATAACTTAATCCCCACACAAGCAAATAACACAGCTCAGGACATTAATACTAAAATGATTTATTCTACCTGAGCAATAGCCTTATCATAAATAGTAAGGAGTGTCAATATTGCATATGCCATGGACGTCTTTGATATATTTTTCTGAAAACAAGTGCCTCCCATAGATAAGAGACACTAAAGTATAATGATTCTGAGAGCTTTATAGTTGGAGGACACCTCTATTGTTGTTTCTGTCTCAAGCATACATCTATGACCTTGTAAACAAGAAAGTCCAGAACCCTCTCTGTTTAGCCCAGGTCAAAAAAACATATATGCCATACTTTAATTGAAAACACCTGAGACAAACAAACAAAAAGGGCTTTAAATAATATTGTATGAAAGTGAAACCTGTAATTTTATGCATTAATTAAAAGGTGTTGGCAGTAGTATAAAACTCTAAATTATTGTAAATCATTTAAAAGTACTGGTTTAGTAGTCATTAAAGACCTGGAACAGCCTTCTACAGTAAAGCAATAAAAATGATGTAATCCACTGTTAACTAGTCTCAATTTAATTATCAAGCAGGGATTATAGCCTTTTCCCTATTTTGCAGCTTTCAGCTGCTTTCTTGTTATTTATGGCATACCTCTAAAGACTGTAAAGCATTATCATGCATATTATATTACTTATCATCAGGTGCCTGAAAATGAGGTTTTGCATTTCTAACTCAATTTCTAGTTATTTATCAACATTTAATACTTAGTGAATGCCTTTTTGTGCTAAATAATGTACTGCAGAAACAATATTTTAACGTAAGTCTCACAATAACCCTGTGAGGTTGGTATGATTACTACCTATATTAAATATCTCTAGAAATTGAGGTTTAGAGGTGAAGAATCTTGCCAGAAGTCTCATATCTATAATAAATAGCAGAGTCAGGACATAAATCCAACTCTCTTGGCTCTAAAGCCCATGCTCAACATAATCAGATAATAATATCCCCCATAGGATCAAATGGGTTATTTGGTTAAACCTTATATGCATTGCTTAAAAAATATTCTGGAGACTCTCCTTGCCATCAAATTCTTATGTAATGCCAATCAGCTACATTTAGAAACCACACAAACCAACCAAAAATATCTAGGTAACTGTTTCCTAGAATCATTTAGATGACAGTTTCTCAACCTGAGTTCTGTTGACATTTTGAACAAGACAATTAATTATTTGTTGTAGGGGGTTGAGGGAGAGCTACTGTCCTGTGCCTTGTAGGATGTTTAGCAGCATCCCTGTTCTCCAGACACCCATAGCATGCACCTCCTCTAGTAGTGATTAATAAAAATGTCCCCGGACTGTCAAATATCATCTGCAGGTCAAAGTCATTCCCAGTTGAAAACTGCTAATTTACATGAAACATTCTGGTTAGGTATATATAGACTCCCAAAAAGAACACAACTAAGAACCAATCATTTGGATATATCAGCACTACAGAGCCTTTTCCTGAAACCTCCTAATAATCCCAAGGAAAATAGTTTGGAATAGGCATTTCATATTCCTTCTTTACTTTCTTGTTTCTGGTTGCATTATCTCTGCTTGCAATTTTTATTTGAGAAACACAGGTTAAACTGTGAGTGTCAAGGATGATATTGCTTTATTTTAAATAATCATAACTTTGATTATCTACAAATTACAATAAATGAGAGAAGAAATCATTCTATGATATACTTCATTTAAAGACTATTTTAATATAAAGTGCAAAGTTCATTAAAGTTTTAGTAAGATAAAGAATAACTTTAGTAATTTATAAGTTGGTTTTTCACAATCTCATTTTTATTATTTAAAATATAACATTGTGTTATTTACTTTTCATTTGGATCTTTAAAGGGTTCTACTACATTATTGTGTATTAAGACAAATTAATCTTTTAAAAATATTGTTAAATTTTCCTCTGCAAAATATTGCCAATGTACATAGACTGTATCATTATGATGTCCACTAGAGCCATTGTGATTATGAGCTTTTAATTTTTCTCAGAACATTTATGCTCAAAAATTTAAAGTTTGTGGCTGATGACCAGAGTCATTGTGTAAACTAATCATTAGGGAATTATTCTTAGGTCTCATATCTTTACAAGACTAACAGATTCACATCTACATAACATACAGTATTTTTGCACCTATGTTTTTCCTTTAAATTGTCTGAATAGTTTGACTAAAATAAGAGAAGATATTTGAGAAAGCAATTATGTACCATCCACAGAGTTATTGACAAGATTAAATTCAATAACATGAAAAAATGAAAGAACATTTGATATTCAAAGGCCGAGATGGAATTAATAGCACTTACTACTTCTATACTGTTCAGCATGGGTCAGGCACTTTGCTTAAATTTGTGCAATTAATTCATCATAATCACTCAATAAGGCTAATAGTTTTACAGCATGTTCCCCATTTTTAAAGTGAGGAAACAGAAACAGAGCAATGTTAAGTTAACTTTCCCAAGGTCATATAGCTAGTAAGCCAACAAAGCTGGCTTTCAAACAATCTTGTACAAGTGTCTGCACTCCCAATCATAAAAGAACTCACTGGGAACCACAATAAAGCAATTTCATGATAGTAACCACACTGTAGGCTATAGGTATCTAATGTAATGGAGAAAGGGTAGGTTTGAGTTTAAAAAAAAATCAGAAATATATATATATATATATATATATATATATATATATACTCCTTTTCATTTTTATGTTATATAACAATGGAAGGAAAAAAATGAACTCTGAACAACATAAAAGTAAGTACAAATATTGCCTTGTATGATTGTTATGAGGATTAAATAATGTATCTAGTGCTTGGCACGGTGCCTGATGTATTCAATAAATACAGCAGAGCAGGGAAGAGCTTGCTCTAAGACTTTTGCTTGATTCCCCTTCTGACTGAAGGTATATATTAGAAAAACAAGATTAGAACTGGTTAAATCTAGTTTTTTTTCCTTTTTAAAGTAAATTTAAAGGAAATAGAAGCAAGACAATGACATAATATTTTAGAACTGTTTAAATCAACTGATATAAAGTAATATCAAGATGACATTGTCTCATTTACAACTAGTTAAAACTTTAAAATCAAAATTTAAATTTTTTTATTTGGTTGTACAAGCATATCATGAACAAAAAATATTGTTTTAGATGTTTCTCTATCCTTTTTTCTAAGTTCCACTCATTAATGAAAATGATGACAAAATGTTGCCTCAGGACTAGTATTAATATTTCTCTAAATATTAAAAATAACATATATTTCGGCCCTGGCCAGTTGGCTCAGTGGTAGAGTGTCGTAGAAGTCCCGGGTTCGATTCCCGGCCAGGGCACACAGGAGAAGCGCTCATTTGCTTCTCCACCCCTCCCCCTCTCCTTCCTCTCTGTCTCTCTCTTCCCCTCCCGCAGCCCAGGCTCCATTGGAGCAAAGATGGCCCGGGCGCTGGGGATGGCTCCTCGGCCTCTGCCCCAGGCGCTAGAGTGGCTCTGGTTGTGACAGAGCGATGCCCTGGAGGGGCAGAGCATCGCCCCCTGGTGGGCAGAGCGTCATCCCCTGATGGGCGAGCCGGGTGGATCCCAGTCGGGTGCATGCAGGAGTCTGTCTGGCTGTCTCTCCCGGTTTCTAGCTTCAGAAAAATACATAATAAATAAATAACATATATTTCTAAATTATAGAATGTTTCTGCTTTCTATTAATACACCTTCAGTGTATCAAAACTCCAAACAAACTAACTTTAGCATATCACTGTTTATCAACATATATCTATTCATAAAATAGAAGCTAGTTTATAGTCTACCTACCAAAATAACATGGTAAAAATATAAGGAGGAATAATTAGATGTGTCTCTTTCTTCATCCAATGAGGATGAAACTGCTGCGAGAAAAATGGTGTTCAACTAAGTACAATAATTTTCATAAGTAACTTTATCTCATATTTTATCTGCAATTTCATCTACCCTTATTGGCATTTAATTTAGTTTTTTTCTATCTAAAATGCTCTGAAAAATCTCATAATGGACAATATAATAACACCCCTATAAAATCTTCAATGTGCTTTGAAGAAAAATTTAAAAATTAGAGTTAACATCATTTAGCCACAAAAGTAAAAGTGTGTTTGAAACAAATTATTGGGCTGAAACATAACAATATAAATAATCAAAGTAAAAACTTAAAATTGTATATAGTTGCTCAAATATTTTCAAGGTCTGTATATTTTGTCCTGTTTACACACAGTACCCATGAATGAAGTTTTCCGTTTTCACCTTGGTGTTCGTCCTTACGCCAATAAGGTGTACTATGACGTGATAGTAGAGGCCTGTGTCTACCTATGGAAGTAAATGAAGAACTGAGCAAGTACTTGAATTATTCAAATCATTACCCCTTCTTCTTCAAATAATCTCAATGTTCTTTTAAATAAATGAACACTGAAGAGTATGATTTGTCTTTGAGTATTGCCCGCAGCCAAAATATTGCTATGTGATAGCAGAGAGCTAAGAGGTGCAATAAAAATACCTAGATTATAAATTTTGTCAATCAGAGTGTAAATAACTAGGAAAGCTTTTCTCTTAAAAGAAAAGGTTATATGTAAAGTGTTCCAGCCACATTCTTCCCCTAAGAAACCTTGCAGGATCTGTCCGGAGTGCTGAACAGGTTTCACTGGAGAAGGCTGGAGACTCTGGGATGTGCATTAATTAACCTGATGAGTCAAGGAAGCAGCATTCTCAAATCCCCAAACAAAGATCCTTTTAAACAGAAATCACATCCATAAGGAACAGGAATTGTCATAATTGATTCTTAAATGTGTAATTACATAGATATAACAGAGAAATTAAACAAGAAACATTCCTGTGCAATCTGAAGGACACGAGGAACACAAAGCACACCTAACAAGAGGTAGCCTGCCCAAACACTTTAAAATTCAAAAGAATGTCTGGAGTATTGTATAACAAAGAGGATTCCACAGAAAATCGGGCTTATTCCCACTGGGTGAAGGGGCTGCACATAGCACAAGGCTCCCTTGGCAGCCTCACATGGCCAGTGGCCAATATTAGGGATAGGATTAGCTCTAGCTCAGTCTCTACAGACTCAGAACAATCAAACAACACGTAGAGAATGAAGAAGGTGGAAGCGGACTCTGCTTTCCCACTGACCTGTGTCAGTTTCTTAGTGGGAAGTAAAGTGTTGGAAAATCTATCTGCCTAGATACTCAAGCTTACAGTTCAGTGGAGGCAGCACCAAAAATGTGCCTAAATATAAACACAAGTGCTTGTTAATCTCTCCTCAATTTCCTTTCCCCACAGCACCTGCTCTGGTGGGAAATGTGGGCTATAGGAAATTCCAGCACTAGTTACAAGAGCCCTTCAGGCAGACTCTTCATGTCCCCTTGTGAGGTCCCAGGTGCAGGGTTAGGCTCTGGTCACCGGCTAGCTTGCGGGCCTGCCCTGAGTTCTTTCCCCAAGTCGCTGTAGCCTGGGCTCCCTCCTTGCCATGCCGCTCACGCTGCCGCTCCGGGGTAACCAGCAGGCTTTGTGTCCGAAGGGAAAAATACATCCACGGAGAGGAAAAAGCGGAGGGCGTAAGCGGAGGTTTAGAAAGAGGCTCGCTCTCCCGTTTGAAAGAGCTGTGCTTTCAGCACCACCCGCTGTCCCCGCTCTTCTGCAGCAGGCGCCAGGGTCGCGGCGGCCAAACGAGCTACTAGGAAGCGACTCTTTTTCCTTTCCCTCTTTACCTGCGCTTCTTTCAATTTCGATCCCTCGGGTGGTTTGGTGAAGCTCAGCCTGCATTCTAATCATGCTCACCTGGCCTTAGGGAGCGGGAACTCGGATATGAAGGCATACACAGTCCTTTTTTCAAGCTTGCAGCCGTTCCCTCCTTTAACCTATTGCTCTCACCTTTTCTCCCAACAGGTTTAACTATGGCCACCTGCAAACGGTGCAGATACCAATCTCTAGGTTCTGGCCACCCCTGCCCCACCCTCTTCACCCTCCCCCAAACCAAACTGTGAGCTGCCAAGCAAGCTGATAGCTGGTACATCCTTCCCGCCCCGGGACTCATGGGCATACAGACACTTAGCAAGCTTACCCCCCTGTTGGCCGCGCAGCGGGCAGTGAGATGCCTTCTAGCTTGCCCCCCATAAAGTTGGACCTTGCGGATCAGCGAGGCAGAGCTGGCCTCTCCAGTCCCAGGTCCCCCAAGATGATCTTAAGCTCATCGCCTGCGCTCACTGAGCGCAGAACAGCAGAGCTGAGGGCGGCGTGTGCAGCAATGTCCCTGCTATTGAGAAAGGGGGAAAGGGGGAAGGGGAGAGTGCGGAGGAGGGCGGGGTGGTAGTTTGTATTTATAGAGAACAGAGTTCTCAGAGCAACTTTTTGGTGCCACCAAGTGGCACAGTCAGTTCCTTTAGGAACACAGACTTTGGGTTGAATCTGGATAAGGTAAGCCAGCTCCACCACCAGATGTTCACATGATGGGGGTTTGTGGAGGACTCCTAGGACTTGAGTTTTCCCATGTGCACCTTCATAGGTCAACACCTGGGCCCATGCAGATGCTGAAGTTCTAAGAATGAGCTTGCATTGAAGGAGAAGGGGCACTTGTGTCCTCTTCAGACAAGTGCCAGAGGTGTCAAGGACACTGGACAGATGCCAGTTGCTGCCTAAGAGTCTAGGAACCCTTGTCTTAGGAAGCATATCTATTCCCTTCTCCCTCCTAACCCCACTGCCCAGATTACAGTCTTCTCAGATCTCAATCTAAAACCTTCTTTCTGCCACCCTTAGTGCCCAACCTTTAAAATGGGATGCCATTAATTTTCCATGTGTTAGAATCAGTTCCAAATTATTCCCCAAACCCTCAAATTTAAAGAACTTTATAACTTGCTATCAAACCTCCTTCTTTAATTGCTACCTTTAAAAAAGCATGTGACTTTAGGCTCTATGGATCTGAACCTCTCCAGTCAGCACTCAGAACTCCAGGCTCCCTTGCTATCAGCTACTTGTCTGATTGTTTTGCTCACCCATTTCTACAGACCTCCCAGCATGCATTACACCAACTGAACAGCTAGGAGCTTGCAAATGCCTTTGATACTTTGAGTGAAAATGCCCTGAAGCTTCTATTATCTAGATTTTCTGGGTGTTCTTCCTTCCTTGTATGTAGATCCTCAAACCCATATAGTCACGGTCAGACCTACTGCATGGGACCCTACTGTCACAAAATGCAGAAGAACCTCTACATCTTGCAGATGAAGAAACTGAATACACAAAGGTTAAGGAACTTGTTCAAGGTCACACATTTCCCTAGGGACCAACCCAGAGACTACCCAGGGTGGAACTGAATGAACAGTGAGACCAAACTTGGCTTCCAGGCTGCTGCTCCTTCTTCCTCCCCACACAGCCCATTCAGTCCTATTCAGCTCCCTCCTCTTCCCTCTCTCCCCCCACATCCCTCTCTCTTAAGCCGTCATTTGCCAAAGTTCTATAAAGGAATCTAGAGTAAGGATGTCTCTCTAGCATTGCTTAAAGTACATGAACTTGAGATTATAGGTCCAGAGTTGCATGTGTACCCCCTTAAAATGGCACCTTGTTCTAGAAAACCTCTTTTTCCCAGTAGTGTAGTCATGGAAATGTCATATTATAAATGGAACATGGCATTCATACCCAAAAAGCTCCCTTTTTTGCTGCCTCTTTTCAGGTCGAAACAACAGCAAATGCTTTTATAGCCCCCCCAATCACCTAATGGCCTCAAAGGTAGAAAAGCTCTCCTCTCTTAATAAAGGCGCCCCTTTGTGCACATGCATCGGTATGAGAGTGAAAGAGAGAGACATGTCCAAACGCCTCCTTTGGTTCAGATCTCTATTTTTTCCCTCTGATATTTTTTAGTTCGTTTTCTATGAAAACAAGACCACTTAAATCTCTCACTTATGCAAATATAAGCAAAATGATCTTCATAAACCTCTCACTGGGCGACGCCACGATAGCTTAGGCTCCTGACTAGCAATTCATGTCTGATTCATACAGCACACGTCCTTGCAGGGTGACTTTTCTAAACTTGCAGGACCTCGTAGCGTCCCTGGCTCCGCCAGTTCTCCACCTGCCCACCACCTGCCCTCCTGAGTCCCTTTGCCCAAGCTCCCGCCCCTTGCCTGAATGCTTTCCAGCCCGGTGCTGGGGGAGGGGCTCCGGCGGCATCCTACATCCGTGGTGACTCTGGAGCTGAAAGAAAGAAAAACGCGCTGTGCTTACCAGATGCGCGCCCTGAGCCTGGCGCCCCCAGCCAGCCGCTCCTCGCGGGCTTCCTGCGCTCGTTTAGCGGCCTTGGCTGCAGCTGGAGCGCTAGCGGAGGCGATGGAGGCAGCGGTGGCAGCAGGCAGCGCGGCTCCGGCCCGCGGCGGTGGCGCTCGCTCTCCCGCGCCAGCGCTGGAGCACGTGCCGCACTCTGGCAGACGCAGCTGGAAGCGCAGCGCAGGGCTGGCTCCTACTCCTGCAGCGCGCGGCGCGGGGCGCTACAACTGCCAGGGCACCGACTCAGTGGGTGACAAGTGCCTGGAAGCTTCATAGTCTCGGGGTTTAGGCGAGGGTAGCCTCCGGCTCCCTCTGCAGCTCCTCAGCTTCCCTCCGGAGCCGCGGGAGAAGAGGGGTGTGGGGAGGCGTGGGTGATGTGTCACTCAGAGAAAAGCTGGGGGAGCAGGTAGATAATAAGCTTCTTTCTGACGATGGCACTTAAACCCCTGACAATGTTTGGGAAAAGGGGCGTCACTGCTGGAGGGTAGAGGAAATCAGGAATTCCGGAAACCCCAGATTCAGAAGTATGAGTGGTTAGAAAGACCGGTCTCTTTAACGGCATTACTTATTAATATTGCCATTTTGCATGTCTGCACTTCTTACAAACGATTCTTTCTACATCCATTAACATTTCTTCCTCCAAAGCAGTTAAATATCTTTTACTTCCTTAAATGACTTTGCATCCCTTCTCCCACCACCCCTATAATTCACCAAGATTGTAGAACACACACACACACACACACACACACACACACACACGAGTTTACCTTTAAATTCCAAAAACACTTCATTTCTTCCTCGGAAAGAGATTGGCATAAATTATTTTCATGGCTTAATTTTTTAAAAAAAAGCCATTGCGGAAATATGATTATTATAATACCCATTATATTTCCCTGGCTGAATTTTGGAAGCCAGGTGTTGCGGCAGTTGGATGGAAGATTAAAAGATGCAGACAGTGAATCTGAGGGGGCTGGTCCCGATGCAAACATCACTAACGGAGATTTCCCACCAGACCCTTGAAAACAAGGCAAGTTGCTCCTTGATAGCTTCAGGATTCAACAAGAAAAAGAAAAAAATATGTGTCTACCACACCTTGTTAATCATTACAATGGCATCGTTTTTCTCCCCATTTTCATGTGTACTCTGATGATGGCATTAACTTTTGAGATTCTTTGATTGCAATCCACAAAGCCAGCTTTAGTACTTTGCAGCGAGGCCAGCAAAGCTGAAGTTCATCTTCCTGAATAATAATGATGAGAAAATATGGCATAGATGAAAAATTACAAAAAATAGTGAAAATTCTGAGGAAAATAAAGAATAATTAATGACAAGATGATTATAGAAATGTAATTAAGTCTGATGTATAAAATGGTTTGTTAGCCCAATTGGATAGGGCATTGGCAATGAAGACAGGTCATAGACTGGAGCCTTGTGTTGGCCACTTAGTTTTGAGTTATTGCAGAACACACTAAGTTCCCCATTCTTCTTCATCAGTTGGAATTGGCTAAAGTCCACAAGGGAGTGGGCTGAGCTTAGGTAAGAAGGGGTTCTCATGGTGGCCACTCAGTCACTTCAAGTCTTCAATTTCTTACACATGTTTTCTTCCCTGCTGTCTCCAAGGGTTATGGATAGGATGGGATAAGATAAAACATGTCAAAGCATGAAAGAAATGCTAAAGCACTTCATAAAGATAATAATAAACTGTTTACCAAGATATATTTACTTCCTATTCTCTAAAAGCTAAAAAGGCTGGCCCTGTCCAGTTGGCTCAGTGGTAGAGCCTGAGCCCAGTATGTGGAAGTCCGGGGTTCGATTCCTGGTCAGGCACACAGGAGAAGCCACCATCTGCTTCTCCACCCCTCCCCTTCCTCTGTCTCTCTCTCTCTTCCCCTCCCAAAGGCATGCCTCAAAAGGTTTAAGCAAGTTGGCCTCAGGTGCTGAGGATGGCTCTATAACCTCTCCTAAGGCACTAAAATAGCTTGGTTGCCTAGCCAGAGAGCAGTGGCCCCAGATGGACACAGCATCCCCCTGTAGGGGGCTTGCCAGGTGGATTTCAGTTGGGATGCATGTGGGAGTCTGTCTGTCTACCTCCTTGCCTCTCACTTAATAATAAGAAAGTACATAAACAAACAAACAAATAAATAAATGCTAAATAAAATAAATAAATAAAAGTTCAAATGGGAAGAACATTTCTCATGGTGAACAACTGTGATATTTTCAGATGAGAAGGAAAACAAGATTATATAATCTTGACTTGTTCAGTGACATTTTACAGTATAGCTTTATCTCATAATTGTAAAGTGCTGAAATAAATAAAATTAAAAGGATCATAGAAACAATTACGTTCCCAAAGTAAGTTCTGACTGTATATTGCTCAAGAGCATGACTTCTGCCTTGGGATGAGCAGAATATTATAATAATCAAAATATTGTAATTCTTGTATAGGATAAAAAAAAGTTATTTATACTTATAATTGATTAATTTTAAAACTTGGAACCCTCCTTGATTCCTTTCTTTCTCCTACATGTGACAATTTATCAGGAAGTCTTCTTGGTTCTACCCTCAAAATATAAATATATCCAGAAACCTACTGCTTTTAACCACTGTCACAGAAACCATGTTAAATCAAAATTCATCATCTTTTACCTGGTTACAGAAATAGCTTCCACCAAGTCTTTCAGCTTCTTCACTTTGCTCTACAGGCTATATGCAACACAGCAGCAAAAGTGTTCTTCGTAAGAACTTAACTTAAAACACTCCAGTAACTTTCCATTTCACTCAGAGTCAAAGCTCAAGTCTTTAATATCACTCCACCTGGTCTGTCTCCACTCCATTACCTTTCTGACATCATTTCCTAGTACTCTCCCTTTGCTCCTCTATTCCAAACACCAGAACTCTCTTGCTATGTCTTAAACATGACTGACATGCTTTACTCTCATGGTCTTTGCATTAGTTCTTTCTTCTGCATGGACTGTTCTTTTCCCAAGTAATCCTTGGGCTAATGCCTCTTTTTCAAATCTTTGTTAAAATTTTACCTCCCTAATAAGTCCTTCTCAGACTACCAGACTGTAAACTATTATACCTCAGGATCTCAGTCCTCTTGATCCCCTTTACCCAATACTGTAACAACCTGAGTTTGGGAGGCAGAAAATTTAAAAGTGGTGGTAAATAGCCCTGTCAAGGTTTATATCTGGCGCTATTGTGAGGGTTGGCCACCACTTGATCTGTTGCCCTAAACTCATAGATAAATATTAATATGTATTTTGCCATCAGCCCATTCTTTCACTCATTTGTACCATCTGTAGTTTCCTATGCCATCCTTCCTATCTTTGGGGATGCTTTCTTTCAAACTCTTTTTTTAAACTCAGACTTATTGAGATATATATATTTATCTAGGATAAAATTCATTTTTTAGAGTACAATGATGAATTATTACTTTTATTTGTATTTTCAAAAAAATATGTTAAAGTAAAAATAGAATTTTCCTGACAATTTCATAATATCTCTTAATACAGTCCAATAGACTATGTAATTTATTAATTTGTTATGATTGTCTCTTCTCCTCCTCACTGTTAGAATGTAAACTCAAGGAAAGGAATCTTTGTTTGTTCATTTGTTTTACTGATCTGTTCCAAATACTCAGGAGAAAATTCTGGCACTTAACAGCTATTCAAAAAATATGTTTAAATATTGAATGCTTAAGTATTTATAAAAATAGAGGGATATGTGTTACATGCATGCTGACCTTTATGTTTCTAGTTGGGGTGACTGACAGTAAATCATGTGAATGCTTGTAGGAGATTTGCAAAACTACTGAATGACAGCACTGTTTTCTAACCTGGACACTCTCACCCACCTTCTATATTCTGTTTTTCTATTTGTGCTTCTTAGACTTAGCCAACTCATATTTTAGACTCCAAATGGCTTATTGCAATACTGAATGTTTTGCAACTATCTGGTTATCAGAATCCATAAAATAACAACTGTATGTGGCTTTTAAAAATTATTTCTCTGAAGGAAAGTTTTTTTCACTTATTAAAGCATTTTCTTTGTCAGTTACTAATCAAAAGCTTCAAAGAATGGTAAACAAAATAAATAATGACTTGAGAAAACCAATAGTTATTAGGTCTGTGTGTATGAGTGTATAAATGTTTGTTGATTCATCATGCTATTTAATAGCTATTTATTAAACTATTATGTGCCAAGCATGGTTAGGTGTTGAGGATGCAATAGTGAATGAAATAAAGTCAACTAAGAAGCACACAAACTAACATGTCCTACAACTTGTGGGAGTTTCAGTGTATATTTGAATCAGGTAATTTATGAAAAAATGCCATAGCATTAGAATGACTTTGGGTGATGGGTACACAACATAATCAACAGTTCATATGCTATAGAAATGTTTACCTGAAATCTGTATGTTCTTACTGATCAATGTCACCCCATTGAGATTAATTTTATAAAAATTAAAATAAAGGAGGCTGGGTTTCTTGTTTGTATAGGATAGTAAAACACTGAACCTTTCTGAGACAGTAATATTTGGTAAAGATCCAAAAGAGTCATGTATGTAAAAGAATACTGTGTGTGTGTTTGTGTGGTGTGGCTTGGGGGTGGGAAGGGGTAATTACCCAGAGGGAGGGAAGAGAAGGAAGGGTTTTATAGGCATAGGGAACAACATCTGGGACTTCTGAGGCAGGAGAATATTTGCCTTTTTAGAAATTGAAAAGATATTTGTGCCAATGAAGCAGAGCTTGGAAAACCTTCACTGTATCTCAGTTCGCTTAATTGCAAAATAGAGGTTTGTTACTTTATCTGATTTTATTTAATAAATCCAACCTGCCTTTCTAAATGTAAATATATATATGATATATATTCAATTATATATATATATATATAACTGAAATAGAAAATAAAAATCATGCAGAAAGAGGTGATGAACCTGCAAGTTATTTTGACTAATGTTCTATCTATGGTCTACCAGAAAGCATTTACTTATGAGAGAAAATGTCTTACCTAATTGTCATTAATACAAGAAAAGGAGTCCAGTCTTAGAAAAAAATTTTTGTTGTTGCTACTGTTACCAAATGCTAATAGCATTGCATAGAAACATTTATGAATGGCCTTAAAAATTCAAATCTTTAACAAGAACTTTACAGCAAAAATAGAAATGTTTTTCATATTGCATGGTTTTGTATAAAACTCCAATCTAAGTTCTAGGCATAACATGAAAATTTAACTCAGTGCGGTTATTTATGGGTCTAGTGTCACTTATCTTTCTATTATCCAGGCAGAACAGATTAAGAATATGGCCCTGGGAAGTCTTTAATTTGTCATGATACTGCATAAAATACAATAATTATAGAGCTTTATCCTCTCAGCATTTGGAAAGCTACAAGTACTTCCATCAGTATTTCCCAGGATGAAACTCTCCCCAAACAGTGCTCTTAGCAAACATTTGGCAAACACAGAGATACTCATCTTCACTCTGTGATCCTTGGTCCTGCTGAATGCCATCATCACAATAGGCAAAGTACTTCCCTGATAGCCCAGAGTGAAAAGCCAAATTCAATTAAACTTTCAGCCCCAACCCAAAGAGTGTATTATAGTGCCTACTGGGCTTCAAGTCTAATGGATTGGCATTTTCAAACTGACTGTTGCTTTTACTTGGCTAAGGAGTTTAGACAAGCTATGGAAACTCAAAACCTCATTTTCTTCTCTGGAAATGGGAAAATAGAAAATACTGAATTTTCTTGGTTATATATAAAGCTACTTTGCAAATTAAAAGAGTATTTTAGAGATTGTGGACAAAATATGGTTCTTTTTTTTGTGTGTGTGTTCCCTCACAATCTGGCTATATTATTCTAGTACAACATCACGTGTAGACAAGAGTTTTGATAATGACATTGGATTAATATGGTCATCAATAACAAAAGAAAGTTCCTCTGAATTCTGTTTTCATATTGACTGGAAACTTATTTTCCTCCTCTAAAACATTGAAAATGTTATCTATCTAGTGGGTTGTTGCTAAGATAAGCAATTATGAGTGCAATGCAATTGTATAGCTCCTGAAATGTAATAAATACATGATATTTAGAGATGATAATGATGGGAATAATAAGTTTATTTTTATTTCCATTTATTTACACCCTGTGTTTTAGAATGTCCAAGGCTCTAGATTATAGTTTGGGACTTCCTGGAAACTTTGCACTGTATATATAAAAGACAATTATGCTCTTGATACAGCTATTATAACTATTTATAATACATTTAATTGTAAAGTCTTAACTCAACCACCTGAAATCTAACATCATCTTGAACATTCACTTTAGTGATTTAGAAAATTTTGTTGTTTTCCAATGTTTCATTTTTTTAGTAATTTATTGAGTGAAAGTCAATAATTTATGTAGTAGTCGGTACAATGCCAGAACTTGAAAATTGATGAACTGATATCTCTTTTATATTACTAAGTGCTTGAATTTTTACATATCTTCAAGATTTAGCAGGGATGTTGAGCTGTGCTAGAAACATGGATCTATCAAATAACTCTGATGGACCAAGAGCCCACGTTCTACAGTTGAAGTGATGAAGCATTTAGTTCTGTTTCTGAACTTTTGTACCATAAAATGGAGAAAATACTAGTTCCGTAAGTTAGTTGTGAAGACTAAATAAGTTATACTTGTAAAGCATAGAGCTTGGCACATAGCAAGCATTCAAGACATTGTTAGTTACAATTATGGTAGATGAAAATTGTATACCATATGAATAAGAGCACCCTCTCTGACACCAATTTGCATGTACTTAACTCTCTTGCTAGTTGTATATAGACTAATTATTTAACCTTTCTATGTTTTAATCTCTTTACCCATAAAGTAGACAGAGAGTAATGGTAAGTACTTCATAAGGTCTTTGTTACCATTCAAGGAGTTAATTACTGTCAAGGACTTAAAAAAGCACCTTGCACATAGTCATCATACAATACAATGATAGCTATTAGTTGCATATAATAACTAAGGATTATAGTTTTTTTTAATTTTCTCATTGATTTGAGAGACAAAGCAAGAGGAAAGGAGAGAGGGAGAGGGAAAGGAGAGGGAGGGGTGAATAAGGGTGGAGAGAGAGAGGAGAGATCAAGTTTTCTACCTATTTGTTTTGTACTTTTTAGTTAAGCACTCATTGATTGCTTCTCCTATGTTCCCTGACTGCGGATCAAACCCTATGACCTCAGTATGCAGAAATGATGCTTTATCCACTGAGCACCCAGCCAGAGCCAATTTAGTAAGCATCTTAGATCTAGTCATCATTCAACTTAAAAAGCTTCTTATAATTAAATTGAACCTGATAATCCAAGGTAATATGAAACATTTGGCTTTCTAAATCTTATTTTGGAATGGATATCTTCAGGACACTCAAAAAGAAAAGAAGGTCTTATTATTAATCTCTCTCTCTCTCTCTCTCACTTGCTGTGTACTTTCATTTCTACAATACTCATAGGACAGAGTTCACATTCTGAAGTATTGCACCTGGGTCTCTTCCTTGTTTGGCTCCACCCTCTTTTCTAATCTTTTCATTACTGGCTTGCTTTTCCCTAACGTGCCATGTCTTTTTTTTATGACTTTGTAAAAAAAATTTTTTTAAAGGCTCTTATTTTTATCCTCTTTTCCTAATGCATTCATATTCATCTTTCAGATCAATTCCAATGCAACAATGCCCAACCCTCTTGAAGGAGTACCCACCATTTCTTTTTGCTATCACAGAAGTTTGCTAAAAGGCCCTAGCATAAGATATATAATATTAAATTGTAAATACTTATTTAGGTTTCCACTTCCTCTGATATAATGCAAACTTTGAGGAGTAGGCATCATATTTTATGGATTCCATGTACATAGTATTGTACCTAGCATGCAGTGTTACCAAACATACAATAATCTCTTAAATTAAGGAATACATTCTATCAATCAATCCTGATCCTCATAAGCTAGATTCTAAAACAGTCTTAAATGGATTCAGATTTTTAGACTTTCTAGTTTAGGGATTCTGAACTCGGGTTGCACGTTTGTATCATCTAGTAGAACTTTTAAAACCAGGAAATTAGTTTTTTAAAGAGTCACTCAGATGACTCTATTGTGCATCCAATATTCAGAACCAATGCCCAGCCTATTTAAAACATTTGTGTTTATTTTAAATTAACTTGGCATAAATGGTATCATAAATAAGAGTGGAGGCACCATGTTATTAAGCAGAACCTAATTTGAGACCAAAGCAGAGTAATTAACTTCTATGAGATTAATATCTTGTTAGCCCCTTCTGAGTATGGAAATCTTTAAAAAGAAGTCATGTGTTCACCTTTATAAACACTTTAAAGGCACACTTTATATAAGAAATACACATACCTCCAAATATTCTTCATATCAATTCTGGGAAATAGACAGTAAAACTGAGAGAGGCAAAGTAGCTTGTCCTTATCAAGCCAGTTTAAACTAGCAGCTCCAAAAAGCAATATAACATCCTGGATTCCCAAACTTGTGCTATTTCCATTACTTCATGATGCCTCTTATCTCTGTAAATACCTCTACCCTTTGACATATAATTGTGCAAATTTTGAATACTGATATACTTGATTCATATATTTGGGAATAAATTAATTTTATTATAATATCTCAATTAAATAAATCTCAATAATATCACTGCATATCTTTAAAAAGTAAAAGCAAAATAAGTATATTAGCAATTTATTTTATTAAAATATATTCAGGAAAGAATAACAATGTTCAAAATATTGCAAGATAATGAATTCAATGATCTATTTAAAGCAAGGAAATAAAAACATTTATTTTTATTGTCCAATAACTTTAAAATAAAGTAGCTTTTGCTTTTGTACATTATATTTCTAACTCCTTAAAATTATATATATATATATGTGTGTGTGTGTGTGTGTGTGTGTGTGTGTGTGTGTGAAGGTGTAGTCTATAGATTTTTTTAAATGTTCTATTTTATTTACTGACTTTAGAGAGAAAGGAAAGGAGAGAGAGAACTATCAACTTCTTGTTCCACTTATTTATGCATTCATTGGTTGATTCTTATGTGTGTCCTGACTAGGCATTAAACCTGCAACCTTGGCATATCAGATGAAGTTCTATTTAACTGAGCAACCTACTCAGGGGCTTTATAGACATTTTAGGCAAATAATAATTGAGCAACTGTTACATGTCAGACCTTACACTGAGTACAGAGGTTACAAACTGCAATAACATCAAGGTTCCGAAAGTCTAGAAGCCTTTATATTGTACACCAATATAAATTGTAGTCTTATTGCTTTATGTTAACTTGTTTTCTAAATAATTTTCTGTATTTGTAAATATATGACTATTATTTTTTTCATTACATATCATTCTATTTTATTTGTATGTAATTATCTAAGGAGATCCTCAAAATTTTTTTTAAAAAATTATGAGTTCACTCTCTAAACTAGCTAGAATATACAGTTAATTAGAATATTTAGATTATCTTTTTTTTTTTTTTTTTTTTTTTTCCTGAAGCTGGAAACGGGGAGAGACAGTCAGACAGACTCCCGCATGCGCCCGACCGGGATCCACCCGGCACGCCCACCAGGGGCAAGGCTCTACCCACCAGGGGGAGATGCTCTGCCCCTCTGGGTCGTCGCTCTGCCGGGACCAGAGCCACTCTAGCACCTGGGGCAGAGGCCAAGGAGCCATCCCCAGCGCCCGGGCCATCTTTGCTCCAATGGAGCCTTGGCTGCGGGAGGGGAAGAGAGAGACAGAGAGGAAGGAGAGGGGGAGGGGTGGAGAAGCAAATGGGCGCTTCTCCTATGTGCTCTGGCCGGGAATCGAACCCAGGTCCCCCGCACGCCAGGCCGACGCTCTACCGCTGAGCCAACCGGCCAGGGCTTAGATTATCTATTTTTTAATTATTGCTCTCATTATATATTTTAATATGTTGTAATATTTTCCTCAATTTTTAGTAATATACTAAAAAAAAAGCAATATAAGTATGGAAAAGCCAAAGGAGTTTTCTCCCATCTTCGTTCTTTCATATGTCCTACCATAGATCTTCACTCAAAAAATGAAGAAGATGAAGAAGAAAGAAAGAAAGGACAGAAAAAAAAAAAACAAATGAAAAAATAAAGAAAAATAGGGAGAGAGAAAAAAGCATAAAAGAAAGGGAATAAGGGAAGGAGAAAAAAAAGAAAATAGCACAGGGGAGAATTTTACAGAAATTGTCAAATCCCAAGACTAAGTTATCTAAAATAAATCACATAATTTATGAAGAAATTATCCTCCAATGAGGGTTAAAATCTATGCCAGCATTCCAAATTTAAGATTCAGTGTTTCAGCTCAAGACCTCTCTTCTGATCTCTTGACATTCCATAGACTCATGTCTGGTTTCCATGGTGACTATTTTTATGAGTCTTTTAAATAATAAGAAAAATTTATCTTCTCTCATTACTTATTTTCAGAATCTTAGAATGAGGATCTCGCCTACATTTCTGAAACCCCAAGAAAGATTGCCTTTAATTTAAATGACTTTAGCTTAGATAATAAATTATTATCTCAATAAACAGTAGGAGGAAAGAGAAGTAAACAAAAGGTATTGAGTACTATGTGTTAAATTTTTAGATTAATGATAGATAGACAAATAGATGAGTAGAAGTGCCTCATGTTTATTTCTCTTATTAAATGCATATAAACTCAGATTTCTTTCTTCCATGGAAACAGGGATCTGTAACACCAATAAAGAGCTATGAGAAAACAGAACTATATTGGAGGCATAAGCAGTGCTTCAGGGGATTAAGTTAATAACCTGTAGCTGATTTTTTAATTCAAAACATTCTAAATATGGCTCTCCTGCATCAAATAATATGCACAATACAATTAAGAAAATTCCCTAGAAATGTTGGCATGTTCTACTATAAACAGGTTCTATCTTAATTTAAGCTCTCAATTTTGTCAGATCCATACTTGTTAGTACAAAATTTAATTTGATTCTTTTTTATTTGATCATCTTATATATTTTATTATAAATAATTAATTTCCAGTCAGAAACAAGTAAATAATGCATTGAGTGGATAATAGGAAAAACTAAGGACTTCCTTATATAACCTTGATAGCTCCACCTCACATCATCTGACTACTTCTCTACTCTGAAGTATTTCTTAGATCTCATATTTTGTTCCCAAAGTTGTACGAATTTCTACAAACACGTCCACATTAAATAGTTATTAACTTTATTTTCTGAATCATGTAATGTTATTTTTATAAAATTTTGATCATATGCTCATTTTTTTTTTACTATCATACCATCATCCTGATTAGAACTTATTGGTTACATTTTTGTAGCTTAACAAATTTTCATTAAATAAATACATGAGTTGACACTTTTAAAGTTGTCTTTTTTTAGATGAGAGGCAGGGAGATAGTGAGGCAGACTCTGCATGTACCTGACTGGGATCCACCCAGCAACTCTGGCTGGGCCCGATACTCAAAGTACTGAGCTATTTTTAGTGCCTGAGGTTGATGTTCTGGGACCAATCGAGCTATCCTCAGAACCCAGGAGATGCTCAAACCAATCAAGCCACTGGCTACAGGAGGGAAAGAGGGAGAGGAGAAGGACAGAGAGGAAGGTAGAAGCACATGATCACTTCTCCTATATGACCTGACCAGGAGTTGAACCTGGGATGTCCATACCTTGGGCGATGTTCTATCCATTGAGCCACCAGCCAGGACCTAAAGTTGCCTTTTATTTGCTTTGATAAACCATGAGTTTATGAGAAAGAAAAAGAAACTAAAATTAATACTAAGATTTGTAGCTTAAAAGAAACCCAACAAATTCTATAATATAGTCTTTCATAACACATATACATAATATATACATATATATGACTTTTTATTTTTATATATAAATTCATTTAAAGACAGGTTACCAGACACACACACACACACACACACACACACAGTGTGTCTATAAAGTCATGGTGCACTTTTGACTGGTCACAGGAAAGCAACAGAAGACAATAAAAATGTAAAATCTGCACCAAATAAAAGGAAAATCCTCCCAGTTTCTGTAGGATGGTGTGGCAGCATGTGCACATGTGCAGATGATGACACAACATCTTATATACAGCGAAGCAGCCCACAGCCATGCCAGTTGAGATGTAGACGGTACAGAGGAAAGTTCAGTGTGTTCTGTGGCTCTCTAAATTCAAATCCGTGACCAAAGTGCAATGTGAATATCGGCGTGTTTATAACAAAGCGCCATCACATAGGAATAACATTACTTGATGGGATAAGCAGTTGAAGGAAACCAACAGTTTGGTGGAGAAACCCCATTCTGGTAGGCTATCAGTCAGTGACGAGTCTGTAGAGGCTATTCGGGATAGCTACCTAAGGAACACTAAAAAATCTGTGCGTGAGCCCACATCGAACTGCACTGAATAGGTATGAAACTGGGAGAGTTTTCTTTTTATGTGGTGCAGATTTCACATTTCTATCGTCTTTTGTTGCTTTCCTGTGACCGGTCAAAAGTGCACCATGACTTTATAGACACCGTGTGTGTGTGTGTGTGTGTGTGTGTGTGTGTGTGTGTGTGTGTGTGTGTGTGTTTTACAGAGACAGAGAGAGAGTCAGAGAGAGGGAAAGATAGGAACAGACAGACAGGAACAGAGAGAGATGAGAAGCATCAATCATTAGTTTTTTGTTGCGACACCTTAGTTGTTCATGGATTGCTTTCTCATGTGTGCCTTGACCGTGGGGCTACAGCAGACCGTGTAACCCCTTGCTCAAGCCAGCAACCTTGGGTCCAAGCTGGTGAGCTTTGCTCAAACCAGATGAGACCACGCTCAAGCTGCCAACCTCGGGGTCTCGAACCTGGGTCCTCCGCATCCCAGTCCGACGCTCTATCCACTGCACCACTGCCTGGTCAGGCCAGACTACTATATTTGATAATAGGATTGACATGTTAATTTTTAAAGTTTTTAGTGCTAAGATGAACTCTTGTCATTATTAAATAATATTTAAAGACAAATTATAGAATCTTCAGGTTATAAGAGATCTTCAAAGTAGTGTTGCCAGAAAAATACAGGAAGCCAAGTGTGAAATTCAGATTACTGAATCATTTTTCTAAAAAAGTACACTCCAAATATGTCACAGGCATATACTAAAAAATCTTTTTTTGTTTTTCTGAAATTAAAATTTATCTGGGCATTCTGTATTTTTTTAAGCCATATACTCCAACTTTCCTATTTTCTGGGAATCTACCAGTCTAGTTAGGAATATGGTTGAGAAATCAGTGACAGTGTGTTCTGATGCATGCCAGGAGAGAGCAATGTACAAGCTGTTGCATGAGGGCACATTAAAGCACTTTGAAAGTACCCAAGAGACACAAATTTGAGATCTTGTGATGAAATGTTGGAAAGTTACAGCTATGCATGGTTACCTATACTAAAAGTCAAATACATACACCGGGTAACAAGAGCAGGATCACAGTGGAGGACCACAACAAAATTCTTCCAGGTATTTTGAAATAGCCCTTCTTTCTCTTTAAGCTGCTTCATGGGCCTACAGTTCATGATATCAAAGAGCCTCCATCCTGCAGTAATTGCAGTAGGCATCAAAGAAGCATCATCAAAAAGCTACACCCATAAAAATGCAATGTAGCCATTGATGATTATTTAAACATGCATGAAAGCCTCCATTATGAAGCCTCTGGCAGTTTCTATAAAAATTTGGAAATAATTGTGATGAAAGTTACTCTAATAATACCTGAGTGCTTGAAAACAGCCACCAGGGTCTCCCCACCTCAGTATTTCTAACATAGCACACTGCCCACACTGAGTTAGCAATCAAAAACCAATTTTATTTTTTATTTGCATAGGGCATGAGGGGAGCACGATGTGCTGTGTAGAGAGTGTTATATTGAGTGGGACACTTGAAAACATGTCAATGCAATAAATTAAAAATAAAAAACTTAAAAATAAAATTAAAAATATTTTTAGAATAACTGAATGAATACCTTCTCACTCCCCTAGCTGTTCTGCTTAACCTCTACGCTTTACTTATTCCTTGGTTTACTTCCTTTCTTTTGCTAACTGGATTATCTCAATGAAGAGGTGAACTCCTAGAGTTATGGAAAATGACCAAGCTGTAGAGCTTGCCTCGCAGAGTAAATACAACTAGAATATCTGTCTACTGTGAGTGAAGAAGGGCGGCAAAGTTGTCTAAAGTCTAAATGGGATCACCATCTGGAGTTTGATATGTACACAGGGCATTGAAGTGGCTGATGATTCTTGAAGTCAGGGACATGAAGACATTCTAGCCCCAAGTGACCTGCTGGGTCTCTGAAGAGAAGCAAACATCCTATATACTTCTAATAGAAATGGTCAGGCCAGGGTTTGGCAATTTTCATTACGAGACAGGTACGCTGGGGTTATGACGAGATTCAATCGTAGCAAGAAAGTTCAGTGTGGCTCTTATATGACCAATGTGACATAAAGTTAGAGGAAAAGTATGTCATTCAGAGAATGAGAGAAATTTGACACTGGGACAGGTTTATTTCCAGATTAATGAAAAGTCTAAAAAGCCACCGCCACCCCCCCAAAGAATAAAATGACTAAGGGACACTCATAAAAATCAAAATAAACCCAATAAGTATCTGTAAATATAGTGCAGTAAGCCCTACAAAGTTCTCCACTGTGGATCCTACTCTTGCTTCCCAGTTACATATATAGTTGGCTTTTAGTATAGGTGAATATGAATCTGGATTATATCCAAGAATATCTTCAATTGTAATTTTTACAGATATCCCAAAATATCCTCCACAGAGGTTTTTCTAGTTAATGCTTCAGCAGGGATATACAATATATATAATTTTGAAATGCTCTAATTTTGTCCCCTTCTTTTACTAATGAGTGCATAGTCATCCTTCAAGATAGGTTTGCTTCCCCACATATTCACCAACACACTATGTCATCACATGTTTGATTTTTTGTGTGTGTGTGTGCATGTATTTAAAAACTATATAACATATGACACAAATGTAAACCACTTGGAAAACTAGTATATAATATAATCTGTCAAGGATCTCCTTACTTCATAGAGCCTTTGAGTAATAGGAAAACTAGAGTTGAGAAGAGATCACCAACATTTCTAGTTCCTTGTCTGTCTTTGCCAGGATCAATGAGTTATAACACATAGTTCCTGGAAGCTGTTTTTTAAATCCAAAAGGTAACCATCGGGAACTACGATAGGCACCTCAGATGATACAGAATATGCAATGGGGGAGTTCCAGCTTTATGTTTTAAAATCTAGCAGGTGATGCTTTATAGTTTTGGTCACAAATATCTTCAAGTCAGGCTAATTAAAATATAAAATAGACATTTAAATGGCTGAAGCTACAGTATCAAAGTGTCCATAAATTTAAACAAATATATAATGCAAAACTACTATATCCATGACTCCATGCTGATTAGTGTATTTTTGGGTTAGAGCAGGGGTCAGAACCTATGGCTCCTGAGCCAGATGTGACTATTTTGATGGCTGCATCTGGCTCGCAGACAAATCTTTAATAAAAAAATAATAACGTTAAAAATATAAAACAGGCCCAGACCATTTGGCTCAGTGGTAGAGTGTCGGCCTGGTGTGCAGAAGTCCAGGGTTCAATTCCCGGCCAGGGCACACAGGAGAAGCACCCATCTGCTTCTCCACCCCTCCCCCTCTCCTTCCTCTCTGTCTCTCTCTTCCCCTCCCACAGCCGAGGCTCCATTGGAGCAAAGATGGCCCGGGCGCTGGGGATGGCTCCTTGGCCTCTGCCCCAGGCACTAGAGTGGCTCTGGTCGCAGCAGAGCGACGCCCGGAGGGACAGAGCATCGCCCCCTGGTGGGCAGAGCGGCGCCCCCTGGTGGGCATGCCGGGTGGATCCCGGTCGGGAGCATGCGGGAGTCTGTCTGACTGTCTCTCCCCGTTTCTAGCTTCAGAAAAATACAAAAAATAAATAAATAAAAATAAATAAAAATAAAAAATATATATAAAACATTCTCATGTATTACAATCCATTCACTTCCTACTGCTCATGTTCATGGTTGCGGATGGCTGGAGCCATTCACAACTGTCCTTCAAGACAACACCAAATTTTTATTGGATAATGCATAACGTACATGGGTTGTTGTATGGCTCTCATGGAATTACATTTTAAAATGTGTGGTGTTCATGGCTCTTTCAGCCAAAAAGTTTCCTGACCCCTGAGTTAGAGGGAGACAGGATTGGTACAGAGTCAAAAAAAGAAAGAAAAAAGGAAAGGAAAGGAAAGGAAAAGAACAAAATGAAAGAAATAAAAATTTCTTGCCCTCTGGAAACTCCAAATATAAGACCAAGGAAAAATATTCATCTCTTAGACTTGTTCTCTGCAAAATCAAGGAATTTTAATTGAGAATAGTAACAAAAGAGAAAAAAGAAATTCCAAACTCTGAGAAAAAATATTGTTTGCATTGTACTATGTAGGAATGTTACAGTGTTAGTGTCACATATTACTAGCATCATAATTTCTACCTTATGATATTTTAACTAAATTTTTCTATTAATATTGTCATTAAACTGAAAATGACCAAGAATCCAGAGACAAGTTATTGTTTGCAATAAGTAACCCTAGCTCCTGTAACAGATACATCCTTAAACCTCAGAAAGATTTGCTGGTTGCTCAAGTTAGTCAGCAGTGACAGCAGGGCCGTTGGGAGTTGAGGTGAAGGGAATGTTGTCTTTTTGCCACATATTAATTCAGGACCTAGGTAACCTCTATCTTGTGACACTGTTATAGTGATACATAGCTTCCAAATGTCTATAGAATGGAAAAGGGAGATGAAGGTTTTCCAACCAGACCTGAATGTGCTGTGTATCAATTCTACCCACATTCTATTGGCCAGAATTAAGTCAAATGGCCCAGCTTAATTAGATGGGATGTTGAAAAACACAATCTTCCATTATACCTAGGTGGAAAATAAAATGAGTTGTTGGACACATGAGAGAAACTTTATTATCAAATCCACAAAAAAGTTGGGGATCTGAGAGTCAATAACCACAACAAAAACAAGAACAAAAATAAAAACAACAAAAACCAGAGTACCTTAACTTCTTCTCTATGTCTATTTGTAATATAATTGTTTGTTTTTTTTAAATGCTGTTGACCCAATTTTGAGGCTCTGCTAGAGGCCAGTCAGTTCTCTTTGAGGAACCAGTTAAGCCCACACCTCAACCGGTCCCATGGCAGACTCACACTCGAGGCTACTATATTCCTGCCCTAATTGCTCCAATACCAGACTGTCAGGGAAGCCCCAATGCCCCTTTGCTCCTGAGCCTGCTGAAAATATTCAAAGTAATTCTAAACACGCTTACTGATAGAAACCACAATAAAGGCAATGGCCCACGTTTCTCTCTTTCCTTTTGCCTCATGACCAATGCTGGAGTTCCCCAGATTGGCCCTGGGAGGCATCCTGTGTTCTTCCCAGGAAACTGTGAGTAACAACACTCTAAAATTCTTATTGGTTTCTCTCTCTTGATCTGTGGCTGGCCTCACCATACCTCACCCAAGCTAAAATGGTTAGAACACTATTAAAAAGGTATCATAAATGCGCTATTTTCAGCAAAAGCATATTCAGTTTTAGCGCCTAATAAACTGAAACCTCTGAGAGCATCTTATTTGTCAACATGGCACTAATAGTCTGGGTCAAAACTGAAACTGACAAAGAAAATGGAGACATGTATGTCTATTATCCAAGGGAGGGAGCTGGTAAAGTTGGATCACTTGAATTTTTCTGTCCAAGCCAGGCCTTAAATAAAAACACATGGAATGTCATCAGCCTATAGGAGGATTTCACCCAACTCTGGAAAAGATAAAGGAAAGTATGTTTATAGCTTACAAGAACATTTATGTTATAATAGTTTTAAAAATACATCAAAAAGACTTTCCTGAGATTTGCTATAAGATAATTTTCTTGAAAACATGTAAGCTTATCAAATTAAGAAAAATCTAATCCCTACATTTTGACACAGAAATAATTGTTTTCAGGTTAACAAAATAAAAAAAATAATAATGTTGCCATTTATTGAGCATATAGTAAGTGCCAAGCATCATCATACTAACCATCCCATGGTTAGGTATTCATTAGTAAAAGGTGAAAGATTTAGATGATCTGAAGAAAATCCAAAGTATAGGTATTACCAGTAAATTTTTCCTCCCCCCTCCCTCCCTCTCTCCCTTCCCTCCTTCCTTTTTTTGCTTCCTTCTGTCCTTACACTCACTGCTTCTTTATTGTCCATGTAGAGTTCACACAAAAGAGAACATCTGGCCTTCTTGTGAACAAGTTAGAATTCAGAGTTTAGCCACCTAATTTAACAAGCTATGCATGCTAAAGCACGTGGTTCATAGGTTTTTACTTTAAAAAGTGAACAAATTAAAATAATATATAGTAAATTTCACCATTTAGCACACCTAGAAAGGAAAGCTATGCATGTTCTATAAAATGGTTGCCTAGGAAACAAATAATTTCATCTTATTTTTGGCATAGAACTGTAGGTGTGTAAAAGCTCTGAATTCCTCCCACACAGCATGAACACTGATATTTATGAAGCCAGCAAGAAGAGACACTTCTACCTTTTGATCTCCAGAGAGAAAATGAGGTCTAAATTTTATCAATAATTCTTTGAGAGATCAGCTGGACAAGAACATCCCTTCAAGTTACTGGAAGAAGGTAAAAAGAACTTAGTTATTTCTCCAAAAATGATATATAAATGGCCAATAAATCTATGAAAGATCCTCAGTATCACTAATGATCAGAGAAATAGAAATCAAGACCATAATGAGATACCATCTCATAAATATTAGAATAGCCACTAGAATGTACACACACACACACACACCAGAAAAAAAGTATCAGTAAGGATGTAAAAAAATTGGATCCCTTGTACATAGTCAGTGGGAATGTAAAGTGGTACAACTGCTATGGAAAACAGTATGAGGTTTGTCAAAAAATTAAAAATAGTACTACCATATGATCCACTTCTGAATATTTAACCAAAAGAACAAAGCAATGGAATCTTAAAGAGATATTTGCACAGCTCATGCCACTGCAGATTTATTCACAATAAACAAGAGGTGAAGCACCCTACAAGTTCATCATCAGATGGCTAGGTAAAGAAAGTGTGGTATATACATATAATGGAATATTATTCAGCCCTAAAAAAAAAGGAAATTCCATCATATACTACAACGTAGATGAAACTTGAGGACATTATTTTGAGTGAAATAGTCTGTTGTAAAAAAAATGCTATAGATTTCACTTATATAAAGAATCAAAATAGTCAAACTCTGAAAAACAGAAAATAAAATGGTAGGTGCAAGAAGCTAGAAGGAGCAGAGAGTGGAATTTTTCAATGAGTATAGCTGAAGCTGGAAACGGGGAGAGACAGTCAGACAGACTCCCGCATGCGCCCGACCGGGATCCACCCGGCACGCCCACCAGGAGTATAGGTTTTCATTGTGGCAAAATGAAAAAGTTTTAGCTATCCTCTGCATAACAATATGCATTTTAAACCCCTGTACTGCATACCTAAGAATGGTTGAGATGGTTAATTTTATGTTAGGTGTTCATCATAATAAAAAATTATAGAACAATTACTGATTATTCATATCTGTTGCCTTTTCATATAAATTATTTTTATTATAATAAATGTATCTTTTTCATTCTTCATATTGGTAATCTTTATATTTGCAGTCTAGCTAGTGCTTTATCAATTTTAATGGTCTTTTCAAAAAACACCTTCGGTTTTATTGAAATTTCTCTACTACTTTTCAGATTTCTATTTCACTGATTTCTATTTTATTGTTTTATTCTTCTAGACTTATTTCCTTCCCTCTATATTGGGTTTAATTTGATCTTCTTTTAACATTTGTTAAGTTGAAGACTTAGAACATTGCTTTGAGGTATTTTCTTTTCAGTTGGTTCTGGTGCTATAAATTTCTCTCTAAACTGAGTTCAACAAATTTTAATATATTGTACCCTCCTTTCAACTTATTTCAAAATGTTTCCTAATTTTCTTTGAGTTTCTTACTTTATCCATGTGATATTTAAGAGTATTCTTTAATTTTCAAATACTTGGATATTTACTATTTTTTTTTCAGTTTAATTTCATGTGGCTTACATTTATACTGTACTTTATATGATTTCTAGCCTTTTAAATTTTTGAGACATTTTTAGGTCCAAAATATAATCTATCTTGATGTGTTCTGTACACACTAGAAAAAATATCTTTTATGTTTTATTAATTATAGTGTTATATAAAAACAAGTTGGTTGATAGTTTAGTGCAGGTCTTCTTACAAATTTTTTTCAACTTATTATTATAAGAGAAATTCTGAAGTCTACAACTGTAATTGTGAATTTATCTATTTCTCCTCTTGGCTTTATTAGTTTTTGATTTATGAATCTCTGTTACATACCTGTCTTGAATCATTATGTATTTTTGTTGAATTTCATGTCCATCTTTGTCAATTATTTTGATGTCAATTAGTTTTTATTTTGGCTCATTATTTTCCTGGTGTATCAGAGCAAAGTAAATTCATTAATATATAAAAAAGTGTAACATATCATGATAAATAGGTTTTATTTTTCTTTGTTTTTGTGTGTGTGTGTGTGTGTGTGGCAGAGACAGAGAGAGAGTCAGAGAGAGGGACAGATAGGGACAGACAGACAGGAACAGAGAGAGATGAGAAACATCAATTCTTCGTTGCAGCTCCTTAATTGTTCGTTGATTGATTTCTCATATGTGCCTTGACTGGGGGGGGGGGGTACAAGCAGACTTAGTGACCCCTTGCTCGAACCAGTGACCTTGGGCTCAAGCTGGTGAGCCTTGCTCAAACCAGATGAGCCCGCGCTCAAGCTGGTGACCTTGGGGTCTAGAACCTGGGTCTTCCACATCCCAGTCCAATGCTCCATCCACTGCACCACTGCCTGGACAGGCTAAATAGGTTTTATTTTATAAATGCAGCATTATGTCAGCATTGTAAAATAATTTAATACAGTATATAAACAAAATATAAACTAAAGGAAAATTTTATAATCATCTCTATAGATGATAAAAATTGACATTTGATAAAAATTCAACATTTATTCATGATGAAAACTCTCAACACAGTAAGAATAAAAAGAATTTTTTTCAATCTGATAAAAAGTAGCTGTGTAAAAATTTTCATTGGAAAGTAAAAAATTAAATGCTCTCTCTCTTAAAAATCACAAGCAAGTAAAAAAATATTTTCTCTTACTAAATCTGTTGAATATTGCACTGGAAGTAGATTCAAACTGAAGCAATAAGACAAAAGGAATAGATAGAAATTGGGGGGTAAATTGTGTCTTTATAGATGATATTTCAATCTACATAGAAGAATTCAAAAAAAGTATACCCCTAAAAAGCTATTAGAACTAATAAATGATTTTAACAACATCACAGGAATCAATCCTCATATGAAATTTAGTTGTATTTCAATATACTAGCCAGGGGTTATTAAGGCAAGGCAAAGGAGTTACCTAGGATACAAAATTTAAAATTTAATAAGGTATTCATTTTCAGAGTTCTGGGACTAGCAATAAACAACTTGAAATTCAAATAAAATAATGTTTATAATAGCAACATAAATCTGAAATATACAATAAGTAAAATAATATGTGTAAGATCTGTATGCTGGAAATAACAAAACATTGCTAAGAGAAATGAATAAAGATTTAAGTTAATGAATAGACAAATTATGTTCAATGATTAGAAGACCCAACTTTTCCTTCAATTGATCTATAGCTTAAATTCAAGCTATATAAATCTCTCACCATGCTTTTTTTTTTAAAGAAGACATTTACAAACTTAATCTGAAATTTATTGGGAAAAGTAAGAGAATTGGTATGGACAAAACACTTAAAATAGAAGAACAATGTTGGAGGACTCTACTCACTCTCTGATTTCAGTGTTTTTAAAGCTACAGTAATCAAGATACAAAAGACTGCATAAAAAATGATTCCATTTATATAAACTCTGGGAAGATCATCTTTTGGCAAGAGGTAAGGGTGGAAAAAGAAATCATTGCAAAATGGCACCAAGGAACATTCTTGAGATGATAGTAAGATTCTATCTCTTGATTGTGACAGATTTCACACAACTACATACAGTTGGTCAACTTATGTATGTATGCAGGACAATCGCTGTGAATACTAGATAAACCCAAGGGCAGTAGAAGGACCATAGACACTGGATTCGGGCATCTTTCATCTGAGCCACAGTTCACCTTCTTCTTATCAGTGTGACCTCAGGAACTTCCATAGTGTGCTGTTCTCATTTTCCTCACCTGTAAATGAACAGTGGTGACATTTATCTCTGTGTGAAGCCTCCTGGCACAGGACCTGACACATTCACAGGGTACATATATTTTTTCAAATAATTTTATTTCCCTTTATGCCAGTATTTCTTAATTGTGACTTTTGGACTTCTGGCATCAGAATCACCTGTTATATATTAAAATTTAACCTTTGATTACAGAAAACTATGACTGCAGAAAGTATGTTTTACCAAGTGCTGGAGCCAAGCAGACAATGACTCTGCTGTTTCAGGCTCCACGTGTCCCAGACCCTGCTACCCTTCTTTTTACAGGCCAGATTCTCACCTGCAGGGTCTTCCTCCTTCTTTAAGAATGATTTTAATCTTAAATCACAAAGGAGTCATTTTTATTTTCTCCAAGTGTCATCAGAGGACTTCCTATAACAGAATATCTTGGGGGCCCTGGTTAAAAATCCAGATTTTTGAACCCCAATCCATACATAGTATTATAATATCTGGGGATAGAGATTTAGGAATTAAAACAAGCTTCTCAAGTAATTTTTATAAACTATAGCATTTCAGAATATATACAGTCTAACACATCAATCACATTTACCAAATGTGTGACTAATCTTGAGTCCAGTTTTTGGTCATTTAATTAGTAACTAGGCCCTGTCTCTGGTTCTCACTTCTACGCATCAGAAATGGGGAATTTCATTGTATTTGCACTGGGAAGACTCTGGCCCCAACCTACAGTTCAGTGACCAGAGTATGATTCCTACTGATATTTCTTATTCTGAAAAGTGTTTATTGAATAACTAAGATGTGTTAGGTCCTAATCTAAGTGTCGGGGACAAAGCAGTGATAACAGAAATTTTTAAAAAGCCATGCTTTCCTAAAGCTTATTTGCTAATAGCATAAACAAATAAGTAACAAAATTAAACAATTAAATGTAGCCTGTTAGATGGTTAAACGATATAGAGATAAATGAAACAAAGAAAATAGAAGTGGGAAGGTAATTTTAAATAGGATGATCGAGAAAGACCTTACTTTCTTGATCTGCCTGCTGCTTGTGCTTCCTAATGAAGCCTAATGAAATGTAAGATTTTTGTTACTGTCATGCCTACCTTCTTTTGTGGAGCATATCAATAATTTAAAGGATCACCAGCCTGATACAGACTGCTTCCCTGACCTACCACCTGAAGTCTCTTATCATAGCCCTCAGATGTCAAGTTCTGGTATGGGACTGAGTTTCCAAGAGCTTAGCTGGGTCTGGCTGTGACGTCTGCCACATATCATTTTTCCTAATTTGGCCATTACCACAACTACACCTGGAGATAAGATTCATCTAGATATGAAGGGCTAACTGCAGTGATAGACTCCCACCAGGAGAGGGTAGCAGAGGGTTGCAGAGTAAGAGCTGCTGGTGGTGTAGGTGATCACCCACAGAGGCTTTGTTCAAACAGAGCAGCAATTTTCAACCTTTTTCATCTCATGGCACATAAACTAACTATTGACATTAAAATCCTGAGGCACATATTACATTTTTTGCCGATCTGACAAAAATAGGTATAATTTGATACATTCACATTTGGACAGCGATTGTTCTGTTGAATGTTGTCTTTTTTTTTTTTTTACTTGACTATCTAAGGGAAAAGAGGTCAGTGCCCTGACTAAATAGTCAGATATTGCATGTTTTAAAGACACACCAGTTGAAAATCATTGAAACAGAGCGTTAATGTACTTAGAGCCAAAAGATGAGTTCACTGGGTAGAGCACTGGCCTGAGAAAGACATCACTTGTAAAAGCTGGGACTAGCCTTGACCTGAATGCACCCTGAAAGTGAGAGGGAGCACAGTGTATCATAATGACAATTCTAGAACACTTTCCTAATAAGGACTCTTACATACTAACAAACATCTGATTTCTTGCTAACATAGATCTCCAAAGTAGATCCCATGATATAAACAAATATTCTGTCTGTGCCCCTGTTGATAAAGCTTCCTCTCCCACCGATCTCACCTCATTCCTGTTCATTTCTCCCCCATTAAGAACGCAGGGCCTCTAAGCTTGCCATGAGACTCAAGACTTAAACCTTTTTTTGTTTTTGGTTTCTATCCATGGTAAACATTCATTCATTTTTAGTCTCTTGGTTAAGCTGAGTATATGAAGAATTGAAACTGATGTCTCAGAGCATTTATTTGAGGATAACGTGAAGGTAAGAACAAGATAACCTGTGGACTTCTTCTCCGCAACCCTAGCAACAATAATAGCACAGTGCCTGGTGCCTTATAGACAGTCAGTATTTTTATTTTATTTTATTTTTTTCCTGCACGAATTTATCATAGTATTACAGAAGGCAATGAACTCACATGGAAAATTTTATGGTCTTTCTTAAAAGGGGCAGTGGTAGGATAACTTTATTTCTATCCTATGCTATGCAGAGAGCAGATATAATGCCTCGCCTGCTGGTGGCACCACGCAGGATGCCTCTTACTTACTAATCTTTTTGGGCAGCACTCTGACAGTGATATTGAAGACATGAAGCTAAAAATGTCTCAGAGAAATGCAGAAAGTTCTTTAAATGCTCATCCCAATGGCTGTTGGTCCAAACAGACCAAAGGTCAGTACTGTCCCCTATGATGGCCAGGGCACTGTCACCTGTCAGCTGCTGCAGATTTACCAGCAACTCAGGACAGAAACTAATAGAATTTTGGATGAGAAGCAGGGTAATATTAAATATTATTGACTTCCAGAACTAACTCTACCAGAAAGGAAAATTAAAAAGGATTCACTTAGCTTTTTCTTTTCACCAACGCTATAAAAGATATTTAAAAGCATTATCATTCTTAACTTTGATAGCAACTGCTGTATTATTATAGTAATTATTACTGTTGGCTTCATTTTGATGAGGCAGTGAGGAAAAGGAAGGTAAAAGACTTGCTCAAGGTCACTCACCCAGAACTATTGACATTAGAGTTCGTGTTCTTTCTATTCTGCTGTGCTTTCCCAGTTCGATCCAATGTAACCCATGTATCATGTTTTACATTTCACAGAACACATTAATATTGATTTTCTAATTCATTCATCAAAAGTACTGTGTTATACAGATAAAATATTAGTTTTCTCTTGGGACGGATGAAGATACTGAGGTCAGGAAGGGAATACATGAAGTCTGAATCCAAATCTTGTCTTCCTTGAATAACTGGCCTAATCTTTTAAAATACTTGAATTATAATCCATGAATAGGCCAAAGGCAGGTCTTGAAGGTAATTTGTTTTTTTAGTTTCCAACAAGTGCTTAACAGCAACTCAACTTGTGCATACACAAGGTGATAAAAAACTTACACAAAATAGCATTCCTTTATTCAAAATGCTGAAAAAGTATCAAAAACAAACTTTGTCATTTTAAACACAAAATTATCACAGTCCTTGATATTTTCTACTGTATGTGGGGGAGGGCAGGTGCAGGTGGGCAGGTAACTGTGGCATAATTATTATCAGACAAAGAGAGACAAAGACCAGGTGTGGTTGGTCCAGTTGTTTGGCAAAATACATTAATGACTTTTTTATGTGACAGGCTTATAGAAAAGTGAAATTTAGGGCTAAGTCTGGCAGTAGAGGCTAGTACAAACTGCATTTATTTCCTAAGGAAACCTGGGGGATATGCTTTGTTTTACTTGAATTAACACCAAACAGCAATAAAGGGACAATCCTGAAATTAATGCTGATGAGCAATAATTCAGCAAATGTGAAATCCAAAGTAAAACACAATTATGAGAATCAACCTCCCTTGGAATTTTAGAAATACTGAAGAAGAAATCTGGTATGAACCGAGAACTCAAGCTAGTCAAATCCAGGTATTTAGAAGCAGGGAGAGCCTAACTAAAATCTAGATTATACTTGCAATTCACAATATGAGTAGCCCATATTTGTTAAGCAATTATTATTGTCAGCATTGTCTAACACATTTTGTTTTTATGGTTTTATGTAATGCTGTCATGTGAGTATAATATTCATCAACATTGCACAAATGAACATTGTGGCTTAAAAATATTAGGTAATTTTTTCTCAAAACCCCATGGGAAATAGAATCAGGATAGGATGGGTGCCTATGACCTTAAAAACATTCTACTCCATAATTTCAAGAACCTGAAAATATAATTACAGCTAGAGCAGAAACTTCTTATCTCTAAGTTATTCATTAGTTTAGATTCAACTCTGTCACAGTTATCATGACTTCCAAAAAATATGCTAATAGAGCCATTAGAATGCTTCCTTATTATCTCCTTGAAAATATAATCAAGATGAGTTTTTCTGAAGAAACTCTCACAATTTGCAAACTTCTCTTCATTATACCCAGGAAATAAAAATACATGTCAAAGAAAAGCTTACATAACTTTCAGAAATTTTAACTCCCAAGGATAAATTAGTATGGTAGAATTGTTTAACAAAAAACTCTGAGGATTTTTGCATTTAAATCATGGACTTGTGAAGCATCTTCAGACACATGAAGGGATAATGATGGTTTTATATCTGAAGTAGTTTGGAAATTCTTAATTCAGTAAGCATGTCTCTGAGTTGGTCTCTGACTCCTTGGTGGGTAGAATTAGGGGTAAGTAAAAGGGGTCAAAAACAAATAGAAGGCATAAGCCCTTTCCAGGAGGAACTTATACATCAGGTAAGAAGATTAGTTTATTACATATAAAACAACAGAAATTTTTCAAGAAAATCTACTAGGAAATGATAGTATGATGCTACCAACGTACCAATGAGGAAGCTCAGACTCAGTCCAGGAGGCTACTGTTCTCCTCTCTACTCATATTTTGTAATCTAGTAAGCCTTTGCAGTATTACCTTCTATAATGAATGTGGGCACTACTTCTACCTATCATGTAGTGTCTGCTACCTTTTGGTCATTTAAAAAGGGCTGTGTTGGATCATTATTTATCAGCTAGGAATATTTTTGGATGCAAATATATAAAACAACCTGTTAAATAGTGACTTAAAAATCCATGGATTGCAACATGTAAGAAGCAGTCATGCAATAAGATGCTACAGATCTGGTTCAAAGGCTCAATGAAAAGAAGGTGAATATTTCCATCGCTGTATCATTCTCTTGGCCTTTTCCCATGATTACATGAAGGCTGCATTCTATTGGCATTTGTGCTAGGTTGAAGGAGTAAAAAGGTAAGTTTATTTTGGGGGGGCTTCCAGGTAAACATCATCATCATCATCATCATTATAGCTATAATAGGAATGATAATAATTTCAATGCATATGTTGCTACCCTTGTGCCAGTTGTATAATCTTTTTCCATAGATTGTCCCATAATCTTTCTGACAATTCTAGAGGGAGGCACTATTATTATTATCCTCATTTTACATATCATAAAAGTCAAGACTCAGAAAAGTAATATAATGTATTCAAGATAATATATTTAGTAAGAAAAAGAAACAGAATTTCAACTCTGCTTTTTCTGGCTCTGAACATGATATTCTTAATATTATGCTAACTGATCCTTATAATCAGAATGAGCGAGTGAATACATGTGTATACATCTAAACTTCAAAGCCTGTTTGAGATGCCACCTTCCCCATTTCATGATCTACCATTCTTTCCAATTCCTGTTTTACTCTTCTCAGTTCCTTTGTTATAGCTCTTATTGCATCTTACCTGTCAGTCTATCACTGTCTTTTGTCACATTTCCTTGTTTTTTATATTTAACAAGAAACTAATAGGCAAAGTCCATGTCCATTATTAAACTCAAGCAGGTGTTTACTAAATGTGTGCTGAGAAGTCAACTGAAACCTTCTTTCCTGGGTCTTCTGTCTGCTATTTTATGAGGAATGCTGGAATATGGGAGTCAATTTGGTTAAATCCAATTGCTCTTATGCCTCACTTATGCCCTTGCTAGATATGCCAGTCATGAAACGTAAGTTATGATCTCTGAAAATACAAATAGGAATATAGCAGCTTTCTGACTCTTCTATTCAATCAGTACCACCAATAATCTCCAGGCTAGAAACACAGCTTCTATGTTCTGCAAGAATAAAAGTCCAATTCTATAACAAATCAAGTAGTCTGCCTTTGTGATATGTTAAATATTTGTAGTTTCTATAATAATTATTGTCACTGTCTAGTTCCATATGACATTTCTTTATTGCAGAACTTCAGGCTATTAAGCTTGAAATGTATACTTCATATTCACCAAGTATCTTCAGAATCCTGTCTCATCTGTTCATTCTTTCTTTAACCTAGAAATACTTAATAATAACACTTATTCTGTGCATGGCACTAAATGAGGCACTGAAATTATAGAGATACAGTATGATAGATATTAAGTATAATTATATTCAAAGTACATTAATAGGCAAAAAAAAGAGGCCAATTTTTAAAAGCAGTATGAAACCCATTATAGAAGATAAAATATTTGAACAAGATCTTGAAGAATGATAAGGAGTTTATTACCTGGACAAGAAGATAATAGGATAAAGGAAAATGAGATGCAATGATGTCAAAAAAAATTATGACAGATTAGGGAAATATAAGTAATTTCATGTGGTTATGGATTGAAGTATGGATTGAAACATGAGAGTGATGGAGGCAAAGCTGACATGATAGCTAGACAATAAGTCATAGTAAATCTCATTCAATCAGTTAATGTGCCTGTATTCCTTCTGTTTAAAAAAAAGTGTAAATCATAAAGATCATAAAGCAAAAGCCATGTTTAGATGCTACTGTTACTCAGTGATTACAATGGATTCTTCCACTTTTTTTTTATGGAGTGAGGCAGTAAGACAAAGACAAAGTGATACTCAGACCAGCTATGCCAGACACCACTATTTTGGAAATGTACTGGATTACTTATCTACTTTTAGCTAATAAAGTACTCCCAAACTTACTATCTTAAATCAACATTTGTTGAAGAGTTTCTGAGGATCAGAGGTTCTGGAGCAGCTTAGGTGTATGATTTGGACGCAGGGTCTGTCATGAATTTTTATTCAAGCAGTCAAGTGGATCAAAAATCAACTGGAGGCTTCACATGGGCTGGAGAATCCCCTTTAATTATTAGTTCCATAGGGTTGCTCATAACATACCAAGTAGCTCCCCCTAGAGGGAAAAAGAAAAATAGAAAGAGAGAGGGCATTGGGGAAAAAAATCTCCAATGTCTTTTATGACTTATAGTTCTCCAAATCTCATACTGTCTCCTCTGTTTTCACTCTATTGTACACTGAGAGTATCTGTGATAGAATGTGGAAAGGTAATATATAAGGGCATGAGTACTAAGAGGTGGGGATCAATGGAGTGTATCTTTCCTGCTGGTTACCATAGTCTGCACTCTAGATCTAATGATTCACATCTCTCTCACACGCAAATAAACAAAAGATAATCAAGTCTCCAAACCCTCAACACCTCATTCCATTACAACATCTGCTTGAAGTCCAGATCGTGTCATATAAATGAAGTCCAGATGTCAATAAGCATCTTTGGTACATTTTCATATGTTAAAATCCTTAAAGTAGAGTTCCTTCCTATTTCAGGTCCTATCAACTACAGAAACTAGTTTTCTGCCTCTCATACATCCAACATAAGCATAGAACATCTACATACATTTACATTCCTTTTCAAAAGGGGGAAATAAGTGCACATAGAAGTCTTGGTTCCTAGCAATTCTGAGGTCCACTTGGGAAAGCATTGAAAGTTCTTTGATTACAGTGCAGGCCTACTTTTTCCCAGGAAATGCTCTCCATAGCTTGTGACTTTGCCTTCTGGAATCTTGTACTGACTGAGCCATTCCTCTTTTTCCATGAGAGGTAATATGTGTTTGAAGGTCAGTAGTCTGTCTTCTCAGTCCATTTCCTGCATGTTGAAGTGCGGGGGTCCAAAGTCCTTTCACTACATAATCTCTCTGACCCCATTAGTGCAATCAGCATTATTTGTACTGGTATAACTTCTCCTAGGTCCTTTGGAGCATGTCATCTGGTCTCCGAGTTGTTTGTTGACGCCATGACAAAGAAGCAGGTGGACAAATTGGTGGAGCTCAAAAATGGCCAGAAATAGTTTGTCCTCCACTAGCCACAGTGGAAAATGTTATATTTCATAAGCTGTCAAGCATAGGAATCAATAGGATATTATCTGAGTATTGTGGGAAAACGTGGCCTTGCTCTAGGCCAACTTAAATCTATAAAGAAAATCAATGGCAACATGGGATAGAAGTCAGGAATATTTAAAGAATTCAATATTTAGAACTTAAGATAAAATCCACCATTTTCTGCCATCTAATAAAAAATCTAACAGGTATGAAGGAATCAGGAAAATGCAATCACTAATAAAGACAAAGCTTGATAGAAACAAAAAGGATGCAGATAATAGAATTTGTAGATAAGGACATAACAGAGAGATACAAGTACATCTCAGATACTCAAAAGAATTGGCAAAACCATGACCATGTTAAGGAGAGACACAGAATATTGTCTAAGCTGAAAACTATACTGAATTGTGTTAAAAGTAAAGTAGACAGTATGGGGAGAAATATTAGAGAATCTGATGCATAGCAAAAATCAAAACAAAACAAAAAAGCTATCTCAAATGAAACACAATGGTAAAAGTAGTTACCCAAAAAAGAATTAAGATCAGGTAGTTATGGCACAAACTAATTCAGCCTAATATTTTGCATAGTTGGAGTTATAAAAGCAGGAATGCATAAAAATTAAAAAAAATAGCTAAGGCACATCAAATTGTTTTTTAAATGGTAAAGAGAAAATCTTGAGTAGCCAGAGAAAAAATAGAAATATTGTGTACAGAGGAACAAAGAAAATAAAATGTCAAGGAGCTTTTTTACTGTCAGAAACAATGTCGGCTAGAAGACAATGGAATAACAACTTGACACTGCTGAATAGAAAAACCTATCAAGTGAGAATTCTGTTCCTGGTAAAAATATTTATAAAAAATTAAAATAAAATAATGAGTTTTTCTGACATACAAAATATTGAAAGAATTCAACTCCAGCAGACCTATACTGCAATATACAAGAATGTTAAAGTTGTTCAGATGGAAAAGAAAAAATAATAGATGGTAAATATGAGGGTAAATACAATTATTTTTTTCAAGCAATTGAAACAAATAGCAAAACAGATTTAATCCAAACCATGTGAGCATTATATAATGTAATTGCTGTCAATCAACAGGCCTAAGAGTTATATTGAATTTTATAATGAGGTCCAGTTATATGCTGCCTAAAAGATATTCACTTTAATTATGAAGACATAAATCAGATGAAAGGATGAAAAAGGATATGTCATGCTAACACTGTGAGAAGAAATATAGAATGGCAAGTTTAATATAAGACAAAGTATTCAGCAAAGTAAATGTTTAAGAACAAAAGGATCATTTTATAATAAAGGAGTTAATCTATAAAGAAGATAAAACAATTTTAAATACTTCTACACTTAATAACAAAGCTTCAAAATACATGAATCACTTACAAACAAACATTTACAAGTAAAAAGAGAAATAAGCCCACAGACAGTTAAGTATGTCTCAATATTTTAAAAAACAAGTCGACAGAAAATCAGTAAAGATATGGAAGATTGCACTCCACTATCAATTAATGTTACCTATTTGACATTTATATAACATTCTTTTCAACATCAGGATATACATATTTCATAAGAAAACATAAAACATTACTAAAACATGGTCCATAGGGCAAGTCTAACTAATATAAGTATGTTTTATCACTATAATGAAATTTAAATAGCAGTTAATAATAAACAAAATATCATGAAAAACATCCAATATTTAGAAAACAAAATCATATATTGTTCAAAGATGAAATAAAAATAGAAATTAGAAAGTACTTAAATTGAAGCACAGTGATGACATGGTATATCAAAATTTGTGGATACAGCAGAAAGCATTAAAATTAAAAAAAAAACCCAGATAAGTAATAAAGAAATTGACAAACTTTTCTAAACAGTGTTACCATTTTATATTACCACCAGCAGGGTACCAGCGTTCCAGTTGTACACTAACACTTAGCATGTTTAGTCTTTTAAATAGTCATTTTAGCAGTTGTTTTGTGTGAACTCATCCTGGTTTTAATTTGCATCTCCTAATGACTGATATTAGGTATCTTTTCATGTATTTATTTTCCATCTGTACATCACCTGTGAAGCGTTTGTTGAGATCTTTTCCAATTTTTAGAATTGGTTTGTTTACTATTGAGTTGAAGTAAGTGTTCTGTATATAGTTTAGATGTTTCTTTCAAATGCATACTTTGCAAATTTTATCTCCCAGTCCATGATTTACTTCATCCTCTTTGTTAATTTCTAAAGAGTAAAACTTGTAAGTTTTGATGAAGTTGAATTTATCTTTTTTATATCCCATGTTTTTTATGTCCCATTAAAATGTCTTTGCTGAGGCCCTGGCCTCAGCGGTAGAGCATTGGCCTGGTGTGGAGTCCCGGGTTCGATTCCCGGCCAGGGCACACAGGAGAAGCGCCCATCTGCTTCTCCACCCCCCACTCCTTCCTCTCTGTCTCTCTCTTCCCCTCCCGCAGCCAGGCTCCATTGGAGCAAAGTTGGCCCGGGCGCTGAGGATGGCTCCATGGCCTCTGCCTTAGGTGCTAGAATGGCTCTGGTTGCAACAGAGCGACGACCCAGATGGGCAGAGCATCGCCCCCTGGTGGGCGTGCCGGGTGGATCCCAGTCAGGCGCATGTGGGAGTCTGACTGCCTCCCCATTTCCAACTTCAGAAAAATACAAAAAAAAAAAATGTCTTTGCTGAATCAAGGATCTTCTGTGTTTCTTTTAGATGTTTGATATCTAGTTCTTATATTTGAGATCTGTAATTCATTTGGACTTAATTTTTATATAAGTATGAAAGAAGTATCTCTAATATTTATACAAACATTTTCTCTCAGTTTCTCAGTGTCATTTAACTTTGTTTATAATGTATTTTTTTATAAAAGGTGTTATTTTAAAAAATTGTGTTCAATCAAATCACATCTGGATTTTTTTTTTTTTTTGTATTTTTCTGAAGCTGGAAACAGGGAGAGACAGTCAGACAGACTCCCGCATGCGCCCGACCGGGATCCACCCGGCACGCCCACCAGGGGCGATGCTCTGCCCACCAGGGGGCGATGCTCTGCCCCTCCGGGGCATCGCTCTGCCGCAACCAGAGCCACTCTAGCACCTGGGGCAGAGGCCAAGGAGCCATCCCCAGCGCCCGGGCCATCTTTGCTCCAATGGAGCCTTGGCTGCGGGAGGGGAAGACAGAGACAGAGAGGAAGGAAGGGGTGGGGGTGGAGAAGCAAATGGGCGCTTCTCCTATGTGCCCTGGCCGGGAATCGAACCCGGGTCCCCAGCACGCCAGGCTGACGCTCTACCGCTGAGCCAACGGGCCAGGGCCTCTGGATTTTGATTCATAGTTAGAATGCTTTTCTCTGCACTTAGGTTAAAGAGAAATGTATTTTAAATTTTAAAATTGAAGATGAATAAAACAAATGTTGTATTTTTCTAGTACTTGTATGGTTTGATGTTTAGTATTATATTACTAATGCATTAATAACATTCTTGTATATAAAGTGAAGAATGAAGCAAAGGTTCTAAATTTTTTTTCAAATGATTAATCAATTGTTTTGGCACCATTTATTAAAAAGCCCATCTTTGAACCAGTGATTTGAGATGCCACCTTTATCACATACTAGAGTTGCACATTTCTTGGGCTCTATTTTTATTTTTATTCCATTTCACTGGCCTCTCAACTTTTGTGCCAGTACCAAACATTATGTCCACTTACATTAACACATGATAATACGCATCTCATATGTAAGATTCAACCTTCTATTCATCAGCCTACAGAATTTTCTCCACAAAGGTTTTATTTCCACTTGGATATAATATAAAATTAGATAAAATTTAATATTTTACCTGTTTCCTTCCTTTCTTTGCCAAGGAAGTCAACTTATTTCCTCTTAGAAATTCTTAATAATAGCAATTCTGTAATTTCATTTCTTTACAGTAAAATCAAGTAACATAGAAGGAATGCTTTTCCCAGATGAGATGGCCTTGCCAGTCAGTGCGTGTCTCCTGGATACTCTTGTCTTTTTATTCTCAACATCACTGCATGGCTCTCCATGGTTCAGCTTATATCCAGCAAGGGTTTATAGCATATGAAATTCAGAGCTGGAGAGATGACCTCACCAAGTTTTTCCTTTAGGGTGTGTAGTTATAAAGTGTCTGAAAATATGGACACTACTTACTTAGAATGACTTTTGTTCAGTGACTTATTCATTTATAGGTAATGTAAAATAATTTCTTGAGTTGTTAGTCAGCAGAAAGGGAGTGGTCAATTCGGCCAGATGTCAAGCAGCAGAGAAAATCTAGGATACAGAGTTTTCCTCTGCAATATATGTTGGCCTCACAAGTGTTATGGAAGAAATACAAGTTGTTTAGATTAAGGTATTAGGTATTTTTTAAGGTGTTAGGTATTTTCTAATTTGTTGTTCAGTGTCTAAGATCCCATGCACTAAATTCTATTTGAAAGTCAGTGTCAGATATATTGTATCAAAATAAATGACCTCATAAAGCTATATCAATGATTTTTTTGGAAGCAGGGGGCAAAGGGCATAAAACAACCAAGAAAATAAATAAACTTGTATTTTCATGGTACCTGAAAATATCTATATTCCTTTATTAAACATAATCACTGAAAGGAGTAGCATGGTAGCAAGACAAGGAAAAAAATTTTCCAAGATAAAGTTAAATTAACTATGAATGGTAAAATCAAGCAAATTGATTATTCTCATACTACAAAATCAGACCCATCTAAAGGTTAACGTCGCCTTAAAAATAACCTTTCTTATAAATAGTTGCTCTCCATTTTAAATTCACTGACAAAGAATTAATTGAAATGTAAAATGAGTGTATTAAACTTCTTGTCTGTACCATCCACAATGGTAGAGAACAGATTTTCCAGTTGTTGAGCATGGCATAGAGATTAGTGGAAACACGTGAAGTGAAATGACCGCACAGACTTGCTACTTTAGGACTAGACATGTCAACTGATAATTAAAGTGTCAGTAAAATCAAAAATTTTAAGGCTTTGCAATAAAATTATTCCCTGAGTGTTGTTGATTCTCCATTAAATGGTGTCTTAAAATGATATTTTCCTTTGTCACACAGATTTTATTTAATACCATGTTAATACTTACACTAGTAGGGTTTTAAAGTATCTCAGGATCAAACCTGTAGGGAATAAACAACATAAAAAAATATTATGTTACCTTTTCAAAAATAGCGCTGGCGGAACCTCCAAGATTTTAGTGTCATGTATCTTTTTTCTATGCTTTTTTTTTCTAATTTACTTAACTGTACTTCCACCTCATCTTCCCAATTGATATCTTTAGCCTTCAAATTTTTGTGAACTAGCAACACCAATTTTTAGCTTTCTGGTGTTTGTGATAAAACAAACCCCTCAGATTTCACTAAGGCAACTTCTAGTTTCTGGCCTGGAGTGTAAGGGGCTTAGAAATTGCCTCTCTGTCCTCACTGAACAAAGTGAAAAATCAACAACACCTCTTTAGTCCATAAGAAAAATAAAGAAAAGCTGACACCTCCAAAACTGGAGAGACAGACAGGCAGACAGGGAGAAGCACAGCCTAACGGGAGCAGAAGCCTCGGAGGAAGCCAGAGCTGGGACGGAAAGCTGACCGGCTTTGATGAATCGCTTCAGGCTCAGTGTGGACAAGTTTGAGAGTCAAAACTTCAGGGTCCCTCGTTATGGAAAAGGGGGATCCTCACATGTTTATGAGTTTTACCTCAGACGCTGGACCAAGTTCTCACAGTGAATATTGGAGAAAAATCCCCCCAAGCGTCCTGCAGAGAAACAGGGAAAAGCACCGTGTTGAAATATGGCAGAGCACTCTGTTCTTATTATGGTCTGTTCTCAGGTGAAACTATTTAACCAGAGCCTAGTGTGCTAGAGCCTCCCTGACCTGAGAAAAAGAAAGTAACTAATTCCAGCTGGCTCTAACTTTCCACAGAGAAGGAGAGAAATACCCACTTCCAGGCCCTTCCAGTTTTCCATGCGAGGAAAAGGAGAAACCTAACTTCAAGCCACTCTGGCCATCCTTTCCCACCAGAGGGAGGGGGGATGGAGAAGCATGTGTGAAGGTCACAGTCCAGAGGCACAGACTCACTGAAACACAGAATCACAGGACCATAATATGCTTCCCCTCCCCCACACCTCACCACCACTTTACTAAAGGCGTTTCTTAACCCAGCATATTGTGTCCAGGTACTAAGAGTAAATTACAAGGCATACGAAAAACAAACCACAAAAACTCACGCAGATTTAGGAGACAGGACAAGCAACACAACCAGACTCAGAGCAGGCATGTTGGAATTATCAGAATAGGAATTTAAAACAACTATGACTAATATGTTAAGAATTCTAACTGATAAAAGTATACAGTGTATGAGAATAGATGGGACAATGTAAGCAGAGAAATAGAAGTTCTAAGAAAGAATTTTAAAAAGACATCCTAGAGATTAAAAAATAAATAATGTCTTTAAGGGCTTACTAGTCCAGTGGATACCTGAGGCAAGGATGTCTCAGCTTGGGGATATTTAAACACAAACTGCAAAAACTGAAGAAAAAAAGAAATAGAAGGAAAAACCCCAGAATATCCAAGAACTGTGGTATAACTCTAAAAGATGTGTAATAATTATAATGGGAAGACCAGACAGAAAAGATAGAGAAATAACCCCAAAATTATTTGAAGCAATAGTGACTGAAAATTTCCCCAATTTAATTTAAAATATCAAGTCACTGATCTGGGAAGCTTAGAGACCACCAAGCAAGATAAATGTTGCAACTTCATTTAAGCATATTTATTAGAGTTATATTTTTTTAAAAATTAAGTCTTGAAAGAAGCCAGATGGGGGAAAAACAATTATATCTAACTTTTCCTCAGAAATCTTGTAAGCAATAAGAGAATGAACTTTAAGATATTTAAAGTGTTGTGAGGGGAAAAAGAAGACTAGTGATGTAGAAATCTTTACCCAGTAAAATGGTCCTTCAAAAGTGACTAAAAAATGAAGACTCTTTTGTGATTTTCAACATGATGTGTAAGGCAGAGAATGGTGAAAGACAATGCTCATGAGGTGGACAAGATTAAAGGGGATAAAGTCAGTCATGTAAAAAATTAACTTAATCATATATAGTCAGTAGTAATAGCTAGTACTTATTGCCTGACCAGGTGGTGGCGTAATAGATCAAGTGTCGAACTGGGACACAGAGGACCCAGGTTCAAAACCCCAAGGTCGCCAGCTTGAGTGCATGCTTATCTGGCTTGAGCGTGGGATCATAGACATGACCCCAAGGTCGCTGGCTTGAGCAAGTGGTCACTTGCTCTGCTGTAGCCCCTGGTCAAGGCACATATGAGAAAGCAATCAATGAACAACTAAGGTGCTGCAATGAAGAACTGTTGTTTCTCATCCTTCTCCCTTCCTATCTGTCTGTCCCTATCTGTCCCTATTTCTGTCTCTCTGTCTCTGTCACAAAAAAAAATAAAATAAAAAATCCACACAAAATAAAAACACACACACACAAAAAGCCAGTACTTATTGAATACTTATCATTTTCTGAGAATTGTGATTTTTTTACATACAGAATCTTAGCTAAAGCCTAATAACAACCCAAGTACAAAAATTGGGACACAGAGAAATTAAGCAATTTCTTAACCACAATGCTATACTGCAATGGGGAGTCGTTAAAAGATTTTAAGCATTAAAATGATGTTACTCTGTATATATTGTTTGTCTTCTATTATTGACTCCTTAATGGGCTCCAGGAATGTTAAAGCTAAAAAGGACCTTAGAGATCACCTGGCTCAACCACTTTAATATACACAATAAGGTACTAAAGCCCAGCACATTAAACTGATCTGCCCATACAGGTTTGGTAATAGAGTAAGATTAGCATTTAGGACTCTAAACTTATTGTAAGTGTTTCTGCAGTCCTCCTTCCATTCTTTGTCTCTTCCTGAATTATAGAAAAATTATCAATTTAAGCCAATGGCAATGACTGTAACCCTAATCCTAATGACATATCCTTCTTCCTTTTTACTGTATTTATCATACCTGACATGTAGACAGAAAGAAGCAGGTGCTGGTTTTTCATTATGTGAAATTAGAATACTTGATATTTTTTGATGCTCCCTTTGTCATTTCAAACAGAATTTACTTTTGTCCTATTTGAGGTTTTAGACTAAACTTTTGATAATTACTTCATTAAATGTTACTGTTCCCCCAAGCCTCATTGAAAATTGTTCAGCAGTCATCTCTAAGATAGTTTAGGGAAAAGATTATGGATTTAGGAGTCAAAATGACAAGGCTCATGATCCAGTTCCACTACTTATAAGTCAAGTGATCTTGACCAATTACTTACATATTAATACTTTGGTGAATTAGTGATAGCATTAATAACAACCTTCAAGCTGTTGTGAAGATTAAACTATCATGATAAATAGGCATAATTTTGATGTTCAACAAGTATTTTAGAGACAACCAATTTTTTATTTTGTTGTGGTCCACTAATCTGCTGAAAGGGAGGAAGTAATACAAGTAGATAATGAGAAAGTTTAAGGCCGTGATTGCTTATAATAATTAACATATACGTGGGCATCTGGTGATGTAAATTTTTTTAAATTATTTTTAAGTGACAGAATTTTTCATTTTAAAGACTGATTTCCCTGGGTCTGGCTAGGTAGCTCAGTTGGTTAGCATCATTTAAATATGACAAGGTTGTGGGTTCCATGCGCAGTCAGGGCACATACAAAACACAACCAAAAAAATGCATAAATAAGTGGAACAACAAGTCAATGTTCTATTTCTCTTTCTCTTTCCCTTTCTTTCTCTCTCTCTAAATTCAATTTTTAAAAAACACTGTTTTTCTTCCTAAAGCTATACTTATGCAGTATAGAGTAGTTAAGATAAAAATAACACACAAAGTTTATTTCATATTTTTCAATGTCACACACAGGCATATTCTAACAGACTCATTCAAAAATTCAAGAGCATTTGAGAAATAAAGCCCTATACAATTGGTAAGGTAAAGAATAAAAAACAAACAAACAAACAAAAAAAACAGAGAAATGGCACCATGAGGAGTGCTCCCAATACCTCTCCCCAAAATTTCAACAAGTTCTACAACCAGAGAGAGAAAAATCTATCCCTGAAACGTCTGGAAGTCCCACACACTAAAAAAGAAGGTATGATTGGGTGAAAAGTTGACTAAATATATAATCAACCCTGAAGGCAATAAGACGGAGAACGGAACACTCCACCTTCCTCACTAACCTGAGCAAGGGCTGCTTTCACTTGGAACTGAGAGTGGGGGCTGGGGGCAAGAAGGGAGCCGGGCTGGGGCACAGATGTTCAAGCTGAGGAAAGAGGGTGCCCGCAGCAACTTAGCCCACATGAGCTAACGCCGGCGCCAGACCCAAGCAAAAGCGGGCAAGCAGTGGCCACCATTACTCCTGATATCCTGGTCGGCGAGCATGGACAGTGTGCGAGAGTTTCCTCCTAGTGCCCGAGGCATGGGCGCCCATGTTCCCAGACAAAGAGGCAGGGTCAGAGGCTTCTGCATGAGCTGTGACAAGAGTCTCAGTGTGGTCCTTGCTCCCCCAGCAATAGTGCATGGGGAGTGCATGAAAAGGAACTTCCCTATTCCCGGAATTCTGGGGCAGGTGGAGTGCCTCACCCAGCCATTCAGGCTAACATCCTGGGGAAGAAAATATATGGAAGCACTAGGAGGAGGGGCGCACAAGCAGCTTGCAGACTATCTCTTGAACAGATCTGCAGATCCAGTTGCTGAAATTAGCTTAACCCACAGTCTGCTCACCGCCCAACTGGTTTATGCGGCTCTAGTTGACAAGGTCTCTCTCAGATCAGCCATCTAAGACAAGAGACATGATAGTTTTTAGTGCCTCTTGCTATGCGTGTAGGGGCCAGGGCAACTTCCTGCCAGCCAATACAGGGTGAAAAACACATTCCTACGGAACAACCTCAGAGAACACTGCAGAAGTTAGACAGGCTAGGCTGTAGGCTTTTTAATAAGGAAGAAGCCTACAGAAAGCAATCCCACATAACGCTAAGGCAGATTTAACTAGATATACCTGGGGAACTGAACAGAACTCAACACGCCCCCCTACCTGCTTAAGCTGGTGGCTCTGATTGGCAGAGCTTTCATATTCAGGGCTGTGCACTAAAAAGAGGGACTTGGCAGCTTTTAAGACCTCTTGTTCTGCAGGCAGCAACTAGGGCATCTTCTTCCCAGCCAATACAGGTTACAAAGAGCAAAAAGCCTGGGGAGAGTGGTCCCTCAGAGTGCTGAGGCATACTGGACATGCCTGGAGGCTCATAGAAAGGCACCTTGAGAACAATTGGATCCCAGCCCTGCCTGATTATGCTGGCGGCTCTGACTGACAGAGCCTTACCCAGAACCCTTCACTGAGTGGGGATAAAGTGGGGATCTTCGAGCTCTTTGAGCCTCTTAATCTCCAGGCTGTGGCAGCGGCAACCTCATAGCTGAATCATCAGGTTGCTAATTCAGGAAAAAACTAGGAGAGAGGCTCTGGGAAAATGGACTCTACCATTGTTGGGGACTGCAAATGCTAACAAGCCCTGACTACCAATGAGACTGAGGCCTAGTATTTAACATCGCCATAGAGACACATCAACTGTAAATCTCTATTTAAGTGTGCCACAAGGGCAGAGCCTGGGGTACAGAGCCACTGACCAGGAAGAGAGAGAGGAAGAAGAGAAAAAGGAAGAAGAGAACCTCTCAAAATCAAGAAAAATCCACAGTTTTTAACAGTCTTTATAACTTTTTCCACTTTTTTTGTTTCTTTCTTCTTCTTATCTTTATTTTTTTCTTCTTCTTCCACCTTGGTCCTTTTATTCTCACTCGTCTTATTCTTTTCTCTTCATCTTGAACTACATTACCCATAAGTGTTACATTTCCCTTTTTTTTTTCTTTTCTTTTTTCTTTCTCTCTGTGAGGGTTAAATTCCCAAACCCTTAACTCTCTCCCCTTTTTTTCATTTTTCTTTTTCCTCTTTTTATTTTTTCTCCCTCTCTCTTAGTTTCTTCTTTTCTCCTTTACTTTTCCTCTCATTTGATCCTCACTCATGAACAAATTATTTTATTATGGATTCAAATTTTTTCTTTGTGGCATTTTGTGTGCTTTTTACTTTGCTTTTTAACTCATTGGCATTCCCCCCAACCCCAGCTCTCCATTCTATGTAGTTTTTGTTCCACTTAGTACAACAGTTTTTTTTCTTTTTCTTGTTTCTTTCTTATGCCTTTCAATATATCTCTCAGTCGAAAATCATTTACAAGCAAATTATTTTATTCTTGTTCTAGATTTTTTCCTTTTTTGCATTTTCTGGGTCCCTAACTTCTTTTTGCCCCTTTATCACTTCTCCCCAACTTAGGCCCTCCATTATAGGTAGTTTTGGTCCATTTAGCACAATATAATTCCAGTTTTTCATGGTATTTTCTCAAAGAAGGAAAGAAAAAAGGAAAAAAAAGAAATAATAATTTTTAATTATTTTTTATTGTTGTCTATTTTTGTTTACTTTTTATTCTTTATTAATTCTCATTAGTGGTATTAACAAAACCACAATCAGATGCTATTAAGGAAAAGGAAATCGAATATCATGGATACAAAAGACAGAGATGTAGCACAGATAGATGAGAAAAAATCTAAAGAAAAAAATTTAATAGATTGGAAACCTTGGAGCTAAATGACAGAGAATTTAAAATAGAAATTCTAAAAATACTCAGAGATATACAAGAAAACACAGAAAGGCAATTTAAGGACTCAAAAAACAACTCAATGAACACAAAGAATATATAACCAAGGAAACTGACACTATAAAAACAAATCAAACAGAGATAAAAACTCAATTCATGAACTTAGCTTAGCTAATAGAACAGTCCAGATAGAAGAGAGGATTAGTGACACAGAAGACAGGCAACTTGAGGCACAACAGAGAGAAAAACAGAGACTCAAGAATTTAAAAAATGAGAAAGTCCTACAGTAATTGTCTGACTCCATCAAAAAGTCATAAGAGTAACATAAGAATAATAGGTATATCAGAAGGAGAAGAGAGAAAAAATGGAATGGAGAACATATTCAAATAAATAATAGACAAGAACATTCCAAGCCTGTGGAAAGAACTAAAGCCATGAATTCAAGAAGCAAACAGAACACTGAATTATATTAAGCCCAACAAACCTACTCCAAGGCATACCATAATGAAACTGGCACAAACAAACGACAAAGAAAAAATTCTCAAGGCAGCCAGGGAAAAGAAGAATAAAACATACAAAGGAAAGCCTATTAGATTATCATCAGATTTCTCAGCAGAAACTGTACAAACTAGAAGAGAGTGTAGCCCAGTATTTAAAGTTCTGAAAGAGAGGAACTTCCAGCCAAGAATACTATACCCATCAAACCTATCCTTCAAATATGAAGGCGAAATAAAAACATTCACAGATACAGAAAAGATGAGAGAATTTATCATCAGAAAACCCCTACTTCAGAAAATACTAAAAGGAGTTTTCCAACCAGATAAAAGAACGAAACAAAACAAAACCACAAGTACAAGCTCCACCAAGAACACAATAAAACCAAATTTAAACTGTGACAATAAAAACAAAAAAAGGGGAGAGGACGAAGATTAACAGTAGCAAAAAACGATGGAGTACAGAAGCACTCATAAGACAGTATACTATAATAAACATGGTAGGTACCCTTTTCATTACTTAATGGTAAACACCCCTGAAAAACCACCACAGAATCACATGACTTAAGAAAGGTAGTAACAGAGGAAAGAAGTATGGATTACAACCAAACAAAAACAAATGATAGAAAAACAAAAGAGAATAATCAAACAAGATACAAAACTAAAAGAAAGCGATATATAAAATGGCAATAGGGAACCCTCAAGTGTCAATAATTACACTAAATGTAAACGGAATAAACTCACGAATAAAAGACACAGAGTAGCAGAGTACGTTAAAAAAGAAAATCCAACTATATGCTGCCTACAAGAAACACATCTAAACAACAAGGATAAAAATAAATCAAAGTGAAAAGCTGGAAAACAATACTCCAAGCAAATAACATCCAAAAAAAAGCAGGTGTAGCAATACTCATATCTAACAATGCTGACTACAAGAGAGCAAAAGTAATCAAGGACAAAAATGGTCATTTCATAATGATTAAGGGGACATTGATTCAAGAAGACATAACATTTCTTAATATATATGCATCAAACCAAGGAGCACCAAAATATATAAGACAGCTACTGACTGACCTAAAAACAAAAACTGACAAAAATACAATCATACTTGGAGACCTCAATATGCCACTGACGGCTCTAGATCATTCATCCAAACAGAAAATCAATAAAGAAATTTTGGCCTTAAATGAAACACTAGAGCACCTGGATATGATAGACATCTACAGGACATTTCATCCCAAAGTGACAGAGTACACATTTTTCTCATAGTGTACATGGAACATTCTCAAGAATTGACCATATGTTCGGCCACAAAAATAACATCAGCAAATTCAGAAAAATTGAAATTGTACCAAGCATATTTTCTGATCATAAAGCCTTGAAACTAGAATTTAATTGCAATAAAAGAAGTAAAAATCCCCACAAAAATGTGGAAACTAAACAACATATTTTTAAAAAATGAGTGGGTCAAAGAAAAAAATAAGTGCAGAGATCAAAAGATATACACAGACAAATGAAAATGACAATACGATATATCAGAATCTCTGGGATGCAGCAAAAGCAGTGATAAGAGGGAAGTTTATAAAACTTCAGGCATATATGAACAAACAAGAGAGAGCCCAAGTGAACCACTTAACTTCACACCTTAAGGAACTAGAAAAAAGAACAAAGACAACTCAAAACCAGCCGAAGAAAGGAAATAATAAAAATCAGAGCAGAAATAAATGAAATAGAGAACAGAAAAACTATAGAAAAAATTAATAAAACAAAGGAGCTGGTTCTTTGAAAAGATCAACAGAATTGACAAACCCTTGGCAAGACTCACCAAGGAAAAAAGAGAAAGGACTCATATAAACAAAATCCAAAATGAAAGAGGAGAAATCACCACAGATATCAAAAATATACAAAGAATTATTGTAGAATACTATAAAAAATGATATGCCACTAAATTCAATAATCTAGAAGAAATGGATAAATAACTAGAACAATACAACCTTCCTAGACTGAGTCTGTTTAGCAGAAAGCCTAAACAGACCAATAAGCAGGGAGGAAATAAAAAAAAAAAACTATTAAAAACCTCCCCCAAAATAAAAGTCTGGCCCAGATGGCTATACTAGTGAATTCTATCAAACATTCAAAGAAGACCTGGTTCCTATTCTACTCAAAATCTTCCAAAAAAATTAAAGAAGAAGCAATACTTCCAAACACATTTCATGAGGCCAACATAACCCTCATACCAAAACCTGGCAAGAACGGCACACACACAAAAAAACTACAGACCAATATCTCTAATGAATACAGATGCTAAAATACTAAACAAAATACTAACAAATTGAATACAACAAATTAAAAAAAATACATCATGATCAAGTGGGATTCATCTTAGAATCTCAAGGATGGTTCAACATACCTAAAATGGATAATATAATACACCATATCACAAAACAAGAACAAAAACCATAGATGCAGAAAAGGCATTCGATAAAATACAATACAATTTTATGTTTAAAAGACTGAACAAAATGGCTATAGAAGGAAAATATCTCAACATGATAAAGGCCATTTATGATAAACCATCAGCTAATATCATATTAAATGGCATAAAACTGAGGACTTTCTCGCTTAAATCAGTAACAAGACAGCGTTGTCCACTCTCTCCAATCTTATTTAACGTGGTGCTAGAAGTTCTAGCCTAAGCAATCAGACAAGATAAAGAAATAAAAGGCATCCTAATTAAAAAAGAAGAAGTAAAGTTTTCACTTTTTGCAGATGATATGGTCCGATACATTGAAAAGCTCAAAGACTACACAAAAAGACTACTAGAAACAATAAACCAATACATTAAGGTCATAGGATACAAAATTAATATACAAAAGTCCATAGCCTTTCTATATGCCAACAATGAAACATTAGAAAAACAAAAAAATGATCCCCTTCCTGGTTGCAACAAAAAAAAAAAAAAATACCTAGGAATAAACATAACAAAGAATGTAAAGGACCTATATAACAAATACTATAAAGCATTGTTAAGGGAAATCGAAAAATACAATGAGAGAGTAATGGCGGGGTAGGAAGCGATACCAATAAATCTCCCCCAAAATTCAACAAGATCTTCAACCAGAAACAGAAAAACCTATACTTGGAGCTTCCAGATGCTTCGCAATACACCCAAAGGTATGATTGAGTGAAAAATTGGCTAAATATATAACCAAACCCCGAAGGAAATAGGGAGTAAGAAATGCTCCGCCTTCCTCACTAACCTAAACAGGGCGGCTTTCTCTGGTAACTGTGAATATAGAAACTGAGGCGGGCAAAGGGGGTGAATAGATCCAGGCCGCCGCGGCACAAACGGCCGAACCAGGCTGTGGCACGAAGATCCAAGCTGAGGAAAATCTGATCCTGTGGCAACCCAGGCAATAGAAGCTAACACTCGCGCCAAACCCAAACAAAGAAAGACAAGCGGAGCGGCCATTTTACCCGGTCTCCTGGTCGGTGCGCAGTTAGTGGGCGAGAATTTCTTCCTAGGCCCCGAGAGTGCGTGCCCGTGTTGCCCCACGGAGAGGCAGGGTCAGAGGCCTTTCTGTGGGCCGAGGACAGAGTCTCTGGGCAGCCCCAGCGCCCTGGGAAAGCCACGCACGGGAGGGAGTGAGAACTAATTCCAACGGTGGAGATTTTCCGTGCTGGAGGGTGTTTCACTCAGAGGGAACCGCGGCCGGCCTCATATCCTGGTTTGCGCGCACAGATAAGGAGTGAGTGATTCCTCCGAGTGCCTCGGCAGTGCGCGCCCGAGTTATCGCAGAGAGGGGCAGAGTCAGGGGCCTTTGTGTGGGCCAAAGCGGAATCTCGAGCCGCCCCAGTGCCTTGCAAAAGCCACGCACGGGGACGGAGCGAGACTCAATTCCAACGCTGCAACTTTTCCCTGCGGTTGGGGGTTTCACTCAGAGCCTGAGACTGCTGGCTGGATATCCTGGTCGCAGACAGTGAGTGAGAGTTTCCTCCAAGCACCCCCCAGAAGTGGGCGCCTGCTTGTGTTACCGGACAGAGTGGCAGAGCCAGTGGTCTTTGAGTGGGCAGAAAGCCCGCCTGATTATGCTAGCAGCTCTGACTGACTGAGCCTTACCCAGAGCCCTGTGCTGAGTGGAAATAGAGTGGGGAGTTGCCAGCTCTTTGAGCCTCTTACTATCCAGGCAGAGGCAGCAGCAACCCCATAGCTGGATTATCAGGCTACTAATTGAGGAAGGAAAGACTAGGAGAAAGGCTCCAGGAACACAGACTCTCTCACTGTCGGAGCCTATAAATGCTAATGAGCCTTGACTCCCACGAGACTAAAGCACAATACATGACATTGCCATAGAGACTTATCAACTGCAAACCTCTACATGAGCGTGCCAAAGGGGCAGAACCCGGGGTACAGAGTCACCGACCAGGAAGAGGGAGAGAAAAGAAAAAGCAAGAAGATAACCTCTCAAAATCAATAATAATCTGCAGACTTTATAACCTATCCCATTTTATTATATTTGTTCGTTTGTTTCTCTTATCTTCATTCTTGATACTTTTTTTTCCTCCTCCAATTTGGCCGATTAACTGTCTACCGGTCTTACTCTCTCCTCTCCTTGAACTACACTACCAATAAGTGTTACATCTCCCATTATCTTTTCTCTTCTCTTCCTTTCTCTCTATGAGGGTTGCACTCCAAAACCCTTAACTCTCTCTCTCTCCTTTCTTTTTTCTTCTTTTAGTGGTTCCCTCTTTTTTTTCTCTCTCTCTCTTTCTTTTCTCCCTCTATATTAGTTTCTTCCTTTCTCCTTTACATCTCCTCTCATTCAAACCTCAATAACAAACAAATTATCTTATCTGGGACTCAAATCTATGTTTGCGGCATTTTGGGGGGTTTTTACTTCACCTTTTTAACTCACAAGCAGTGCTCCCATCCCTGGCTCTCCATATTATCTAGTTCTTGTTCCACTAAATACAATAGTAAGTTTTTAATTTGTCCCCCCATTTTTCCGTTTTCCTCTTATTCCTCTCATCATAACTCTTAGACAACCAACACCTAAAAGCAAATCATTTTATTCTTGACCCAAATTTTTTCCTTATTTGCTTTTTGTGGGTCCATACGCTCTTTTTTTTTTCTTTTTTCTTTTCTTTTTTTCCTTTTTTTTTTTTTTCTTTTCTTCTTTTTTGCCCCTTTATTACTTTTCCCCAATTCAGGCCCTCCATCACAGGCATTGTTTGTTATAACTCACAGTCCACCACAAGATTTTCTCAAGACAGAGGGGAGAGGAGAGGAGAGGAAAAAAGGAGGGGGGGAATAATTTCCTTTTTTTTTAATTTTTATTTTATTTTATTTTTCTTTATTTCATTATTAATTTTTTTAAAAAAAACAACTCTTTTCGATTTTTTATTTTTTTATTTTTTTTAACTTTTTATTCTTTATTAAATCTCAATAATACTATCAACAAAACCACCCTCAGATGCCATTAAGGAAGAGAAAATCGAATATCATGAATACAAAAGAAAGAGAGGTAACACAGCTAGATGAGGAAAAATCTATGGAGAAAAAATTTAATAGATTGGAAACCTTGGAGCTAAATGACAGAGAATTCAAGATAGAAATACTAAAAATCCTCCGAGATATACAAGAAAACACAGAAAGACAATATAGGGACCTCAGAAAACAACTCAATGAACACAAAGAATATATGTCCAAGGAAATTGAAACTATAAAAACAAATCAAACAGAGATGAAAAACTCAATTCACGAGCTGAAAAACGAAGTAACAAGCTTAGCTAATAGAACAGGTCAGATAGAAGAGAGGATTAGTGAAATAGAAGACAAGCAACTTGAGGCACAACAGAGAGAAGAAGAAAGAGACTCAAAAATTAAAAAAAATGAGATAGCCCTACAAGAATTATCTGACTCCATCAAGAAGAATAACATAAGAATAATAGGTATATCAGAGGGAGAAGAGAGAGAAAATGGAATGGAGAACATACTCAAACAAATAATAGATGAGAACTTCCCAAGCCTGTGGAAAGAACTAAAGCCTCAAGTTCAAGAAGCAAACAGAACTCCAAGTTTTCTTAACCCCAACAAACCCACTCCAAGGCATATCATAATGAAATTGACACAAACCAACAGCAAAGAAAAAATTCTCAAGGCAGCCAGGGAAAAGAAGAATACAACATATAAAGGAAGGCCCATTAGATTATCATCAGATTTCTCAGCAGAAACTCTACAAGCTAGAAGAGAGTGGACCCCAATATTTAAAGTCCTGAAAGAGAGGAACTTTCAGCCACGAATACTATACCCATCAAAGCTATCCTTCAAATACGAAGGAGAAATAAAAACATTCACAGATACAGAAAAGATGAGGGAATTTATCATCAGAAAACCCCCACTCCAGGAATTACTAAAGGGGGTTCTCCAATCAGATACAAAGAACAAAAAAAAATAGAGCCACAAGTAAAAGCTCCAAGAAGAACACAATAAAACCAAATTTAAACTGTGACAACAACAAAAAGAAAGAGGGGGAGTAGATGGAGATTAACAGTAGCAAAGGACGATGGAGTGCAAAAGTACTCACAAAATAGTTCGCTACAATGAACAGGGTAGGGACCCTTTTCATTACTCAAAGGTAACCACCATTGAAAAAACCACCACAGAAGCACATGAGATAAAAAAGATAGCAACAGAGGAAAGATGTATGGAATACAACCAAATAAAAACAAAAGATAGAAAAACGAAAGAGAAGGATCAAACAAGACACAAAACTAACAGAAAGCAAGATATAAAATGGCAATAGGGAACTCACAAGTATCAATAATTACACTAAATGTAAACGGATTAAACTCACCAATAAAAAGGCACAGAGTAGCAGAATGGATTAAAAAAGAAAATCCAACTGTATGCTGCCTACAGGAAACTCATCTAAGTAACAAGGATAAAAACAAATTCAAAGTGAAAGGCTGGAAAACAATACTCCAAGCAAATAACATCCAAAAAAAAGCAGGTGTAGCAATACTCATATCGGATAATGCTGACTACAAGACAGGAAAAGTACTCAGAGACAAAAATGGCCATTTCATAATGGCTAAGGGGACACTGAATCAAGAAGACATAACAATTCTTAATATATATGCACCAAACCAAGGAGCACCAAAATATATAAGACAGCTACTTATTGATCTTAAAACAAAAACTGACAAAAATACAATCATACTTGGAGACCTCAATACACCGCTGACGGCTCTAGATCGGTCATCCAAACAGAAATCAACAAAGACATAGTGGCCTTAAACAAAACACTAGAGCACCTGGATATGATAGACATCTACAGGACATTTCATCCCAAAGTGACTGAGTATACATTTTTCTCCAGTGTACATGGATCATTCTCAAGAATTGACCATATGTTGGGCCACAAAAACAACATCAGCAAATTCAGAAAAATTGAAGTTGTACCAAGCATATTTTCTGATCATAAAGCCTTGAAACTAGAATTCAACTGCAAAAAAGAGGAAAAAAATCCCACAAAAATGTGGAAACTAAACAACATACTTTTAAAAAATGAATGGGTCAAAGAAGAAATAAGTGCAGAGATCAAAAGATATATACAGACTAATGAAAATGACAATACGACATATCAGAATCTATGGGATGCAGCAAAAGCAGTGATAAGAGGGAAGTTCATATCGCTTCAGGCATATATGAACAAACAAGAGAGAGCCCAAGTGAACCACTTAACTTCCCACCTTAAGGAACTAGAAAAAGAAGAACAAAGACAACCCAAAACCAGCCGAAGAAAGGAGATAATAAAAATCAGAGCAGAAATAAATGAAATAGAGAACAGAAAAACTATAGAAAAAATTAATAGAACAAGGAGCTGGTTCTTTGAAAAGATCAACAAAATTGACAAACCCTTGGCAAGACTTACCAAGGAAAAAAGAGAAAGAACTCATATAAACAAAATCCAAAACGAAAGAGGAGAAATCACCACGGACACCGTAGATATACAAAGAATTATTGTAGAATACTATGAAAAACTTTATGCCACTAAATTCAACAACCTAGAAGAAATGGATAAATTCCTAGAAAAATACAACCTTCCTAGACTGAGTCAAGAAGAAGCAGAAAGCCTAAACAGACCTATCAGTAGAGAAGAAATAGAAAAAACCATTAAAAACCTCCCCAAAAATAAAAGTCCAGGCCCTGACGGCTATACCAGCAAATTTTATCAAACATTCAAAGAAGACTTGGTTCCTATTCTACTCAAAGTCTTCCAAAAAATTGAAGAAGAAGCAATACTTCCAAACACATTTTATGAGGCCAACATAACCCTCATACCAAAACCAGGCAAGGATGGCACAAAGAAAGAAAACTACAGACCAATATCTCTAATGAATACAGATGCTAAAATACTAAACAAAATACTAGCAAATCGAATACAACAACATATTAAAAAAATAATACATCATGATCAAGTGGGATTCATCCCAGAATCTCAAGAATGGTTCAACATACGTAAAACGGTTAATGTAATACACCATATCAACAAAACAAAGAACAAAAACCACATGATCTTATCAATAGACGCAGAAAAGGCTTTCGATAAAATACAACACAATTTTATGTTTAAGACTCTCAACAAAATGGGTATAGAAGGAAAATATCTCAACATGATAAAGGCCATATATGATAAACCATCAGCTAACATCATATTAAATGGCACTAAACTGAAGGCTTTCCCCCTTAAATCAGGAACAAGACAGGGTTGTCCACTCTCTCCACTCTTATTTAATGTGGTACTAGAGGTTCTAGCCAGAGCAATCAGACAAGACAAAGAAATAAAAGGCATCCATATCGGAAAAGAAGAAGTAAAGGTATCACTTTTTGCAGATGATATGATCCTATACATCAAAACCCCCAAAGAATCCACAAAAAGACTACTAGAAACAATAAGCCAATACAGTAAGGTCACAGGATACAAAATTAACATACAGAAGTCAATAGCCTTTCTATATGCCAACAATGAAACAACTGAGAAGGAACTCAAAAGAATAATCCCCTTCACGATTGCAACAAAAAAAATAAAATACTTAGGAATAAACATAACAAAGAATGTAAAGGACTTATATAATGAAAACTATAAACCATTGTTAAGGGAAATTGAAAAAGATATAATGAGATGGAAGAATATACCTTGTTCTTGGCTAGGAAGAATAAATATAATCAAGATGGCTATATTACCCAAAGCAATATACAAATTTAATGCAATTCCCATCAAACTTCCAATGACGTTTTTTAAAGAAATAGAGCAAAAAATCATCAGATTTATATGGAACTATAAAAAACCCCGAATAGCCAAAGCAATCCTAAAGAAAAAGAATGAAGCTGGGGACATAACAGTACCTGACTTCAAACTCTATTATAGGGCCACGACAATCAAAACAGCATGGTATTGGCAGAAAAATAGACACTCAGACCAATGGAACAGAATAGAAAGTCCAGAAATAAAACCACATATATATAGTCAAATAATTTTTGATAAAGGGGCCAACAACACACAATGGAGAAAAGAAAGCCTCTTCAATAAATGGTGCTGGGAAAACTGGAAAGCCACATGCAAAAGAATGAAACTGGACTACAGTCTCTCTCCCTGTACAAAAATTAAATCAAAATGGATCAAAGATCTAAACATAAGACCTGAAACAATTAAGTACATAGAAGAAGACATAGGTACTCAACTCATGGACCTGGGTTTTAAAGAGCATTTTATGAATTTGACTCCAATGGCAAGAGAAGTGAAGGCAAAAATTAATGAATGGGACTACATCAGACTAAGAAGTTTTTGCTCAGCAAGAGAAACTGATAACAAAATAAACAGAAAGCCAACTAAATGGGAAATGATATTTTTAAACAACAGCTCAGATAAGGGCCTAATATCCAAAATATACAAAGAACTCATAAAACTCAACAACCAACAAACAAACAATCCAATAAAAAAATGGGAAGAGGATATGAATAGACACTTCTCCCAGGAAGAAATACAAATGGCCAACAGATATTTGAAAAGATGCTCATCTTCTTTAGCTATTAGAGAAATGCAAATCAAAACGGCAATGAGATACCACCTCACACCTGTTTGATTAGCTGTTATTAGCAAGTCAGGTAATAGCAAATGTTGGAGAGGCTGTGGAGAAAAAGGAACCCTCATCCACTGTTGGTGGGAATGTAAAGTAGTACAACCATTATGGAAGAAAGTATGGTGGTTCCTCAAAAAACTGCAAATAGAACTACCTTATGACCCAGCAATCCCTCTATTGGGTATATATCCCCAAAACTCGGAAACACTGATACGTAAAGACACATGCAGCCCCATGTTTATTGCAGCATTGTTCACAGTGGCCAGGACATGGAAACAACCAAAAAGCCCATCAATAGATGACTGGATAAAGAAGGTGTGGCACATATACACTATGGAATACTACTCAGCCATAAGAAATGATGACATCGGAACATTTACAGCAAAATGGTGGGATCTTGACAACATGATACGAAGCGAAATAAGTAAATCAGAAAAAAACAGGAACTGTATTATTCCATACGTAGGTGGGACATAATACTGAAACTAAGAGACATTGACAAGAGTGTGGTGGTTACGGGGGGGAGGGGGGAATGGGAGAGGGATAGGGGGTGGGGAGGGGCACAAAGAAAACAAGATAGAAGGTGACAGAGAACAATCTGACTTTGGGTGGTGGGTATGCAACATAATTGAACGACAAGATAACCTGGACTTGTTATCTTTGAATATATGTATCCTGATTTATTGATGTCACCCCATTAAAAAATAAAATTATAAAAAAAAAAGAAAAATACAATGAAATAGAAAAATATCCCTGCTGTTGGATAGTAAGAATAAATATAATCAAAATGACCATATTACTGTACTTAAAGCAATATACAAATTTAATGCAATTCCCATCATAATTCCAATGACACTTTTTTAAAGAAATTCTATTTCTTTAAAATCATCAGATTTATATGGAACTATAAAAAACCCCGAATAGCCAGAGCAATCCTAAGGAAAAAGAACAAAGCTGGGGGCATTACAATACCTGGCTTCAAATAATATTATAGAGCCACGACAATCAAAACAGCATGGTATCAGCAGAAAAATAGACACTCAGACCAATGGAACAGAATAGAAATTTCAGAAATAAAACCACATATATATGGTCAAATAGTTTTCAATAAAGGGGCCAACAACACACAATGGAGAAAAGAAAGCCTCTTCAACAAATGGTGCTGAGAAAACTGGAAAGCCACATACAAAAGAATGAAACTCAACTACAGTTTGTCCCCTTGTACTAAAATTAATTCAAAATGGATCAAAGACCTAAATATAAGACCTGAAACAATAAAGTACATAGAAGAAAACATAGGTACTCAACTCATGGACCTTGGTTTGAAAGAGCGTTTTATGAATTTGACTCCAAAGGCAAGAAAAGTAAAGGCAAAGATAAATGAATGGGACTACATCAGACTAAGAAGTTTTTGCTCAGCAAGAGAAACTGACAACAAAATAGACAGCCAACTAAATGGAAGATAATATTTTCAAACAACAGCTCAGATAAGGGCCTAATATTCAAAATATACAAAGAACTCATAAAATTCAACAACAAACAAACAAACAATCCAATAAAATAATGGGAAGAGGACATGAACAGACACTTCTCCCAGGAAGAAATACAAATGGCCAACAGATATATGAAAAGATGCTCATCATCATTAGTTATTAGAGAAATGCAAATCAAAACTACAAGAGATACCACCTCACACCTATTAGATTAGCTATTATCAATAAGACGGGTAATAGCAAGTGTTGGAGTAGCTGTGGAGGAAAAGGAACCCTCATCCACTGTTGGTGGGAATGTAAAGTAATAGAACCATTATGAAAGAAAGTATGGTTGTTCCTCAAAAAACTAAAAATAGAACTACCATATGACCCAGCAATCCCTCTACTGGGTATATACCTCCATAACTCAAAAACATTGGTACAGAAAAACTCATGGAGCCCCATTTTCATTGCAGCATTATTTACAGTGGCCAAGACATGGAAACAGCCAAAAAGCCCTTTAATAGATAAATGGATAAAGAAGATGTGGTATATATATACTATGGAATACTACTCAGCCATAAGAAATGATAACATCGGGTCATTTACAACAAAATGGATGGATCTTGATAACATTATATGGAGTGAAATAAGTAAGTTAGAAAAAAACTAAGAACTGCGTGATTCCATACATAGGTGGGACATAAAAACGCGACTAAGTGACATGGACAAGAGTGTGGTGGTTACCGGGGGGGGGGGGAGGAAAGGGAGGGTGAGGAGAGTGGAGAGGGGCACAAAGAAAACCAGATAGAAGGTGACAGAGGACAATTTGACTTTGGGTGACGGGTATGCAACATAATTGAATGACAAGATAATCTGGAGATGTTTTCTTTGAACATATGTACCTTGATTTATTAATGTTACCCCATTAAAATTAATAAAAAATTTATATAAAAAAAGAAATATGCAACATTAAAAAAAGACAAAAAGAATGAAAAAACAATAGGTTTGCTAAATTAGACACAAAACTTAGGATAATCTTGTTTTTTCAGTGAATGTGTATTTGACTCACTATTTTCTATTGATCAAAGCCCTGTTCAGAGTCTGTAAAGTTTTAAACTTTTTAAAGTTTTAGAAAATTCTTAAATTGCAACTAATTTTTTTCTAGAAAAAAAATTGTCTACTAGAAAAGATAACCTTAAAAATTATTATTGGTATATAGGACATTAGTCAGCTTTGTATCTAATTTAGCAAATGTATTTATACATTTCTCTTCTAGCTCAATAAGTAAAGTTCTACAAACATTCTTTGAACAAGCTTTATCATCCTGCTGACTCCATCAAAAAATTAATTACATTTTTGAAATGTGTTTGATATGTATTTGTATATCACTTTTTTAACATTTAAAAATACTATAGTTTGATGGAGCAGAGCTTTTTGATGTCATTGATATTCTACCAATCCTTTGGGTGCTCCCCTTCAGCTGAGGTCACAGAAGGAAAGATCCACTCACAAAAAAGTGGAATGAACCATTATTGATGAGTTGTGGTAATTAAAACTTCTGGTCTAGCTTGACCAAGTAGTGGTGCAGTGGATAGAACATCAAACTGGGATGCGGAGGACCCAGGTTCGAGACCCCAAGGTCGCCACCTTGAACACGGGCTCATCTAGTTTGAGCAAAGCTCACCAGCTTGGACCCAAGGTCGCTGGCTCGAGCAAAGGGTTACTTGGTCTGCTGTAGTCCCACGGTCAAGGCACATTTGAGAGAGCAATCAATGAACAACTAAGGTGTTGCAACAAAAAACTAATGATTGATGTTTCTCATCTCTCTCTGTTCCTGTCTGTCTGTCCCTATCTATCCCTCTCTCTGACTCTCTCTTTGTCTCTGTAAAAAAAAAAAAAATGTTGGTCTATATTATATCACTATTGAGGGAGTAGAAATATTTATATAGAGGCAAAGAGCCTCAAAGAGAAAAATATAGGCTAGAACCTATACTCAACCCCTCTCTTTTTGAAGTTTTATTAAAATCTTTGTGATCCCATTACTTGAAGTCAATCAAGTGAGGAATGCTGGCAGAAAGAAAGTTAACGGTGTCTAAGGGGTACTCAGAGTTGTCCAGGTAGGGGCTGAATGCAGTGGTGGGATTAAAATAATTTAACAACCTGTTCTCTTCCCTAATGACTGTTTTAACACTTTGAGTAGTATGAACGTTCACGTGCATCCTTGTGCATCCTGACCATGCAGAGTTTGAGATAACAAAAATTTCTATTTTTAAAATGTGTAAGGCAACATTAAAAAAAGGCAATTGTATGTTCTTCTTGTTTTCATTAATTGGTTATCAAACAAATATGATTTTAAGTTAATAAAACTGTAACTGGAACTAATTTCATTTTTTGAAAAAAAACTTCCGAGGGTCAGCGAACATGAAACGAACTCACTACTCAAAGGTTTAAATATAAAAAAATGATATACTGAAAGGTAATTTATTATTTCATGCATTTAATACTTAAATAAGAACAATAAAAGAGGTACACAGAACTAGCTTGTTATAAGAATTTTAGAATATTAACAAAAATATTAAATAATACCTGACAAAACACAATAAAACTGTTACTTAAGATAGTTCCATATTGCTTCTTAGTTGGCATCCTCACTTGCAATTTTTTTCACCTATGGAAAGAATGAACAATACTACAGGTGCTTAGAATATGATGTTGTGCAGATGAATATTTAAAAAGATTAAAGAATGTAAATTTGTGATTTCCACATTGGATGGCTGCCCAGGTGCCCACCTTAGAAAGGACCCTGATTACAAGTAACATTTTAACAACCAGTTCACTGAACTCAACAAAAAATTAGGTATCAGTTCTGTTGAACCGATGCAAAGCGGCTGAATCCCACCACTGGCTGAATGATTATGGAGAAAGGGAATGTCACAAAGAAAAACAACGTGCGAATAAATATGAAAGCATCCTCCCACTCCCCTAATTATTTGGTAAAGAAGGTGTAGTCTGAGAAAAAACTTCCGAGGGTTTTTCTAAAATACCCTCTAAATATATAAAGCCAGACATAAAACAAAGGTGGAGGGTAGAAAGAAAAGAAATTGGATGAAGATGTTCAAAAGGCAAAGACATCAAATTATAAGATAAATAAGTACTAGGGACATAATGTGCAACATGATGCCTATGGTTAACACTGTTGTATGGTATTGAGAGTTATCATTAGAAGGAAAAAATTTCTTTTTGTATCTCTTTGAGAGATAATGGATGTTAACTAAATCTATTGTGGTAATTATTTCATGATATATGTAAGTCAAATCATTATTCTATACACCTTAAACTTACACTGTGCTGTTGTTAATTGTATCTCCATAAAACTGGGAGGGGGGCAGGAAAAGGCACTTACAAAAAAGTTCATGTGTTGAAGTCCTAAACCTCAATGTTTCAGAATTTGACCTTATTTGGAAATAGGCCTTTATAGAGGTAATCAAGGTAAAATGAGTTAATTTTGTTGAACCTTAATTCAATATAAATGGTTTTATAAAAAGGAGAAATGTGGACACAGACATGTATACATGGAGTATTCCATGTGAATAATGAAGATGGACATCTATAAGCCAAGAAGGGAGGCCTGGGACAGATCCTGCCCTCACAGCTTTTGAAAGGAACCAGCCCTGCCAATATTTACATTACAGGCTTCTAGCCCCCAAAACTGTGAGACAAATATTTGTTGTTTAAGCCATTCAGTTTGTGATGTTTTGTTATGGCAACCCCAGCAAACTAGTACATGGGTCATTATTTGAACAAATGAATTAGCTACATCTGTAAGAAGGCATAAATGCATAAATACTATCTAAAATATTAATATGTTTTTACTATATCATAAATATAGCAAATTATGCACATACAAATGTCCATTTAAATTCTCCTTTTCTGTGGACAGAGTCACACCAATAATGTAGATATTAATCAAAACCACACAGTGTCCTAATTTTAGTATCGTTATTGGTAACTTTCTTCCTGCTTCTCTGGTTATAGACCAAGACTCTACTCTGGGCACTAACATGGCCATAGGCCCAAGACTGGCCAATCATATTATCCTCTGAACCTACCCATTATGATTCACCTGGTCATGAAACGTGCTAAAAGATAAATGCCTCTATTGCTATCCAAGAAAGTCCTCCCTCTACCTATTATATTAATTTATTTAAAATGTGTTTCTGTCACTCACACTGAAATTTCAGTGTTTTAACTAATACATTTAAAAATTTTTTTTCTTTGGATTGATACTCCTAATGAAGTCCAGATTTTTAGAGGTAGATCATTTAGGCTTACAGAATTGAAAATTAGATGATTCATCCCTTATCACACTGTTAGAAGTGGAATAAAAATTAGAGCCTAGTGCTTATAATTGATAAAATAACAAGTTAATGAGCTTTTGGAGCTCAAAAAAGTAATAAGACCCAACACTCCTAATTCTCAATCTAACACTTAAATACTTTTGATGATATCTCTAACAAATATCAAATTAATAAGTTTTATATTTTCTATAACACATTGTTCTTCATAGTGATGAAAATAACAAATGTTATTTAATTACAAGTGTGCTGAATAAAGGAAAAAGGAATGATATTTGATGCTAATCATGTGGTGTATCTATAAAGTATTGCATATGGTTTCTTAGGGGGCAAAAAGAGTTCAGAATCATCAAAGATTCTTGACTAGATGGTTAACTAACAAACTGCCCATGTAAAAATATTATCAATAATAATGATAATAATAATACCTGTATAATATTAATGTCTTATGACAGTTTAGAAATATTGACATATATTCCAAACCTCTGCTTTGACATATACAAAGATATATTTGTTTGATTTAAGTAAGTAAAAAAATATCTTACGAACCCTCAGGCTTCTAATATTACATAAAACAATGTGGGTGGCATAAGATAATCACTGTAGAACATTTGTTCCTTTAGTCCAATTCTAAAAAAATCTATTTTCGTGTATTAAAGGGAAAATAATATCTAAGGCTGAAGTTTCACAGCAAACAGTATGCCTTTTAATATCACAAACTAAAGTTAGAACTCTGAAGTTTTGTCAACTAGCAAGTCATTCATTGCATACTGTGGGAGAAACAGCTATAAACCCTGAATTAGATTAATTAATTCTTATCAACACAGAACTCAAACAAATTATATATATAACAAAGAAGACAATGCTACATAAAGTAACTAATTTATAAATCATATTGTCTTGACTCCTCTGCTACTATCTCTTTCCAGCCTTTATATGATAGTGCTCTTTAAATGAATCCATAGTTTAAATAGCTAATATTTAACGTGTCCTTATTAGGTACCAGACATGGTTCATACTTTATAATGTATGTTTGTGGCAAACTGTTGATTTTTCCTAATAGCTATGCTCTTATTTCTTTTAAGGTAATACAGTGCTTGATTTTTGGCTAGACACATGCAAATCCAGAATGAGGATTTTATATCTAAGTTCTAATTAAAACAAACTTCATTGAACGCATGCTACAATTTTCAGTTCTGCCTTTAGAGGGAAAGGGTCTTTATGTTGGCTGAAATGCTGATCTATTTATGAGCCATCTATAAATAATATATAAAAATTATGGAAAAAAAGATCAGTGGATCTTGGATCTATGACTATTTCAGAACATAAAGTCACTGACTATAGCAGCCTGAAATTGAAGTGAGGAAGAAGTAAGTTTCTACTGTGTTATGATGTAAAATTTTGGGGTTTCTCTCAATAGAGCTTTATATATATTCTATGAACATGTATAATAGAGTGTGGTTCTATAAAATTATAATCCGACCTAAAGAAAAGTCCATATCTATATGAATTTTGCTTAACTTTTAGGCTGGTTCTGGATAAACTGAATCTGCACTTGAACTTCAGGTTAAGACTCATTAGTATAATGATGTCTTTTATATTAGCAAAATGTTTCTTTAAAAGAAAATTAATTCTGACTACTTTTAGATTTCCATCTTGATAATTGATAGGTTATTTTAAAACATTCATATATATTAATATAAATATATATGTATAACTTTCTTGTGTGTAAAACTTAAACTGTTTTCAAATAAATAAGTCAAATTCTTATTTAGTAGTTGTGCCAAGAAATAGTTTGTGGAGGGCTTTAGCACCCATCACTAAACATTCTCCAAAAACACCCAAGCCACACCACCAAATACTAAGTTATAAAGTCAAAAGATATGTTTTCAACTTTATGTAAAACCAAAAAAGGCCATTTTAAAAAGTGATTACTATTCTTATTTACTTATCTCATGTAAATAAAAACAGTGTGCATTCTATGGACATACCGATTTTAGATCACCTTGACCAGTCTTTCCATCCTATTACTGCTCCAAAGACCAAGCTGTGAAGGAATTCTGAGCTGTGGCTAGGAATGACCTGCTCAAATTCATCAAAGCAAAGGCAATTAGGTAGAAAAAATATGAATGTTTGGCAACACAGCTTAGACATATAGGAGTTTGCATTCTATCTTTTTTCTTTTTCTTTTTTTGTTTTTTGTTGTTGTTGTTATTTTTTACAGCAGAATATAGAGAAAGTAACAGACTTCTGAGGGTATTGGGGCAGAAAGTGAATTAAAACCTTCTCCATGATTAGGTCAGACAGGCTGGGTGAACAGAGTGTAGCCAAGAAAGGGAATATCTGACAGCTTCGAAGATAAGCAGCTCTAGTCCTTTGATGTTCAGCAAGACCCTCCAGCTCAAAAATTCTATAATTCTTTCATAAAACCAAAGATTAAAACCAAGCCAACTGAAAGGACTCCAGCCTAAAACTTAGGCTGATATGATATGTTAAAAGCAAAACTTGATGAGAATAACAAAACCTTTAAAATATTTAGCATTACTTCTAAAAAAAAAGTGTGCCCTTATGGTGAAGATTTACTTATATAAGGGTTATTGTAAATTATATGTGTTTCATAATAAACTATCATATAAAAAGAAATTTACTATATAATATATATATAAAATACCTAAAAAGGAAACTTTAATATATATACATACAAATACACACACACACACAAACACATTTAATCACTTAGGTTTGAGTTGAGAACTATGCATGAATACCTTAAAGAGGGTATGACTTGTATTGTAAATTATTTCCAAAACAATGTGATATATATATAATCTCCTGCAAGTTAGAGATACTGCCATCAGTAATTACTTACAATACAATTCATATCTAAGACTTAATCTCTTTACAGTTCTTGTATATAGTTTGCAGCTACAACCTAATTGACTAAATGCACATGAGTATGTTTGTGTTTATATGTGTGTGTATATGTATGTGTATATATATATATTACAATTTATTTTTGGTATAATATATTATATAATTATGTATATATAAATTATACATATTAAATAATTTATGTATATACACATATATCAAACATTACATGTATTTATATAATGCTTTTATTCAGTTAAGTATGAAACAAAAAATAATGAAAATGCCACAGCATGAGTATACAAAACTGACTAATTAATCAAGACTAGAAACATTCAGACATTAAAGTGAATTACTAAATTATAACTCATGTTTCTATGAACAACTATAATAAGTCAATTACGTACATCTAACAATGATCTTAAATAGCATTTAACATTCACATCCTTTCATTTAGAACAAATAGGCTGCCATCAATGCTAACTATAACGTACTTGTGTAATCCATTCTACCAGCCCACGCCAGCCTGGTGACACTGATGAGGCCTCTGCAGTGTCTGTCAGCTATCTGGTATTGTAGAGAACGCACAGTATAAAATCTTGGACAGTTGTTTCTCAGGGTAAAAATTATTATCATCTTAACTCACAGAGTATTTCTTCTTAAGGAGTGAATTATACTTTAGCAAAACATTTTGAAAAGTCACCTGGCCTGGAAGTTGAGACACTGTAGACTTTAACAGACAATGAAAGACAGGGTGACAAAAAAAAGACAGTTAAGTTGCCTTGTATTAGAACTGAAGAAGAATATGAGAACAGAGAATAAAAGGAGAAAAGACAAGAGGGAAAGCCAAAGACCAAGTTATAAGTTATAATGGCCAATTACTTTTGAAAGCATATTTTTTAATATTTTATTTTGTCTATCCATATTTCATTTTATGTTATTTGTGTTGCCTTAGAGAGTATCTAAGCAGCTCACATTCTCATAACTATTCTCTTCATTGCTCATGACCTTAGTTTGTCAGATTGCCTCTCTGCTTTGAGAGGGAGCTCTTTTCCTTAAGGTTCCTCAATGGAACCCTGGTGGGCTAGCTATACTGTCTGTCTCAATTACTCTTAATTTTCTAAGATTAAGCAACATGAATTTTCAATCAGGGCTCCCAGTTTATTTGTTCCCAGTTTCAAACATGGCCTATGTATAATTCCTAGAAATTAATCTTAGAGAAGTTGAAAAAAAAGTGTTTCTCTTGTTAATCATAACTCCACTTGTGGCAGTACTGGGCAGATACTCCAATATAACATTTTTGTGAGTAATTAAACGTGACAATGGGTGCCTAATCCACCCTTTGACAGAGCAGGCCAGGAAAAGGGATGGGAAAGGACTGGCCAGAAGACAAGGTGAGTGTGGTTGACTGGAACTACAAATGATATCAAAATCAAGGGATAAACAGAGATCAATGTCAGGCAGGCAATGGCTCAGGCAAGACAGCTGACACAGAGAGGGGATCCTAAAAGAACTAACAAAGCAGAAGTCAGAACCAGAAGCAAAATTTGAAAATAGGAATCAGAAAGCCTGATAACAGACAGCAGGTAAATCAGAAAGCCTGAAACATGGTATTAATCATGGGTGAGGCTCACGAAGACTGTTTTTTAAATGCTTCTTAGTTGCAGAGTCACTGAAATGGATGAAAGCTTTACAGTTTTGCATTTCAATTTAACATATTCAGTGAATATAGATGTATTAAACAAATACATTATCAAAAAATTAATATTTTTGTCATTTAATTGACAAAAATATAGGAGGTATTTTCTGTGTTTCATGCTTTTATGCTATGTTTCAGGCACTGTAGATAAAGCTATAAAAACAAGATCTTGAATTCCTGGAATTTATAGTCTAAATTTTATTTACAGGCAAATAAATTTAGACTATAATGTCAAGTAGTTAATAAATGGTGTGAGAGAAAATAGAGACAAATTTATGAATTTAGAATTGTGAGATGAAGATATTCTGAAAAATAAATATTAGAACAGATAACAGAATTAAAAAAAAAGAGTAAACCAAGTAACTAGGACATAAGAATATCAGTCAAAAAATTAAAAAAAAAACCCAACCAAAAACCAGAGACTGTCTTAAGCCCTCCTCTCATCCAGGTCCCAAATAATAGAAATAATATTTTAAAAAGTAGTCTAAATAGAGATCAAAGAATAAATTTTTTAACAAACAAGTTAACTCTAAAATATCCCTAAAACTAGAATTTCTGAAATACGGGGTTAGAGAGTGTAGATTTAAGTTGGTGTTATAGTGAGCCATCTCTCTCCTTGAACATATAAACCTTGGGACATATTAATGCGGGATCTGTAGCACAAGCCTTGCCTGCAGATTGGAAAGGCCAAGAATAACAGGCCAATTCTAAGGAAGAGGTAATGTAGTGGGGAAATGGATCTGCCTCTGTCTGATTGTGTATGTATTACATGAAATCAAAACATACTGAGAAGGCAAGAGAATGTGAGTGCCCATGGTGCTTTAGAGCAAATGTAACCCCCAAAAGAGACCATGTCATATATGAACTGTGATCCTGAATACAGAATACCAACTGTAGGAAAATATGGCCTATTGAATGACAAATTTTCACCAGTCCCACTACTTGCTCTTAATGCTACATGGAAGTATGAGTTGGGGGGAAAATTAAGGTAGTAAGACAGGAATTCCCTTACAAAATCTCCAGTGGAGTTAAAATGAGAATATACATATATACATACATACAGATTGACAGACGCATACACATACATACACATATACATACATACGTACATAAAGGTTTCCTTTGATAGTCTTCAGAGTTTTGTTTTTTTTTAATTTTATCTCAAAGCCACAGCAATAACTTTTTTCAACCAGGGATATTTATTAGCCCGTCAGGAAAAAAACTGGCAACAAATCATGCTCGCACTGCACTGACTTCATTTTGCTCCTTCATCTCTACTGACTCTGATCCTTCCTCTCCTCCCAGGACAAGATGTGGATAGCTCAGTGTTTTTTGTTTGTTTGTTTGTTTGTTTGTTTGTATTTTTCTGAAGCTGGAAACGGGGAGAGACAGTCAGACAGACTCCCGCATGCGCCCGACCGGGATCCACCCGGCAGGCCCACCAGGGGCGACGCTCTGCCCTCCAGGGGGCGATGCTCTGCCCCTCCAGGGCGTCGCTCTGCCATGACCAGAGCCACTCTAGCGCCTGCGGCAGAGGCCAAGGAGCCATCCCCAGCGCCCGGACCATCTTTGCTCCAATGGAGCCTTGGCTGCGGGAGGGGAAGAGAGAGACAGAGAGAAAGGAGGGGGGGGTGGTGGAGAAGCAAATGGGTACTTCTCCTATGTGCTCTGGCCGGGAATCGAACCCGGGTCCCCCGCATGCCAGGCCGACGCTCTACCGCTGAGCCAACCGGCCAGGGCCTCGGTGTTTATATTCAGATGAATTAATCTAAAAATGGATAAAAGCTGTTAATTACATTTTATTTTAACTTAATTTCTCATCCTAAATTGCTTGTCATGTAGTCTAGTGTTTTTACCAAGGCATAGAGGACAGTGAGTGCCGTGAGGTAGCATAACAGTATTCCAAATAATACACCTTTTGCAACGTAAAAAACAATCGTGTTTAACTAATATTAATTCCATCATCTCAGTAAGAAAATTTAAGTCTAAAAATTGAAACACCCACTCTTTATCATATAAACAAATTCAAATAAGAAATTTTCACTACTTAATATCCTAATACGCTCAGTATCAACCCAAAATGTTTCTCTCAAATAATATCTGGGTTTCTTTGCATAACTCTAACTTCTCAAGCATCTTCAGAGTTATAAGGATCTTATTTTAAGACTCTAAGTCTCACCTTTATAAAGAGTCCAAAAAGTCAACAAGACTCTGAAAAACATTACATAATCAGCTCTACAATGACACATGCTTTTTCTCTCTAAAAATACAAAAACAATAGAATATTTTCAAAAATTATGCTAAGCAAATTTTGTCTCCAGCAAGTAGAACTTCCTACATTTTAGATCTTTATACGGAACACTATAGCAAAGACATCTAAATGGTATTGGGGTAGATCAGAATTAAAGATAAAAATCATGTGAAGAATCTCAAATATTCATGTATTCTTTCAAAACTTAAAAATTTGGTGTAGTGTCACATCTTGACACTAGGTCTTACTGGGGCCATATTCTTTTCCATAGTATCTTTCTACATCAATTCCAAATGACTTCCAACATTAATATCTTAGCTTTCCTGGTCTAATCCCAAGAGGGTATTACTTAAATGAATCTGGTTTCCTTTATAAGAACTGACTCTGTAAACCCAAGCTTTCTTATTTATTCTGCATTTCCAAAGAATCATAATCAATATAACCACTCTAGACCTGCTGCCATCTTTTTTCCTAGCACTCCCTGCAACCACCACTCTCCAGTATACCAACATGCTAGAGATCAGGTGGGAGAATTTTCTAAAGGTTCTGTTTATTGGAAAGACTAAAATGAAGAAAATCTTCAATCTGCCAAGCAAGTGCCCAATAACCTCAAAGCACAAGTCTTTCAAGGTAAAAGCAGACTAAAGAATATAGCTTAGATATAAAGTCAAACATAGCTTTGTTTTAATCCACCCACATTTACCTCTGGAAAGGAGCTAAATTCATCAGCTACCAATAATTCAGGCCTTTTATGTGTATCAGTTATTCATAGAGAAAGGAAAGAGAAAGAGAGACCGAGAGCAACAGAAAATACACACACACACACACACACACACACAGAAGTAAGGTGAAAGAGGAGACAAAGAAATACACACACACAAACAAATGGGTTGGTGAGGCAGACAGAAAGAGAGACAGAGACACAGAGATTGCAGTTACTGTCTTTAGGAGGCAGTGTTAGGACTCTGACCAAAGATAAGAAATATAGGAAAGCCCACTAATCTTCTTACTCACTAGGCAAGACAAAGAAAAGAGTAGATATTTTTTTCTAATATTTAAGCAAAATAACTCTTAACAGCTAGTTGAACAATGCATGTCAGAATCTCACAGAGTAAATTAACTACTCATTCTCTTATAAGCATTAGCAAGTGAAGAGAGTTATAAAAGATGAAAGCTGCCTTCTTAGCCTGAATCCAGAGGACACGAGGTCTACAAAAGTGCTCACCTCTATGAACCCAAATGGGATTGTGGGAAAGGGAAAACTCTGTCTTCCACTATACCTATCACTCCCTATAATTCCAGGAAGATCACTGCCATAGATGGTATGAGTCTAAAGCTATGAGCAGAAAGAAATAGATATGTTGGAGAATTTTTTGCATAGAGGTGACATTTATAAGCTGATTTGAAAATTAAATAGGATTTTTATTAGGCAGTCTAGTTGAAAAGGGCATTCCAAGTAATAAAAGAAAAAACTTGGAGATATAAAGTATACAGCTTGTTTGGCAAACAGTGAAAATTCAGTCAGAAAAGGCTCATACTGAAATTGACACAGAGAGAAATAGGAACATAGCATGTGTATATGTGTGCAGGTATGTGTGAAAAGCAATTTGTTTACATATTATGATTACTTGTAAACATCATACTATGGGTCTAGATTTTAATCTTTAGCAATGGGAAGCTAATAAAGAATTTTTCAATGGAGGAATGACATAATATGATCCGTAATTTAGGAAAAAATAATTCTAGTGGACACGTGGATGAGGACAGGAAGTTAAGATTAATGTGATCTCAATGGCCCAGGCAAATCAGTCCTCATCACTGGAGCAGTGCTCTCCATCAAGTATGGAATTCTGTAATCTTTATATAGAGCAGAACTCTTATCACAACTTTGGGCCTCTATAGCTCTAGGCAATGCTCTGAATGAGGGCTTGACAAATCTAGATATGGCAGTAGCAGGGATCAATGTTTTACATAATGGTTAAAACAAGCACAACAAGGCCCTGGCCGGTTGGCTCAGCGGTAGAGCGTCGGCCTGGCGTGCGGGGAACCCGGGTTCGATTCCTGGCCAGGGCACATAGGAGAAGCGCCCATTTGCTTCTCTACCCCCCCCCTTCCTCTCTGTTTCTCTTTCCCTCCCGCAGCCAAGGCTCCATTGGAGCAAAGATGGCCCGGGCGCTGGGGATGGCTCCTTGGCCTCTGCCCCAGGCGCTAGAGTGGCTCTGGTTGCGGCAGAGCGACTCCTCTGGAGGGGCAGAGCATCGCCCCCTGGAGGGCAGAGCATTGCCCCTGGTGGGCGTGCCAGGTGGATCCCGGTCGGGCGCATGCGGGAGTCTGTCTGACTGTCTCTCCCCATTTCCAGCTTCAGAAAAATACAAAAAAAACAAAAAACAAAAAACAAACAAACAAAAAAGCACAACAAGAAAGACGTAGACAAATGTTAACAAGGCTCAGAAATTTGTAGTGAAAACCATTTCCAGTTGCTGAACTTCATCTCCCTTATTCTTTGTGTCTAATGACCAGTTAGAAGATCGTTCTCAGCCTGGAGTAGTACCACCGCCCATAACAGTTTTAGGTAATTTATGGTGATATTTTTCACTAGACAGTGATGCCAACTTTTAGTGAACAGAGCTCATGGATGCAAAACTTCCTGAAATGTGTTGAACAGACTCTTAATAATAACTACCATTATAAATATGCCACCTCAAATGCTAATTGTTCTCCTGTGAGAAACATGTATACCAATTATTTTCTAAAGTGTCTTCTGTTGAATATTTCAGTCCTAGGAAATACTATGAAAAACAAACACAACAACCCATAAAATAATGTAACCGTATACTGTGATAAGTGCATTTGTTCAACTCTGAATACCATATCTTTTTAGAGAGACATTTAATATATTTGAATATTAAAAACACTAAATAGTCTTAATTGATATTGTGCAATTCAATATTTCTTAAATATATCTTTCTATAACATCCCATAGACCATTTTTAGTAATTGCCTTAGAAACAGAATCATAAGTCATATCCCAGACTTTGCATTTCTAACTAGCTCTGAGAATAATACTGCTATTAGCAGTCAGAGTGAGATAGGGTATGTAGTGAAACAGCTGCAATCTAAAAACTGTCAACAGGAAATAAGATCATCCCCACCATATTTATGACTTGAAACTGGCACAGACCAGCTCAGTCCAACATGATGACTCATTTTACCTAATGGTAACCCTTAGCCTCATTCTATGCACATTGTGATACAGTAGCATGTTAATTGACACACCCCTAGGGGCAATGGTTGGAATGGAAAGCCCATATAAAGACACAAAATAATAGACAGTTCCTCTGAGAAATATTCACCCCTTTCCCAGGAAGATCCTGAATATTCCTCTCCCTTATTGAATACTCTACCCCCGATTAAATGAACGTCATCAAAGGAAGCAAATTTGCTAAAGAGGGGCAGCTCTGTCTGTGGAGTAATTTGCTTTCTCACTGCTTTACTATGCAATAAACATGCTTCCACTTTAAGGGCTATGCTGGCTTTTATTTGAATTCTTTCCTGCATAAAGCCAAGAGCCTACAGATCATGAACCTTCATGTCCCTGGACCCTCAGACTTCTATATACATCAAGAGGATGACACAGTGGAAGTTCAGAATAGGCCTCCCCCAAATGTGCTACCTTGGCACATAAATTATTTTGAGCTGAAGTCAATCAAGACCCTGCAGGCTCATGAAAAACTTTCACTTCTCCCTTAAAGCATTTAAATTAGGGACCCTCCCCATAGTGAGGGTTCTCACTAGAGATCTCTCTTTGGGCCTGTCTATATGTCAATGCAAACTTGTAATTACTGAACTTCTGCTCTTCTTATTGGCCTTCAGTGACCTCTACTGAAGCCCCAAGACGCCTCATCTCATCCTTGGCTCAGAATGTCACAAATATCTTATTTTCCCTTTATATCTCTGAACCTCTCATGAATGTGGGGTCTCTGGCTCTCTCATGTATATGGAGTTCTCATGTATATATATGTAATTAAGTTTGGGTATATCCTCTTGTTATTCTGTCTCATGTAGATTTAATTATTACACCAGCAGAGACAAGCTTGAAGGTGGAAGGAAATTTCTTTCCCTCCCATACACAGTGAGGAGCAAGGAAGACTTAGTTCTCAATCCTGCTTGTGATTTTAATCAGCTAAAAATCTTTATAAAAATTATATATAGGCCCTGGCCAGTTGGCTTAGCGGTAGAGCATTGGCCCAGCATGTGGAAGTCCTGGGTTTGGTTCCTGGCCAGGGCACACAGGAGAAGCACCTATCTTCTTCTCCACCCCTCCCCCTCTCCTTTCTCTCTCTCTCTTCCCCTCCCACAGCCAAGGCTCCATGGGAGCAAAGTTGGCCGGGGCACTGAGGATGGCATCATGGCCTCTGCCTCAGGCACTAGATAGGCTCCAGCTGTAGTGGGGCAATGCCCCAGATGAGCCGTGCTCGCCCCCTGGTGGGCATTCCAGGTGGATCCTAGTTGGGTGCATGCAGAAGTCTTGTCTGACTGCTTCCTCACTTCTAACTTCGGGAAAAAAATATATATATATATATATCTATATATAGAGATATATATTTAAAATTATTATATGTATATAAAGAGAGAGAGAGAGAGATAAATGTCACAGCTCCATCTCCTGAGATTCTGATAAAGTTTACTCATCAACATTTTTAAAAATAAACTTTCTAGGTAATTTTAATATTCAGCCAAGTTGACAACCCTTACTTTAAATTCTTACTGTCTTTTATTGAATGGGTACCCACATATCACGACAGATATCAATGACATTTATTTATTTTATTGTTTATTTACAGATTTTGAAGCTGTTCAAGTTGGAATAAGTATAACTAACCCACATAATAAGCAAATAAAAAAATTGAAATCTGGAATATAATATTTTTATATCTCAGAGCCACCTCAGGCGTATGTGTTCAGAGTGTCATTTTTTCAATTTGCAAAATGACAATATAATCAGGCATTGATTTATCACATGATAATTTGAAAGTGAAACAGATCTTATGTTGAGTGGGGCACACTTTGAAAAGCCTTTGCAAAAATCTCTAAAAAGTGATGTGTTTAGGCAGCTATTTAGACAGAATACTCTAGTAAGTCAGAGAAACAGATGCAGAGAAGAGAAACTGAAGTTGTATGGAACAGTAAGGGGACTGCTTCATGCCTGGACAAGAGATTATGAGCTTTAAAGAGAAATGAAGCAGTGCACTCTTGAGGAAGAAAATGACTCAAGTAGAAGTAGTTTTTAGTTACTGTTTCTTAGATGTTGTAGAGGAGAAAAATAGTTTTCCCTCTATTCTTTTAGGTTCCTGAATGGGACCTTCTTGTAATAAAAAGGTTAACAGGAGAAAAATAAACAGAAGTTTAATAACATGCATACCTCCTGTATACAAGGGAGAGACCCAAGAAAACTGAGTAACTCTCCATAATGGTCCAAGTCACCACCTTACATATAATCTTCAACTAAACATAAAAGAAAAGGTTAAGGAGTTGGGGTCCCATTATGGAAGTTACCAGAAAAATCCCAGTAAATAAGGGAATAGTTGTTATGTAAATTTAAGGCCTGCCTTCTACACTGATAAGAATTTGTAGAGATGGTAATCATTTTCTTTAACAGAGTGGGATGCATCCTTTTAAATAAAGATTTCTCTTAAAAATGTAAATCTTCCCTCACAAAAGTATAACTTCTACTCAGTTTTTAGACTTATTCCTGTGTCTACTGTTCTTTAAAAATAATCAGCTAAAAATAATTTTATGCCAAAGTATCATATTTTCAGGTGGTAAATTCTACTTTCCATTCAATGTTTATTGGTCTAAATGGGGAGAATAAGAGTAGAGATTTTTACAAATAGCACCTCAGATTTTTGTTTGAGGAGTTAAAATACAGAAAGAGAACCAATTTAGAAAATACAGATTTTGAAAATTTAGTTTAAGAATGTATACTTAGACCCTGGCTGGTTTGCTCAGTGGTAGAGTGTTGGCCAAGCGTGTGGAAGTGACAGGTTCAATTCCTGGTCAGGGCACACAGAAGAAGAGCCTTCCCCCTCTTCTTTCTCTCTGTCTCTCTCTTTCCCTCCTTCAGCCAAGGCTCCACTGGAGCAAAGTTGGCCAGGGCGCTGAGAATGGCTCCGTGGCCTCCACCTCAGGCACTAGAATGGGTCAGGTTGCAACAGAGCAACGGCCCAGATGGGCAGAGCATTGCCCCCTAGTAAGCATGCCAGGTGGATCCCGGTTGGGCACATTTTGGAGTCTGTCTCTCTGCCTCCCTGCTTCTCACTTCAGAAAAATACAAACAAAACAAACAAAAAAAAATTAAAAAAAAAAGAATGGGTACTTAAACTGTAACCATACCCTAATTATTAAGTTTGTTTGCATGCAACGCTCTGGCCAATAAATGCACAGGCAGGGACTTGCGGGAAAGAAAGACATTAGTTTAGAATTGGCCAATCTGGACATGGGTGAGCCTGTGCTCTGAAAGACCCAACTCCCTGATGGAGTGTGGGTTACAGATTATATAGGGCAAAATTATAACACACTGAAGAGTAGGGCTTTGGGGTCATATTAGGAGCTGACTGATCAAAGGTAAGATAAAGGTAATTAATCATTTCTTCAGGTCTTGAGGACAACTCTGAGGTCATCTCAGATGTCCAGAACTGTTTCAAAGAAAGCCAGCCAATGGGGTGGTCCTGCCTTAGAGCTCAGGTGGTAAAACATAACTGCAATTAGGTCGTTATCTTTAGCCTACCAGGGGCTTAAACCTTGTGACCTTCAGTCAGAACTTGGCTGTTGTCTTCTGCTGCCACAGGGGTCCATTATCGTTAAGGTGTGAGATTAAGGTCAGATCAGTGAAGTGTGCTGAGAAAGGAGAAGAAGAAAAATGATCGTTTTAAAACTAAAGTTAAAATCAAATTAGAATTATGAGGACCCTTGTTTTCAAAACTATGAAAGCTTAGATATCCTCTCAGGGAGAGAAAATAAATATATGAAAGGGCTGAGAACAGAATGTAGAGAAACCCCCACCCAAGTGATGCTTGGAGGGGAGAAATAATAGGAGAAGGCGTAGGTGGAATTATCAAAGAAGCAGGAAACCACAGAAAAGCAAAGTGGGAGCTCTTTAAGACAGAGGAGGAAGATAACAAAATCAGTCTGCTGGGAAACGTCAAAGATGGTAACTACGAACAACTCATTCTTGTAGCCACTAGGGAATCCCCTGCTGACCTGTCTGAGGTGTGTTTCTTACCATGAAGAAAACTGTAGTCTGAGTACAGCATGAAAAAAAAAGTGAATTTCAATTATGAAATGAACAAAACGAACAATCCTGGAAGACTCAAGAGACGATTTCTCCAGGAAGGGACAGCTTGATGAGCTTGAGGACAGAATGCAAAGACTGGTGGAAGGTTGGATAAAGGGGCGGAGGGCAGATACGAAAGAACAAGTTGTGAGAGAAATCAAAGAATAGGAAGGAGGGTAGACAGTCCCTTTCCTCTGAAAAAGGAGAAATTTTCTAGCTAAAATAAAAGATTGGGTCGCCTGCTAAGAGGAAGCAAGTGTGTAAAAAATAGGTTTGGGGTATCCTTTGTAGTAAAGATGAACAGGAATATTAAAAGTCCTATTGAAGTTCAACAAATTTAACTTATATTTGACCAGAGGGTCACAGGCCTATAATTTTTCCCCTTAGTGGTATCATTCTGGGAATGGAATCTAGGAGAAAATATTAATAAATCTCACTGGACCTCCTGCTTATTTTAAGCAAGAAGATAGGAAGTGCTTAGGAGATTAATAAAAGTGTTTTCTCTGACTGTGTATTAAAGATATCTTTTAAAATCCCAGTATTAGTACTTTCAGCCTTCATCCCCTTCACAACAGCAGAACAGATGACAAGAAATACAAGCACTTGATTAGAACAGGGTCATTAGTTCAGTAGCCACTCTAACATTGGTATCTATGTGAAAGCTCTTGCCATCTGAGGGGAAAAAACAATCTGTCATCAGCTTGCTAGAAGAGAGATTTTGACACCTCTTCAAATACAAAAAGAATGTTCAGCTGATTTATTACCTGTCATAACAAATTCAGGCTCAAACTCTGGATATACCTTCGTTAGTGTCAATCTGATCTGTAGAAAGATAAGTGGTGCTTTTGAAGTTTTATGGACAGGGAGGAAGAAAATCAGGAAAGGGGAGATGAACTATAAATATCATAAAATCGTTTCTCATTACTCCAGTATCTACTGTGATAGCATGCTTGAGTAGATGTTCAGAAAGTAGTGTGGCCCCTGGAGAGAGCATTACAGTAAAAACAAAACAAAACAAAAAATAAAATAAAAAACCCCACAAAAAACCATATACAGGGTAATTGCAAAGTCCTCTATGACAGATTTGGAGCCTATCAATCTTTAAACTCTCAGAGACTTTATTTTCATTTCTTCAGAAGCCTCACTCCAATTTGCAGTTCTTTCACCTCATGAAGGCTTACTAAAAATAAGATGAAGAATTAACATTGATTTAACAATAATTATTAATGCCTATAGTGTCCCTATAGTAATTACAGAAATAACTATCAGTTATTTTTTCCACTAACTGGAAATCAATTGTGTTCTGTTACAAGTACTCCCCCTCTCCTCTTTTTAGTAGATGTGGCTTTTTTGAGGAAAGAGGGACATCCCAAAGAAACAGTATACAGACGCCCTTTGAACTGAGCAGGGTTTGAACTGTGCAGGTCCACTTAAATCAGAATTTTTTTTCAAACAATACTGTAAATGCATTTTCTTTTCCTTGATTTTCTTTTTATTTTATTTTATTTTATTTTATTTTATTTATTTATTTATTTTGCATTTTTCCGAAGCTGGAAACGGGGAGAGACAGCCAGACAGACTCCCGCATGCACCCGACCGGGATCCACCCGGCACGCCCACCAGGGGCGACACTCTGCCCACCAGGAGGCGATGCTCTGCTCCTCCAGGGCGTCGCTCTGCTGTGACCAGAGCCACTCCAGCACCTGGGGCAGAGGCCAAGGAGCCATCCCCAGCGCCCGGGCCATCTTTGCTCCAATGGAGCCTCAGCTGCGGGAGGGGAAGAGAGAGACAGAGAGGAAGGAGGGGGGGCGGATGGAGAAGCAAATGGGCGCCTCTCCTTTGTGCCCTGGCCAGGAACCGAACCCGGGTCCCCCGCACACCAGGCCGACGCTCTACCGCTGAGCCAACCAGCCAGGGCCTTGATTTTCTTAATAACATTTTTTTTCTTCTCTAGCTTATTGTATTGTAACATTAATGAGAAAGGGTCCATATACTAATGACAAGCTCAGCTGGGGTTGGGGGTAGGGGATGCATGGCAAGGTTTCCAAATGTGTTGACTGGAAGTAACCACACAGGATGGTCTGAACATAAAAATCCCTGACTAAGCAGGTTATGGTGAGTCGTCATATCCTAGGCCTGTTCTTTTCTTGATAAACCTTAATCTTTTCCTTGAGTGAGCCCTATCTGTTATTTTTGTGCATCTAGGAAAACATACCTTTGAAATGTCAGAGCAATTTTCTCTTGCAGACCTCTCAGAGGCACAACGTGTGGTACCAGAGCATGAGACTACAGAGCTTCTCACTGCTACCTCGCTGCCTGCACGCCATCTCTGTGTGCTGTAAATGTTCACTCTTACCTATCCTGTACACACCAATATTGAAGAATATGTATCTCTCCATTTTACTTTTTAACTAATCCTAGAGATTTCCCTGCTTTGCTTTCCACGCCCTACTCTGTCACCGTCGGATTTCATGTAACCCTCCTTAATATCTTTTCCTTTGATTCTAATGTATAAATTAAGCTGTAAAACTACCCTTCTCCAGGGCATTTTCTCAATCTATTGAGATATTTGGCTCAAATAAACTCTCGTAAAACTCTTCCTTAGGCTAGATGTTCTTTCATCAACAATAAGGATATAGTATACAATATATACATAAAACGTGGTAGTCAACAGTTTTGGTTAGCAGCCAGACTTCTGCTCAACAACAGTCAAACAGTAAAGTTCTGAGAGAATCAAAGTTATATGGGGGTTTTTGACTGTGCAACCAGTCAGTCCCTTAACTACCACGTTGTTTAAGGGTCAGCTATAGAAAGCAATAGAAGCTATTCACTTGGCAGATCTTAGAAACTTTTCTTGACACATGGCCTTACATAGATAAAGCCTATATTAGAAAGAGAAGATTTTACACAGGGTTACTATGTTGAAATAGCTAAATAATACCACCAGAATCTTCCCAGTTCCTTCATTCTCCCATTATTATGGCAATTCATATAATACAAAGATTTAAGAGAAAATATTTCTAATCCTAATTTTCCCAGAATCCCTCCCCCTTATCCTTCCAAGTCTTACTCCATTACCAAAAATTTGGACTCTAGGCTTTAAAGAATAAAGTTACTAAATTTTATTTCTACAGTGTTGATTCCTGTGCAAGGGTAAATGCTAAAAATATAATAGTGGTATTTTAAAGCAATTGTTAGAAAAACAAAGAATAAAAGATATTCAGATAAACTATAGTTCCAATAGTAGTAATCACTCTATCCCCAGAAGTATCATAGACAATTTGGAGGAGGGCAGTTAGTGAATATGGATTCTGAATATGTTTCTTTAATATTGTTTTTTTTTTAAGTGAGAGGAAGGGAGATAGTGAGACAGAGTCCTGCATGTACCCCAATCAGGATCTACCCAGCAACCCCATTTGGGGCCAATGCTCAGACCAACTGAGCTATCCTCAGTGTCTGGGGCCAATAGGTGAACCAATCAAGCCACTGGCTGTGAAAGAGGGAGAAGGAGAGAAGGGGAGAGGGAGAGGAAGAAAAGCAGACAGTCACTTCTCATGTGTGCCCTGACCAGGGATGGAACCTGGGATATCTGCACACCAGGCTGGCGCTCTACCCACTGAGAAAACCAACCAGGGCTTCTTTAATCGTCTTTAAAATGTATTTTGAAAACAAGGGGAAAATACAAAAAAAATGTGAAAATATATAAGATTTAAGTTTCAATTTTATAAGGAAGTTAAAGTCACTCTTCCCAATTTTCTATAACCAATGGCAATCACAATTAAGAAGCTTGATGTTTATCCTCAAATTATACTTAAACTCACAGAGTTATATTTACACTTGTAGTATATTTTCATTTGTCAATCTTCCTTCAAGATTGTCTATTTTTTTATTCACTTGAATGAGGGAGGCTCTGAGTTATTTTACCAATAAATTATAAATAATGTAATGCTATTCCAGTTATAGGACCAACCCTTAATCGCATCAGCAGCTTCTATTGTCTGTTTTGGGGACACACTTTAGAGTTCTCCCTCTTTGAATCCAGTTTCTAAACTATGAGAAGCACATGCCATGTGGTAAAGTTATGTGTAGGCAGTCTATTCAACAGCTCCAGCTAAGCTCATATCCAACATTCAGCATCAACTGCCATTCATGTGAATGATCCATCTGGGACATCCATCCCAGTGATGTCCTTGATTTGCTACAGTCACATCTCTCATTTGAATACAGTTGCTTAAGAAAATTCAAGATAAGTTAGCTCAGTTGAGCCCAGTCAACTCACAGAACCAAAAAACCTACTACTGATTCTTTATGTTAAATCCTTACATTTGTACGTGAATCATTACACAGCAATAGATAACTGAATTGGCCTTTTTTACATGTTAACATTTCTATTATTGAGATAATAAGGAATGCGATGAGAAGACATCATTATATTTGCAGTAATAAATTTTTCTTATATTAGTACATAAATTAATGCTGCTACTGATAAGGCATCAGATAACCTGTAGTGTCTTAGATTCAATGAAACATAGCTCATGAAGATGCTGTGAATGAAAAGTCTAAGACAATTGTGATGTTTGAGATGTCATACTGTGTGTGAGGATTTGGTGACTAGATTCTGCAAACCCTACATATCCAAGGTTTCAGGACTTAATGTGGGCTGAGAAAAAGAGAAGGGTACAGAGTAGAATGATCAGAAGTATAAAAATAAACCATTTATACAAAAACATCTGGCTAAACTTATAAGAAGTAGAAAGGTAGGGGAAAATTTTAAGAACACTGAATTGAAGCTAAAAATGCTATATTCCAAAATAATAGCTACTTTAAAATACAGTCCCCTACCTAACCAGGCAGTAGTGCAGTGGATAGAGCATCAGTCTGGGACACTGAGGACACAGGTTTGAAACTGCTAGGTTGCCAGCTTGAGCATGGGCTCACCAACTTGAGCACGGAGTCACTGGCTTGAGTGTGGGTTCATAGATCTGATGCTATGGTTACTGACTTGAAGTCCAAGGTCACTAGCTGGAGCAAGGGGTCACTGGCCCGGCTGAAGCCCCTCCTGTCAAGGAATATATGAGAAAGCAATCAATGAACAACTAAGGTACAGCCACTATGAGTTGATACTTCTCAGTTTTCTCCCTTCCTGTCTGTCTGTCCCTCTCTCTTAAAAAAAATACAAGTTCCCTAAACTGTGCGAATTTGAGCAAGTCACTTTAGCTTCTCAAATTAGTGTCTTTATGTAAAAAGTGAAAAAAATAATATTGCTCCACAGAGTTATTGTGACAATCATTAACTCATGCTTATGAAAGCAATTTTAAAGCCTAACCAGGTGGTAGCACAATGGATAGAGCATCGGACTGGGATGCAAAGGACCCAGGTTCAAAACCCTGAGGTTGCCGGCTTGAGTGCTGCTAGCTCACCAGCTTGAGTGTGGGGAAGCTGGCTTGAGTGTGGAATCATAGATATGACCCCATGGTCATTGGCTTGAGCCCAAATGTCATGGGCTTGAAGACCAAGGTTGCTGGCTTAAGCCCAAGGTCACTTGCTTGAGCAAAGGATCATTCGCTCTGTTGTAGCCCCCAGATCAAGGCACATACGAGAAAGCAATCAATGAACTAAGGTACTGCAATGAAGAATTGATGTTTCTTATCTCTCTCCTTTCCTGTCTGTCTGTTTCTATTTATCCCTCTTTCTGTCTCTCTCTCTCTGTCATTGTTACACACACACACACACACAATAATTTTAAAGTGTAAATTTATAATAAATGCAAGGGATTTTTATTAACATTGTTAAAATGAACAACAATGGTTTAGAGTAAATTATACCTCATGCTCTGGGTCATAATTTAACCCAGAATTCAATCTTTTTCTTATTCCAAAACATTTATGAACCCTACTATCATATTTAGACAATGGGGTTGCAAAAATTCCTAGAAAAATATAAACATATCAAACACATTCACTTATAAAACATAAAATGCATCATGAACAGGTAAAGTTTATCTGAGGAATATAAGATTTAATCAAATTTTAAAAATCAAACTTTATTATTTACCATATACATTGATTAAAATAAAAATCATATGGTCATATTAACAATGTAAAAATAAATATTGACAACATTCGATATTCATTCACGACCCCAAAAACCCACAGAAACTCTTTTAAATAACTGAAATAGAGGAAACTTCCAACTTTTTAAAAATTTTTACTTACCATAACTTATTTTTTAAATTGAATTTATTGAGGTGACATTTATTAATAAAATTATATAGGTTTCAGGTGTACAATTCTATAATACATAATATCTATACTGTATTGTTTGTGCACCAACCCTAGTCAAGTCTCACTCCATCACCATTTATCTACATATAAACTTTTGTGACTTCTCCCTGGATCTCCTGAATGAGAAACTTTGGAACTGGAGCCTGGGATTCTGTATTTTATCATGCTTTTCAGATGATTGTCTTGCTGTCATTGCTGCATTGTACAACATTGAACTAAAGTATGGTTATTTTTTAGTAGTTTGAAAAGAGAATTTTACATCCTCTCCTCATCAAGTACCTCTTAAATTTGTTTCTTATTCCTCAAAGTTTTTAGAAGGTGCTTTTATTCAATATATAAATGTTGACTTGAATGGAATGTTTTCACATTAAGCACTAGTGAAAGTGTAGGTAATAAGAAGAAGTAAGAAGGTATTTGTAGGGTCCTGGTATTCAATACTGCTCTATTTTTTTAACTTTTAATTAAATTTATAGGCATGACATTGTTGTTGTTTTTTTATAAATAAATTTTTATTTTAATGCGGTGACATCAATAAATCAGGGTACATATATTCAAAGAAATATATGTCCAGTTTATCTTGTCATTCAATTCTGTTGCATACCCATCACCCAAAGTCAGATTGTCCTCTGTCACCTTCTATCTAGTTTTCTTTGTGCCCCTCCCCCACCCCCTCCTTTTCCCCCTCCTTCCCTCCCCCACCCCCCATAACCACCACACTCTTGTCCATGTCTCTTAGTCTCATTTTTATGTCCCACCAATGTATAGAATCCTGCAGTTCTTGTTTTTTTCTGATTTACTTATTTCACTCAGTATGATGTTATCAAGATCCCACCATTTTGTTGTAAGTGATCCGATATCATCATTTGTTATGGCTGAATAGTATACCATGGTGTATATGTGCCACAACTTCTTTATCCAATCTTTTTTTTTTTTTACAGTGATTAAAGCCTTTAAGCAAACTCTTGGCAAATACAGCAAGAATCCATAAAAGAGTAGTGTCCTTAACATGTTCACCAAGTCCAAGTTGGCCCCAACACCATGCCAAATCTCTGAGAAATGCAACCTAACCCCAGTTCAGTCTGTTAGGAGTTGTCACAGGGAGCAGGAGTCCAGGAAAAGTCCACATCCAGGAAAAGTCTGCATGGCACTGGAATTGTTGTCATAATTCTATACTTTGCAGCTCACGTCCAAGTCCCAATGACCGTTACTTCTAGCTGGTAATGATTCAGGTAGACTGGAAAAGCCATCTGCAGCATGTGTAGAGATGGAGCTTCTGTTCTCCTCTGCCTGGAGAGATGAGACCAGGTTGCTTTTCCCTGGAGCTCTGCGACTGTGGCTTGGTAAAGAGAACCTTGGGATACACTAAGCTGGGTGGCAAAGGTAGATTCATAATAGAAGTTGGCAAAAGGGGGAAAGAGAGCTCTAAATTAGGAGTAGGTCCCAGCCTGAAATATGAGTGGGGCATTAGGTAGGAGGAATAAAGGAAACACTATATATTAAACAAAGCAGCAGAAAATAGGACTATCAACACCCACAACAGAGATCTTCGAGGAAAGAATAAAAAACCTAACTATTCAGGCAAGATATAGTTAAGTGGCCCTTGTACAATGATATCAGTTTACCTGCTTCTTGGAAGAAATACCCTAGGCTCGTCCACAGTGTCGTAGATGGGGCCGACGGCCCTGGGCACCTTCAGCCTTCAGTGGCAAACCCCAGCATTCTGGGCAAGGTTAGGTCATAGGTGGCTGGAGCAGGGCTGGAAGAGACTGAATGCTCCCTTAAAGGAGCGAGGAGGAAGCCTACCTTTCAGTGTCCCTGTTTCCTCACAGCAGAGGCATGTAAGTCTGGCAGGCTTTAGCTCAATGACCTTCCTTTCCACTATTGAAGCAGGACCCAGATGGCATCCTATGAGACCCCTTTGGGGCATTGGAGCCTTTAAGGGCATATCCTAAAAGGTGGTAGTTCCCCTGATCTCTATTGGGCTTTTTCTACCTCTTGGTATCTTAAAAGCTATGCTCAGAAGATCTTGCTGAGGAGTTTGAGGATCCCCATCCGCCTATATAAATCTTTTCCATATATCTGGAGCTATTTGGAAAATGACAAAACAGTGTTATTAGCTGGATCAAATAAAGAAGGTAGTAGTTTGCAGGAGAAAAAGATTTGGCATCTCCTGTTCATCAGCATTCAAAAGAAATTTAAATTTTTTTTTAAGTAAAAAGCATGATATGGTAGACCCATAGGAGTTCCAGAATATGACTCCCCCCTTTTAAATTTTTTTAAATTGACCTTAAAATATTTGCTGGGTACACTTTAATAATACCTTGACTTTAAAGATTGTAAGAATGACAAAATATAGTAAATGTTTTTGCTCTATATGCAGGAGCATTTTCAGTTTAACCAGTTTAGGAAATCCAATAATAAAACAATGCATACAGACAATGAGCTATAACATGCTTAGCAGCCTCTCCTGTTCTCACAGAGGTTACTATAAATCCAGAATATGTATCCACTGTAACATGGACATAGGACTGTTTGCCAAATGAAGGTATATGAGTAACATCCATTTGCCAAAGTTGTTCTGGTAAGGGTCCTTGAGGGTTAACTCCAAATGAAGAGGCAGATTGTAGTATAGGACCCCTTGGACAGGATTTCCCAATCTGCCATGCTGCTTCCCGAGAAAGTTGAAACTGTTTACACAGGGTTGCAGCGTTTTGGTGATGAATAGTATGAGACTGAATTGCTCGATCTGTCATAGTTGCTCCAAATGATTTTCTATTGGGTAGCTTGATCAACAAAGGCATTCCTAGGCCCTGGCCGGTTGGCTCAGTGGTAGAGTGTCGGCCTGGCGTGCAGGAGTCCCGGGTTTGATTCCCGGCCAGGGCACACAGGAGAAGCACCCATCTGCTTCTCCACCCCTCCTCCTCTCCTTCCTCTCTTTCTCTCTCTTCCCCTCCTGCAGCCAAGACTCCATTGGAGCAAAGTTGGCCCAGGCGCTGAGGATGGCTCTGTGGCCTCTGCCTCAGGCACTAGAATGGCTCTGGTTGCAACAGAGCAACACCCCAGATGGGCAGAGCATCACCCCCTGGTAGGTGTGCCGGGTGGATCCCTGTCGGGCGCATGTGGGAGTCTATCTGACTGCCTCCTCGTTTTCACCTTCAGAAAAATACAAAAAAAAGGGGGGGGGCATTCCCTTGTGCTAAAGTTCCAGGGAGCATTGAGTGAGACGTGACATTGTTTAATATAATTTTACAGGTTTCAGTTGGACAATTTTATAATACATCATCTGTATATTGCATTGTGTGTTCACTACCCTAAGACAAGTCTCCATCCATCACCATCTATCCCCTTCTATCATCCTCCAACCTCACCCCCATTTCCCTCCTGCAATCCCACACTGTTGTCTGTGTCTATAAATTTTTTTGTTATGCTTAATCCCTTCACCCTTTTTACCCAGCTCCCAGTCCCCATCCCCTCTGACAGCTATCAGTCTGTTCTTCATATCAATGAATCTGTTTCTATTGTATTTTGTCTGTTAGTTTATTTTGTTCATTAGGTTCCACGTATAAGTGAAATTATATGGTAATTGTCTTTCTCTGACTGGCTTATTTCACTTAACATAATAATTTCCAGATTCACCCATGCTGTCACAAAAGGTAAGATTTCCCTCTTTTTATGGCTTTGTAGTATTCCATTGTGTAAATGTACCACTGTTGTTGTTGTTTTTATCCACTCATCTACTGATGAATGTTTGGGCTGTTCCAAAATCTTGTCTATTATAAATAATGATGCAATGAACAAAAGAAAGCATATATTCTTCTGAATTAGTATTTCAGTTCTATTTGGATATATTCTCAGAAGTGGAATTGCTGGATCATAAGGCAGTTCTATTTTTAATTTTCTGAGGTAACTCCATACTACTTTGCACAGTGGCTGCACAAATCTGCATTCCCACCAACAGTGCACCAGGGTTCTTTTTTCTCCACACCCTTTCCAACACTTGTTTGTTGATTTATTGATAATAGCTATTTTGACAGGTGTGAGGGGATATCTCATTGTAATTTAAATTTCTCTGATGATTAGTAATGTTGAGCATCTTTTCATGTGTCTATTGGCCATTTGTATGTCTTCTCTGAAGAAGTTATCTATTCAAGACCTCTGCTTACTTCCCAATTGAATTGTCTTTTTGGGTGTTGAGTTTTGTCAGTTCCTTGTAAATGTTGAATATTAAGTCCTTATCAGATGTATTATTGGCAAATATGTTCTTCCATTCAGTGTATTGTCTTTTTAATTTGTCGTTTCCTTTGCTGTGCAAAAAACTTTTAGTTTGATGTTTTCCCATTTGTGTATTTTTTATTCACTTCCCTTGTCCAAGGTGATATATCAGAAAAATGTTGCTATGAAAAGTGTTAGAGATTTTACTGCCTATGTATCTTTTCAGAATTTTTATGGTTTCATGTCTAACATTTAAGTCTTTAATCCATTTTGAGTTTATGCTTGTGTGTGGTGTAAGAAGGTGGTCCAGTTTCTTTCTTTCTTTTTTTTTTTTTGCATGTATCAGTCCAACTTTTGCTACACCATTATTGAATAGCCTGTCTCTATCCATTGTAAGTTCTTGTCTCCTTTGTCAAATATTAATTGACTATAAAGGCATGAGTTTATTTGATCACTCTAAATTATACTCTGACCTGAAATACAGAGGCTCAAAGACTTGTTGAGAATGGCAATGCAATAGCCACTGCAGACAGAATCAAATTGTTGTCAGACCAACATCTGGTAGTGAGCAGAGAGGTCTCTGCATGGATTGAAGTCACACTAAGTTAATAATCATTAATGGTTTAGAGAGAAGAACAAATGGGGATGGGAGAGAAATCTCACAATCGAATTGGCTGTGGAGTGCTTCAGAAGAAAACATGAAGTTTCTCTCAGTTTACAGATAAGAATGACAGGCAGTTTTCAAAGCCATTGTGTCTTGAAGTCTTTCAAGTTTATCACAATAGATGGAGGATGAAGGGTTCAATTAAACAGCTTTAAACAAGCGTCAAGAAGACTGGATTTTGATACTTGCTCTGCTGCTATCTGACTATAATCTTAGCTATTTTATTACACTTCTTTTGTTACTTACTTTCCTGTTCTATAAAATGAATGGATAAAATGAAAGTATATTTGTTTTTTTCACTGTTCCAAAAAATAATCTAAGGTACGTGAAAATGAGATTTAGGTAGATAAAAAATGTGTTGCTAAGTTTAATATTAATACTAAAATCTTCAGAAATTCTCTTAACCTCAATAGGTATAAACATTTCTCCAAGAAACTGGGAAAGAGAGACAGAATTCAACTTTGGTTATAACAACAAATATAATACAAAGGTAAAATACCAACAGTGTCATAATAATGATAACCTACTGTGACACTAAGAAAGATAGTGTAATGTAAATCTTAAAAAGCTTGAAATACTTTTTCTATATGGACATATTTTCATTTCTCTTAGGTATATACGTAGGAATAAAATTGCCTGGTCTAAGGTAATTCTACATTTAATAAAAACATTGGGCCCTGGCCGGTTGGCTCAGCGGTAGAGCGTCGGCCTAGCGTGCGGAGGACCCGGGTTTGATTCCTGGCCAGGGCACATAGGAGAAGCGCCCATTTGCTTCTCCACCCCTCCGCCGCGCCTTCCTCTCTGTCTCTCTCTTCCCCTCCCGCAGCCAAGGCTCCATTGGAGCAAAAGATGGCCCGGGCGCTGGGGATGGCTCTGTGGCCTCTGCCCCAGGTGCTAGAGTGGCTCTGGTCGCAATATGGCGACACCCAGGAGGGTCGCAACATGGCGACGCCCAGGATGGGCAGAGCATCGCCCCCTGGTGGGCAGAGCGTCGCCCCCTGGTGGGCGTGCCGGGTGGATCCCGGTCGGGCGCATGCGGGAGTCTGTCTGACTGTCTCTCCCTGTTTCCAGCTTCAGAAAAATGAAAAAAAAACAAAACAAAACATTGGGGCCTGACCAGGAGGTGGCGCAGTGGATAGAGTGTTAGACTGGGATGCGGAAGGACCCAGGTTCGAGACCCCGAGGTCACCAGCTTGAGCGCGGGGCTCATCTGGCTTGAGCAAAGCTCACCAGCTTGGACCCAAGGTCGCTGGCTCCAGCAAGCGGTTACTTGGTCTGCTGAAGGCCCACGGTCAAGGCACGTATGGGAAAGCAATCAATGAGCAACTAAGGTGTCGCAACGAAAAACTGATGATTGATGCTTCTCATCTCTCTCCGTTCTTGTCTGTCTGTCCCTGTCTGTCCCTCTCTCTGACTCTCTGTCCCTGTGAATAAATAAATAAAATTAAATTAAAAAGAAAAACCAAAAAACATTGGGTTAAGTCAAAGAAGCCAGTAACAAGATATCACATATTACATGATCTAACTTCATTAGAAAGTACAAAATAGGGAAATCTATAAACAGAAAGTGTATTAATGGTTGTTTAAAACTGAGAGTATAAGAGAGAGAACAGGGTAATGATAGCCAAAAAGGTATCTTTTTGTAGTGAAGAAAATGTTCTAAAATTGACTATAATGATGGTTGGATATATCTGTAAATATATTAAAAACTGATAATTAAATTCACTTTAGGTGAAATGTATGAGATGTGAATTGTATCTCAACAAAATTGTTCAAAATTAATGGGAAACATTATCATCAAACTTTAAAAGAAGAAACCAAAAGAACAAGAAAAAGAATAAGAAAAAGAAGAGGAGGAAAGGAGGAAGAAGAAGGAGATGAAGAGGAAGGATGGGGTGGGGAGAGGAGTCTTTTGTTCTACTCAAAACCGTCAATCCATGCTTGATGCTGGTTATTCCTCCCAGGAAATCCCCCCTGACTCCCTAGGCTGCCCTAAATGAGGCTTCTTTGTATTTACCATTATTATAGCTCCTTCAACTTGAATTAGATTTGAATTTATCTGTTACTAGGCTGTCTTCACATTAAATTATCACTCCTTTGAAGGGTAAAGTAATATATTAATAGTTATTTCCCTAGGGCTAAACACAGAGTCTGGAACATAATAGATAAAAAATAAATATAGTATATGTGCTGAGTATTCTGGAGAGTTATAGAGTTTTACCAAAGAAACACACAAAAATATTTAATTTACAAATGCCAATTCTATTAAACAACAACTTGGAATTCTCATTTAAAGTGGCACTTGATTAGCAGCTCCAAACATGGCCTCTTAAACTGATCACTAAAGTATTAACTAGTAAAGACATAAGTAAAAATAAAATTTACACCATTATTTAAAGGGACATTGACAATTTAAGAGCTAAGAGTTTCGCCTGACCAGGTGGTGGTGCAGTGGATAGAGCGTCAGACTGGGATGTGGAGGACCCAGGTTCAAGACCCCGAGGTCGCCAGCTTGAGCATGGGCTTATCTGGTTTGAGCAAGGCTCACCAACTTGAGCCCAAGGTCGCTGGTTCGAGCAAGGAGTCACTCAGTCTGCTGTAGCTCCCCCTTGTCAAGGCACATATGAGAAATCAATCAATGAACAACTAAGGAGCCACAACAAAGAATTGATGTTTCTCATCTCTCTCCTTTCCTGTCTGTCTGTCCCTATCTGTCCCGCTCTCTGACTTTCTCTGTCTCTGCCACACAAAAAAAGAGCTAAGAATTTCCACTAATTATAATACTGATAGAGTTAGTTAAAATAAGCCAATACATAAACAAACATTAGTAAGTTCCCTGTTTATAAATCACCTCTTGAAGTAGAAGAGTCCCATCTATATAAAAGAAGTTAAAGAGGTCATTTATCTCTTACTGATTTAGAATTTCCATCTGACAGATCCAGAATTTGGTTAAACAAGAAAATGGGCCACCTTTTCATAAGCAGGCCATTTCATCATGGAGGTTATGTCTGATATGCCAGATTACCATTCCATACCCCACATTTCCAAATATGAAAAATAGACATAAAGATATAGCCATTCCAAAGATATATTAGGGGGATGCCGGCATTTACTTGCATTTGTCAGCCCAATATTACTGGGTCACTTTGTTGAGAGTCTTAGAAACATGGTATTCCAGCAAAACAAACTAAATATTAATGTCAAATTTTTGAAAAAATTATGTATCTTTATTTAAGTATTTTAAAGAGGCAGATAAAGAAGAATTACATTTAAAAATTCATAATAATCTTCTTCACCTAAATTTCCTTGAAAGAACTTCCACCAAATGCTCAAGATGATTTTTCTCTCTCCTATAAAATTTTACAAAATTCTAATTTTTCCTATGAAGACAAAAACAATCTTCTAAGAATTCAGATGGAATAAGTTATCTGGAAAGAAATAAAAAGAAAGGTGGACTCCCACTTCTCCAAAATGGGCCTCCCACAAAACCAAAATGTCTGAAATCAATGGAGAGGTATCTTTATATTTTGATAGAGAAAGCTTCCCATGCTAGGAGTCTCTATAGAAGACAAAATACTGTTTGTATCAGTTATGGTTCACAGTAGCTGTTACCTCTTTGTGTTTGTTTATTTCATATTAGAGATTTCTTCAGGTATTGTATGATCTTGGCCCTCATTTCAATTTAAATTGCTAAAAAGCTTATTGAGCATCTTGGGAGCAGGTGTAGACTGTAGGTTTAAGGGAGGTCTCTGAAAAAGCAGTTTCCTTTGGAAACCCCGGGGTTGTTTTCTAGGACTGGTCAGGTTTCTCAGAGAAACCTTCCTATCTCTTCCCTAAAATAGAAAAAAAAAAAAAAAAGTAGCTGTCAGAAATCTAAAGTCTAAGTGGAAGACCAGTGTTGACATTTGGGGACCTCCTTTGAATATGTAGATGGGCTCCTTCCCAGGTCCTGTTTTCAGTACAGTACTCCCACCTGCAGCTGGGCATTTGATGCCTTAGACAATTGTCAGAGATTCATCTGTTACTCCTGCTGGCATGGCGGTGGAGAGGGGACTATCAGAACTGGGTTTAGAGATCTTAGAATTAAGCTGCATCTTCAAAAGGCTTTCAAATAATCATACTGTTTTCAGTTTTCCTTCTACACCTACTTTTAGAGTTACATCGTGTTGTCAATTCCTGAGTCTTTCAGGATTTCTACAGTACACATTGCGTATCTTTGTTGATTTCCTTTCTTCCAGTTTGGGATTCAGCTTGGTGAGGACCTTTAACCTTTACCATTCGTCCTCTGAATCCCATCTTCCCAGATGTGTTACTGTCTTTTCTTTTACTCTTGTCCTTGTAAAAATATCCATTTAAGATTTCCCTTTATAATTTATTTGTGTTCAAATTTATCAGGAAGTGAAATGAAGTATGCTTTACCCAATTTTATTAATGAATTTATAGTTATAAATTATCTTCTAAGTACAAAGATGAATTCTAGTTTATCATAATGTGTTATTTTTAAATTAATGTTCTAACTTTGTTTGCTAAAATTTTATTGAGATTTTTGCATTATGTCCATAAATGATATTTCCTTGTGGTTTTTCTTTCTAATATTGTCTTGGTGTGGTTTTAAAATAAAGTGAACTGGATCATTTTTATTATCTGTAAGGGATTAATACAGAGGATATGTGTTCCTGGATGTTTTGACAAAACGAAATGGTAAAACCACCTGGCAATGTTGCCTTTTCCAAAGACATGAATATTTTACTACTAATTAATTACTTTGCTTTAGAGTTTATTCAGATTTTCTACTTTGTATAAAGTCTGTTTTATTTATTGTATTATACCCAAAAGGAGAAAGCATCTAAGCCTTTAGATTTTTAATCATAATTTTTTTGTAGAATTCTTCTATGATTTTGTTTAATGCCCTCTGCATCTACAGTTATGCTACCTTTAAAATTTCATAGTTATTTTGTGCTTTAACTTAAGTTTCTTATCAATATTCTCAGAAACTTAACTATTTTATTAGTTCTCAAAAAAAATTTCCTCTTTACTGTATCATTATCTTTAAAATCACTATTTTATCATCCTGGCTGGGTAGCTCTGTTGGTTAGAGCAGTGGTCCCCAACCTTTTTTGGGCCACGGACCGGTTTAATGTCAGAAAATATTTTCATGAACCAGCCTTTAGGGTGGGACGGATAAATGCACAAAATAAAATTATGCGACTGGTGTAAAAACTGTGGTATTTTTAAATATAATTGTCAAACTTACTAGACAAGCATCAAGAGTGAGTCTTAAACAGATGTTAACAGAGGGAATCTGGTCATTTTTTAAAAATAAAACATTGTTCAGACTTAAATATAAATAAAACGGAAATAATGTAAGTTATTTATTTTTTTCTCTGCGGACCGGTACCAAATGGCCCACGAACCAGTACCGGTCTGCGGCCTGGGGGTTGGGGACCACTGGGTTAGAGCATTGTCCCAATATACCAAGTTTGTGGGTTTGATCCCTGGTCAGGGCACATTCAAGAATTAACCAATGAATACATAAAGAAATGAAACAACAAATCAATGTTTCTTTCTCACTTCTAAAAATCAATAAATCAATAAATTTTAAAAATTTTAAAAAAATTTATTGATTCCAAGTGAGAAGAGGGGATATAGTGAGACAGACTCCCACATGCTCCTCGCCCAGGATCCACCCCGATCAGGATAAACCTGGCAACCCCTGTCTTGGACTGATGCTCTGCCTATCTGGGGCCATGCTCGCAACGGAGCAATTTTTAGCACCTGAGGCAGAGGTTCCAGGGAGCCATCCTCAGCGCCTGGAGCCAATGAGCTTGAACCAATTGAGCTATGGCTGCAGGAGGGGAAGAGAGAGGGAGGAGAAGGAGGGGTAGAGAAGCAGACAGTTGCTTCTTCTATGTGCGCTGGCTGGGAGTTGTTCCCAGGACATCACATGCCAGATGAACACTCTACCACTCAGGCAACCGGCCAGGGCCTTATTTCTTTTGTTTTATGCTTTTTGGCTTCCTCCTTTTTCACTTACTTCTTGAACTGAACACTTAAATTACTATTGTAATAATGCATTTTTTTCTGCACTTTTCAAATGTTGTTACATAAAGCTTGTACATTCAGTTCTAAAATATTGTAATGTCTGTTTTTATTTCTATATAATTTAATATTTATACAATATGGTGTGTGGTTTGTCTTTGTGGAACTAACCTTTTAATTACAGTATGGTCAGAAGTGATACCTATATAATTTTGTTTACTCAGTGTTGGTTGAGGTTTAATTTTTAACCTACTTGATGATCAATGATTAAAATGGTTCATATTTTACTTAAAAAATGCACTTTATTTACCAGTTCCTGAAAGATCCCTGTTCCCAGTTTTGAACATTTCAATATCGATGTTCAATTTTGTTAATGCTTGTTTTATAAATTTGGGGAAGTGTAAAAGAACAGAGAATTTGCATGTTGCTGATGCAAAATGATAAAATATAATTAAACAAAAACACTGTAATTAAAAATTTATACTATACAAATAAGATGCTACTAAATTAATTTATATGGTAGGAAATTGTTTCCTTATTGTCAATGATAGCATCTTTATGTTAATAAATTATTTTGGCTCAAAGTCCATTTTATCAAATAATAAAGCTACAACAGATTTATTTTGGTAAATAACTGTTTTTTTTCTCTGTCTCTTTATTTCAACTTTATGTTATCTTTACATTCAGGACCTTGGTTGGGGCAATGAATAGGTATACAGAAATTTAGAAAAAAATTAGCTTTTTGGTAAATAATTTGGTTCTTCTATGGTTAAATGATAATTTTTTATCCTTAATAAGGCTTTTATCTTCAAGTCCATATTGTTTATTACTATTATTTATTACATAATATTATAGATCTACCTAATTTTTAAACCACTCAAGTTATTCAATATTGTTATTGATTTTATGGTCCTTATATTTATAATTTCCCACCTCTTTTACCCAGTTATATTTGCCCACTACTGTATCTTTCTGGTTTTTTTCCTCCACAATGACATATATTTAGTCATTCTTCTTTTGAAAAGTCGTGAATGGTAAATATTCTCAGCTTTTCCTCCAAAATGTCTTATTTAACTTTATTCTTATATCATAATATATAGTAAACTCTAAAATTGTATGTTTGGGGACTATTTTTTCTTAGTACATTTCATGTGTCTTTTTATTGTTTCCTGTTATTTACTATTGTCAAACTACTTCTTAAACTTTGTCTTTTCTATGAGGTTCTTTTTTAGATTTGCGTTTTACTGTGTTTTTCTTTTATTTTACTATATTTTTAGAACTCTATGTTATTCTGCATGCAGCTCAATATACTTTTTAAATTAAGCAATAATGTTCTATAATTTGTAAAAGTTTCAGGCATTTGTAATCATTAGTCATATCTGTGACTTCCCTGTGCTGATGGGTGTGTTTATGCTACTCAGCCTCTCCTGGAGAAGCAACCTTTACCCATTGCCAACTTTGTACAGTTTTCCATTTGAAAATCTGTCCTACATGGATGTTAAAATCTCCTTACATGGGGAACATAGAACTTTTATCCTCATGTGTACTCTGTATATCAGATTGATAGATGACTATACTGGTTTTAGAACATAGAACTTTTATCCTCATGTGTACTCTGTATATCAGATTGATAGATGACTATACTGGTTTTAGAACATAGAACTTTTATCCTCATGTGTACTCTGTATATCAGATTGATAGATGACTATACTGGTTTTAGAACATAGAATTATTATCCTCGCCTGACCTGTGGTGGCGCAGTGGATAAAGCGTCGACCTGGAAATGCTGAGGTCGCTGGTTCGAAACCCTGGGCTTGCCTGGTCAAGGTACATATGGGAGTTGATGCTTCCAGCTCCTCCCCCCTTCTTTCTCTCTCTCTCTCCTCTCTCTCTTTCTCTCTCTCTCTCTCTCTCTCTCTCTCTCTCCCTCTCCACCCTAAAATGAATAAATAAATTTTAAAAAAAATAAAAAAAAAAAAAGAATTATTATCCTCATGTGTACTCTGTGTATCAGATTGATAGATGACTATACTGGTTTAGAACATAGAATTTTTATCCTCATGTGTACTCTGTATATCAGATTGATAGATGATTATACTGGTTTTAGAACATAGAACTATTATCCTCATGTGTACTCTGTATATCGGATTGATAGATGACTATACTGGTTCTAATTCTCTATTCATTTTAGAACCTCTCCCTACCTCCCTCCTTTCCTTCCTTCCTTGCATCTTTCTCTTCTTTCTAATTTATAAATTACTGTGTTTAAAATTTTTTTTCATAATTTAACCTTATTTGAAAGTATGCTGAGCATCTGAATCAGTTTTTTTACTTTGTGCTTTTATAAATATATATTATATTTATAATCTGGAAAGAAAAAGGAAAATAATCACATGTATTTCTAGGACTCTCATAACAAAAAGCTTATATTTAATATATTTTTATTTCTTCTTAATTTAGACACTAAAAGAGAATAATGTGCCTGACCTGTGGTGGCACAGTGGATAAAGCATCGACCTGGAATGCTGAGGTTGCCGGTTCGAAACCCCGGGCTTGCCTGGTCAAGGCACATATGGGAGTTGATGCCTCCTGCTCCTCTCCTGTTCTCTCTCTCTCTCTTTCTTTACTCTCTTTCTCTCTCTCCAATAAAAATAAATAAATAAAATGCTAAAAGAGAATAATGTGACTTTTTTTATTACAAAAATAAGTTTGCTAACCCTGCTCTTGGCTGGAAAGAGTCTAAGCTACTACAGAGAGGCATAGACAAGGTAGTCTGACTCTGTGTGGGGCCTCAGCTGTCAAATCAAAGAAAGCTCCTCTTTCTTTTGTCACTCTGTTGCAGACTGGATGTCCTTGGCTCACCCTTTAACAGTATGGCCTTCTTTTGGATTTGCATTTAATCATTATAATTCAAGGAAGTGAAACTGAATCATATAGTTAGAATAAAAGTATATCTGAAAGCTGTCAGTGCTCAGTGTATTCTTTGTTTGTAATAAACTATCTTTTCTTGACAGGGCTGGAGAAGGGAAACAGGTTGGGAAGACACAATTGAATTGATGTGTATAACGTGGTGTGGGTGGAAGTTCCTGCTTCTGTAGAAAACCAGCAGATTTTTCCACAGTTTCTCTTTCCCCAGGACTGCTTCATAAAATACATTGATGTGGGGCATTTGCCTCACCTCAGCTTCTTCTTTGCGGATTTAATGTCAAAAAGTTCAGGCTGCATCCGAACTGCTTTCCTGTGGCATAAAGGATATGCTTTCTCCATGTTTCAGTTCCTCTGATCATGTGATATAAATACACCCTTGTGTACAGTAGCAATTTTCATCTGATGGTATCAAAGGGCTTTACAAATATCAGATCCTTTAAGAGCCAAGTGATCACAAAGAATGGGGAATTCTATGTCTGAGAATTTAGTTACAGCTATGAAATATTCAGAGGATCAGGGAAGAATTTCAATTCCTTAGGCTGTCTGATTCTCTAACATGTAAAACAGAAATAATATCATATGAGGGAGAATCTTAGTGGCACTAAGATATCTTTATTACTAACCTCAATTATGAGTAAATTGAGATAATGTGAGATGAAAGAGAAGTTGATAATCCAAAATTTTATATAATTCTTTCATATTTATCATCTAACAATTTAAAAATATTGCTTAATATATGTATGAATTCTACATTTAAAAAGTTACATGTCCTTTTTAGGTCAAATAATGACATGTCTTCAGAAAAGAGATGTGCAGAATACAAAGTGAAAATGGTTTGGAACTTTTGAGGGACTGAGGTCTAGAAGTCTCCTATTTTATTCTTTTTTATTATTATTCATTTTTAGAGAGGAGAGGGAGACAGAGAGGGAGAGAGAGAAGAGAGAGACAGAGAGAGAGAAGGGGGAGGAGCTGGAAGCATCAACTCCCATATGTGCCTTGACCAGGGTTTCGAACTGGCAACCTCAGCATTTCCAGGTCGATGCTTCCAGCTGGAAGCATCAACTCCCATATGTGCCTTGACCAGGGTTTCGAACTGGCAACCTCAGCATTTCCAGGTCGACGCTTTATCTACTGCGCCACCACAGGTCAGGCAGAAGTCTCTTATTTTAAAGACATACTTTAAGTTTATTTTCATAGTAATCCTACAAGCTGATTTCATTATCCCTATTTTACAAAAAAGAAAGAAAGAAAGAAAAACTGAGGCTCAGTATTAGGTCAATGGCTAATATAAGATAAAACTTCGTCTTGAACAAAAGCTTTTATTTTTGCTTATTTGTTTGATTTCATTTGGATCACAATGGACTCTAGATGAAGGCTATACTACTGGTCATTAGAAAAAAAGGAGATGTTTGACAAAATAATGGAGTTTATATATAAATGGTATAGGGAAGCTATATCAAATATACTATTACAAATTTTTCAGGCTGGAAGTCTTACTAAACCCCTTATAAACTTGGCACTTTGTGTGTGTGTGTGTGTGTGTGTGTGTGTGTGACAGACACAGAGAGAGAGACAGAGAGACAGATAGGAACAGAGAGACAGGAAGGGAGAGAGATGAGGTGAGAAGCATCAACTCATAGTTGTGTCTCCTTAGTTGTTCATTGATTGCTTTCTCATATGTGCCTTGACTGAGGAGCTACAGCAGAGCAAGTGACCCCTTGCTCAAGCCAGCAACCTTGAACTTAAGCCAGCAACCTTTGGGCTTAAGCCAGCAACCATGGAGTCATGTCTATAATCCTATGTTCATGCCAGGGACCCCATGCTCAAGCTGGTGAGCCAGCACTCAAGCCGGTGACCTCAGGTTTTGAAACTGGGTCCTCTGTATCACAGTCTGACACTCTATCCACTGTGCCACCGCCTGGTCAGGCTAAACTTGGCACTATTGATTGATTTTTTTTTCTCATATTTGCAATATTTATAATGGATTTAGGACTATGAGCCACTTTAATAACATAAAATTATTATAAAGCTGTGCACAGTAATAAGAATTTTAAATTTAATAAAGATAAAACTTCTAGAAAATGTTAGTCTAGTCCTTGAGGGTGATGAATTAAACCAATGGTGAAAAAGTTGGGTTTCAGTAATGAAGAAGCATGTTGCATCTTTGTTGGTAATGGTCTTTCTATATATGTGCTTTTCTCGTATCTCCTAAATTAATCCTACTCATTTCTTCACATAAGCTTTAATATCTATACACTATGAGATAATAGCTTATAGCCTTTAACTCACCTAAAAGTCCCTAAATCATATCAATTTTTTGCACTGCTAGTAGAGAAGTCATGTTTCCTCATTTCTTCTGACCTGTTTCAATCATAATCAATTACTTGAATGCTTAAATGCAAGTTGTCATCTCTGTATTTTGCTGCTCCCTGTACCTGGGCTCTCCCTCCTTCCTCTCCCTCTGTTTCCTTATACCATTCTCACTTCAGACTTCAGTTCAGGCATCATCTCTCCTCAGGAAACTTTTCGAGTGACGTCACGGAAATGGCGCCGTGAGAAGCGCGTCCGACAGCTCTCCCCTAAATCACAACAAATTTATCAACTAGAAACAGAAAAATTTATCCTCGGAGCATTCCGGAGTTCCACACAAACTGAAAGCAAAAGGACTGTTATCACTTGAATCTGAGAGACGAGGGTGTGGAGGAAGCTACCGCAGCAGCGACGCTCATTCAAGCCGCGAGGGAGTGCGCCTGCGGTGAGTCAGCCCATATACTTGGGAACCGCGAGCCGCCACCGCGAACCGCCACCGTGAGCGGCCACCACGAGCAGCCGCTGCGAGCCGCCACGAGCAGCCGCGCGCGCCCAGTCCGGTTGAGCACCGCTGACGTTCCCAGCGGCCCGCACACTACGAGTGGGGGTCGCCGACCACCGGTGCCCGGAGCGCCCCATTCGCGCATGCCTTGGGCATTCCACGCGCCCAGGGCGCCCTGCTGGCCCGCACACCCAGGGGGCTCCATTATCCTGCGCCTGATGCGGTCCAGCCGCCAGCGGCGGGGCGAGCGGGAGAGGCTTGAGAGATTCTCTCCGTGGGCGGGGCACCTCACCCAGCCATTCAAGCTAACAATCAAGCGTTGGGGGAGGGGCGCGCGCAGGCAGCCTAAAATACCTTCGGGAGCACAGCTGCGACCCAATCACTGAAATTAGCTTAACCCATAAAATCTGCGCACCCTCGGTTCTAATTGATAAGATCTCTCTCAGTTCAGCGATCCAAGACAAGAGGCGTGATATTTTTTAGTGCCTCTCGCTAAAGGGGCGGGGGCAACTTCTGATTGATAGAGCCTCCATATTCAGGGATAAACGCTAACAAGAAGGACTTGGCAGATAATAAGGTCTATACTACACTAGTCGTAAGCAGAGACTAGTGCCTCTTCTTCCCTGCAAAAACAGGCTACAAAGTGTGGAAAGCCTGAGTTGAGAGGTCCAACTAAATGATAGGCGCTGAACAGTCACCTTGACAACAATTGACTCCCACCCCCGCCTGATTACACTGGAGGCCCTGACTGTCAGAGCCTTTCCCAAAGCCTTGCACTGAGTGGGGATAGAGTGGGGATTTCCCAGCTCTTTGAGCCTCTTACTCCCCAGGCAGAAGCAGTTGCAGCCTTATAGCTGGATCACCAGGCTGCTAATTCAGAAAGGGGGGACTAGGAGAGAGAATCCAGGAAAGCAAACTCTCTCATCATTGGACCCTGCAAACGCCAACAAGCCTTTACTTCCAGCAAGACTAAAGCCAATTATATGACATTGCCATAGAATCCCATCAACTGCAAATCCCTACCTAAGAGTGACACAGGGGCAGAGCCTGGGGTACAGAGTCACTGACTAGGAAGAGGGAGAGAAAAGAAAAAGGAAGAAGTTAACCTCTCAAAATCAAGAAAAATCCACAGACTTTACAACTTGATCCACTAATTTTTTTTTTGTTGTTGTTGTTGTTTGTTTATTCTATCTTTTTGCCTTTATTTCCTCCACCTTGGTCCTTCTATTCTCTGCCTATCTTATGCTTCCCCTTTCTTGAACTACACTACCCATGAGTGTTGCATTTTATTTTTCTTCTTCATCCTCACCCTCCTTTAAGGTTATACTCCAAAACACTTAACTCTCACTCTCTCCTCTTTTGTTTTTTTTTGTTATTTTTTTTGTCTTGCTTTATTTTGTTTTTTTCTCCTCCTATTTTATTTCTTCCTTCGTTTTTCTCTTTTTCTTATTTTTTCCTTTCTATTCGTTTTTTCTTTTCTCATTTTACTTTCCTCCCATATAATCCTCAATCACGAACAAATTAGTTAATTTGGGACTCAAGGCTTTTTTTTGGCTTTATTTCTCTTTTTTGCTTTTGTTTTTATTTTTTTTTCTGTTTGTTTATTTTTGTGGCATTTTGGGTCCTCCCAACCCAAGGTCTCCATTGTATTTAGTCTTCGCTCCACTTAATACAACAGATTTTTACTTATTATTTTTATTTTTTCTTCTTTATTATTCTTTTTTGGTCCTTTTTTCTGATTCCCTCTTATCCCTCTCATTATATCTCTTAGTTGACCATCACTTACAAGCAAATCATCTTATGCTTGTCTAAGATTTTCTTCCTTTTTTTTTTTTTTGCATTTAGTAGGTCCCTACTCCCTTTTTTTTGCCCCTTGAACTCTTCACCCCAAATCAGGCCCTCCATTATAGGCATGATATTTCCCTGAGGAGGGGAGAGGAGGGAAAGAGAAGAGAGAATAAAAGGGGGAAATAATAAATTATTACTGTTTTTTTTTGTGGGGTGTTTTACCCTTTTTTTTTTTCTTTTTACTCTCTATTAATTCTAATTAGTGTTATCAATAAGACCACCCTCAGATGCCTATAAGAAAGAGGAAATTGAATATTATGGATACAAAAGAAAGAGAGGTAACACAAATAGATGTGGAAAAATCTATGGAGAAAAGACTTAACATATTGGAAGCCTTGGAGCTAAATGACAGAGAATTTAAAATAGAAATCTTAAAAATACTCAGAGATATACAAGAAAACACAGAAAGGCAATATAGGGAGATCAGAAAACAACTCAATGAACACAAAGAATATATTACCAAGGAAATTGAAACTATAAAAACAAATCAAACAGAAATGAAAAACTCAATTCACGAGCTGAAAAACGAGGTAACAAGCTTAGCTAACAGAACAGCCCAGATTGAAGATAGGATTAGTGAAATAGAAGACAAACAACTTGAGGCACAACAGAGAGAAGAAGAAAGAGACTCAAAAATAATAAAAAATGAGAAAGCCCTACAGGAATTGTCTGACTCCATCAGAAAGAATAACATAAGAATAATAGGTATATCAGAGGGAGAAGAGAAAGAAAATGGAATGGAGAATATACTCAAACAAATAATAGACGAGAACTTCCCAAGCCTGTGGAAGGAACTAAAGCCTCAAATTCAAGAAGCAAACAGAACACCAAGTTTTCTTAACCCCAACAAACCCACTCCAAGGCACATCATAATAAAGATGACACAAACCAATGACAAAGAAAAAATTCTCAAGGCAGCCAGGGAAAAGAAGAGTACAACATATAAAGGAAGGCCTATTAGATTATCATCAGATTTCTCAGCAGAAACTCTACAAGCTAGAAGAGAGTGGACCCCAATATTTAAAGCCCTGAAAGAGAGGAACTTTCAGCCAAGAATACTATACCCATCAAAGCTATCCTTCAAGTATGAAGGAGATATAAAAACATTCACAAATACAGAAAAGATGAGAGAATTTATCAACAGAAAGCCCCCACTCCAGGAAATACTAAGGGGGGTTTTCCAACCAGATTCAAAGAACCAAAGAAAACAACACCACAAGTAACAGCTCCACCAAGAACACAATAAAACCAAACTTAAACTGTGACAACAAAGGAAAAAAAGGGGGGAGAGGATGGAGATTAACAGTAGCAAAGGATGATGAAGTGCAGAAATACTTATAAGATAGGGTACTACAATGAATATGGTAGGTACCCTTTTCATTACTTAATGGTAACCACCCTTAAAAAAACCACCACAAAAACACTTGACTTAAAAAAGGTAGCAACAGAGGAAAGAAGTATGGAACACAAACAAACAAAAACAAATGATAGAAAAACAAAAGAGAAGAATCAAACTAGATACAAAACTAACAGAAAGCAATTTATAAAATGGCAGTAGGGAACCCACAAGTGTCAATAATTACACTAAATGTAAATGGATTAAACTTACCAATAAAAAGACACAGAGTAGCAGAATGGATTAAAAAAGAAAATCCAACTATATGCTGCCTACAAGAAACACATCTAAGCAACAAGGATAAAAACAAATTCAAAGTGAAAGGCTGGAAAACAATACTCCAAGCAAACAACACCCCAAAAAAAGCAGGTGTAGCAATACTCATATCTAATAATGCTGACTACAAGACAGAAAAAGTACTCAGAGACAAAAATGGTCATTTCATAATGATTAAGGGGAAGTTGAATCAAGAAGACATAACAATCCTTAATATATATGCACCAAACCAAGGAGCACCAAAATATATAAGACAGCTACTTATTGACCTTAAAACAAAAACTAACAAAAATACAATCATACTTGGAGACCTCAATACACCGCTGACGGCTCTAGATCGGTCATCCAAACAGAGAATCAATAAAGATATAGTGGCCTTAAACGAAATACTAGAACACCTGGATATGATAGACATCTACAGGACACTTCATCCCAAAGCGACAGAGTATACATTTTTCTCTAGTGTACATGGAACATTCTCAAGAATTGACCATATGTTGGGCCACAAAGACAATATCAGCAAATTTAGAAAAATTGAAATGGTACCAAGCATATTTTCTGATCATAAAGCCTTGAAACTAGAATTCAACTGCAAAAAAGAGGGGGAAAAATCCACAAAAATGTGGAAACTAAACAACATACTTTTAAAAAATGAATGGGTCAAAGAAGAAATAAGCGCAGAAATCAAAAGATATATACAGACAAATGAAAATGAAAATATGACATATCAGAATCTCTGGGATGCAGCAAAAGCAGTAATAAGAGGAAAGTTCATATCACTTCAGGCCTATATGAACAAACAAGAGAGAGCCGAAGTAAACCACTTAACTTCACACCTTAAGGAACTAGAAAAAGAAGAACAAAGACAACCCAAAACCAGCCGAAGAAAGGAGATAATAAAAATCAGAGCAGAAATAAATGAAATAGAGAACAGAAAAACTATAGGAAACTTTTCCTGACAATCTAGTCTCACCATGCCCCTCCACAGATGATCTGAGTTATATGTCTTCACTGTGTTTCTATGAATTTCTACACATAAATCCCAACACACAGACCTGGTAAAAACATAGATAGTATAACTACACTGGATCAGTTGTTAGTTGCATGCCCTTGGGTAGGTCATTTAAGTTTTCTGAACCTCATTTTATCTGCATGATTAGAATACTATTTTATACAGGTTAGGTGCAAATATAAACAATACTATGTGAAAACAGAGTCAGCATTTGTGTTAGATACCATTTCTCTGGCCGCCTAGGCCCATTCTTGGCCTTCTCTACCCTGTCCTGGGCTCCAGGAGGCTGACTGATGAGAACCTCATTAATGGACTCCATGCTCCTTTGGCTTGAACTTGGCTTCATCCACAGAAGCAGAGACAGAAAGATCAGAGACCAGAAAGACAATGAAGTCAGGGTCAGTGTATTTCGTCCCCAAATCCCTCTTTGCCGGTTAGCCAGAGGTTGACTGCATCCTTCTACAGGGATTCGGCTCCTGCCAGCTGGCCCTGTCAATACAGTGACCTCTGTGTTCTAGTAATTCTTTCCTCCCCTTGCCCTTTATGCCTAGGAAACTACATTATCCCTTGTTCATTTTCTTTAACCCTGCTCCCAGAATTGTAAATAGTTCCTTTATGAAACCAACCCTCAAACAGTCAGCTTGAGTGTGTCAGCTGCTTCCTGCCAAGGCCCTGACTGATACCACATTCAATGTTATTAACAATATGCATTTGACAAACTGTCCTGTAATTGTCTCTTGATTTCTTTAAATCCATTGCCAGACTGTGAACTACTTCAGAGCAGGGACCGTAGCTCATTTGTCACTGTTATTCTCTGTTGTCACATACATTGCTTGGCAAAATAAAAACATTCAATAAATGTTAGTTGATTGATGAAATGAAGAAAGGAAGAAATGTATATTATTCTGACTCATTAAAGGTAAACACTGCCCTTTATTTCTGAGTATAGAAATTCACACTGAGTAATACAGTTGTAAGTACATAAAACACAGTTTATTGTTGTATTCTTTTTTAGTAATTATTGTATTATTTTCTATTTGAACAACTGCAAACCTACTTTGTCCCCTCTCTGTATAAATAAATGTTTGCTGTAATGAATGTGAATTTTTCTAGAAGTAAGAGTATAAAGATGATTAAAAGGAATGTTTCAGGGCAAGTTAATCTTGGGAACAGTCAACAGGTCATCTGGTTAAGTGCTATATACAATTAGCTTAAAAGGATAGGCCAGACTGTCTGAACTCTAGATAGGGCACAAAAATTAGAATTATGTAAAAATGTTAAAAGCCTATACTTAGTTCAGTAATCTATGTAACTATATACTTGGAGAATAGTGAATTGAGAAAAAGCATTGTATAGATTGTTCAGGCAAACATGTTTTCAATCACTGTATTGTACAGAACATTCTTCTGGTGCACCCATTTGAAAAGATAGCACTTGAAGCATAACCACAAGGTTAATTTTTTTCTCTTTATCATAATGATATGTAAATTGTGTTAATTTAGTGGCAGTGTGAATAATATTAGGAGTTACACTCCTTATTCTATTTATCACAGGGCTCACTGGGTACCCAAGAACAACATCAGCTGCTCAGAAAAAGACAGTTGGTTTCAAATGGCTAATCATAAACTGTAGGTTGTGATGGGAGCCCAGATTTGGAATGCAATAGAGACAAGGAGATTGAGTTAGCGAATGTATTTTGTTGTCTAAAGGTATGAAAAAGTGGTATTATTTTAGGAACCGTTGGAAGTAGACCTGGCAGGCATTATCACTTCCATTTTATGACTGTGGGTGGTTAAAATCAGAGAAGTTAGGGCTATGCACAAAGTCACACAAAATATGGCAGCACCAGAACTAATCTGAATTAATGTGTGACCCAGCATTTTCCACCTTCACAGGATGCCACTTTTAATCCAGTGCTGACCAGTTTTTCCAGACCTTTCTTCTTTCTAAGAGTTCTCTGTGTGTATTTTCCATTATAATAAATATATTTATGTGGTTTTTGACACTTTTATGAGATGCTTTTTGATAATAAGAGATTATTTATATTGATGAAACACTTGGGGATTACTCATGTGATCCCTCATTTTGGTTTAAATTTCAGTGTTCTCTGGAACCACTTTTGGTCTTGAAAGCACATCCAAACTGTTGGATAGCATTGCCTACATCAGTGATTTCCAACCATTATCTGCAGACCTTAGGGAAACTAGTTAATGTATGGGGATCTCAAATGTTCAAAAATAACCTGGGGTTATGAGCACACTGAGTAATTCCTCTGACTTGACAATTTATTCTTTTATTTTCTTCTTCTTTTCCAAGTAAGAGGAGGGGAGATAGAGAGACAGACCCCTGCATGTGCCCCGAACCTGTGATTCACCTGGCAACCCCTGTCTGGGACTGATGCTCTGCCCATCTGAAGCCATACTTTCAACTGAGCTATTTATAGCACCCGAGGCAAGGCTCCACAGAGCCATCCTCAGCACCCAGGACTGATGTGCTCAAGTCAATTAAGCCATGGCTGCAGGAGGGGAAGAGAGAGAGAGAAGGTGAGGGGGAGGAATAGCGAAGCAGATGGTGGCTTCTCTTGTGTGCCCTGACTAGGAATTGACCTGGGACATCTACACACCAGACTGATACTCTACCACTGAGCCAACTGGCCAGGGGCCTAGATCTAGTCTTAATATTTTACAAATGCATATATACACTATGAAAAAGAAAATATAAATTTTAATATATAAAAAGGAATAATAGCCTGACCAGGTAGTGGCGCAGTGGATAGAGCATTGGACTGGGATGCCGAGGACCCAGGTTCGAGACCCCCGGTAGCCAGCTTGAGTGCAGGCTCATCTGGTTTGAGCAAAAGCTCACCAGCTTGGACCTAAGGTTGCTGGTTTGAGCAAGGGGTTACTCGGTCTGCTGAAAGCCCGCGGTCAAGGCACATATGAGAAAGCAATCAATGAACAGCTAAGGTGTCGCAATGAAAAACTGATGATTGATGCTTCTCATCTCTCCATTCCTGTCTGTTTGTCCCTGTCTGTCCCTCTCTCTGACTCTCTCTGTCTCTAAAAAAAAGGAAAAAAAATTTAAAAAAAGGAAAAATAAATAATATTAATATATAGTAAATACTGAAATACATATACTTTCCCTTGGAGGATTTGCACAATTTACTGATATTTTAAAAAGTAGGTTTTGTTGTGATTGTCACTGTTGTTTTCTTCTGGTTTTTTTTTTTTTTTTTTGAAAAAGCTGTGCATTTCAGTTCCACATTTGGGTACATTAGCTATGTTTGTTTTAATTCCATAAAAGGCTGTGTTCTCTCGCAGCCAGCCCCTACCGTTGTGTCTCTCTACTAATTCATATTCTTTATAATGTATCTTAAATTATACTCACTGTTCTTGTAATGCTGATTTTGTTCTTTGTTAATGCTATTTAGATAATTTCTAATAAAGATTTAATTACAAGTAGGGCATGGATTGAGTAATAGCAAAACTAGCTCTGCATGTAGTAAATAGTGCACAATCAGGAATTGGACAATTGAAGATTAATACCCTCTGTCTTCAGGGTAATTTATAGACAGTTCAACTGAAGCAAAGAAAATACAAGTCATTCAGCATTGTGATAAGTGTGATTTGCTTCACAGCCAACAGTCTATGAGAACCAATATTAAAGGAAAAATACAGTGTACGATTGAGGTAATCTATTGCAAAAGACCACATTCAAACCGGAACAGTGGATAGCTAAGACTCATCTATACATCTAGAACCTTATCAAAGATATGGCCAAGTACCCAAAGCTGACTTTCACAATAGTTATGAGCTTAACCCTGGACAGATAGCTTGGTTGGTTAGAGCATCAACCTGAAGTGCAGAGGTTGCCAGTTCAATCCCCAATCAGGGCACATATAGAAACAGATTGCTCTTCCACTCTCTCTTTATATATATCTCCCTTCCTCTCTCTCTAAAATAAAAAATATATAGTTATGAGGTTAAGATTAGATAAAAGCACGATAAGTACAATAAAGTTCAATCAGCAAATAAAATTGCATAACATAGAGGATAACAGTAAAATAGACTACTTGTGAGATTTGGAATTATTATACAGACAGATCTGACCTCTGCTATTTAATGATAGTTTGATCTTACTCATTAACATCAGTTTTCAGGGGTTATAATATGTGCCATGGAGGCTTGTTTGAAGAATTAAAATTTTAAAAATTATTTGAATAATGCCTAGCCCAAAGTAAACATCTGATAAATAATATTGCCTGACATGATTGTTGAATAAATCCTAAGTAAACACTAGTCTCCTCCCTTTGCCTAACTAAACTATATCGTCATACTGGTGTAATATGCCCCTTTCTTCCATCAGTCTCTTTTCACAGTGGCCTTCTCACTTTTGCCAGTGTATGCTGAGTTTATTGCTAGGTTTTCATCTCCTGTGTTAGTATCAGACACTATGTTAAAAGTGAGGGCTAGTCTCATTCATAATTTTTCCCATCCTCCAAATCTGCCTCTCCTGTCACCAAATAGTACTGTCTAATCTTAAAAATAAATCATCTGGCCTTAACTGGTGGCACAGTGGATAGAGCATTGGCCCAGCATATGGACACTCTAGGTTTGATTACTGGTCAGGGCACACAGGAGAAGTGACCATCTGCTTCTCTCCTCTCTACTCCTTCTCTCCCTCTTCCCCTCCCATAGCCAGTAAATCAGTTGGTTTGATCATGGCCTCGGGCACTGAGGATAGCGTGGTTGGTCCAACAATGTCAGTCTCAGGTGTTAAATAGAGCTCAGTACTCAAGCATAGTCCCAAGATGGAGTTTCCAGGTGGATTCCGGTTGAGGTACATGCAGGAGTTTGTCTCACTATCTCCCCTCCTTCACATAAAAATCAAACAAACAAACAAAAAAACCCTACAAAAAATAAAAACAAATCATCTTTATTCCAAAATGATATAATTTATTAAATCAGTAGAGTGGATTTATGGGTACTTGTTGTATTATTTATCTTTTTCTATGTGTTTAAAATTTTAGAACTTTAAAATACATTTCACAAAATGAGGAAAATAAAGAACTATCCACTCATCAATCCATCCATTTTCAATCTAATGAAAACATATTTATAGTGCCAGTACTATACCAGGTACTTGAACTTAAATCATGTTTTGCCCTCAAAGGATTGGTCTGAAGGAAACTTCAGACAAATTAATAGATTCTACAATATGTTGTGATAACTGCAATGACAAATGTGAACTCAGGTTAAAATGAGAGAATAGAAAAAGTCCCCCATCCTTCCTTGGAGGAGTCTGTAGAAAGAAAGGCATTCTTGAGGCTATGATGCCTGAGCTGAATCTTTACAGTGTGTCTAGATTATGAAAGTGAATAAAAGAGGGAGGCATTTTTATTAGAGAAAAGAGCATGTGCTAAGTTCAGAATCCTAAGGAAGCCTGACATCTTGGTATAAAGGTAGAAGTTCGGTATCTTAGAGAATAAAGTTTTAATTGGATGAGAAGGAAAAGTGTGAATGCCAGGTAGAGAAGAAGGGGTCAATTTATAATAATTACATCTAGTTATATCTAATAAAATAGTTATTTTCTAGCTCTTAATACTGAGAAGGTGTAGAAGTAATGAGAACCTTGCAGCAATTAACAGCACAAGCACCCAATATGTGGTTTTTAATAATAACAGTTAACATTTATTGAGTACTCAATACATGTCAAAACTCATATGGAGTATTTAACATGTATTATAACATTTAAAACTCCAAAGAGCCCAACATGGTAAGGCTGAGAATACTCAGGCATTAATAGGTTAAATTATGGTGAAAAAATCTTAAGTATATGCTAAAAATGAAATTATTAAACAAATCATAAATACCTATTTATTTTCCTTCCCCTTTTTTATTCCCCTGGGGCCTGAGAATGAATAACTGGCAGACTTTGGATAGAAATTCAGGATCTGACTTCAGAGCATCAAATCTAGAGGCAGCTGAGGCGTGTGACTTATACAATTTTGCACACCCCAGGTATCTAATATAGGATCTTGGGCATAGTAGATGCTCAATATTTATTGAATCAATGAATGAATCTAAACTTAAACTATAGAGAGTTGATACCTACATATTTTCCGTTCACCTCTACACATATACACACACAAACTCAATCATAATAATTACCCAACATACTAATTAGTTGAATATTGGGCAAAGATGTATTAGTTTTTACCTTCAAGGTGAACACACCAAATACATAAAAATCTAGAGGTCATCATGATAGTTAAAACAAACATATTGGTTATGTTTAGAAGTTATTTAGTCACCAAATCATTATTCTGAGAATTATGAAGGACAAGAACAAAAATTTACTGTTCCTTTTTTACACAGAATGTATGTCAGAAGAACCAAATAGTTGATGAGGAAAACTTATTCTTTACAAAAGACTCACAATTAATAAATGCACATAAGATTAAAAGTTTATTATTCATGCATTTTTTAATAAAACAATTGATGTAGGAAACAATTATCAGTGAATAATAAAACCATGAGGTAAAAATTTTTCATAGAACTATATAATAGAAAAGATAGTTTGACATCACCTCATACTACTGATCAATTTAAAATACTATTACTACTGTAAAAACTATACAATATCTTACTCTGTTGCCTTTGGGTAAGTAGTACACAGAAAGACCTGTGAAATAATTCTTAACAAAAGTAGCAAAATTGACCCTGAAGCCAATAAATTCTCTAGATCTAATTCCCTAATTATAGAAAATGCAAAAGATTGTTATTAAAAAATCCATGAGATGATAAAAAATATAGGATAAAGAAACTTGTTAAGTTATACCACAAGGATAAAATTAAGCAACCCTGAAAAGTGAGGAAATTGTACAAAATCCAGTTTCTTCTGTAAATAAGTTGTATTAAAAAAAAAAAAAGAAGAAAAGCCCTGGCCGGTTGGCTCAGTGGTAGAGCGTCGGCCTGGCGTGCAGAAGTCGCGGGTTCAATTCCCAGCCAGGGCACACAGGAGAGGCGCCCATCTGCTTCTCCACCTCTCCCCCTCCCCTCCCCCTCTCCTTCCTCTCTGTCTCTCTCTTCCCCTCCCGCAGCCGAGGCTCTATTGGAGCAAAGATGGCCCGGGCGCTGGGGATGGCTCCTTGGCCTCTGCCCCAGGCACTAGAGTGGCTCTGGTCGCAACAGAGCAACATCCCGGAGGGGCAGCGCATCGCCCCCTGGTGGGCAGAGCGTCACCCCCTGGTGGGCGTGACGGGTGGATCCCAGTCGAGCGCATGCAGGAGTCTGTCTCTCCCCGTTTCTAGCTTCAGAAAAATACAAAAAAAAAAAAAAAAAAAAAAAAAAAAGAGTAAAAAAAAGAAGAAAAGAAATAGATATTTAAAAACTTAAATATACTAAGCAAAAGCAATGTATAGACCTTGTTTGGAGCTTGAAATAAAAAACAGTTTTTAAGAAAGTAAATTAAGCACAAACTTAAAAGCAGATAGTGTTAAGGAATTATTGTTTTCTCTTTTTGTCTGACATGTTGTGCTGGTATTGTGGTTATATTTTTAAGTTCATAATTGTTAACTATGTGTACCGAGATATTATAGAGAAAAATATAAGGATTGTTTTAAAATACTAAAGAATTTGTTTGTTTGTTTTTTCATTTTGGTGAGACAAAAGAAAACAATGCCTATAGAAAGACAATAGTTATTGAATCTTGATGCTGGGTACATACTAATTCATTAAATTATTTTTTCTAGGTTGAGTGTATTTAACTATTTCATAGTAAGATTTATTTTTTACATGGTATTCAAATTGAGCTGATAATGTTACTTACACTCAGTAAATTGTAGCTATACTATTAACGTTGAGAGAAGAACTAAAAAACAAAGACAGAGAAGAATGTTTAAACTATCATCAAATACATGAGCAAAAACAAATGGTCAGAGTGAGGGGAACAAGCAAGGTTGACTAGGTGAAAACCAGTCAGTGTGTGAATGAGCGATGCAAACACCAGAAAATACAGGATTGTTCGTGGTAGATTAGAGTTCAAACTCTCCAATTCAACATGTCTAAAATAAACCCATACTCAACTCCCACAAACATTTTACCCTGCTTGTTCCTTATTTTAGTTAATGGCACAAGCCAGCCGCCTACATGTCAACCCCAAATCTCTTTTTCCTTCACCTGTCACTCCTTTTGAATTCATCACCTATATGTCTCTCAAGTCCATTCACTTCTATTTCAGGGATCATCACTCTGTTTAAAGACACCCAATTTCTTGTTTGGGTTATTCTAATAATCTCTAACAATTATTTCCACACTTATGCTTGCTCCCATCCCCACATCTGTTGTCATCTCAGCAGCTCAAATGGACTATTTTAACTCATACGTGATTTCAAAACCTTGCTTTAACCTCTTCAAGGACTGTGACTCCATCCACATATACACCACCATATTTGTATCATAGCTTTCTGTTATGGCCTCTTATATGTTGTTAGGTTCCTTGAACACGCCATGCTCTTTCCACTTTGGAGCCTTTGCATATGGTTCCCCTTTTGTCTAGAATGATCTCTTATCCACTATGCTCCTCACTAAACACACTTTTACTAATCTTTTAGAGGTCACTTAAAATGTAACTAATCCCAAAAAACCTTCCTTGACTATATCTCATGAGACTGGATAGAGCAGTGGTAGTCAACCTGGTCCTTACCACTCACTAGTGGGTGTTCCAGCTTTCATGGTGGGTGGTAACAGAGCAACCAAAGTATAAATAAAAAGATAGATTTAACTATAGTAAGTTGTTTTATAAAAATTTATTCTGCCAAACAGCGAAAATCTGACAGAAAGTACTTGGTAAGTAATTATTATATGCTTTAACTTGCTGTAACTCTGCTTTATAAATTTTATAAAGTAAAGTCACTTCCCTACTTTATAAATCACCATTACTGTGGAACTGGTGGGTGGTTAGAAAATTTTATACTAACAGAGTTACAAAAGTGGGTGGTAGGTATAAAAAGGTTGACTACCCCTGAGATAGATCCTTCTGCCTTCTTCCCAAATAGCTCTGTTTGTCTTTTATAGAAACTTAAAAAGTCATTTAACCAGGGGAAAAAAAAAAAAACTATTTCAAACCTATGTACATAGTTATAAGTATTATTCAAAATGTATACACTTAAAGTATTATTGTAATAGACATTAACATGATTCATTAGGGTAGGAACCTCTCTGTTATGCTTCCATGTCATTCTCACCACTCAGCACATGCCGGATAACTGATGCTCATACATATTGCAGAATATCTACTAAGCCCCTAATTCTGATCAATAGAATATTCCATTAATTGCTATATTGACTCATACAATAATCTCCCAGGAAAGGATAGGACATTCAAATTCTATAAACTAGGCCCTGGCCGGTTGGCTCAGCGGTAGAGTGTCGGCCTAGTGTACAGAGGACCCGGGTTCGATTCCGGCCAGGGCACACAGGAGAAGTGCCCATTTGCTTCTCCACCCCTCCGCCACGCTTTCCTCTCTGTCTCTCTCTTCCCCTCCCGCAGCCAAGGCTCCATTGGAGCTAAGATGGCCCAGGTGCTGGGGATGGCTCTGTGGCCTCTGCCTCAGGCGCTAGAGTGGTTCTGGTCGCAACATGGCGACGCCCAGGATGGGCAGAGCATCGCCCCCTGGTGGGCAGAGCGTCGCCCCTGGTGGGCATGCCAGGTGGATCCCGGTCGGGCGCATGCGGGAGTCTGTCTGACTGTCTCTCCCTGTTTCCAGCTTCAGAAAAATGAAAAAAAAAAATTCTATAAACTACAGGCACCTAGAGAATGCACATCTGGAATTCAGAGAAGAGCCCGTCTAAATGTGGTTTGATGCTTAGAAGTTTGTATTGACAATCATACTGATGTACATATGGGCTAAAGGAGTTAGTGTCCTATATTTAAGAGTAATACAAGATCTGTTCATTTAAAGAAATCAACCTTGTGACAGAAATGAAAGAGAACAAACTATATTTTAGCCATTCCTCTGAGCACAGAATGAAGATTAAGAAAACAGATTTGGGAAAACAGACACAGAAACCCAGTGGTATGATGGAGGCTTTCTAAGTATTCACTGTGAAGCTTGATGGGGGGCAAGTGGAAAGCAAAATTCTTAATTAAATTGAACTTGAGAAGTTGAATTCTGTCTGCAAGTAAATGGAACACAATTACAAAAGGCCCCATGTGGTTAAAAGTAATACAGAATCAAGACTTCCCAGGGACAAGAAGCCCTGTTTTAATCTTTTGTGGCTCTGAAAGGAGAAAGAAAAAAGATTAAGCCTCCTTGTGAAGATCATGTGATGACTTCCTGATCCCAGCCAGAGGCAGCATTTCCATGGAAACTTCTCTTCCTCGTCACTCACACACACTGCTTTTTCCCCATAGAAAGGCTGCTTTGAGTCTCAAGAGAGTTGTATGGAATAGCCTTGACATTTTTTTCATGAGATAAACCCCAGGAGAAAGAGAAGAGAGAAGACAGGGCTGACATTCCAAGGTCACCAGGACAGTGGTGACCTTCCCCAGAACCTGCAGCCCAGAGCAAAGACACCCCTGCTTTCCTCTGAGCTGTCACTTTCTCACTTGTTCTTGACGTTCCTGGGAACTCCCAGATTCCATAAGGAAGAAAGTCTCAGAGAGGCAACTTTGATTTGACTACTCTCATCTTCTAGTTCTTCAACTCGCTTTGGTTCAAACTATTTAGTTTTTAAGCCCTTCCATGGGTTAGTCCCAGGTTTAATTTTCGATAGTGTGGGGAGCTTATCTGAATCCAATGCTCCACCTCAGCCAATGAAACACAGCTCCCTCCTCTATAGTTTCTGCTGCCCAAGGTAGTGTCTCCATTCCCATTTATCTTTTGAACTTATCCCCACCACTTAAGGTTTTATTCAATAAAATTTGAATAATATTATAAATAAAGCTATGCAATTTTTTAAGGATCCTCAATTCACAAGATGCCCCTCCATTAAAAGACTCATGCATTGTATGATATTTATTATCTATCCTACTTATTTGAAAACTGGTGTAAGTGGTAAAATTATGTTTCTATTCATATATTTAAATTTATCCATCTCACTGTAAACATAGAGAAAGAAATCTAAAAGAATTAATATGATCAATAAATATTTGTTAAGTAAGGATAATAATATTCCTTATTCATTCACTCACTAAACTAAAAACTTTGCAATGGTTACTTCATTAAAAACAAAGAGTTTCCATTGAAATATTAACTAGTAAAAGTCCCCAAAATAAGGCTGATCATCTACCTATGAAAGTGAACTCTTCCTAGGAAATCATCAGAAAATGAGTGCTGCCTGACCTGTGGTGGCGCAGTGGATAAAGCGTCGACCTGGAAATGCTGAGGTCGCCGGTTCGAAACCCTGGGCTTGCCTGGTCAAGGCACATATGGGCGTTGATGCTTCCAGCTCCTCCCCCCTTCTCTCTCTCTGTCTCTCCTCTCTCTCTCTTTCTCTGTTTTTCCCTCTCCTCTCTAAAATGAATAAAAAATAAATAAAAAAATAAACAGGAAAGAAAAAAAAAAGAAAATGAGTGCTTAGAGAGTTAACAAGCAGCCATATGCATCCAGATAATGAGGGATAAGTAGCATAAAGATGATTTTTTTCCTCTGATACTTTATAGAAAATAAATTATATTTTCATTAGATATAGAAAATTATTTTTAGCCTCTGAAAAGAGTCCTTTTGTTGCAAAGCTTACTTCTGCAAATGCTGTACCCTATTTATGGTCTCTGAGAAACATTTACCTTACACCTATAATGTCTAGCACTTTCTGAGCTTTCTTAATAAGAGAAACTCTGTAACTGATACTACTTCTTATTTTCAAATTCAAATCAAAATTAATTTCATAGCTCATTAACTGGGTTTACATAGATCAGGCATTATTAATATTAATGATATCATTTATTATTATTTTAACCATAGGAAACTATTAATGGTGACTAGTGTTTCTCACTTTAACATAGACCTGTCCCACTTGCAGGATGCATGCCAACTCCAAAGAAAAGTTAGTCATGTGGTTCTCAGAAGATGAAAGCTTAAGATAAAGACTGAGAGTGTTTGATGCTGGAGGTGGGAGTGGTATTATATAGGACTTAGCCAAAACATGTGACAGTCACTGTACGGGTAGCTGGAAGAGAAGTGTAGGGCTCAATTACCCAGTTCACACAGACCTCATGAGGACTCGGGGAAGAATGCTACTGGCTGTGTTGTACTACCTGCTGGGGACTTTTCAGACCTCCGAGGGTCAGTTCCCTCGAGCCTGTGTGTCCTCCAAGAACCTGATGGAGAAGGAATGCTGCCCGCCATGGGTGGGTGACGGGAGTCCCTGTGGCCAGCTCTCCGGCAGGGGCTCCTGTCAGGACATTGTTTTGTCCAATGCTCCAGTTGGGCCTCAGTTCCCCTTTACAGGGGTGGATGACCGGGAGTCTTGGCCCTCTGTCTTTTATAACAGGACCTGCCAGTGTTCTGGCAACTTCATGGGATTCGACTGCGGAAATTGTAAGTTTGGCTTTCGGGGACCAAAGTGCACAGAGAGGCACTTTTTGGTGAGAAGAAGTATCTTTGATTTGAGTGTTCCAGAGAAGGACAAATTTCTTGCCTACCTCTCTTTATCAAAGCATACTATCAGCCCGCACTACGTCATCCCCACGGGCACCTACGGCCAAATGAATAATGGGTCAACACCCATGTTTAATGACATCAGCGTTTATGACCTCTTTGTCTGGATTCACTATTATGTGTCAATGGACACACTGCTTGGTGGGACTGAAATCTGGAAAGACATTGATTTTGCTCACGAAGCACCGGGTTTCCTGCCTTGGCACAGATTCTTCTTGTTGCTGTGGGAAAAAGAAATCCAAGAGCTGACAGGGGACGAGAACTTCACCATTCCATACTGGGATTGGAGAGATGCTAAAAGCTGTGACGTTTGTACAGATGGATACATGGGAGGGCGCAACCCAGCAAACCCTAACCTACTCAGCCCTGCATCCTTCTTCTCGTCTTGGCAGGTAAGGTATGCTGGACATCCAGTATCAGAGCATAAAGGAAACTTAGTAATCACTTATTCACAGGTCTGTGCAAACCTCCCTCCCACCTCTCCTGTCCAGGGTAGAAAATGTCCCTTATTAAGAATTTTCAATACACCTTGTATTTTTTCTGGAGAGCACACTTTGCAATTGTAGTTACATAGATACTTATGTGCTTATTTATCAGATCTTCTATGAGGTTCCTAAGCTTCGGTAAACAGAGTACTTGGTTAATCACTGTATCCCCCATCACTTAGGGTGGCGACTGGCAAATGAGAAGGGCTTGCTAAGTATTTGTTGAAAGAATGGATGAATGAATATTTAGATAATTAAATAAGTAAATGACCTACGTCGGTGGGAAACTTTCTTCACAATGAAATTCATACAAAGCACATATTTAAAATACAAATCCCTAGCTTTATCCCAGACCTATTGATTAGAATCTTCAGTGGAGTTTTCGTGCAGCGTCTTGAGGGAGCTTGTTTACTAATGTCTCTGGTGATTACTATTATCAGGAAGATTTAGGGAATATTCCCTTGATTAAATCTTTTTAAAATATATATATATGAGAACCCTGAGGCCCAAATATGTAAATAAGGAAAATAGCTAATATTTTAAAGCATTTAAAATGTACAAAACCGGCCCTGGCCGGTTGGCTCAGTGGTAGAGCGTCGGCGTGCAGAAGTCCTGGGTTTGATTTCGGCCAGGGCACACAGGAGAGGCGCCCATCTGCTTCTCCACCCCTCCCCCTCTCCTCCCCCTCTCCTTCCTCTCTGTCTTTCTCTTCCCCTCCCGCAGCCAAGGCTCCACTGGAGCAAAGATGGCCCGGGTGCTGGGGATGGCTCCTTGGCCTCTGCCCCAGGCGCTAGAGTGGCTCTAGTCGCAACAGAGTGACGCCCCAGAGGGGCAGAGCATTGCCCCCTGGTGGGCAGAGCGTTGCCCCCTGGTGGGCGTGCCAGGTGGATCCCAGTGGGGCGCATGCGGGAGTCTGTCTGTCTCTCCCCGTTTCCGGCTTCAGAAAAATACAGAAAAAAAAATGTGCAAAACCTTGTTCCAAGCATTTTTGTTGATTAACTAATTTAATAATTCTACTAACTTTCTCCCTTCTTAAAGATTAAAATTCTCATGTATAAAAATATTAGGTAACTTGTATAAAATGACAGAGTTAGTTAGTAGCAGAGACATGATTTATTTTTGGATGACTTGGTTTCATGACCAAGGTATACTATTTCCAAGGACATGACTACTATGATGTCTTTAGCTGTGTGGTGTGGCCCATTCTATCTCACTTTTTTTCATTAGACTGTGGAAGGTAGCTTCTTTTACCCTATCCTCCCCCCCAAAAAAATATGCATACTTTAGAGTTGCAAGATAAGGGATTGCTATTTTGAAATTTAATTTCTATCTCTCCTGTTATGAATTTTTCACTCTGAATTAGGGGCAAAAGTTAACCAAAGTAATAGGGTTTTAATTATTTATCATTTTAAACCATAAGATAGAAGAAATGCCTTTCTGCTTATATTCCAAACATTTCCATTGTAGCAGTTTTGACTATCAGTGCTTTATGGAACTCTGCCCACTATTTAAATAAGATGGGAAGAATCTATATTTGCACTCTGCACTATGCAGTGTTGAAATGTGTGGGTTTTCCATCTGTGCCTCCCACCTTAAAACACCATACTCTAAGTTCACATACTTTCCAAATGGAGTCTATTGAAGATCTTTGAAAAATGGTCACTGTGTAATATCTGGTGTCACTAATATCAGCTATTTACAAAGATTGATGAGTGTATTTGTACAGGAAAGGCTGGACAAAAGGTTCTTGGGGGGAAAAATCTATTTCAATAAGACTTCGGACCTCCTGCCTTAATCTATAAAGTACAAAACTCTCGTTTGCTCTCACAACCTCTGTTACTGCTTAAAATATTGTTAAGCTTAGATGTGGGATTTTTAGTCAGTTGTAATGCTTCCCTTAAAACTATACAGCTTCACTTGACCCAGCAAGTCTGAAGGATTACCTAAATTAACCAAAAAGTTATAATATCCACATTGAAGCTTAAAAGATAGGTACTAATTGATATTTAATTATATAAGATGTAAATATAATTTACTTTCTTTTTCTTTCCTTTATGATTGTGGCCAATTTTATTTCTATATAAAAATTATTGGGTCTAATACATAAGTCGAGGACTAAATTGTCATAACATTGGGTTCCATATAGTTCTGTATTTAAACTGCTGTGTGATAACTAGTGTTAAAAATGCAATTAGGAAGAGGAGACAAAATTCATTGAAGAAAACCAAGCAAACAATAGTTTAAATGTGGAAGGTGAGATGCATAAGCACTGGGATTCCATTGTGAGCCGTGTCACTGTTTGAAGTGACTGCGAAAACCAGTTCTGGTTGCCTGCTCCCAGATGTTCGCATAACCTCTCTGGTTACAATCCTTTAAAAGTTATGTCAAGTTGTTTATATTGACTTTTTGAATGTTTATTTTCTTAATTTTGGAGAGAGGGAGGGAGAGAGCAGGAGAGAGACAGGAACATCTGTTCCTATATGTGCCCTGAAGAAGATCACACTGACAACCTCTGTGCTTTGGGACGAAGTTCTAACAAATCAAGCTATCTGGCCAGGGCTATTTATATTGATTTAATTTAGCAGTTCTTACCATTGAAATGGTTTAAGGGGCTTTAAAAATAACAAAGCAAAAAAACAAAACAAAACAAAACAGACCATCTAACTTCTACTAGAAAATGATATTCAGTCATTCCACTGTGAAATCTAGGTATTTATTTGCCTTTAAAAACCTTCTTATGTGATTGTGATGTGTAGCCAGCACTGAGCTTCACTGATATAATTAATAGATTATTTTGATCTCTTCCACTTTATCAACTGAGGTTCTGCAATAAACACGCCCATGCTTTTGCCCAAATTGAACACTCAAATCAAGAACTAGACTATTTTGTGTGAGATAAACTCACAAAGCTTTCATTCTCATCAGCTTCCAAATCAGCTAGATTAATAGCTCCTTTGTTACAAAGCTTCCATTTCTTCCCTTGATTTCAGTTATTTTTTACTTGACACAAAAATAGAGAGTTTAGAGATTCATAGCATTTAAGAAATCTGAGACTAAGAGGCCCTCCAACAGTATCTAGTAAAGTGCCCACATTTTAAAAAGGAAGACATCCCCAGAAGGTAGGATGATTTGTCCAAGGTCACACAGTTAAGAAGTGAAATCCACTGACTGTCTCTAATACTATTTCAAGTCAACTATGTTGTTCCCTATTTATAAGGAGCCAGTTAGACTCAAATAAGCCACTAATTTATAGATGTAAAATTTGACTTGGAGTCACTTTGACTCCCTTAAAATTCAACTGCACAGACAACTGGGGCAGATATACTGATACAGTCCTTTTCATTCTTATGATAATAAAAATATTCCATATCTGTTACCCAGGTAGAATTAACTCTAACTCCTTTGTTCTATCATTATTACACTTTGTACAGATCTACATCACAGCACCTATAATTCTTCAGTCCATGTAATTGTTTTTAAACCTATCTTTATCCTTTATCCACTGGATTGTCAGCTTCTTCAAGGTAGTGACTATTTCCCATTTATTTTTATATCCACAGAACCCAGTATCATCCTGTATACATAGAATGGGCTTTACAAAATGTGTGTTGAATGAAACAAAATTAAAACTCATAGAAACGTTCACTCCAATGCTAACAAACATTAAAAATGCATGACACTCTATGTGGCTGGAATTCTAGCACCTTATACTGTACTTCTTTATAGCATTAGAAACACCCAAGGCTAAGGATCCAACAATGCCATTATAAACAGCAACTTACACAGAATCTGGAAGAAGACATTTTGTATTGCTCTCTCTGGACTTTAATATGTGTGTGTGTGTGTGTGTGTGTGTGTGTCCATGAAAAAACAAAAAAGAGAGAAACCATACAGTAAAGAAGATCAAGCTAGTTATCACATATCTGAGTGTTATTTACAGTGATTAATAATACTTGATGATAGGTTTTTTTATTAAATAAAACAATATATTAAGAATAGTTTTCCTAGAAAATCTATATTCAGAATTCACATCATCTTTGTACATTTGTTTGTTTAGTGTCAAAAATCTTTCAAGTAGCCCTGGCTGGTTGGCTCAGCGGTAGAGCGTCGGCCTAGCGTGAGGAGGACCCGGGTTCGATTCCCGGCCAGGGCACACAGGAGAAGCGCACATTTGCTTCTCCACCCCTCCGCCGCGCCTTCCTCTCTGTCTCTCTCTTCCCCTCCCGCAGCCAAGGCTCCATTGGAGCAAAGATGGCCCGGGCGCTGGGGATGGCTCTGTGGCCTCTGCCCCAGGCGCTAGAGTGGCTCTGGTCGCAACATGGCGACACCCAGGAGGGTCACAACATGGCGACGCCCAGGATGGGCAGAGCATTGCCCCCTGGTGGGCGTGCCGGGTGGATCCCGGTCGGGCGCATGCGGGAGTCTGTCTGACTGTCTCTCCCTGTTTCCAGCTTCAGAAAAATGCAAAAAAAAAAATTAAAAAAAAAAAAAATCTTTCAAGTAAAAGCATGTTTGTTGTCAATTAAAACAGTTTATTATTTTTGGAGATGGCTGGGGATTCTTAAACATATTAAACTACAAATATCTATTCTCAACACAATTAGATGCAATGCTATGCAAGCAGCAGAAAAGCTAGCCATAAAAAAAAAAAGGTAGACCAGGAGTAGCCATCATGATGGCTTAAAATAAAGGAAAAAGAAAAACATTTCCTAGATGATAGATATGAGAGAAATGTGGCCAGGGAATTCACTCATCAAGTGAAAAGCACATTACATGGAAGCAAGCAGTGGGAGGAAAAAAAAGTCACATTTCAGCAGAGAGTCATGGGTTTTAGGTAACCATGGCAACAGCTCAATGAAATAACAGCTTCTCTTTTTTCTTTATAAAAAAGATTCTGTGGAATGTCATATGTTTTACTTTTTTTTTTCAGATAAAACCTCTAAGGCCATAATAATCTTTGCTCCTGAAAGCTTTTAATAACTGGTAGTTTATTGCTATTTATTTAAATTTAAGAGCGCACTGTCTAGGTTGACCTTCTCCATTAATGTATACTTCTTTTATCACCCTTTTTTATTTGACTTGGGCCACTTGATCTTTCCCCCATAATATATTATAAATCATCTATGTTGAACTAGAAAAAGAAAAAATCTTTGTCCAAAGACTGCTGCCACTTACCAGATAATATTGGACAAGGTATTTAGAATCTTTACCTTTGGTTTTACTAAAAACAAAATAACTTGGGTACAATTATCATCTATGCTTGTTTTCTATGTCAATGGAAATACTGAATGGAATAGAAAAAAGAATAATATAGCAGAAAGGATATAAAATCTTTTGGTTTATATTGTATAAACTTGAGTTTTGGTAGACTATTGTAAATTACTTAGCTACACGATCCTGGACAAGTTATTGATTCTAAGACCTTTTTCTCTAAAATTAAAGCATAATTGTGAAAAAATTTGATTAAATCTGTTAATGTAAAATGACTAGCTTAGTGTCTGACATAGTCTTTGAGTTCTATGTGTGGAAATTACTATTACAATATATCTTTATATGATATAGCAATGTTAGTTATTATAATAATGAATATTCAACCACTATTATAGAGCCAGAGTTAAAAACAATTTGGTGGCCTGTCCAATGGTCTTGTATTCAATAATAATTATAATAATTATAAAAGTTGTTATTATTAAACCCTCTATACCTGGCACTATATACTAAGTGCTTTATACATGTTAGATTATTTAATACTTTATAAAAATTGTTATAATATCCATTTATAAATTAAAAACTTTGATACTCAGAGAGCTTAAGTATTTTGCCCAAGGTCATGTAGCTAATTAAGAGTCAATATTGGGAACCATGTCTTTCTGACTTGATCTATGTGATCATAATATTAGTGCTAACAATTTCTCCTACCCTATCTCCCCTCTATATCAAATATAAAGACAATGATTTGGGATTAAGTTTTTCAAGTTATTTCTTGAACCAAGGTAGATTTCCTCCTGGTTACTAATATATTCAGTCATCTTAACATTTAGTCACTTGACAGTTGGCATTTCAGCAAAAATAGTTCCATTTAAAACCTCCCTAATTTAACCAAGTCTGCTGTAGGAGTTTTTAAGGCAGTATAATCTTTTGAAAATATCCTGAGATGTTTCATTATTCGAACAGAAATGAAAATGATCTCTATGTACCTGCCAGGATGTCTAGTTAATCATAACTAAAAAGGAATCCAATATATTATATTCAATACAAGTTACATCAACTTTATTCAGACATTCCTAAGTCATTTACAAGTAGTAATAAATGTAATGAATATAGCTTTGGAATTAGAAGAATGTACATCAATTTTCTAGCTCTGGCTCTAAACATCCTATGATCTTAGAAAAGTTACCTAACTGTTCTCTTAATTATGAATGGATAAAAGGATTAAGGAATGTATCGAACTATGAATAAAACTAGAAACTGACATTTGTTGAGCCAAAATCTTGTTATTTCACGTTATTATATTATTAATATATTACATTAATCACATATTTATACACTATATGATGTTATATTTATTCAATATTTTATATTACAGTAGAGAAAATTGAGACTTAGCAAGTCTAAATAACATGCTCACTGACACACTGCTAGTAAGTAATTGAGCAAGAACTGAAGCCTAAATCCATCTCAATTTTATAGCCTAATTCTTTTCCACAACACAATGCTTCTGCCCATAAATGATAACTTACTGACCCAAAATTAAAAGCTTCTCTAAGTGTTTCTCATTTAACACAGTAGCAGCCATCTAGCTGATGGGGATTTAATTTGCATTTACATTTGTATAGATTGTAAACTGAGCAGGAGGCTGGTAGGATTGTTTTGATTATCTTTAACTATGGTGCAAACAGCTGACCAGAATGTCTGTGCCTTCTTTGTTGTCTGTAAAAATTGTGTGTGTGTGTGTGTGTGTGTGTGTGTAAAATCTGCAATATTAATGTGTGCTGCTAGATATTAGGATGATGATTATATTGGGGGGGTGGTAACAGTCAAGAGAGACATGAGGGAAACTTCTGAGGTCACAGTGTTTTTCTGTTTCTTGATCTGGGTCTTGGTTTTGTGAGTGTAATCAAGATGGTAAAAACTTATCTAATTGTACATTTAGAAAATGTGCCCTTTTGATTGTATACATTATTGTACTTCCATAAAAAATGTTAAAGAAACAATAAAGCTCATTCATTTGTTCTGTTACAAATGTATTAATCATAACAGAAAAATTTGGATCCTACAGCCTTTTTTATCCTTCCATACTAAGCCTCAGTTTTCTCATCACTCAAATAGGGATAAAATTATATAAACCAACAAGGTGTGAATTTTTAAAAGTGTGATGCCTTCCTCTTGTCTGGGACACAGTAGGGTCTCAATACATATTTACTAAAAATAATATATTTCTGTAAATATCTTCTAAGGCAAAAGTTGGGACCAATAACAGGACTAGGAAAAAAGTATGTTTAGTACATGTTAATAGTTGAAGATATGTTGGTTTATCCCTTGATTTTTTATTCATTCATCAAATATGTACTGAACCTCTCTCTATTCTAGATTCTGAGAATCAACAATAATAATAATTTTTTAAAAAAAGTTAGCCTTATTGAGATTAAATTTTTTAAGAGGGAGGGAGTAATACTGAATTTTTACCAAGGGAGACTACAGTGAATGAAGTTTTAGTTTGGCAAAGAATAGTATCTACTCAGTGGGCACAAGTCTCCTCTGGAAGGTTGCACCTGTTGTGAAGAGTCAGAAAGGGTGGGGCAGCTTCTCCTGAATTTATGGTTTAGTTTAGGATTGACCTCTTGCTATCTAATTACTTTCTTTCATTGAAGCCTTCATCAAGAAGAAAAGTTAATTTATATACCACTAAAAAATAAATCTGCCAATTAAATTATAATGTGCTATCTTTAACCCCTTAGATTTTTTATTTTAGACTTATTGAAAGATCTACTTTTGCCTTACTTAGTCAACTATTTTTATCATAGTTTACTGTTCTGCACACATGCAAAGGAAACTATAAACAAAATAATTCCATGAAAGATTCCTACAGTTTCTTCATATTTAGAGTCAGACCTTTTTGAATTACTTTTTAAGTCAGAGTCCATAACATTTATTTTTTTCCAAAATATTTCCTTGGCCATAAATATTAGGTAGAATATCAGACACATGACAAGGAATGAGTGTTCTTTGGACACAAATGAGGGCATGGTATGTAGAGTCATATGTGATGCCCAGAGAAGAGGAGCTCATCAGAATTTAGCAGTCAGATAACACCATTTGTAAGCAAATGGAGAAGAGTTGTTAAACTCAAGATATTCTCTAGAGTGATCACTGACATTACTGGTTGATGGTTTCAATGTGAAAGACATAAGAGAATAAAATACAAACAGTAAATTACCAGTTTCTGGTTTAAACAAGATAATTCATCGGCTTCTGGTTTAAGCTACAGGATGGTTGTTGAGATAGGAAATGGGGGGGGACAGATTTCGGGTTTCTAATGTAACACTTGAGATGATTGTGAGATGACATTGAAAAATGAAGTCAGAGATGAATATACAGGTTTAGAGTTCAGAGTAATGCTGTTGGATTAGAGTCAGGAATTAGGGAGTTCTTATCATGTACTTGGCATGTAAGCCATGAAACTGGTTGGTATCACCAGAGAAGAGGTAGAAAGAGATAGAAGAAGAGGGTACAGACCTAACCTCTGTGCCGGGCCTCGTTCTGTGGTCATAAAATCAGTGGTCACCCAACAGATCATTTAAAAATGTTTGTCAAATAAATTTTTTTCATCAAATAAATAGTTGACAACAATTATTTGAAGTAGTTATTATTATTCCCGTTTGATAGATGAGGCTTAGGAAATGTAACACGTTTTCTTAAGTGGTCAATATAAGACTACAATTATTTTCTAGATTTTAACTTTCGTGTATTATTCTGCAAACCTCAGAAAACTGCTTTCTTCAACAGTTCACTTTAGACTGCTAATCTCCTGATGATTATAAATCAAAATACGGTAAACAGGAGTTTCCACCTCCCTACCTCCCCTTTCGCCCTTGTCTTAGAGGTGGCAACAACTCTTTTAACATCAAGGTGTTCTGCGCAGATCGTCTGTAGCCGATTGGAGGAGTACAACCAACGTCAGGTTTTGTGCGATGGCACTCCCGAGGGACCCTTACAGCGCAACCCTGGGAACCAGGACACAGACAGGACCCAGAGGCTCCCCTCCTCAGCTGATGTGGAATTTTGCCTCAGTTTGACCCAGTATGAATCGGGTCCCATGGATAAAACTGCCAACTACAGCTTTAGAAATACACTGGAAGGTAATCCCCCCTTTTCTCACTCATTTAAAATTTTTTTTCTGAATTTATGTTTACAATCTCTTATCCAACACCCTAAGTGCAACAGAGTTGAGAATTCAGAATTTTCTGAGTACAGGGTGTCTTTGGGTTATGACACAGTTCCATTCCTGCAACAGTGACATAACTGTTGTAAGGATTTTGTTGTAAGGCGAAACACACCCTAGCCTAAGTCACTTACCTATCCTAACACAGTTTTAAAATCATAATCTAGAACATAAAAACACAACTAAGCCTCAGAAAAAGGAAAAGAATATAAATATACAGTACTGTGGTAACAGAAAAAAATGACAAAAAAAATGAATGTAAAAAAAAATTCCTGTGGCTGGCTTGCACACTGGAAGAGACATTGCAAGGTGGGAGAGAATGACCTCTTGGGAGAGGAAGCTGAAGAGGCAGGAGAACCTGCAGAAGGTGCTGGACATACTGGGTCAGGTGAATCAGGATCACCTAAGGAACATGTGGGAGACACAAGTGTTTCATCTTAAGAAGTAGCTGATGTAGAGGGCACATGATCTGTTGCAGACCTCTCTACTTAAAGAATTGTTCTGGGCTAGTCTGAAAGGTTAATGACTTCTTCTCTCCCAAAGTCTGCCTATCGCATTGCAAGGCATCCATAAGAGCTCTGTAGACCTTACTGAATCTGTCAGCTCTGGAGTCATCAGCCTGAAATTTTGCCAACCCATCCTCTACCCTAGAAAAACCTTCTGCCAAAACCTTGGTAGTAAGTCTCTTGGGTTCTGGGGTTTCTATCTTTTCCTCTTCAATTAGCTGCCTCTCCAGCTGTATGAAGTCCTCAGCAGACAGCTCCTCTCTGTGTGATGTCAGTAGCTCTGTGACATCCATCATGATAGCTTTCCTCCTCTTTGAAGCGCTACTATCTGAAGACTCTGACTTTCATTTAGGAGCCATGACAAGAGCAAGAAATTCATCAAACAAAGCAAAACAAATGAACACTTGCACTTTTAACCATCAAAAATGGCATAAGTAAGCTTACTGGGGGATGCCAACTCCCTCACTCATCTGCTGCGTTACTGCATACTCTTCTGCCTCACGCAACTAAACTAGTTTGCCCATGCAGTCCACTAAGTATGATGCTAACAACATAAGCCAAAACACTCATGTCTCAATTTTTTAAGTTTTTATGGGAGTGAGCATCATAAACTTGAAACATCAGATATCGAGGCTGTCCTAACCTGAGGATCCCCTGTAACTGGTGCCAAATTAAATAATTCACTTTCAGGACATTTTGTATTTTGTAGTTATAAATATAGGACTGTAGAGCTATTATACTTTTTTAAAGTTTTAGTATTTTATCTAGTTTAAAATATTCTGGACACTAGGCTCCTTGAGGCAAGTCCGTTCTTTTAACTATAATAGGGATAAAACCCCAGGGAATCCCTTTCTTTTTAGGTCCTTCTTATTTGTTCTGCAAATCTCTCAATCTTGCTCCTACCTCCCTTTCAGCACCTGCTCATTCTTCTTTGCTCAAGGCTGTCCCAGTCATGAAATCTGTGAAATCTGTCCCCTTCACCTCAAATCGCATTATGAAAACAAACCTACAAAAAAAACCCAAGAATATTAACTCAAGTCACAGATTTAACTGGAGGTTTGGAAAGACATGACCTCCATGGCAAGACCAACTCAGAACACTACACAGTCCACCTCCTAAAACTCAGGCACTCTCCCCCGTAGGCAAATCTTGCTTTTTGCCCCCTTATTTCTTATTTCTTAACTTTTTGTTTTCTTTTGTCCTATGGTTGTTGATTTATCCTTTAACTTCTGTTGCTCAACTTTGTAGGTAGCTTCCCTGTCTCTTTCATTTCCCTGTATCCTTCCTGTCTATATCTCTGGACCTTGTATTCCCTCAGAAGTAATTTAAGCAAGGAGAATATCACCCTGAAAAGGAATCCTGGTGTCAACTGTTAAAATAAAAAGCATGATTATTTTCCTAAAGTAATATGAGTGATAAACCTTTTCCAAGTAATCACCATGTGCAAGGCACTGGGCCAAACGTTTGTGTGGTACTATCTTTCTTAATCCTTACGGTCGCTCTCTGAGAAAGATGGCATCATTATTTCCATTTTGAAGGGAGGAAACAAGATCAGAGATACTAAGTAATTTGGCTACCATCACTCACTTGTTAAGTGGCAAAGCTAAATCTATTCCTAGATTTTTCAATGCCCAAATCCAAGAGTCTTTTCTATTGTGTTCTGACAACCCAGAGTAAACTGAGTTTCTTGAAGGTGGAAAATATAGAGCTGATCCTTCAATAACATCATACATGAAGGCAATGCATGATGCCCAGGAGCCTCAGACACTACAAGCTGAGACAGAGGCACACACACTAATTGACCGTCACTATATGGGAGGATTAGGTATCCCGTCGACTGTGCAGGGTTTAACAGGATTCCAAATTCTGACTTAATAATATTGCAAAGAGGAATTCCATACCTAAAGGACTGGAGTACTTTACAGGTTTTTCAGGCAGATTATCTAGCAATGAGAAAGCATGAACTTTGTTATTAAGGAACATGGGCTGGTCACAGAAATAAGGTAGGGGAGCCTCACTTCTCTGGGCCTCAATTCAAAAAATAAAAGTGGCTTGAGCTGTGTCATCCTAGCCGGTGGCTTACAAATGAGTTTCTAATGCACAGAGATATTAAAGAACATCAAGTTTATTGTGAATATGTAATTTTCTATCATTTATAAATTGTTTGTGAATTCTTTATTTATTCTCCAATGATTTACTCTCATTCACACATATCTAGCATGCTTTCTAGAAAAGAGAAAAAGTATATCATAGCACATTACCTGTTACATAATACAAGTTCAATAAGTATTGATAACTGAATACATAAATAAAATCTAAGGTACTTCAAATTGTACCTAACCCACTGTTTAGCTTATCTATATTTGTTATATGGAGCTAATGTACTGGTAGAAAATGTTAGAAAACATTAATCTGACCTAAAAAGGGTTTTTCCTGACCAGGGACACATTTTTTACTATTTTCTTTAAGCATTGATTCAGAAATAATTTTAAGCTTACAAAAGAATTGCAACAATAGGAAAATGATTTGACTTTGGGTGATCGGTACACAACATAATCAACAATTCAAATGTTAAATGTTTACCTGAAATCTAGGTACTCTTATTGATCAATGTCACCTTGTTAAATTTTCTAAATAAAATTTTAAAAAATTGTAACAATAAAGACACTATAAAAAATACACATAGCCTGACCAGGTGGTGACACAGTGGATAGAGTGTCGAATTGGGAAGCTGAGGACCCAGGTTTAAAACTCGGAGGTCGCCAGCTTGAGTGTGTGCTCATCCGGCTTGAGCACAGGGTCGCTGGCTTGAGCGTGGGATCATAGACATGACCCCGTGGTCACTGGCTTGATCCCAAAAGTCGCTCACTGGCTTGAAGCCCAAGGTCACTGACTTGAGCACAAGGTTGCTGGCTTAAGCAAGGGGTCACTTGTTCTACTGTAGCCCCCTAGTCAAGGCACATATGAGAAAGCAATCAATGAACAACTAAGGAGACTAAGGAGCTGCTACAAAGAATTGATGCTTCTCATCTCTCTCCTTTCCTGTTTGTCTGTATTTATCTGTCCCTCTCTCTGTCTCTCACTCTGTCACAAAAAAGAAAAGAAAAGAAAAATACACCAGATTTACTTACTGTTCACATTTTATCTTGTTTGCTTTCTTCCTGTGTCCCAATCTGAACCATTTGAGTTAAGTTACACAGATCAGCATCCTTTACCCCTGCACATTTCAGTGTTTTTCCTTAGAACAGGAATATTCCCTTACATAACCAGAGATTATCAACTTCAGTAAATTCTATATTGATATAATGCTTTATCTAATCTAATATTTATATTCTAATTTTTTTTTCAGTAGATCTAATAATATCCTTTATAGCATTTTTTCTCTCTGTAACATGATCTTGTCTAGGGTCAGGTAGCATTTATTGTCATGTCTCATCACCCTTCTTTAATCTGAAATATTTCTACAACCTTTTTTTTTTAATGATATTGACATTTAGGGAGTATAGTCCTTTCCCCCATTTTAAAATAGACTCTTCCTCAGTCTGAGTTTGTCTGATAGTTCCTAATGATTGGATCTAAGTGATTTGATCCAATTTCTTAGTCAGAATTCTACATAGATGATTTTGTGTCTTTCTCAGAGGGTGTCACATCTAGAGGCACATGATTACCAAATATCTCACATTGGTGATATTATTGTAATTTGATCACTTGCTCCAGGTGTGGTCCAATTTCCCCATTGTATAAATTACTTTTCTCCCCTTCCAATTAATAAGTTGACTACATGGAGATTTTTCAAGACTTTGCAAATATCCATCCTGCTCACATTATTATCTTCTGCAGTTATCATCAACTGATGTTCACAAAGCAATGCCTTTCAAAGTTTAGCAACCCCTGTACACTTATTAGTCAGCACTTTAGGATGCTACTGTTAGCAAAACCCTTTCTTTTTCTTCCTTCCTTCCTTCCTTCCTTCCTTCCTTCCTTCCTTCCTTCCTTCCTTCCTTCCTTCCCTCCCTCCCTTTCTTTCTTCTTTTCTCTTTCTCTTTCTTTCTTTCTTTTCTTTCTTTCTTTCTTTCTTTCTTTCTTTCTTTCTTTCTTTCTTTCTTCTTTCTTTCTTTTTCTCCCTCTCTCTTCCTCCCTCTTTCCTTCCCTTTCTTCCTTCCTTCCTTCCATTTCTTCATTCCTTCCTTCCTTCCATCTTCATTTCTCTTTCTTTCTTTCTTTCTTTTTTTTTATTTTTTCTCTCTTCTTTCCTTTCCCTTCCTTCCTTCCTTCCTTCCTTCCTTCCTTCCTTCCTTCCTTCCTTCCTTCCTTCCTTTCTTCCTTCCTTCCTTCTTTCCCTCCTTCTTTTCTATTGTATAAACTAAAGACTTTCAATTTTTTTCAAAGGGATATAATTCCTTAAGGTACATGATTGATTACCTTGTTTCTCAGATGGTCCCAAATTTCACCTGTGAACACACCTGTAAAGCTGGTTCTTGTGTCTCTGTTTCATATCCCCATCATTTTTTAACACTTATTTTTGGTAATAACAAAACATTTTAGAGTCATCTTGTACTTACACTGCCCCAGGCCTGGAATCAGCCAGTATCCAAGAAATACTGATTCCTTTCCCTGGGTAAGGATATTAGAGACAAAGATATGGAGGTACGTTTTGCTTGTTAAAGAGACACATTTGATCCCAAAACCCAGACAGAGTGGGGTGTGAGATGTCTTGTCCTAAAAGGAGTGCTCAAGTGCGTGTAGCCATGAAGAGAGAAGCGCTGGAGAAGCAGGACCAAAGGCACCCTTGTACTCTTCTGTCTCAGTAAATGCAGGTGGAATCAAACCTCACTGTTATTGCTGCCCTTTCTTATTGTAGGCTTCGTGAGTGCTAATGTATGTCCCATAGAAAAAATACTCACAGCCAGTCCTGGGGTGGAGGAGCTGTTGTGTTTTCATCTACTGAAATTACTTATGTATCATTGGGTTTCTTAGGTTTACTACTGAAAGAAATATTGAATATATGCAATTTATAAATTATGCAAAAAAGACATGTTTTTAGGTAAACCAAAAGAAAAAAAGTAAGTACGCATTATACAAGATAGTCTTTTGATTAGGCTACATAGTTGGTTAGGCTATATAATTGATTGTTATGTAATATGGATTATTAGATTAAAAGAATCTTCTCATGTGCAAATCTACCCATGGTGTCTTGGGCTTCCTAGTTTATAATAGTGCTAACACAATATTAGCAAAACTGTGTGTGTTGCAGAGTTGGGGAGGACCAGCAGTTAATGAGGTGGTTAAAAGCAATCAAACCAACTACAGTTTGAATCAAACTCCATCAATTCTTGAATTGGTTACCTTATGTAAGTTATTTATTTCTGAGCCTTAGTTTCATCATCTCTAAAATATGGATAAGAATAATAATTTGTGGAGTTTGTGCAAATATCAAATAACACATATAAGGAATTAACAACATTTCTTCAATATATGGCAGCTATTATCATGTTAAACTAAAATCAGTTATTGACAGTCATTAATTTTATGACATTTAGCTTAGAAACCAAGTAAATACTTGGTCCTGAGAAATTAGATCATGATAGGCTAGATGTAGTAAAAGATTAGGGAAGGGAGAATATTAAAAAAAATTATTGAGATTAACACAGGGATAGATAACTTTATTGGAGATAAATAGCTTTGAGAGAGAGGAATTCCCCCAAATAAGGAGACAACAAGAGAAAGGCAGCTTCTGTTATACACACAAAAAAAGAAAGTGCAGGACAAGGAACAACTTTTACTTAATGGAATGTTTCCAACCCTAAGAACAATGCAATTTAGGAATATGGAAACTTGTAATTGGAAGACATTTTCAACGTATTTAGTACAACATCCCATAAAATGCTGAGATGCCCATTATGGTATATCCCTACGTGGCATTCAAGGACTGTGATCAATTTACTCACAAGGGAGAAGAGGAAGTTCTTTAGGTAGACCAGAAACCTAATTTTATTCCATTTAAAGAGTACTCCATAATTCTGGTATTGTGGAAAATTATGGAAGCATAAATATATACAAGATAACTATTACTCAATTTCTGACCTCAAGGAGCTCACCACCTAATGAGGAAATGCCACATGAACACATAAGGCAAACAAAATATGATGGTCAGTAAAAAGAAAAAGTTTTAAGAATGAGAGATAAATCAGAAAAATTTCCCAGGAATGTGAAAATTTAACGGAATCTTGAAGTATCAAGAAGGAAAGGCATTTCCAGCAGAGGAAACAACATCTACAGTGGAACAGAGGTCTGAAAGTGTGAGGTTAGTTACAAAAAATGAGATGGCTAAATTATTAAGTTTGTAGTGGAAATAATAAGAGGGATAAAGTTCAGAATATACCATATCTACCAGCATTTCTCAATTTTATCTGGAGGAAAAAAATTTATAGGCCCTTAAGAATACATCCACAGATCCTACAGAATTAAGAGACTAAAGTTTGTTTTATATAAATGTCTTTTACATCATCCTTGTAAAAGAGATATGTTTGAAAACCCAATGCTTAAAAATCATAATATAATGTTCATAATTTCAAGATGTCTACATACCTTGTTATGTGAAACACTGTTATAGATAGTTGGAGTTGTAAGAGGCTTTTAAGCAGTAAATTGATATTCTATCTGTATTTCATAAATATATAAAGCTAGTAGCCTTAGCAAAATGGAGAAAGATGACTCAGTGAGCTAATGGGCAGATGACAGGTGGTAAGTCCTTAAGATAGGGAAAATGAGATGAGATGAGATGAATTGGTTAGGGCAGAGAAACTTGTATACTAGAGTATACAACCATTTTATACTTGGGGACTCTAGAGTATTGAACCTTTTTATACTTGAGAACCAGTGGAAAAAGGAGAATCATTTAGGAAACTGCTAAGGCAGAAATCACCCTGAGCTCAAGTGAATTTGACCAAGGTCATTGGGTCTATGAGCTTCATATAACATCAGGGTGGTTAATTCTTTTGCCGACTGGCACAAAATTGATGGCAGATAGGTTCTCCTACCAATGGTTGAAAAACATAGCTCTAGAGTACAGAGTACCAGAAACTCTTGGTGACTGTTTATGAGGTAGAAAAGTGATTACCACATTGAGAATTATTTCTAATAATTTGTCCTTGTTTTCTCCTCTTAAGCTATATCCCATAAAAAATCAAATATATTATCATAGAACTTCTAAAAACCTGCTGTTAAGATTCTCTACAACCTTTTTTTCTGTAGCCCTTCAATTCTTTCTAATTTATTGTGTCTGTCAACTATCCCATGTGGAATTACCCTACCTCTTCATTTGCTAGGATTTCTTGAGGAACAGTCCAGAAAGTGGCAAATTAGCTATGAGCTTTAATTAAAGATTATAGAAGTTTTGAAATTTTGAGTAGTTTTAAGACAACAATGTGCATTTTGAAGAGAAAGGCCAGTGGCAAAGAACAAAGTAGTCTCAAAGGATGACCTACTTTTCAGTCTCCCTGCCTGATAAATGGATGTTTTTTGGATATCTAGAAATGATCACAATGACTCAAAAAATAAATTCAATTAAGACTGATCATACAAACCAAAATGCCAAGGAGATTGCTTAAGCAGGATGAGATATTCTAGTGATGGGAATGCTCAAGTCCTTTCTTATATATCTGTAGCAATTGTGAGGGAATCAGAAAGCTGAGTAACTTTGGTATAGATAGGTGTATACTGATTCAGAACAGAGGTAGGAGTTTCGACAAAGAATTTATCCACACCTGGAAGACCTTCCTAAGCCTGGGCTACTTAAATCCTTAGATTTGCCAGTCTTGTTGATATTCTGATCAGGAAATAATTGTTATGATAATAACAACAGTAACATCTTCAGGCACCAGATATTCTAATTTTTCCATATTATATTACTCAATCTACTTAATCCCTACAACAGCCTTATGCTATTTAATGTTCATTGATTAAACTGAAGCACCATATTCAGTGAAGTAGATATTACAATGCGTTTAGGTGACAACTTGTCTATTTCCAGTTGAATGAGCTGATTCTATTCATTTGACTCAAAGGATAACCTTTTTTCTCTTTACTGTCTTTACTCTGGGCAAATAAGGCCTATCCTATAACATGTAGGGAATTCAAACAAGTGCCCTGTGTATTATTGTACTTTCCTAGTAGGTTTACTCTGAATGTGATTCCTTAATTAGTAGATTCTGTTAATTCTTTAAAAAGACTGAAATAAATAGGGACTGCCATATTTTGGAGAAGATCTTGTTCACATATATAAATGTATTAAGATATCTAGGGCAGAAGCTACTCTCAGCGAAGAGTTCATATTTATGTTCTAGATTTACAAAAAAATATGTGAATAATAAGTTCTCTATATACAAATGCCTGTTAAATTCTAATCAGTGATTTGTTTACCAAAGCAGAATGGTGGCAAGACCAGAATATATTCATTTTATCTGTTTGTTAGGAACTCTCTGGTCAGGATGCAGTGGTAGCCTGTTAGAAACTGACTGTTCGAACACTAACGGACATATTCATTTTTGCAGAGACAAATTTCTTTAGACCAAAAGACAGTGTTCTGATATCTAGGTTGTAGAAACTCACAATTTTATATTGCTTCCAGAAAGAAAGAAAATCAAATTAAAAAGAAAAAACTATAAAGTTTGGGGATAGTATTGCTTGATACTCAGTAAACTTTTATCAGCATGTGTGATATGATATAATCTGAGCAATCTCCCTAAAAAATATAAAGGATGGTCAATCCCCATATATTTATATATTTTTAAATGACTCCTCTCTTTCCTCTATGTTCTGCTGTTTGTACTAGCATTAATAGTGTTCTTGCCAAATGTGAATATTGAGAAAGCAAAGTAAGTTATTTAAGGTTTGTATCTCTTTGCTATGAATTTAAAGGTCCTGGTAGGGAGCACACAATAAAATATACAATAATACAAGTGTATTATATAATTGTATACTTGAAGCTTATATAAATTTATTAATGAATGTCACCCCAATAAATTAATTTTTAAAAAGACAAAAAAGGAAAAGACATCATCTAGAACTTCAGAGGTCTAAAACCTGGAATAGGAAACCACTGTTTTCATTATAACTATACATCTTTATAATATACATGTATTACTTGAATAAAAATTCAAAAGGTAAAAACAGATAAAATTAAATAAATAAAAGGTGATGCTGGTATTTTTTTCATTTTTTTTAAGATTTTATTTATTCATTATAGAGAGGGGAGAGAGAGAGAGAGAGAAAGAGAGAGAGAAGGGAGAGGAGCAGAAAGCATCAACTCCCATATGTGCCTTGACTAGGCAAGCCCAGGGTTTTGAACCGGCAACCTCAGCATTTCCAGGTTGAGGTTTTATCCACTGCGCCATCACAGGTCAGGCCAGTGCTGGTATTATGTACTGACAAACACCACTTTAGGAGAAAAAATAGAGCTACATTAGAGAGAAAAAGACAGAGAACTGTCCAGATTTTGGAAGGGCCCTTTAAATGCATTGAAACAGTGATATTGAAGGTATATAGTTCTGTGTTTAAGCATCAATCTAATATTATGAGCACTTCCTCCCTCATATAAAAAAATGTATTTAATAATCACGTTTAGGTTACTGTGAAGATGTATACAAACCTACCTCCTACTGCATACACAAGAAATATCTCCCTTTTCCCGTACTCCTGTGTCCTCTGTAATCTTCAAGTCTTCCCAACTTTCCTTATAATTTAGCACAAGTTATTAGTCTCTATGATACGTATTTATTCATAATAGATAGTGTTCACTTAATTTTTCATCGTTTGAAGTCACTGTTGTGGAAAATGGTTGTTTGCTAAAGAACAGTCTCATTTTTCTAATTCAACTTAAAACCCTAGAACATTTTTAAGGAGTAAAATGATAATGCAGCTCTTCTAAGTAGAGAGTCAGGCCAATTGTACATATAGAGATTTTACTTCTTTGAGACAAATCTCAGAAAAAGATGCCACCACTCATTAGCGGCAAACACTACAAAGAAAAAAACAGAATTGTATTTCTATGCATTTACTCATTTAGCACATATGAGAGACTTCATGAAACCAAAGGTAAATTAACTATATCCCATGTATCTATAGAAGTGCTTTGTAATTTCCTACAGTGACTGATCTAAAATAGTTTGGTTTCAGTATCTATTTACAACTCTTAAAATACATGGAAAATTCCAACAAATCTTTGTTTATGTGGGTTCTATTTATAGCTACTTATCATTTTTAAAACTTAAATTGAGAAATTTGAAAGTATTTATTTATTTATTTGATTTTGCAAGTATATTTATTAAAGTTGGGGACAATAAACCGAGAAAGGGTTTAGAATATAAGAAAAAAATAGGAGAGTCTAAGCAAGGCTGCTTTCTTTCCCTGAAAATGTTATAGGGAAGAAATAGGCCCAGGCTGAGGTGCTTTGGCTTACTGGGAAGTCAGGAAAAAAGGGGGCCTTGGAAGCAGGTTCAGAGATTTAGGCGGGGACAAGCTGCCATTGCCCACTGTTCCCCTGGTTAAGTCTCAAGGGGATCCTTAAAGTTTAGGAGATACATGCCTGGGGGTGGGAGAAGAGAAAGGTAGGGGGAAGAAAATGAATCATTACATGTTAGTAAAAATAACATAATTAAAATATATTTTAAAAAATATTAAGTGGCATAACACTGCTTTATTTATTTTTAAAAGGAGATCTGGATTCTATGTCTGCTTCTATATTTAATGTATTATGAAATGGTGTTTGGTTCAAGAAATTGAAGAAAATCCAAACTCATGTAGATATAAAATTGGAATAAGGAGCAAGAAAATCTCATACTTTAGTGAAAAAAAGAGAAATCAATAGACAGTAATCCTGAGATGACAGAGTGGGACATTACATAATGATAAATAAATCGTTCCACCAAGAGGACACTGCAATCCTAATATGTATGTGCCAAACAAAGGAGCTCCAAAATATACAAAGCAAAACTAAAAGAACCGAAAGGAAAAGTAAACACATCCACAATTATAAATGGAGACTTTAATACCCCTTTCTCTGCAATTAGTAGGACTTGACAGAAAATCTATATGGATGTAGAAGAACTCATGAACCAAAGTATTTAATTGAAACTTATAGAACACTTCACCCAACAACAAAGAAATAAACATTCTTTTTCAATGTCTTCAAAATACATATTAAGATAGACTGTATTCTATACCATAAAACAAACATCAATCAAAAAAAAAAGTACTGAGCCTGACCAGGCAGTGGCACAGTGGATAGAGTGTCGGACTGGGATGCAGAGGACCCAGGTTTGAGACCCCAAGGTCCCCAGCTTGAGCGTGGGTTCATCTGGTTTGAGCAAAAAGCTCACCAGCTTGGACCCAAGGTCACTGGCTTGAGCAAGGGGTTACTCGGTCTGCTGAAGGCCTGTGGTCAAGGCACATATGAGAAAGCAATCAATTTACAACTAAGTTGTCACAACGAAAAACTGATGATTGATGCTTTTCATCTCTCTCCATTCCTGTCTGTCTGTCCCTATCTATCCCTCTCTCTGACTTTCTGTCTCTGTAAAAAAAAAAAAAAAAAGTACTGAAATTATACAGATTGTGTTTCCCTACCAAAATATAATCAAATTAGAAATCAATAATATCAAGATAACAAGAAAATATCATTTAAAAAATAGAAAATTAAAAAAAAATCACAGGCTAATATTCCTCATGCAAGTAGATATAAAAATATTTAACAAAATATTAACAAATAGAATTTAGCACTATATAAAAAGAATTCTATGTTATAAACAAAGTTAAGTTTATTACAAAAATTCAGTTAGTTTATATGTAAGTGTCATATATTTACTCTTTCAATGAGAGTATTCTGGCTGTCATGTAGTGTTATAGTTTTTCAAGGCATTACCATTGAGGACAATTAAACAAAGAGTAATGAGATCTTTATTACTTCTTATAATTGTATGTGAACTGAAAGTTATTTCAAAATTAAAAGTTTGATTAGAAATTACTGAACAAAAATACAAATAAAACTTTTGAGGGAAATATTTAAAATTTACTTTCAAATAATAAAATAAAAAGCTACAAAATTATGAACCTTTTTTTGGTTAGGAATTGGCAATATTTTTTGTACATTGTATTTACTAACTCATAAACATGAAGAGATGCGATTTGTAGCACTACGGTAATATTACAAATATTGATGTGTGGAAAAGTAGGCTTAAAAAAACATAATATACATTGTATTCAATGTTGCATTTCACAAATAGTTATTATCACTTTCTTTTCTGAAAGTTTAAGATTAATGGAAGAATTATTGCCCCAGCAAATAAAATAATTTCTCAATTACTTATGTTCAATTCACCTAAACCTACATATTGTTTCCTGAGAATTTTCTTAAATATATACATCATAGTTCTAGTAAACCAAGAACTTGTTAATTTTGTGAATATGTCTAAAATATATATATTAACTTTAAAACCATTCTTTTTAGATATCCTTACTTTGTTTTCATTTATGTAGACAGAATTAACAGTTGCTTTTTATTGTATGGTCATATTTTATGATGAAATAAATTTCCATATCAATTCATAATGTCTATGATTTATTTACAGAAAAATAAGAAATATTAACCTTTTAATGAGGCAATGGCCAAGTGGTTGAATAGGCTAGCTTACTGGTTAAGAAAGAGTCTTGCTTCTATTTTTAAATATTACAGTTGAGTCAAATTTCTGGTTTGGAAAAAAAAAACCCATATATAAATGGTTACATGTCATTGGCTTTGGGAATCTGATATAAATAGTTTTAATCCATTGAAGGAAGCAATTTTTTTTTCTTTAAAGATATCTGTATAGAATAAGATCAATAGAAAAAATTAATCATTACATTAAAGTATTTGGGAAATAATAGATGGTACATACCTTTTTAGAGCTTCAAAACACATCTTAGAACAAATGATCTAAAAAGTTCTACAATATAGAGGTTTCTTTTGGTTTGTTTAACCCAAAATATTTCCAACTAATTTGACTATAAACTCGACGCAAAACTATCATCACCTTGTGTCATTTATTTCCCCAAATACAATTTTAAAATCTTTGGGTATACCAATTTCTAGAAACTTATTTGGGACAGTCTAGTCTAAAATTAAAATTCTGCATCTACAAATGCCAAGAATTAGCTCCATCTATTTAGACCAAATTGATTTTATGCCAGAAACTATGACTAATTATTCTTTTCTTTACTATAGTTATGTTTGGGCTGATCAAAGTGATTATTCATTTATTTAGATATAGACTTTAGTAGAAATTTATAGTAAAGCAATAGTTAGATCCAAGGAAAAATGTGAGAAAGAAGTTTGTTTCTAGTGCTAAGTATATGGAGATATGACACTTGTTTCAAGATAAAACTTTATCTAGTTCTTAAAATTCATTAAGGTTACTGCATTTTACAACTCTAGGGATACCATCCAAATTTTACCACATTTTTCTGTAGAGAATAAAATAATCATAAAATATAATGTAAATGGTACTCCCTAAGGATTTTTATTTTTACTGTACTATAAAGCTATTCCCATAAAAATGAAAACCTAAGAAAACAAATAGCTGACATTTATTGAGAATTTACTGTCAGGTATTTTAGTAAACAATTTACCTACCTTTTATAAAACACATTCTAAGTGGTAAGTTCTATATATAATATTATCCCCATTTATAGATTTTTTTAAAAAATGTCAAAAAGTCAAAGTCATTTGCTTATAGCAACATAGATCATACATTCCAGAGCTGGAATCTGAAATTTAGAAATGTGATAAGTATGCTACCATCCTTGAAGAGAGATCACTTGAATTCAAGACATGATATCTTGGGTAACTTCACATAGCACAGTATTTATAAAATGAAGATAATATTTCTCTACTACCTGTGTCTGAGTGTTTATATAAGCATCAAATAATATATTTGTTAAATGTGGAGATCCTCTGTTATATTACAATGAAGAAAATCTTTTCTAAGATTTATTAAAGGTACTAGAATTTTATTATCTTTTATCAATAATTTTAACTCAAAATATATTGATTTTTTTCTCCTGTAGTAAATTCAGAACCTTGTGACAGTGACCTCGTAGTAGGTGACTTTCCAAGAAAAGTTTTAAAAGATTGTGATCTGGGATTTAAACTTTAGTGCTTAAATGAATAGGAGAGAATGTATTAATAAAAAGGATCAGTTTTATAGGCAGAAATGCTTGAAATATGGTAATTGATCAAGATAAGAAGCATCACTTATATAAACACTTAACTCCATTGTAGTTCTGTGTATTTCTTCCAAGATTCTACAGGCCATTAGTTTCATAGGATACTGCTTCATTAGTCCACTTCTATTAATTGAGGCTCATTTTAAAATAGTGTAAAAAAGAAAACCCAAGTAATGTGACTTCAAAAAATAGATTTTCATTTTGCTCTCGCTAAACAATACAGAGTTAAACAATCCAGGACTGGTAGTACAATTTATCATCCTCAACTCCAAGCTATCTCTATATCTTCATTTTAGTATCTTCATCTTAATTAGCAAGAAGAGTACAAAGTGGGGCAGGAGTACATGCCCATTTCTATTTAAAGGCATAAGTGAGACACATCTATCATCAAGTCTGTTTTATTCCTATGCATAAATAGGCATGGCCACACTTAATTCCAAAGGGAAACTGGGAAGTGTAATCTCCAGCTAGCTATGTGCCCTACTACATTTAGGATATTCATTATTAGGAAAAAAGAGAAGAATTAGTATTAGTGAAAAAGGCAGTTTCTAACACAATCCCTTTTCCTAGTGTTTGAAATACGTAAAATTAAAATGAAGAACTCTTACTACAGTGGTCTGTCTACAAAGTTTCATATAAAAAACATTAATTCTGTATTGGTAAATGAAGCATCATAATATTTTCTTACTCTAAATATTCCAAGTTATTGAACTTGTGAGCATTTATTCTATAACTTAGGTAACTGGAATGCATCAGAGTAACTTGATAGAATGTTATCAACTGAATGTTTATGTCCCCCTTAAATTCATATGTTGAAATCTTACCCACCAATGTGATAGTATTAAAAGGCGGGACTTTGGGATTTAATTAGGATTAGATGAAGTCATAATAGAATTAATGCCATTATAGGAATACAACAGTTTGCTTCTCATCTCTGCTGTCCACCATGTAAGAAATCATGATGAACCAGAAGTCAGCAGTTTTCCAGCTAGAAAAGGGTCATCACCAGAACTTGATCATACTGGCCCCCAAATCTTTTAATCAATAAATTTACCTAGTCTATGGTACTTCATTATAGAAGCCTAAACTGACTAAGGCATAGGAGCTTTAATAAACAAACCATCACTGACCAGGCAGTGGCACAGTGGATAGAGAGTCAGACTGGGATGCAGAAGACCCAGGTTCGAGACCCTGAGGTCGGCAGCTTGAGCGTGGGCTCATCTGGCTTGAGCAAAAAGCTCACAAGCTTGGACCCAAGGTCACTGATTTGAGCAAGGGGTTACTGGGTGTGCTGAAGGCCCGCAGTCAAGACACAGATGAGAAAGCAATCAATGAACAACTAAGGTGTCGCAATGAAAAACTGATGATTGATGCTTCTCATCTCTCTCTGTTCCTGTCTGTCCCTATCTATCCCTCTCTCTGATTCTATCTCTGTCCCTGTAAAAAAAAACAAAACAAACCAAACCATCAAATCTTAATGGTCTAACCCAGGGGTAGTCAACCTTTTTATACCTACCGCCCACTTTTGTATCTCTGTTAGTAGTAAAATTTTCTAACTGCCCACCAGTTCCACAGTAATGGTGATTTATAAAGTAGGGAAGTAACTTTATAAAATTTATAAAGCAGAGTTACAGCATGTTAAATTACTTACCAAGTATTTTGGTTGGATTTTCACTAAGTTTGGCAGAGTAAATCTTTATAAAACAACTTACAATAGTTAAATATATCTTTTTATTTATATTTTGGTTGCTCCGTTACCGCCCACCATGAAAGCTGGAACGCCCACTAGTGTGCAGTAGGGACCAGGTTGACTACCACTGGTCTAACTTAATAAAAATTGTTCAATTTCTTGCTCACACAACATGCAGTTTACTGTTAATAGTTGGGGAGTGGCCTTTTACATGTACACTTTAGTGACTCTAATATCTCCCAGCTTTTTGATGGATTTTGTACTTCTTGAGAGACAAAAAAAAAACAGGGTGATTTGAGGGTCCTACAGAAGGAATATATAAGCCAAATCTGCAAGTGGCCTACCTACCTTCTGCCCACACTTCACTGGCCACAATACATTCACAAGGTCACACCTAACTATGAAGTTGGATATGCATCTAGGAGTTTGAGAAAATGGGTTTTATGAAGACATTGAATGAATATAACGGGTCTTTCTGTTTGAGACTTTTCAGACTTTTTTTCCTCAAGATCCAATAATTGCAAGGGGTCTTAGTTTGGGGCTGGAATACCTCAATTTCATTCTAGGGGTCTTAGTTTGGGGCTGGAATACCTCAATTTCATTCTAGCCTCAAATCTTGGTTTAGGAAAGATAATTGATGACACCAGAGTAATGGTATGAGAGATACTCCTGATCTCTCCCCTTGAAATTTCAGCAGATTGAATGACTATAACACAGCAAAGGAACCCCAGCTGGGCTCACAGGTGCACCTGAAAGATTTGTGTACCAAACGGATTAACACTGTTTTGGTTAGGGTTCTTAACAATATCACTTTCAAATGCCATCAAAGAAGAAGAAATCAAATACCCTGGCTACACATGACAAAGATGTAGTTCAGAAAGAAAATAAAATTTTTTCCAGAACAAAATTCTCAATCACATGGAAACTCTGGAGTTAAATGATAGAGAATTCAAAATCAAAGTTCTGAAAATACTCAACAAGATGCAAGAAGACACCAATAGGAAAATTAATGAGCTCAGAAAACAAATTAATGAACAAAACGGATACCTCACCAAGAAGATTGAAACTTTAAAAATAGAGATGAAAACTTCAATACATAAATTGAAGACTGAGGTAGCAAGTTAGGTAATAGAGAAAGCCTGATAGAGAAAAAAGTCAGTGACATTGAAGACAGGCAACCAGAAATGATACAGAGAGAAGAGGAGAGAGACTCATGAATTTAAAAAAAAAGTGAGAGAACTCTACAAGAATTGTCTGACTCCATCAGAAAGAGCAATATAAGAATAATGGGTAAATCAGAAGAAAAAAAGAGGGAGAAGGGAATGGAGAGCCTATTCAAACAAATAATTGATGAGAATTTCCCAAGCCTATGGAAAGAGTTAGAACCTTGAATCCAAGAAGCAAACAGAACATCAAGTTTCTACAACCCAGAGAGATGCACTCCAAGGTCTATCATAATAAAACTGTCAAAAATCAATGACAAAGAAAGAATCCTCAAGCCAGCAAGAGAAAAGTAGAACATAAAATAAAGGAAAGCCCATTAGGTTATCATCAGACTTTTTAGCAGAAACTTTACAAGCCAGAAGAGAGTAGACCCAAACATTCATAATACTAAAAGAAAGGAATGACCAGCCAACAATACTATATCCATCAAAGTTATCCTTCAAATATGAAGGAGAAATAAAAACTTTTACAGACATGCAGAAGCTGGGGGAATTTGTCACCAGAAAATGCCCAGTATAGAAAATACTCAAGGGGGTTATTCAACCAGGTACAAAGAACAAAACAAATCAAAACTACAAGTAAAAGCTCTAACAAAGTCACAATAAAAATAAGGATAATCTGTGAAAACAATAACATAAAAGAGGAAAGGATAAATATATGCAGTATCAAAGGAGGATAGAGTACAGAAGCACTCGTAAGACAAAGGATTCTTGTATATATGAACATTTTTCTCTTAACCTAATACTAACCATCTACAAAAAAAGCCACCAGTGAAATACACAGCTTAAGAAAAGAAGAAACAAGGGAAAGAAGTATGGAATACTATCAAACAAAAACAACTGACAGAAACAAAAAAAAACAAAAAAAAAAGGAGAGAAGAACCAAACAAGATACAGAGCTACCAAAAAAGAAAACATAAAATGGCTATAGGAAATCCTCAAGTGTCAATAATTCTTTCTACAGTTAGAAAGTCCTAACTGTAAATGGACTGAACTCACCAATAAAGAGGCACAGAGTAACAGACTGGATCAAAAAGTAAAACCCAACCATATGATGTCTTCAAGAGACACATCTAAGCTGCAAGGAAAAAGTAGATTCAAAGCGAAAGGTTGGAAAACAATTCTCTAAGTAAATAATATCCAAAGAAAAGCAGGAATAGCCATACTCATGTCTGACAATGCTGACTTCAATACAATAAAAGTAACCAAAAACAAAAATAGACATTTCATAATGAAAAATGAGACATTGTATCAAGAAGACATAACACTTCTAAATATATACACACCAAACTAGGGAGCACCAAAATACATAAGACATCTACTAACTGATCTCAAAATATTAGCAGACTAAACAGGATCATAATTGATTTTAACACACCATTGATAGCTTTAGACAGATCATTCAGACAGAAAGTCAGTAAAAAATTATTAGCTATAAATGACACTCTGGACCAAATAGACATAATGGGCATTTACAGAACATTGCATCCCAAAACGTCAGATGATAACATTCTTCTCCAGTGTGCATGGAACATTCTCAAGGATAGAGCAAATGTTGGGCCACTATACTAACATCAACAAATTCAGGAAGATTGAAATTTTACCACGCATATTTTCTGATTATATGGCTTTGAAATTAGAATTCAACTGTAAAAAGGAAGCAAAGAAACCCACAAAAATGTGGAAAGTAAACAACATAATTCTAAAAAAAATGACTGGGTCAAAGAAAATAAAAGCTGAGATAAATGAAAATGACAACACAACATATCAAAATTTCTAGGATGCAGCAAAAGCAGTAAGAGTAGGGAAGTTTATAGCATTACAGGCTTATATCAAGAAACAAGAGAGATCTCAAGTAAACAACCTAATATCATACCTTAAGGAACTAGAAAGAGGAATAAAGGCAACCCAAAGTCAACAGAAGAAAGGGAATAGTAAAAATTAGAAGAGAAGTAAATAAAATAAAGAACAAAGAAATATAGAAAAAATTAATACAAGAGATGGTTCTTTGAAAAGATCAATAAAATCGACAAACTACTGGCTAGTTTCACTAAGGAAAAAAGAGAAAGGATCATGTAAACAAAATCAGTAATGAAAGAGGAGAAATTACCACAGACAACATAGATATACAAAGGATCATAGTAGAATATTATAAAAGATTATATGCCACCAAATTCAACCACCTAGAGGAAATGAATATATTCCTAGAACTATACAATCTTCCTAGACAGAGTCACAAAGAATTGGAAAACCTAAATAGACCTATAAACAGGAAGCACTGAAGATTTATTCCAGGAGCACAAGGATGGTTCAGCATGTGGAAATTGATCAACAGAATACACCACATTGACAAAACAAAGAACAAAAATCATATGATCCTATTAATAGATGCAGAAAAGGCATTCAATAAGATACAACATCACTTTATGTTTAAAACACTCAATAAAATCAGAATAGAAGAAAAGTACTTCAACATAATAATATTAACTGACAAACCATCAGCTACTATCATACTAAATGGTGAAAAAAATTAAGCCTTTTTCTCTAAAATCAGGAACAAGACAAGGCTACCCTCTCTCTCTGTTCTTATTCAACATAGTTCTGGAAGTTAGAGCTAGAGCAATCAGGCAAGAGAAAGAAATAAAAGGCATTCATATCAGGAAAGAAGAAGTAAAATCATCACTTTTTGCAGATGACATGATTCTGTATATAGAAAACCCCAAAGACTCCACCAAAAAACTATTTAGAACAACAAACCAATACAGTAGAATCACAGGATACAAACCAATATCCAAAAGTCCTCTGCTTTCCTATATGCCAACAATGAAACATCAAAAAATGAACTAAATAAATAAGTAAATAAAAACAGTTCTCTTTACAATTGCAAAAACAAAAAAATACCTAGGAATAAACTTAACAAAGGATGTGAAGGATCTATAAACTGAAAACTACAAAACATTATTGAAAGAAATTGAAAGACACAATGAAATGAAAAAATATTCGATATTCATGTTTTAGAAGATTCAACACAGTTAAAATGGCCATATTACCCAAAGCAATATACAAATTTAATACAATTCCTATCAAGATCCCAATGATTTTTTTTAAAGAAATAGAACAAAAAATTATCAGGTTTGTATGGTACCATAAAATACCCCAGATAGCCAAAGCAATCCTGAGGAAAAAGGTTGAAGCCAGAGGTATCACACTACCTGACTTCAAAGTATACTATAGAGTCACAATAATCAAAACAGTATAGCATGGGCAGAAAAACAGACATACAGACCAATGGAACAGAATCGAGAGCCCAGATATAAAAACGCATATATATGGACAAATCCTTCAACAAAGGAGCCAAAAACACACAATAGAGAAAAGAAAAACCTCTTCAATAAATGGTGCTGGGAAAATTGGAAAGCCACAGGCAAAAGAGTGAAACTTGGACTACAGTTTGCCCCCTGCACAAGAATCAATTCAAAATAGATCAAAGACCTAAACATAAGATCTGAAATAGCCTGACCAGGCAGTGGCGCAGTGGATAGAGCATCGGACTGGGATGCAGAGGACCCAGGTTCGAGACTCCAAGGTCGCCAGCTTGATCATGGGTTCATCTGGTTTGCTTGGGCCCAAGGTCTCTGGCTTGAGCAAGGGGTTACTCGGTCTGCTGTAGCCCCCTGGTCAAGGCACATATGAGAAAGCAATCAGTAAACAACTAAGGTGCCACAATGAAGAATTGATGCTTCTCATCTTTCTCCTCTTTCTGTCTGTCCATCTGTCTGTCCCTATTTATCCCTCTCTCTGATTCTCTCTGTCTGTAAAAAAAAAATCTGAAATGATAAATTACTTTGAAGAAAACATAGATTCTAAGCTAATGGACCTTGGTCGTAGAGAATAATTTACTAATTTGACCCCAAAGGCGAGGGGAGTAAAGACAAAAATAAATAAATGGAACTATATCAAACTAAAAAGCTTCTGCACAGCAAAAGAAACTGACAACAAAACAAATAGGCAGCCAACTGAATAGGAGATGATATCTGCAAACAACATCTTTGATAAAGGGTTAATATCCAAAATATATAAAGAATTTAAAATGCTCAGCAACAAGCAAGCAAACAATCCAATTAAAAAATCGGAGGAGGACCTGAACAGACACTTCTCCCAGGAGAACATATAAGTGGCCAACAGATATATGAAAAGATGCTTATCTTCACTATTTATTCAAGAAATGCAAATCAAAAAAAAAAAAAGAAATGCAAATCAAAACTACAATGCGATACCACCTCACATCTGTTATACTGACTATTATCAATAAGACAGGTAATAACAAGTGTTGGAGAGGCTGTGGAGAAAAAGGAACCCTCATTCACTGCTGGTGGGAATGTAAATTAGTATGACTATATGGAAGAAAGTATGATGGTTCCTCAAAAAATTAAGAATAGAACTAGCATATGACCCAGCAATCCCTCTACTGGGTATCTACCTCCAAAACTCAAAAACATTGGTATATAAAGACACATGCACCCCATATTCATCACAGCATTATTCACAGTGACCAAGACATGGAAACAACCAAAGTGTCCTTCGATAGAGAATTGGATAAAGAAGGTATGGTACAAATATACAATAAAATACTACTGAGCCATAAGAAACAATGACATAGTGACATTTATGACCACATGTATAGACCTTGAGAACATTCTGAGTGAAATAAGCAAATCAGAAAAAGCTAAGAACTGTATGATTTCACACATATGTGGTATTTAAAACTGAAACTCATAGACATAGATAGAAGTGAGTGGTTACCAGGGGGGAGGGGATTCTGAGGAGGGGGACAAGGGAAGCAGAGAGTGGGTGGGAGGAAGGATTTAAAGAAGGACAAATATAAGGTGACAGAAAATGATTTGACTTTAGGTGATGGGCATACAACATAATTAACAGTTCAAATGCTATAGAAACGTTCACCTGAAACATATGTACTCTTATTGATCAATGTCACCCTGTTAAAGTTAATTCTTTAAATGAAATTAAAAAATTAAAAAAGATAATTAATTTTTCTCTCACTTGGCATTATTTTCTTGACCTTGCTTTATTTTCCTTCCTTTCTACAGTATTTTTCCACTTACCTATTGTTTTTTACCAAGTAGAAAAAAAGGCACAAAATTCTTTTTTATTAGCCATTATAATATATTCTTCATTCTAAGTAGCATCTATCAGAGTGTATTTCATAATTTGTGAGTGAATAATTATTTTTGCTGTCATGCTTTGCTTGAATAAAGAATCACCTATCTTTTTTTCTCTAACATCTACTATCATCTTCGCCATGCTGAGCAACGCCATAGGTATTTTTCATATAAGCTGCTTTGCCCTTTCTCTATATACAGTTAAGTATTCCATGAGGAGAATATTGAGAGGATAGGCCTATTATATTAAAACATAAGAACTGTATTCAGAGCCATGATCCATAACCTTGGAATGTTATAGGCATGGTCCAAAAAAATTTACCTTCACTGATTTTTAAAATTACATTAGCAACTAAAGTTACCTGTTTTAGAAAAACAAATAAATATCACATTTATTTACTCAACAACCATTTATAAAGCATCTATTGTATGCAAGCAATTTGCAAAACACTAGGAATAACCTTACATATGATGCAGATCCTTCTTTTTTGGAACTTAACAGTCTAATTAAGAACTGACCCATGAATAAGTAATTATAATCTAAAGGAAATAAATGATTAGAAAGAGGGAAGTACCGATGTTATCATAGAGGGACCTAACCGAGTGTTACTGTCAGAGAAACTCTGAGGATCTGATATCCTCAAGGATGAGCTGAGGCAGGTCAGGTAAAGTGCAAAGAAGAAATGGGGGAAAAGTTACAAGCTCTTTTCAATATCCTAACGAAATGGTCCTACAAATTCCCAGACAGTGCCTGTTATTAATATTAACTGCTGACATCAATAGTTATATTCCTGAAACATTTCACATATATTATTTTAATTACTCCTTTCAAAAATCTTATATTTATTATTACATTCATCTCATAGATGAGGAAACAGATTTAGAGAATTTTAAAAAACTTACAATATCATACAGCTAATAAGTAGCAAAACTGGATCATCAACAGGTGAGGTCAAGTCCCCAAGACTTCCAAATAGTGTGATCTAATTTTAGAGGAGGCAGAGAGGAATGATTAAGAATCAGACTACCTAGCTTAAAATTCTGATACTACCTCTTACTAGCCAGATGAGTTTAACCTGTCTTTACTTGAAGTCCTTCCTTTACAAAGCGAAGATAATAATACCTACCTCATGTGTTGTTATAGAGACTACAAAAGTTTACACTTGTAAATTACTTAGAACAATCTCTGGAATAGGAAAATTTCATTAAATAATAAAGTCGTTTTTGCCTGCTGATGCACTGCCTAATTTTCTAGCTCCATATAGAAACCAAATTTTAAACAATGGAGTAGATTAGTATTTGAGACTTCCAGTGGACAAAAATTATTTCAGAAAAGTATTAGTCCTGAATTGAACTGATATTCGAAGTGTAACAAAATGATAGTACTTCCTACTTATAATTACTTTTGAAAAGCAAACTCAGATGCAATTATATCCTTCTGCAAATTTTTGAAATTCAGTAATGGAATTAAATTTTATAGAAAAAAAACCCATTAGTCTTAAGAAGGTGAATATCTGGCCTTAAATGTTGCTGGTTCTACCCAAAAATTGCAGCCTTCCTTCTCTGAGCTTTGTGACAGGAATCTGATTGCCCTCTGAAGTCCTGTGGTAGGAAGTCTCTAATGTACTCATCCACAGGAAGAGCGGGAGTGGGAACCACCAGGAGAGGGCGTTCTCTACCCTGATAAAATATGTTATGGAAAAATGGTCTGGATCAGGTGCCTCAGTTTCTTTTTGTTGTTTGTTTGTTTGGGTTTTTAAAAGAATTTTTATGGAAATAATTAAGGGAAACAGGATACTGTTGGAACTAGAAAAATAAACCAGAAAAAAATATTGTCATCTTCTTTATAGAGTTACTCTGAGGATTAAGTTTCATAAGAACATAAGGAAACACAGCCTAATGCCTACCACCCAAGATTTGAAAGTATAGTAATAGCAGTAGTTTGTTGCCAAGTGATAAATAAGTAGTAACAAAGAGAAACAAAAAAATGTATGAATCATATTTCATTTATAATTAAATTGTGACAATGAGGCCTTGTGACATGTAAGCATAAGGCACTTTGAAATCGAAGACTGATCGATGCAAGAGACATTTGTGAAAAATTCAAAGATATTTTTAAGTGATTTTAATGAACGTATCTTAAAAATAATTACCCTTAATTTAATATAAGTAGAATCTTTATTAATTATGTTTTTCCTACAACTAACCTTACTTAATGTTAATTTTGTATTCGTGGCATATATATGCTCTTATTATATATTAATAGCAATAATCCCTGTATACAAATTTTTAGATATAAAAGATAAAAACGAAATGGTATAAGGGGAAGAACAAAGAATTTGAAATGAGAAGACTGAGGATATATCTTTGGCATTAGCAATTCAGAAGATATGTGACCTTTAATATGTCATCCAGATTCCCCAAGCTCATTATCTTCATCTGCAGTATAAGCATGTTCATACTTACTACGTCTCCCTTCTATGAGGAATATCCAATGGCGGGCTGGGGCTGATACATCTCCTGTGAGAACTGATAGCATCTTTTCCCAACTCTTTACTCAATGACATTAGGTTGGTATTTTGACATTAGGTTAGCAATCATGGAATATTTATACCATGAAAATTGACAGATGTTACAAATCAAGATGTTCTCCATACATCCCTCATTTTCCTCTAAGACTTCATTACTAATCTTTTGCTAGTATATGACTGGGAATATCTAATGAGAAAATCTACCTGAAAGTGTTTTTTGAACTATAACATGTAATGCAAATGTTATAATATTAATTGTGGGGAATTATAGATATGAATCTGTGACTTGCATATTAAAACATCATTAAATGATCTTGACTAATTAAAAATAAAAGATATAGCCTGACCTGTGGTGGCGCAGTGGATAAAGCGTCGACCTGGAAATGCTGAGGTCACCGGTTCGAAACCCTGGGCTTGCCTAGTCAAGGCACATATGGAAGTTGATGCTTCCAGCTCCTCCCTCCTGTCTCTCTCCTCTCTCTCCTCTCTCTCTCTCTCTCTGTGTGTGTGTGTCTCTCTCTCCTCTCTAAAAAATGAATAAATAAAAAATTTAAATAAATAAATAAAATATATAAATGAGATAGTAGGACACACTTAAATGATTTAATTGACTTGTATATATATTATACAAATGGCCTATCAAATCAAGCCAATGAGGGTTGGTACATAGAACCTTTACAAGGTAACTAACCATCTGTATGCTTGGGGCTAATACGGGCTTTCTGCAAACCAAGACAAGTTACAATATTTGTAGAGTCTAGTGCAAAATGAAAACATTGTATACCATGGAAGCAGCCCAAGTGTCCATCAGTAAATGAGTGGATTAGAAGCTGTGGTACATTAACACAATGGAATACTACACGGCCACAGAAAAGAAGAAAATCTTACCCTTTGTAATAGCATGGGTGGATCTGGAGAACATTATGCTAAGTGAAATAGCCAAAGAAGAACAAGTGCTGTATGATTTCACTCATATGTGGAATCTAAAGAACAAAATGAACTAACAAGCAAAATAGAGACAGACTCATAAATACAGAACAGGCTGACAGCTGTCAAGCATAGGGCTGGGGGAGTGAAGAGATTGAACAAGAAAGAAAAAAACTCATAGACACAACAGTGTGGTGACTGTAGGGGGTGGGGAGAGAGTATATGGGGCATTAATGGTGATAGAAGTAGACTTGACTTGGGGTGGTGAACACACAATACAGTGGACAGATGATGTGTTATAGAACTGTACATTTGAAACTTGAATAATTTTGTTAACCAGAGTCACTCCAATTAATTAAATTAAAGGGAAAAAGAAAAGAAAATTATTAAGAAATTTTAAGATATCAACAACAAAGCATTGAACCAAGTATAGGCAGTTCTGAGTAGGGAACACTCAGTTGCATGCTTATGAAGCTGGTCTATCTAGGACATAGAAATTTCAGGGCTAAAACCAGAACAGTCTGGGGGTATCAGAGACTAGGATAGTTAGCTACCCAACTTTTGCTTAAAATATAGTTAGCATTAATACATAATTAATGTTTTAGCACATACAGGAAAATACACCAAAAAAAAAATACCAAGTAGTATCAATTCAGTCATAAGTAAAGAGCAGGAAGAGAAGAACACAGCTTAAATGATACTTTTGTCTATGAAGATCTCTGCTTGTTTCAGTCTGTGCAACTTTGTGAACTACAGGACTCTGCTGTGTGGTTCAGTGTTCCCAAGTCTTCCCAAACACACTAACCTTAGACTATAGAAAGACATTTAAAATTTTAGCTTAAAGAAAGTTTCAGACATATTTTACATGAAGAAGTGGACCCTTATTCTTAATATGTAAGATCATTCTGTAGATGTGTTTATAAACTGTAACTAAGATCTATAAAAGATTGAAAAAATCACGGGATGATGTAATTATATACATACTGTGCATTTATAAAATGTAAGTAAAAAAAGATTAGACATGTGCATGCACACACAAAACATACACACAAATATTGAGGTTACAAAGAGGAGAAACTAGTCTGATGATTAAAATAATAATTTAAAGTGAGAATACATGAAATGGTTCTGGTTCTGTTGCTCTCTTTTATCGAGTTTGTGGAGATGATCATGACTAATTATGACTGAATTTGACGTTTTATGAAAACAATTAGAGCAGTAGTTCTCAGACTTAGTAATAGAATCACTTGGAAAATGTGTTAACACAAGTGGCAAATTCCACTGACTTTCTGATTCAGTAGTTCTCAAGTGGGGTTAGAGCAGTGGTTCTCAACCTTTCTAATGCCGTGACCCCACAATACAGTTCCTCATGTTGCGGTGACCCCAAACCAAAAAATAATTTTGGTGGCTACTTCATAACTGTAATTTTACTACAGTTATGATTCGGAATGTAAATACCTGATATGCATTATGTATTTTCTGATGGCTTTATTTAGGTGACCCCGTCGGGGTTGCGACCCACAGGTTGAGAACCGCTAGGTTAGAGTATTTGCATTACTAACTAGTTTATTGGTGATGCTGCTGGCTTTAGGATCATACTTTTGAGGACCACAGAATTTGTGGAGGATTTTTTTTTTCTGAAGTGAAAAGCAAGGAGGCAGAGAGACAGACTCCCCCATGCGCCAGCCCAGGATCCACCTGGCATGTCCACTAGGGGGCGATGCTCTGCCCATCTGGGGCATCGCTCCCTTACAACAGGAGCCATTCTAGTGCCTGAGGCAGAGGCCATGGAGCCATCCTCAGCACCTGGGCCAACTTTGCTCCAGTGGAGCCTTGGCTGCAGGAGAGGAAGAGAGATAGAGAAAAAGGAGAGGGGGAAGAGTAGAGAAGCAGATGGGCATTTCTCCTGTGTGTTTTGACTGGGAATCAAACCCGGGGCTTCCACACACCAGGACGATGCTCTACCACGAACTAGCCAAGGCTGTGGAGGATTTCTGACTTTAACCATCATTTAATATGTAATTATATAGTAAGGCTCACATGCCTCTACATTTACCTCATTGTTCTGTTTCTATATTTGAAAGATGTTTCTGAGTCAAATTTAGAGCATTTTCTAATAAACATAAATGCTAATTAATTACCTTTATGGATGTAGAGCTAGTACTTTATTTGAGAAAACTTGAATTGGACTGAAAGTTAATGCTTCTATTATAGCTAAGGACTTGCCTAGATCCAAAATCTGTTTGATCTACAATATTATGCTTCTGCTGCAAATAGCATAAATAGAAAACCTTTTTAAAGTACTCAGCAATCAATTTCTAAAATTATTGTATGTAAATTTATAAGCCTCTGCACTTCATAGTTTCTAAATTATGTTGTACATTAGGAGAGTAAATTAGGGGGAATATAGCCAGTGTGTTTAACAGTCACTTCTCTTTAATCTTCAGATGCCCTGATGTACATTTTTCTATCTTCTCTTTTTTTCTAATCAAATATCTGAAACACTATGAGATATAAAACTTGGTTGGATATGCACTTAAATTAAATCAAATAAATTAACATATTGTGTTTTGAAGATTTAACTATGTTGTTTTTCACATTTCAAAATCCAACACGCAAGATAAAGTGCAACATCTATAACCCAACTTCCTAGAAAAGAGCATCCTGAATTAAATAAGGTGATATGTGAAAATGTCCACCCAGTGCTTGACCTGCGGTGGCGCAGTGGGTAAAAGCATCGACCTGGAACACTGAGGTCGCCGGTTCAAAACCTTGGGCTTCCCTGGTCAAGGCACATATGGGAGTTGATGCTTTCTGCTCCTCCCTCCCTTCTCTCTCTAAAATGAATCAATAAAATCTAAAAATAAATAAATAAATAAAAATGTCCACCCAGTGCCTGCTGCTTAGTACTGGCTCAAACATCATTTTCAAAGATCCACATTGGAACAGTTACCAGAATGAAATTATTTCAAGGCAGAAGTGCATGATGTTTATCTTTAAAGGCAGAAGCACTTTTGCACTGTCAGAATATAAAGGGAGAAAATTTTTAAGCAAAATAAATAATATATTCGATAAATAATATATTCAATAAAGTTTTTAAAGTGTGAGTTCAAGTTTAGAGGGAGAGCAATTTAGCCTAAATTGGTGAATTTTAACCCTGGTTACACATTAAAATAAACTTGGGTATACTTAAAACTCCAGGTGCCTGAGCCCCATTCTATACCAATTAAATCTAAATCTTCAGGGATCAGAGAGGCACATCAATATTAAAAAACAAACACTCTCATAGTATTATTAGAAAAGAAAGAAAGAAAGAGATGGGCTGACAAGTTGAGGTTTCCTATTGTTATCATCAGTCTGAAACTGTTTATTATTTTCCCATAGAAATGCAGCATGCAGATTTGAAGGCATAACACAGAGTAATTTGGGCAACTGTCACTGCCCTTCACAAAGAACTTTGAGCCATTTTGACATCTGTAATTGCTAACAGGGTCCCTGCTGGCTCATTAGACTTTCTGTCCATGGGGAGATATTTGGACAAGAGTGAGTCAATAACACATTCCACACCTTGCTGTTAATGGATGAAAATAGCAACTCAATAAATTAATTTCATAGTACACAGAAAAATGAGGTCTCTAAGGTGTGTCAGCAAATCAGTACAGACACAATCCAACACTAGTGACAGGGGAAAACAGCACAGGTTTTGAAATCAATCAATGCTATATTCAATTCCCTGATTCCCTCAATTACTGACTTGAATCTAGATGTGTTATTTAACTTCTATAAACTTAAGTTTTCTTATTTGAAAAATCAGAACAATGATAATAGTTACATCACAAGCACTCCTGAAATTCAAACGAGATCAAGCACATTAAAGAAAAAAGCTTGTTGGATAAATTATTATTGCATATTTGTTGCTTAGAATTTCTTCTTTGACTTGTTCTTATAAAAGAGAATAAAATCTCAGCAAGAGAAGCTATTGATGTGGTCCATCCAAAAAATAGTGTAAAGAAGTAAAGTAGAAAATTATTTATTTACATTTTTATATTATTCACATTCACGACATTTTCCTATTTTATCACCTAAATATCAGAGCAGAGCTCTCTGAAGCCCCCTTATAGATTTTTACGGAGATAAATGTATCTTTACTATTTTCAATCTTTATAGGACTGTGTAAGTGCAGGATTGATAAGTATTTTATGTTTGCTTTTCTTTTAAATACAAAGATGTATAAGTCTGTTTTTTAATGTGGGAAATCAAAGCAAAGAATTTGGTTCCTACTTCTGAGGTATTTCCAATTTGTTTGAAGGGACAAGACACACACAGTGCATTTGAAATTGTTAATATAATCAGGTGTTTATGTTAACAATCTGATATTCTATCACAAAGAGGCTGGGTGTTTGTTCCACCTGTATCTCTGAACTATTTCTAAGCATATACCACAATGTATTCTAGAAAAACCCATGGGCATCTTGTTTATATGTGCTTTCTTAATAACATTGGAATCCTTCCTAGATGCAACATCTGCCATGTTAGCAAAAGAAGTAAACAAACACTAACCTTGCTGAAAACACTCTTAGAATGGCAATCCCACTTCCTAGGATCACCCAAGAGCACGTATTGTTGAATGAGGGCAAGCAGCAAGCAGGTTTCTGTAGAGCAATGAAGTTCAGAAAGGGAAGAGGTGTTTGGTGCTGGAATGCGTTCTAGTGGTGAGAAGATGTGGCAAAACAGACTTTTCTGCTAGTCTTGGTTAGTAGCTCTTATGATAAGCACCCATGTGTCAGATTCAATGAGCTTATAGAAATGATAGCTTCTACTGAGGAAGCATCCATTTTTGCACCAAATTTTATATAGCAGGTGCTTCATTAATGCTATCAAAATGAATACTCATGAAAATCATAGACATGGGCATTAACTATTCTCTTTTCTACCAATAAAGAAATGGAGGCTCAGATAAGATAATTAACTTGACAAAGGTCATATATTTTATAAGTCCATATTTCCCTATGTATACATCATACTTTTTTTCAAAAAATTTGCGGTCTAAAAACTGGGTGCGTCTTATACAGTGGTTGTAGTTTTTTTTACTTGCATTTCCCATTTTTTCACGTGGATGAGGAGTTGTATGAATTTTATGATGAATAAAACTTGAGTTCAATAACTTTATGTAATACATTTTTTTTCAAATTTCGGACCCCAAAATTAAGGTGCATCTTACACATGGGAGCGTCCTGTACATGGGGAAATACGGTAACATAGAAATTAAACTGTTCTAGTTAACAATGGAAGTTTTTTCTCTATAGCAGTATCTTCAAACTGGGATAGACATACGACTGCAGGGTCACTAAAACTCTCTTAAGGGTACATGGCTCAGAGAGCTTTAAGAAACTGTATTTCCAGGTCCTCTTCCAAGGTATGGTATAGTTTCCTGAAGTGAATCTGAGAGAGGCTTCTGAAGCTTCTCCTTCATCACCTCCACTTTCACAGCCTCCCTTCTCTGACTTGCCAGCAGAAAGGCACACGCACCTTTCATCCTGCGCTGAGTCCATTCTCACCATGGCACTTTCCCAGAAAGGGTAAAACCTACACGGTGCCAGACAGGCAAAGGGTTCAAAATATTGGTGCCAGTGTTGCTGGAGGGAATGACTTTAGTGATGAAGTAGCAAAAGTACTGCCAGTCGAGTGGTTTGTAAATAAATGTATCATTTATAAGATTGTTTTCATTGAAGAATTCTTGATTGAGTTGTCACCTGATGGATCAGATTATTTAGATCCTGGATCTGTACCTTATTTTTGGCATATATAACATAAAATGAGTTCAAACGATTCTGCAAAATTAATATAAAAATATTTTTAATCCTACCTAGTTACTTATTTACAAGAACAGTTTTCTCAGGATATAAATTTCTATTTTAGAATGTAGAACAGAATTTATGTTGAACTTTATTCTTTCTAGCAATGAATCATATTCACCCATGGATCTCTGAATTTATTTTAAAAAATTTTATTGAATTTTTTGGGGTGACACTGGTTAATAAAATTATACAGGTTTCAAGTGTATAATTGTATAATACATCATCTGTATATTTCATTGTGTGTCCACCACCCCAAGTCAAGTCTCCCTCCATCACCATTTATCCCCCTCTACATTCATCAATCTTATTAAGAAATTAACTTTTAATAAAATTTTTCTTTTCATATTTAATAATTATTTTAGATGTACAAAATGCCAGTTATAAAAATAGTCACAGGGACGTAAAGTACAGTATAGGGAATATAATCAATAACATTGTAATAATTATGTATAGTGTCATATGGGTACAAGACTTATTAGGGTGATCACTTAGTAAGTTATATAAATGTCTAATCACTATGTTGTACACCGGAAACTAAATAATATTGTATGTCAATAGTAATTTTAAAATATAAACAATTTTTAAAATAAATTGTGACTAAATTATTTAATGATAACTAATCCAGAAGATTAAGTTAATTGTCATATAAAGTGTTTAAAAAGCTTAAATATTTATACCTACTTTTTTTGCAGAAAAATAAGACAGGCTGACATAACAGTTATTTTTAAATCTTTCAAGTATAACATATAACATTTAGGCATAATTCTGTGGGAAAATAGAATAAAAACATGATTAAATGAAAAAAGGAAACCACAGAAAATTCAGAATATAATAAAATATGTTTAGGTATTTTTTATGTGAATGGTGGTAAATAAGATATATTTCCTAAAAGTGATAGTAAATGATTTAAAATGCTTCATTTGGTGCTACTCAAGAATAAAAGCTTAAAAACCATTGCTGCACAGAATATTTCCCTGCATGAGATGTAATTTATTGCTGTACAGGAAGGGCAGTAAGTCATGTATTTAAGAGATCCAGCTCAAGAATAAAACACCTTAACTCCTCTTACTTGTTTCTCAATCTTACAGAAGTTACCTGACCTTGTTAAGCCTCTTTTTCCAAGTCTGTATAGTGGAGATGATGATGATACTTAATTTGTAGAATAATTATGAAGGTTATGTGAAATTAATCCTGAAACTTTGAGAAAAATTCCTGTACATAGATAAGAGAGTTCTGATGGGAGGGAAGTGATTGTTCTTAAACTAATCTCCCAGAGAGACCAGGGCTTGTTATAGTCTCTGAATAAATTCAAAAAACTCAAAAGCAGGATATAAGTCACCACCTGAGGGGGCAGAACTACTGAGAATCACAAAGCATCAAATGCAAGAGTCAAAAACTACATCTTTAAAAATGAAGACATGAACCACAAAATAATCCTATTTGCATAAAACATAGCTAGACCTCTCCTGTGTACATCACAGTGTTTTTACTGTGATGTGTAGGACAGCCTACAACATCATCATCATTACCACCACCATCATCTTTTTACAGTTTCTGCTTGCTTGATATTTCTAAATTCTGAAATTCAATAATATGCCCTTGGTCATATGCCCCCAACTTGGTTCCAGCTTACAACTTAACTTTGTTACTCTGACTTCTTTGTCTGGTTCTGCATCTTGAGTTCTGCTTATGTTTTATCTGAATGGACTCAAATAATATCTTACTCTACCTCTTCCCAGAGAGTGTGTGAGAGAGAATATAAACTATCCAGAGCTCAGATCTTGAAGCTGAACCTAAGTGAGTTAAAATCCCAACTCTACTGTTACCTCTGTAACCTTGGGAAACTCATAATCTCTTTGAGCCTCAGTTTTCTCTTATTTATGGTGGGGAAAATAACTTCTAATTGACAGAGTTGCTGTACATTGGAGGACATGTATCACAGAAAAGAATTTAGCTCAATTAACATTCAAAAACTAATAGTTTTTATTAAAATTATCATTCCCACTATTAGTATTCCTGATGCAATAAATGAAACAATTTAATGGAGTTCTGATGAACTTCAAAATGAATATTTTGCAAAGTCAATCACATTCTGACCTGATGTTCCCGACTATTGATGATGCATCAATAGTGATATGGATGGTCCCAAATATTGTGCTTTCTTCTCTGGAACCAAGAACCAAAATTAAAAATAACCACCAAAACTAGAAAGCAAAACAACACATAACTAGAAATATGTGCTCTAAGTGTTGTTACAGACTGAAATGAGATTAACTATGCTAACTATCATTAAAATGGTGTTACTAGTTTTCAGTATCTAAAGGAGGAATAATAGGCAGAAGTACAAATTAGCTCAAGCTGATTAATCAAGTTCATTGCACCCAGATTAATATCATTCAGTTCCAGAAATGTCTGGGTATTTTAAATTATTAAATACTGGGTATTCAGGATATAAAGGATCCCAATACAGAATGGATTTTATTATTCATTTTATGACTTTGAATTAGGCTTTCACTTGTAATTATAAAGCAAATGAAATAATCACTTAGATTTTCCATCATTAACACAAACTAATCTTTTTTTCAATTTTCTCTTTACCAACAGGATTTGCTAGCCCACTTACTGGGATATCAAATTCTTCTCAAAGCACTATGCATAATGCCTTGCACATCTACATGAATGGAACAATGTCTCAGGTACAGGGATCTGCCAACGATCCCATTTTCCTTCTTCACCATACATTTGTGGACAGGTTGGTAGACACTTCTTTATAAAATTATGTGCATATTGATATTAAATGCAGTGTGACTTTAGGTAAAGCATAAAAGCTGAGGAGTTTGGGTGGTCTATTGTCTCACATCAGGTTCTCCCAGAAACAACAGAAACTAAGGATTTGAATGTGAATGTTTTATTAGTGTTCTATTACAGAGAAAGCAGTAAGAGAATGAGTGAGTAAAGCAGGTAAGAAGGAGAAACAAACCAAATAAGAGTACAATTTCAATTGCAGTCCCAGACTCAGTCAGATCTCAACAGACTATAAAGTACAGCCTAGTCTACCTTGCCTTAAGACAAAGTAACTGAGTTTTGGACTCCCATATTAAGTAGCCTTGGATACAAGTTACCCCAAGGTAGGTGCTGTAAAGCTTCCAGGTGCTAGCCAATTCCAGAAAGGCTATAGGCTGCAGGGTCTGAGGAGCATCTTCTGAAGGTTGCAGGGATAGTGGTTAGGATAAAGCATGTATAATCAGGGAGGTGGTCACATAAAGCTGGTACAAGGCTTTCTAACACCATCCGGACAGGGTACTGACCTGCTATATCACATTTTTTTCTCTCTTTTTGTCAATATATTATTTCCTTTCTCTCCAACCCCTGATCCTCAAATATAAGCAGAGACAGTCTTTGACCTCAATCAGTGGTCTGAGCAAGTCTCCAGACAGGATGCGCTATGGCTCAATATCCCATTTAAAGTGATTTAATTCCCTTGGAGCTTTTCCCCCTTATCAACAACCCTTGTCCATGATAGTGGAGAAGAAAGTATATGGAGGATGGTCAGTTGTCTGTGTCTAGAATTCAAGAAGAGAGAGGATAATGAAGTATCAATCATGACAGACAAATGTGGGGCTCTTTTTTGTTGTTGTTGTTTTGTCTCTAACAAGGTAATTTTTTTCACAACAGCTAATGAATAAAGAGCACAGGTTTATACCTAATTCTCTTTGTTAAATATAACAGGTTCTATTTTTCTTGTTATAAATATTAAAAAAAACCTGAAACTGAAAACTAAATGTTTTAGTCATCATCATTTCCATCTCATTCATGTTCCCAGAAACATGAATATATTATCAAATAAGAAAGTGACCATTAATTAACCTGAAATATTATTAGAAACTTTTATTACTTTTGTGACAATTCTATTATAGAAAAAAGTATATAATAGTAAGTGTATAAACATCAAAGTTATGATAGCAATGTAACATTATAACCATGTATACCCATATGTAAAGAAGGAAGGAAGAGGTGCATCTTACCAGAAAAGATACAGTAAACATTTTTTTACTGAGTCATTTTTATATTATATTGTCCTTGTGAGTGTTAGGCATTTTCTTTTTTCTTTCTTTCTTTCTTTTTTTTTTTTTTTTTTGTGTGTGTGTGTGTGTATTTTTCTGAAGTTGGAAACGGGGAGGCAGTCAGACAGATTCCCGCATGCGCCTGACCGGGATCCACCCGGCATGCCTACCAGGGGGCGATGCTATGCCTATCTGGGGCGTTGCTCTGTTGCAACCAGAGCCATTCTAGCGTCTGACATAGAGGCCATAGAGCCATCCTCAGCACCCGAGCCAACTTTCCTCCAATGGAGCCTTGGCTGCGAGAGGGGAAGAGAGAGACAGAGAGGAAGGAGAGGGGGAGGGATGGAGAAGCAGATGGGTGCTTCTCCTGTGTGCCCTGGTCGGGAATCGAACCTGGGACTCCTGCACGCCAGGCTGACACTCTACCACTAAGCCAAGTGGCCAGGGCTGGCATTTTCTTTTTATCTTCAGTGTTACCTTATGAACTTTAAGGAATTCTAGATTTCCTAGACACTTGTTGCCCTAGGCAAGGAATCACTAACTATGACTTACTGGTCAAATCTATATTCTACCTTCTTTGTAAATAAAGTATTTTTGGAATAGAGCCACATCATTTATTTACATATTAGCTATGGATGCTTTCATGCTACAGTGGCAGAGCTGAATATCTGTGACCAAGACCAAATGGCCCACAAAGTGAAAAATATTTAGTTGTTGTTGCCTTATAGGAAAAGTTTGTTGACCGCTACAAATCCACCAAATCCCATATTTATATATAAGATAAGAGAAAAAAATTGATCTTCAGCTAGCCCACCAAATGTGTATTTATAGAAAATGCTATAATTGGATTCAGTATCTGGAAGCATGTTTGTTTAACAGAGATTAAACCATTATGCAGATGTCTTTTAGAGGCCACTCTGCCCCTTTTGAAAATTTAAAATTTCTGCACTCCCCAAATATTCAACTAAACCTATCTTAATATTATTAGATATCTGTGTGAATATTAAAATAACTCAAAAATCAGCAAATGTCAAAAAAGTCTTTCACTGAGTCCACACAGCCAAGCTGATGAAGTTTCTGGGGATGGAGAGGGAGAAAGAAGCAATATTATAAAAAGGACAGAGACCTGTGGATTACCTTGGAATACTGTGGCATCTGATTGTGCCTCTCAAGTCTCCAATTATAGAAACTCATTTCTTTAATCAGATTATTTATTTACTTCCATTCAGTTAGTCAAATACATTCATTGAGCACCTACTACATGCTGAGTATATTTGCCTGAACATTTTACATTTCTTCCTGCCTCTATACAATGCTTATACTATTTTGCAAACCTAGAACATACTTTCTTAGAGTTATCTAATTCCTATACAATCTTCAAGACTAGTTTCAATTTCACCTTAAGTATGTCCAGACCATGCCTGTCTATAACCGTCTCTCCCACCTAGGGTGTGTTAAACCCAGCCCACAATGGCTAGCAAGATATAATATTTACATCTTTTCCCAATGTTGCTTCGGTTACCTCAAGCATAGTTTAAAATCAGTTATGATAGGAGTATTTACATGAAATTGGCAAATGCTACAAATCATAGCTTTTATTCTCAGAGGTGCTTGTTAAAATAATGGCCAACACACCACTGCTTCCATCTTTTAACTCACATAACATTCTTTCTCTACCCTTTATTTTGTGTACTTCATTCATATTGTTCTTGTTGATTATGTAACTCATTTGTGCTTTGTCTCTCCCACTAATATGTGACCTAATTAATGGCAGGGCCCATGTCTTCTATTATACAGTGTGTCTGTAAATTCATGGTGCACTTTTGACTGGTCAGTTTCATACCCTATTCAGTGCAGTTCAATGTGGGCTCACACATACATAGATTTTTTAGGGCTCCTTAGGTAGCTATCCCGTATAGCCTCTACAGACTCGTCACTGACTGATGGCCTACCAGAACGGGGTTTCTCCACCAAACTGCTGGTTTCCTTCAACTGCTTATCCCACCTAGTAATGTTATTCCTGTGTGGTGGCGCTTCGTTATAAATGCGCCAATATTCATGTTGCACTTTGGTCATGGATTCGAATTTAGCAAGCCACAGAACACACTGAACTTTCCTCTGTACCATTCACATCTCGACTGGCATGGCCGTGGGCTGCTCCACTGTATACACGGTGTTACATCATCATCTGCACATGCGCACATGCTGCCACATCATCCTACAGAAACTGGGAGGGTTTTCCTTTTATTTGGTGCAGATTTCACATTTCTATCATTGTTTGTTGCTTTCCTGTGACCAGTCAAAAGTGCACCATGACTTTACGGACACACTGTATTAATTTTTCTCAGCATTTGTCTAGCATATAATTAGTAGATGTATAATTAATTTGTATCAATAAATGACTTTTAAAACCCTTAGCAAATTATATTTACTATAGCTATAAAAGAAACTATAGAGAAGCTATTTTAATTGAAGAAATTATTTTTGCAAGTCTTGTAAAGCAAAGTGTAATAATCATTTAACACTATGAACATGTTTTAAGATTATACTATGCTTCTAGACCTTTAGATGTGGCTCTAGGAACTGAGGAAGCAATAATGAGATAGAATCCCTGGTTTGAAAAAGCATAGTCTAATGAGAAATGTAAACGAAAAAACAACCCTAGCACATTATGATTTGTGTACCATCCTGGAAGATATTATTAGAAAGCTACGGATAAAAGAAAACAAGGATGGGTATTCAAGAATTGGAAGCACAATTTATATCTCATTGAAACCAATCACAAAGGGGAAGTATGAACTGAAGTAGAAAACAAACATGGAAATAAGCCTCAAGGCTCATTTGCAGAAAACGTGATAACATTTCAGTGAACAAATTGCCTCAAAAAGTATCCATGTTGGGCAAATAAAGACATAAGCTAAAAGTGTCTAAAAACAACAGACAAAAACTACATAAACTAATTTCAATTCTCTTTACCCCTTTTTTAAAAATCAGAGCATGAATTTAACATAATAATTTTAATCGATACTATACATTTAATTTTTACTATATTCTAGGCCCTATTCTAAACTCTTTACAAGTTTTGGTTTATGTAATCTATAAGAAGTTTATAATGTAAGGTCTAGTATTATTCATACTTAAAAGGTTAAAAAGAGATATAAAAAATTCAATAATTATATAGCTAGTAAAGGACAAAGTTGAGAGTTAAACAGCACGGTCTTACTATAGAGCCATGTTCTTAACCACTATGGACAATTCCTTGGGGAGTTGCAATATAAGTGTTCTAACTGCTCTTGAATTAAGGATAAATGCATTCATCAAACATTTTTTTTTTTCGTATTTTTCTGAAGCTGGAAACGGGGAGAGACAGTCAGACTCCCGCATGCGCCCGACCGGGATCCACCCGGCACGCCCACCAGGGGCGACGCTCTGTCCACCAGGGGGCAATGCTCTGCCCCTCCGGGGCATCGGGCCATCTTTGCTCCAATGGAGCCTTGGCTACGGGAGGGGAAGAGAGAGACAGAGAGGAAGGAGGGGGCGGGGGTGGAGAAGCAAATGAGCGCTTCTCCTATGTGCCCTAGCTGGGAATCGAACCCGGGTCCCCCCACACGCCAGGCCGACGCTCTACCGCTGAGCCAACCGGCCAGGGCCTCATCAAGCATTTTAAATCTTTACTATATCCAGATACCATGTTAGATTCTATACCTTATTTTATTAAGCCTAACTTTAAGATAATTACAGTTTCAAAAACTACAGAGTTTATTCCTATATTATTATTAATTATTGTATCATTGCCCATATTAGTAACTGTAAATCTACAATACTTTTGCCCCACCCTATATAAATATATAATTTTGATTTGTTAGTATAGCTAAAGAACACATTTTCAACTCAAATTGAGAGGTATTTATTACAAATATTTAAAATTGTTAGATATTTCCCAACTGCTTTCCAAAAATGTTCCAGCTACAGTCCCACAAAGAGAGAATGAAAGTATATCTGTCATCCTGTGTTAGGTGTTATGAACCTTATTAATCTTTGCTACTCTGAAAAATAGAAAAATATTTATTTGAATTTCTTTATTTCCTATGTATGTTATAGAATAGATATTTTTTCTAAAATATCTGTTTATAATTATATTTCTTACTATTTCATATTAGGTTTATCTGTCTTTTTATTACTGAACTGTATAGGCAAGTCATACTTTTTTTTTCAATTGGCGACATTTGTCATAAACATTACAAATAATTTTTGCAGTTTGTAATTATCTTTTAAAGTTTTAGTGACATGCTTGTAGCTATTCAGAAGTTAGTTTTATATGGTTCTTTGTATTCAATATTTTGTTCATGGCTTCAGAGACCTAACTTTTTTTTATTTTTAGCTGTAAAAAGATTGAATTTTTTAAAGCTCCAAAGTCCTTTCTGGACTTTACAATACTCTAAATAATGTTTTGTTTTTGAAAACATAACAGTAGGATGCATTAGCACAATTATAGGGCATTAGCAAAATTTTTAGTGACAGCTTAATCATGCTTTTAGTTATGATTAATAGGTAACTGACAAATAAGTAGTCCATTCATAGTTTAAGTTACTTTTTCTCTACTATTCATATTAAGGTCTGAAAATGGACTCAACACTCTTCTCAAGCTTGTTTAAAAAAAAAAAAAAAAGCCTTTCAGGCAAGGAGAAAGGGTTGAGAAGTAACTGCTGTAACAAAAAGAATAGGTTGGAGTTCTGTTTATTCTCCTTCCCATAGAAGATCAGGTTTGGGGCATGCAAAAGACAGAAAAATTGAAATATTAAACCAACCTAACACTACAACAACCATCAAGCAAAGCCGGTGTTTTCACAAAGGAATCGGAAGCTTTGATGCCTATAGCTTCCTCAGGAGAAAAGAGGAGCGTTAGTGCTGGATGGTGCCCTGTGGATAACTGTTGGAGCAACAGAAGGGGGGCTTTGGAAAGACTCCCATTTCCTTGACACCTAATCACTCTGGGAGGGCCCAGCTGGACAACAGCAAGCACACTTCTGCATGCTTGTGGTCATTCATCTGCTAATTCAACAAGCATTAAGTGTCCTCTATGTGTTGTGTGCTATATTACACCATGAGGATACAGCATTCACTAATACTATTCCTCTCTACTACCTAATGCTGCCCAGCCTAGATGTGTAAATAACAAAATACCACTACTGCAGTGATGGTGGTTTAATAGGCTCGAGTATGTGGGAGCAAAGAAAAGAGCACTAAGAAAATAAGGACCACAGCAGCAGTGTTTTCCAAGCCCTGCATCTGTAGCATCTGCAGCACCTCTCACCAGGCACTGAGTGGATGTTCAGGGGATGTTCGGTTGTGAGATTCGATTCTTTGGAATGCTCTTATGACTGGTGGCTTTAAAAAAATGGATTTGACCTGTGAAGTTTGGTAACAAAAATATTCAATTCATAGGAAACAAAAACAAGAAAGGCACAGAAGTGTGAGGTTAAAATAAACTTCAGAAAACAGGTAACAGTTAAAACACTACTAAAATACCAAAACACTCTGACATTTGAGTGCTTACTAGATACCAGATGCTAAGCGCACTGTGTGGACTGAGGCACTTATACTGGTGGCAATCCTATCAGTGAAGTGTCAGTATCATCTCTATCTTATGGACAAACTGACTGAAGCACAGAGAGGTTCAGTGACATGCCAGGGTATGATGAACCCATGTTCTGACCCATTCTATGTACTCCTTCATAAAGGACTTAGAGAGCCTTAATAGGAGAAATGTTTATATATATAAACTTGTTCTTGTTATTTTTTTTAACTAGTTTTTATAAAGAGAGTAGAATGTAAGGGACTTTATTTAAAAGTACACACAATGCTTTTGTCCTTCACTCACTGTTTTCTCAGTGCTCCACAGAATTGAGAACCCCTCATTGGTTCTCCCGTAGCTTGTCACTCAAGTGCTCGGGAATCCCAGCCAGGCACAAGTGTGCCTGAAGCAAAACATTCCTGGGACAGCAAGCGTGCCTCACTCCTCAGCTACAGATTAATTACATTTTTTGGAGTGACTTCTGGCTGTTTGTGCCACTGAGGCTTCCCATCCACTCTGCTCTCCAAGCAACCCCGCCATCCTGCTAAGAAGACTGCCCTGAACCACATGCCCGCAAGCCAAGTGCCTGCCAATTTGGCAACCCAGAAATAATCCCGGCAGAAGGCAGGTCCCTGGAGCTTCGGGAATGAACAGCAGATTGCCTACCTGCTGGTGGCTGCAAGGCTGAAGCTTGCTCAGAAAGGCAGAAATCCCAGCATTATGGAAGGAGCTGAGCTCAGAAACCGGAGCAATGTCTCAAAGTCTGCTCTAGGAATCGGACAGATGGCAGAGGACAATCTGTCTGTTTCATGGTTTCTTTTCATACTGTTGGATTGTGACCAACTTTAAAAATGCTCTCTGTTTATTTTCTAAAGCAAGAGAATTAATTCTCTAGAACAAGTAGCAGATAATGTCATTATAGTCATCTTTATCCACATTCCCACACTGTTTTTTTCTTGCTGCTATTGTTGAATTGAGCTCTTATATCAATCTGCTTTGTTTGGACTTATTTGTAGGTTTGACTATTTCTCCCACTAAATCTTGAGCTCTGTGAAAGGGTCTATGTATTGATCATCTCTTGCATTTAGCACAGACTGAAGTACCTGACACAGACCCTGGGACACAGGAGACATTCATTAAATATTTATTAGACCAAAGTGGGGTATAATTGATAATTTGAAGGCAGGTAGCCTTATTTTGTTGTAGAGCAAAACATTAATCTAAGGGAACTGAACTGTACCCTATTAGCTGATAAAGAATTCATGTACTAACCTAAAGAATGTTTCTTGTACAATGTGGAAAACCTCCCAACTCTTTGCAAGATTAATGTGCTTTAGTATTAGGGGAATTAAATTGCTTAAATTAACTTACTGATAACTTAAAAAATCCAATGAAAGAGGATAAAGAAACGTGCTGTTATCAATGTTTGCTGAACTTTTAAATATGAAAAAGAATATTACAATCAATCAAAACCCCTTATTTACACATAAGGGAATTGGGGCCCAGAGAGGGTGAGCTGTCCAAAGACACAGTGTTCTGCAGTAGATGGAAGACTGTTTTGAGGTCTTGTGGTACAAGGTCAGAGGTCCCAGAGACAGAATGAAATTTTTAACGTGATATGGGGATTTTTAACCAAGGAAGACAGAAGCAGAATGACTATAGTAAGGTCCTCACCGTAATTATTTAGAGAGCCAAAGGTTAGAACTGTTGAAATAGCAGCAAATATCAGGTCCAAGGTATGAACAGGCTCTAAAATAAATTTTAAAAAAGCTAGAAATCAGGAGACTGGGAATCAAATCATGTAATTAAAATCACAGATATTAGCATCAGACATGCCTTATTTTGAATCCCAAGGCTGTTCTATCTAGCTACATGATCTCTGGCAAGCTGCTTGCTATCCCCTAAACTTTCCTTATCTCAGCCATAAAATTCTGCTAATATTAGTAGCTATCTGAATACAGATAGATGTAGTTGTAGGTTTGATAATGAATACAGTTTTATAAACACATACAAAAGTTCTTACACAATTTTAAGACAGTCAAAGTCCTTGTCATTAAAATTCTTATATTCTAGGTAAGAGAAAAATGCAAGTTAAAAAAAAAAAAGCACAAATTTCAATAAACCACTATTATGTGATAGAAAGTCTATATTTTATAAAGAATTACTTGGACAGCTTTCAAGTTGGAAGGTTAGTCATAGGTGAGCTCACTGAGAAAGTGATGTGTGACTTTTTTTTAGTTCAGTGAGAGAAGGGGAGGCAGAGACAGACTCCTGCATGTGCCCTGACCAGAATCCACCTGGCAAGCCCACTAGGGAGCGATGCTCTACCTATCTGGGGCGTTGTTCTGTTGCTCAGCAACCAAGCTCTTCTTAGCACCTGAGGCCGAGGCCATGGAACCATCCTCAGTGCCCAGGGCCAACTCGCTCCAATAGAGTCATTGCTGCAGGTGGGGGAGGGGGAGGAGAGGAGAAAGAGAGAGAGAGAGAGAGAGAGGGAAACAAGAAGGGGAGGGGTGGAGAAGCAAATAGGCACTTCTCCTGTGCACCCCAACAGGAAATCAAACCCAGAACATCCACATGCTGGGCAAACCACTGAGCAAATGAGCTAGGGCAATGAGCTGCAACTTGACACGGAGTTCATGAAAAGGAATCAGCCATACAAAATTTTTCGGATAGTGTTTCAGAAAGTGAGAAGAACAAATGCAAAGGGCTCAAGGTAATAAAGATCTTAGTTTGTCTTACGGAGACCAGAAAAGTTAAAGATGTTAAATAAAGGGGACCTGGTGTAAGATGAGGTTGAAGAGATCAGCAGAAATCAGCAGAGGCCTAAGTACAGTGGAAAGACTTTAAATCATTTTATCAGAGTACTGAGACAGTTTTAAGACCGACATTTTAAAAAGTTCTCCTGACTGCTGTACCAATGGATTGTTGGGGTGAGAACTTTAGTGGGGATGTAAATTAGTCTATTGCAATGGTCCAAGTGAGAGATGATAGTAATTTTGTTGCAGGAAGTGACAGCCAATGGAGGATAGGACACACAGACAACTTAATTAATAAAGGAAGGAGAATTTATTAGTAGCTGGCAGAGCCCATGGGCTAGTAGCACCAAAGCACAAGCTCACCAAATGAGATTTTCTTACAGGTTACATACCTTTACTGTATCCAAGCAATGGGTACGTGATTCCTTTGTTTAAGGTTTCCCAGGACTCAAGGAGAGGGGAGGGGGAGTCTTGGTGGGGTCAGCAAGGGGGGAGGGGTTTCCAGATCACTGGTTGTAGCTACATACAGATCCTGCTTTTCTTGCTTTGTGTTGCAAACAGCTTTAAGCAACCATTTAGAGAACTATGGGATGTAGTTAATTTATAACTGGTTGACTCAGTTACCCCTGCTGGCTCCTTTCTCTTGTATTCTTCTGGTTTCTCCCCTCTCAAGGGAGAAGGGAGGCTTGCTCCCTCTTCAATTTCAACAAGATGGGCGACAATGGAGCTGTTGGGAATCAGACTGAGGCTATGTGTATTTTAGAAGTAAAATCAATAGGACTTGTCAATAGACTAGGCAGTGATATAAATATAGCTAATGCTAAACAGGTAAAAAAAAAATTGAAATCAAGGATGACTCCCAGGTTCAGAAGCATTAAAGAAGAAAAGAGGGCTGTTTACTGAAATAGAAAAGACTAGGCAAGTAATAAATTTATTAAAGGAAACTGAATCAAGAGTTTTCTTTTTCAAATATTCAGATATGGTCATTAATATCCAAGAGAGGCTGACAAGCAGTTGGTTTGCTCTTGAAGTATAGAACTTGAAAGAAAGAACAGAGTTAAAGACATATATTTGTAATTCTTAGCCTATAGGCATTATATAACTCCATGTGAGTAGACGAGAACACCCAGGGCCTAAGTATAAATACAGAAAAAAGCTACAAATAGTCTGGCACACCATCATTAAGAGAATGAGGGGATACAAATGAGTCAGAGAAGCTGATTAAGAATCATTGGCTAGGCCCTGGCCAGTTCATGACTGAATTTATAATTTAAGGGAAATTTGCTAAAGAAAAGAGAGGGGGAAAAAACCCATTAAATGTGAAGCACATTGAAATGCTTTAAAAAGTAAGCTATGAAAAAATATATGTATGATTTTGATTCTAAAAGATCATTCTGGAGAGTAAATAATCCTTTATTTTCCCCAAAGGAAAACTAATCAGAGAATTATAATATATATGATCCCAGAAAATGCTATATACTAAGAGCCTCATTTGTCAAATTATTTATATTATGTCTTTTTATTATATGGATTCTTATTAAGATAATTTAGGTAATATAAAGATTTCTGGAAATATCAAAACAAAATTTCTGTATGCAGAATTGGCAGAGTAGAGAGGAGAGAAAACCAAGAATGTAGAATACAAACGTTATTTCTATTGTGGGGTCAAGATGGCCCAAGATAAGTGTTGTCAGGTACAAAATGTCACAATAATCTAGAAATAATAAGAGGATGAAGCTGTTGAAAACTCAGGAAACACATATTAAACTCAAAATGTCAAAATGGCAGTAATAAAAGGGGTTTTCTATAGCCCTGTGCTCATACAAAGCAATCTATTAGGAGAAAGATGCATATATATTTCTGAAAAGAAAAACTGGTTTTTTAAAAACTGTGCTTTTCCCTCAAGAAAAGAAGCATCAAAAGCCCTTTTATCTCAGGGAGAATACAACAAGCAGAACAAGCTTAAGATTCATATTACAGGTTTTGCCTAATGTCAGTCAGTACAGCTTGGAGTTTGGGGGCAGAACTCTTAGCTCCCTCCTAGAGACAGCTAACCTTTGCCTGAGAACAAGGCAAGAACTGAGGAGTGGGTATAAATGTTTTCTCCCATTTCTCAGCAGCTGATGTCTTCTCTTCATTAAATTAAAAAAAAAAAAAAAGAACTTTGATCTAAGCAGTTCTCTGCCTGTCCCTCACTAGCAGCCAATTAACAGCTTGTGCTCATGCAGCCCAGAGCACAAATGTTCTTCACCCTTGGACCTGGGCAGGCCTAACAAGTCTTCACTTCTGCCTCCCATTCTTTCCCATGGGCATCCAAGAAAGGCTGATGGAAAGGAGCTGGTAAGTGGTTGTGTATTCTCCCTCTGTCTTCTAGTCCCAGGAATTCTAAACAGTTCTATAGCCCACATGTAGCTTAGTTAATTTGTTTCCCTCCTATCCAGTTTTACGGCTTTTACTCTTTCCTCTCATATTCTGCCAAAGTTGAAAGAGTTCACATATCCCGGCTCTCCTTAGCATGTCTTGCCACCGGTTAAAATCAGTTTGCTGGTTTCCCTGTGATTTTAAAATTGCAATTCTTTTTTTACTGTTAAATTGGGAATGACATTCCCTTGCAACGTTTTTACCTCTTAAGCAGAAGCAGAACAGATTGCTAACAAGTATTAATTTTCTCCTCTCAGTCACAAAGTGAAGGCATTCTAGTGTCTGTGGTGAATGTCAAGATGGAAGTAATCAAGTGAAAACTTTGGGGCAAAGAAGAGGGAATGAGGAATAAATCCTGAGAAAGCAGTAAAGTGTGTTCAGATTCTGATACAGAGCTGTTATCAGAGGAACTGCTCAATAGGAGTGGTGTTAACTTAAGAGTGAAGTTCATGATGGGCCTAGTCGGTTGGCTCAGCGGTAGAGCTTTGGCCTGGCGTGTGGAAGTCCCGGGTTTGATTCCTGGTCAGGACACACAGGAGAAGTGCCCATCTGCTTCTCTACCCTTCCCCCTCTCCTTTCTCTCTGTCTCTCTCTTCCCCTCCGCAGCCAAGGCTCCAATGGAGCATAGATGGCCTGGGCACTGAGGATGGCTCCATGGCCTCCGCATCAGGCACTAGAATGGTTCTGGTTGCAATGGAGCAATGCCCCAGATGGGCAGAGCATCGCCCCCTAGTGGGCATGCCAGGTGGATCCTGGTTGAGCACATGCAGAAGTCTGTCTCTCTGCCTCCCTGCTTCTCACTTCAGAAAAATAAAAAAATAAATAAATTAATTAACAAACACACACACACACACAAAAGAGTAAAGTTTCATGAGTATGTAAGTAGTAGAGCACAGAAATAAGATAATCAAAGACTCACGGGCTACCGTAGTCCCATTTTCCATCCAGAGTAATTCTTGTGGTGCATTATTACTACTGTGGGATCCACATGGAAGAGCTGTGCTTCCCTCCTCAGGCAGTCTTATGGGCCATGTGGAGGCAGAACAAAGAAGAAAAATGGAAATACTATTGAAAGTGACATTTTATTTGTATTCTGATCTTTGACATCTTCAACTGCCACATATGATTCAAAACTAATATTCATAGGTTGTTGTAGCATCAGGATGCAAGATGAGTGGGAAAGCCAATGATCAAGGTCTGCAACCTGTGCATACCTGAGCACTCAAAATTTGGCTAGTGCTATTAAATTAGGAATGTAGCTTTTTTTAAATTTAAAATTTATATTTTTCTTTCAGGTAATTCCAATCATTTTATTTTAACATATGCCTTTTTATATTTATTACTCATTTATAAAGATTTACTTTATTTAAATTCCATTTCCAAGTTTCTCAGTATAATTAGGAATTTTATGTACCACAACATATTTTTATATGCTCCTCATGTTTAAGATGATATAGATGATATAGATAGATAAAGATATAGATATAGATATAGATATAGATGATATAGATATAGATAGATATAAATAGAGATGTGCATATTTTTTTTTAAGTTTGGGTATCTGATAGGATATATGTAATTTTTCATTTAAATTTAAAAACAGATGTATGGTTTTATTATTGGAAAACCTATAGGTATGTTTAGAAAATTTTAAGTATGTGACTATATTTTTCATGGTAAAATGTGTGAAATCCAAATAACATTATTTCTGATAATACATATTTACTTATATCTTCAAAGTATATAATTACTGGCTAGGTTATTTTTTCCTTAACTTTGTATGTAAAATTTTTCTTAACTTTGTAAAAAACTTAACCCATGACAAATTAGCCAAGAAAAAATTTATTTTTTATAGTTTATTATCAAAAATAAGGTTCTGTGTTTGTGTATGTGTGTTCTATTAGTCAGGATCCAATGAGAGAAAATAGAAGCAATGGTAATCATTTTAACAGAGAGTTTCATACAAATGATAGGGTAAATAGATTAGTGTAAGGCTGGGTGCGGTGGCCATGCAGATTTGCATTGAATTCAGGAAGATGATAAAGGTACTATGGAGTAGGAAAACAGTGAGCCATACCAATTTATTGGAGGTTCGCAAAGAGGGAAGCCAAAAGAAGAAAGTAAAAAAAAGGAAAACCTGCTTTTAACAGTGTAGGGCAAGGGATCAGGCAACAATCGCACTTTCTGGAGGAGGGAGCACAATCTGATCTCATCGCCCTTGAGGGGAAGCACTTATATCCTTATAATAGTGCTGTCACGTGCTCCTGCACTAATTGCGCAAAGAGCTAGCAGCCCATAAACCTGTGAGCAAGCCTAACATAGCCATTTTCTCCAAACTTAGAAACTTAAAAAGTGAAGAGGGAAACTGAAAGCACACAGGGACAGGAACTGGAGAAAGCACTGCCGCCCCTAGGGCTGCAGAAAGACAGGCAATGGCTGGAGCAGGGGTCGGGAACCTAGTGGCTCATGAGCCAGATGTGGCTCTTTTGATGGCTGCATCTGGCTCACAGACAAATCTTTAATAAAAAAAGTAATAACGTTAAAAATATAAAACATTCTTATGTATTACAATTCATTCATTTCCTTCCACTCGTGTTCATGATTGCAGGTGGCTGGAGCCAATCACAGCTGTCCTCCCGGACAACACCAAATTTTTATCAGATAATGCGTAATGTACATGGGTCATTGTATGGCTCTCATGGAATTATATTTTAAAATATGTGGTGTTTATGGCTCTCTCATCCAAAAAGGTTCCTGACCCTTGGTAGAGGTACTGGAATCTAGTGGCTTTTGGAGGGCCTTCACTGGACTGGACTTAGACTTCTGCATTGTTCAGTTACTATTGGTATCTCATGGCACTACTTGGTATTAAAAGAGGGGGCTTGCCTGGCTTGTGGTGGCACAGTGGATAAAGTATCCACCTGGAACACTGAGGTCGCTAGTTAAAAACTTTGGCTTGCCTGGTTAAGGCACATATGGGAGTTGATGCTTCCTGTCCCTCCCCATTTCTCTCTCTCTCTATCTCTCTCTCTCTCCCTCCTCTCTAAAATGAATATAAATTCAAACCTCTGAGTAGGGGGTTCTAGTCAGCTGTTATTGATATCTCAGGAATTTAGCAGTTTTTTGCAAAACTAGAGATCTCAGACTTCTGAGGGGGAGGATTATAGCCCAATTCATGTTGAAATTTCTTAAAGAGAATGATGCTGCTTATTTTGGGAGTGCTGATAAAAGCTGGAGGCTGGACTCTACTGCTCTTCTTAGGTAAAGAACAGCTGCTGAAATAGACAAAAGGAAACAGTCTCTTGTTCTTCTAGTCTATTGCTAGCATCTGTCAAGGATCCAGCGAGCAAAGAACACATTCAGTGTTCAATGTCAGCCCCAGTCCCACACAGTGAAATATAGTACCACATCTTTGGGGTTGAGAACCGCTGGCTAATAACTAGCCGGACTTACCCTTTGGCTATTTAGAATCAACAGACACACATCCTCTATACTTGGTTAAATGTCATATTAAACTAATGCCACACTGTATGGCCAGTGGCCTCTGCCGTCGTGGCCATGCAGATTCACATTGGATTCCGGGAGACAGTAAAGAAACAGTGGAGACAAAAAATGGTGAGCAATTTCTTTTTTTTTTTTCTTTTTTTTTTTTTTTCTTTTTTCCGAAGCTGGAAATGGGGAGGCAGTCAGACAGACTCTCGCATGCGCCCAACCGGGATCCACCCGGCATGCCCACCAGGGGGCGATGCTCTGCCCCTCTGGGGCGTCGCTCTGTTGCATCCAGAGCCAGTCTAGCGCCTGAGGCAGAGGCCACAGAGCCATCCCTAGCGCCTGGGCCATCCTTGCTCCAATGGAGCCTCGCTGCAGGAGGGGAAGAGAGAGACAGAGAGGAAGGAGAGGGGGAGGGGTGGAGAAGCAAATAGGCGTCTCTCCTGTGTGCCCTGGCTGGGAATCGAACCCAGGACTTCTGCACGCCAGGCCGACGCTCTACCGCTGAGCCAACCGGCCAGGGCCAGCCATTTCTTTATTAAAGTCTCGCACTGACTTACAAGCAAACACACAGAAAAATCACTTCCCTTTCATTTCATTCATTTAGGTTCCTAAAGTCCTGATGCATTCTCTAGTTCCACAACAAGGAGAATCTTTTCTGGTTCCTCCTAGAATCAAAGGCCCCACCAATCTCAGCAGAGCTTGCAAAAGCCCCTCAGCTCTGATTCCCCATCTGTACACCTTCTATTCTCCCTGCACAAACTGCCTTCTTCTTCAGCATTCTGCATTCTCCCCACTCTCCCTGCAAAACTGGCTTGGCCCACAAAGACCCCTCCTCCAGCAAATATTAGCAAAACAATGGCCCCTCCAAAGCAGGAAGGTAATCCACAATTTGCAACCAACTACCCTGGTCTGAGGGCAAGCACACACATGACTGCCCAGTGCCATTTTTTAACAATAAAAATGAGCAAACTCAAAAAATACAAATTTTACAAACTCATTTACCCAACACACACTGATGCTTTTTCCCCCTCTTTACAAAGATTCTCATATTCTATCACCAAAAAGATATAACTAAAGCCCCAAAAGCCATTATATTCATTTCTGATTAATAGTCGCAGTATGACTCTGAGAGATGTTATTCAATTCTCAAATGCTGTCACAGTTAGGTCAGCCTATGCAGTTGAACCCATGCCTAGCCTCCATCTCTGTCACTATGGTTACTTTTTACATGGGTTTATTGAGAAAATACTGTTACAACTTTAGAAAGAAGCTGGATGATATCAACAGAATATAGCAACTGGTCCACCTTATTATTAATAGGGAAGGATGCATTTGGATCTGTAAGATAATAGCTTCATAGCTATGATGTATTCTAAATAAAAACTTTTATTATTCTATAGCATGTATTTTTCTCCAAATATAAAATTCCCCAGATATTCCTCCCTTGAGAATTCTTTCTATGGAGAAATGCAAGTAAAATATTTTTCAAAGTTTCTTCCACTCCCTCACAGACTGACAGACCACAAATATTTTAGTATGTTATGACTAATCATGAGATTCCTTATTTGCATACAGATCTCTAAATGCAGAGGACAGTGAACATGCTTTGAAGAGAGAATGAAAAGCAGATCCCCTAACTGAAGGCACTGAAAGTTAAATGCAATGTACATTCAGCCATCCCCCAGCTAGGGAAAATGAAGACAATCTAACTGGGATCATTGGGAATGTGCCCACTGCAAGGGATCATTGTGCAAACTGTTCTCTATTCCTTGAAATTCTCTACCAGGTTGTCCCTCCTTCTCCATCCACCAACTGAGCTTCCAAAAACCCTTCAAACTTCAATTCAAACATTACTTCTTTTTTCTTCCTGTCAGTCAGAGCTGACATATCATTTTTTAAAAATATCTTTTACTTATGTTCATGTATGCTTTCTTCCCTTCCAGACTGTGGGTGCTTATAAGTTCAAGGACAATATTTCTGAGATCTTTATGTGCAAGAATCATAATAGCCACTCAGAAATATTTGCTGAATTTTGTGTGGGGATTTTGAGTTGGGGAGTTAACAAACACTGACCCCCGATTTCAGATGGAGAGCGTGCCCAGTGTAAGGTTTCTATTCTCTGCAAGGGACGGCCGGGTTCCATACTGTCAGCTGCTAGGTGCAAGGAAGTTTTCAAGTATGGCCACATCCACTCCATCGCTCAGAATTCCTTTCTCTGCCACTTGCCAGTGGAGTGCAATGCATCTCCATAGTTCCTGTTTCTCTTGATATGCTTCTCATTTCATGTCTTTTACTGATAATACTGGGGGAATAGGAAATAAATGGTAACAACTTGGGACATTTATAGAGATTTCAAAGTTCTCACTGTCATAGATCCTTCAGCTTATATTCATAACTCTTCCCAAGATGGTTGGTGCTTGCTCCTTTGATCATCTACACTCTGTTATTTGTTGTTTTTATGGGCTTTGCTAATTCCTCACCTTTCTATACATGATTGCTTAGCATGGAAGATGGGCCTCTTTCCTTTAAGTTAGCTCCTTTCCCATACTGTGGAGACACAGTACAAATTGAAAAATAAAGTTCTAATTTGCCTAACATGGCAATTTATATTTTTGACTACAAACTGGGTAACACTCAGATCACTGACCTTTGTAAGAAATACATTTAAAAACATCTTCCAATTTTTTACAACTGGATTAGAAGCCTAGAGGAATAGAAAAGAGACTTGGAAATATTGGTAGAAGACATAGGCTATAGGAAAAAAAAAAGGTACATAGGTGGAGGTGGGTATATAACTACTGTTTTAGAGAAAAATGCACAGAAAATCCTCTTTTTCAGGCTTTGATCTATGTTTTCATGGGATTCTTTATTCTGGTAGTCAGAATCATTTGTTGTGATTAAGATGTCGGGTTGGCAGCTCCAGATAAGCTTGCTTTCTGAAAGTTGTTTTATATTATCTTCTTTGTTTTAGGCTACACTTGAACACATTATGTTTTTTTCTCATCTAAATTTCCAATAATAATACTAGTATTATTACTCCATGAATTACTTATGTACTTGCATTCCACGTATTTCTTGAATTATACATCATAAATAATGCTATAATGGATGTTTGCTGTTCATTAAAAAGAAGCATTTGAGCTCATACTGAACTTTCCTCCTGCCAGATGGCATCCCTGGTGTTCAAACATTTGTGACCTTCTTTGCTTGTTTGTTTTATTTACAGACATTATCTTTGGTTTTGTTTACACTTTTAGTCTAGACTCAATGTACATAGCTACTCCCAAGTGTTGGCCCCTTGGCTCCAAGCTCTCCAATACAAAATCCACCCTGAACAACACTTCCATGTGAATCTTTCTGTGCACTTTTTTTCCATGTCATTCACCTTCTCCAATGGCAACAGTGACTCTCATTACATATGGGATCATTTCAAATGCAAGGATAATACCCATATATTTTTGCTATTTTGTTACTGTTTGCCATTTGTTAACTAAGTGAACTGAGGAAAGGTTATTTTAAACTTTTTACTCATATACACCAAACTAACCTATTCATTTTTGTCATTATATGTTCTAGAGAAGAGATGAAATCCAGAAGAGATACAGGCCAGGTACAGGTATTGATAAGTTGGCAAATTATTAGCGATTCAAGATGTAAAATGTGCCTGACCAGATGGTGGCCCATTAGATAGAGTATCATCCTGGAATACAAAGGACCCAGGTTCAAAACCCTAGGGTCACCAGCTTGAACACAGGCTCACCTGCCTTGAGCCTAGGCTCACCAACTTGAGCTCAGGATTGTCGGCTTGAGTGTGGGGTCACAGACATGACTCTATGGTCACTGGCTTGAGCCCAAAGGTCAATGGCTTGAAGCTCAAGGTTGCTGGTTTGAGCCCAAGGTCACTGGCTCAGCTGGAGCCCCCAGTCCAGGTACGTATGAGAAAGCAATGAATGAACAACAAAAATGATGCAACTATGAGTTGATGCTTCTCATCTCTCTCCCTTCCTGTCTGTCTCTGTCTTTCTCAATTAAAACAAAAGACACTGAATGAGATTCTAGTGATTTTTATTACCAGGGACTCAAAGGGCCTATAATGGAAATAAGATATATTCTAATTACAGTTGAGGCTTGGAGAAAATTGATTAATGGAATTATAGCCTTCGTGCAGCTGTAAATTCAAGGATGTTTAGGTTGTGATCTAGACTGTTAAGTAAAGAATAATTCTATCACTTCTCTGAATTTCTATCAAACCATATCAATTCCCTGGCCTGTAGCTCAGTGGGTTAGAGTGTCATCGCCAATATGCTATGGTTGTAGCTCGATCCCAGTCAGGGCACATATAAGCATCAACCAATGGGAGTATAAATAAGTAGAACAACAAATCAATGCTTCTCCCTCCCTTTCTTTCTCTCTCTAAAATCAATAAATAAATTTAAGAATCATACCAATTCCTTGTGAGGCTGAAAGTATTAGAGTATATATCTGAAGGGCCATATACCAAAATAGTAGTAATATCCTTTTGTCTGGAGGAGAGTTATCATTCCAAATAAAGGAGTTCTCCATCTGTATAGACATAGATGCATAGTGAACCCTCCACTGGAATCCTCAGAAGTGAGTAAAATCCACCACAATTGGGGAAAAGCAGTAAGGCTGCTAACATTGAAAGTTGATGCTTAGGGCCTAGGGATATGGCACTAAAAGCATCATTCATAGAGAATGTCAGAAACCATAGACTATGTCGGGTATTCAAGACAGGAATGTTGGATCAGTGAAATGGTGTCTTTACTACTGGTGCCCACCTTGAACTCACATTACTGTTATTACCATGAATGATGATGATTTTTGCTCTGTAGTACCTAAAGACACATTTCCATATTAGATATAGTCCTCCAGCCTTGGCTAAAGTAAAAATACACACCAAAAAAATGTATAAATACAATAAGTGGCTTTTCCCCCTAAAGTAGATTAAGAAATGAATTATACATTCTATCTCCCACTTGACCATATACTCTGTCCATACTTGCCTGCAGAGATAAAATACTCAATAACTATTTTCTGAGTATATGTTTTTGAGAAATGTATAATATATTCTCCTCATTCTCAGGGGACAGATCCTAAAACCCCTCTGGATAAATTATTTATCAAATATTTATTGAGTGCTAACTGTGTACAAACACTAGTCTAAGTTTGATGGATACAGCAGTAAACAGATTAAACCTTCATTTCTAATACAAAATGCCATAGGTTTCTCCATTAAGATTTTTTTTGATATTCCTTTTCTTTTCCCGATTAAATAAGAAATGGTGCAAATCACACACATTCACTCTGTGTGTGAGCGTGTATGTGTCTTCAAAACACACATCAGAAACACTGGTGTCATGGAAAGTATCAAGAGCAACAAACCTGCGTGTGATTCCTGCTGCTCAATTTATTCACTAAATGAACTGAAGGAAGTTATTTAAACTCCCGCTTTTTATTTCCTTGCTTGTTTTTGTGTGTCTTAATATGAATACCGTTGTGAGGTGATACTTCACTAATGCCAAGAACATGTATTGCAGGTAAACTGGCTAGTTTTGCATCCTGGTTCTGCTACTTGCCACTTCCTAACTGGGCAGGTTTCTTATCCTTTTTCTTTAGTTTTCTCATCTGTAAAATAGGGGTAACAAGAATAAAACAGATATCAAAGGATTGTTTTGATGAAATGAGCTCCTGTTTGAGAAGCACTTAGAATAGCACCTGGCATACAGTTGGTATCCTAACTCTCACAACTGCTGCTAGTACCCCTCGCAGGGGTCTCCAAACTTTTTACACAGGGGTCCAGTTCACTGTCCCTCAGACCATTGGAGGGCTGCCAAATACAGTGGTCCTCTCACTGACCACCAATGAAAGAGGTGCCCCTTCCAGAAGTGCAGTGGGGGCTGGATAAATGGCCTCAGGGAGCTGCATTGGGGCCCACGGGCCGTAGTTTGGGAACGCCTGCCTCACGGTATTGCTGGAGTATTATGGTGATGAATGTCAAAATCCCCAGCAGAGCACCAGACACATGCCTACCTACTACATGGGAATAGCTACTGAATTGGTTAGCTTGTTTTTATTATTTCATGAGCCTCAGAAGCATTACTCTAATGAAAAATAGAAACTAATGAAAATGTTTATATTAAATGAAAAGAAATTTTAGAAGGAAGCAGGCAGCAGCACCTCCTTAAGAAAAGTAATAGTTGTCTGCTTACACAGAAGTTGCCTTATTTACTCCTGGTCCACTGATACACTGTGATCTCCAATGGATGGAAGTAATACATTTTTATCTATTATTATTTAATGTAGATCTTCAATAGATGGTACACACTTTGATTTATTATTTATTGTAAGATATAATATACATTATCCACTATAATTATATTTTAAAATTCAAATTGAATCATGATCACTCTATATCTAAAGTACATCGATGGCAAATTAACTCTCAAGATCAAGTCCACTACCTCCCCCGATGGTATATAGAAAGTTTTTTTTTTTCTTAAGTGAGAAGTGGTGAGGCAGACGGATAGACTCCCGCATGTACCCAATTGGAATCCACCCAGCAAGCCCACTAGGGGGTGATGCTCTACCCATCAGGGGCATTGCTCTGTTGCAACTAGGGCCACTTTAGTGCCTGAGGCGAGGCCATGGAGCCATTCTCAGCACCTGGGGCCAACTTGCTCCAGTGGAGCCTTGGCTGCAGGAGGGGAAGAGAGAGAGGGGGAGGGGGGAGAAGCAGATGATCACTTCACCTGTGTGCCCTGACCGGGAATTGAACCCAGGACATCCAAACACAAGGCTGACATTGAGCCAACCATCCAGGGCCAGTATATAGAAGGTTTCTCACAATCTGACTCTTCTTACCTTTTTGGTATCACCTACTACTGATTCATTCCAACCCACCAAACCACTTTTATTTTTCAGTTGCATCAGTGCCCAGGCTCCCTGTGGGTCTATGTTTGGAATGTAATGCCTTCCCCATAATCTATCTACTGGTCCAGTAAAATACATCCCCGCTGAGAAGCTTTCCTTGTCTCTAACCATTAGCTGCTCCTGCTGTAATCCCGTAGGTTTTATATGCATGCCTCCAAGACATCGTTTACATTCCTTTGATATTTCTGTATCTCTTTATCACATCATGGAGTGACATCCATGAGGACTAGGATCCATTCTTATCCATTCTTGGAGCTTAATATGTAGTGAGTACAAGACAGAATATATAGTGAACAAATACAATAAATGGACAATTTAGTGAAGACGGCAAGGTAAGCTTTATTATCACCACTTCATAGGTAAGAGCACTGAGAACTTGAAGGTCCGTCAGTAATAACTACTGAGAGCTAAATGACTAGTCTATTCCCTACTTACACTCAACTTCATCTGGGAGGAATGGCCCTTTATGATACCTTTTCCCCGATTCATTCTGACTAGCTACGGTCTTGTGAGTGCAGCCTGGCTCATTTGATTTGAGCACAATTTCTGCCTAATGCAGTGGCTCTCAATCAAGGGTGCTCATTATAGTCACATGGGGAGCACTGCAGCTTGATTTCAATCTGCTCTCAAAACAGGCCATAGCAGGGTGCCTGGCCACTTAATGGCACCCATAAGTGTTTATGGAAAATGGAAAACACCCTCTAAGATGGCCTTTCTTTCTTAGATTTCTAGCTTTTGGGTTCTTTTTGGTTCATTATCACTGATATTTTGGTTCCTACTCTAAATTCCCTCAAGTTTCATCATTAGTTTAACATCAGGAAGATAAACAATCCAATCAAAAAATGGGCAAAAGCCTGACCTGTGGTGGTGCAGTGGATAAAGCGTCGACCTGGAAATGCTGAGGTCGTCGGTTCGAAACCCTGGGCTTGCCTGGTCAAGGCACGTATGGGAGTTGATGCTTCCAGCTCCTCCCCCCTGTCTCTCTCTGTCTCTCTCTCTCCCTCTCTCTCTCCTCTCTAAAATGAATAAATAAAAATTAAAATTAAAAAAAAATTAAAAAATGGGCAAAAAAATTGAATAGACACTTCTCCAAAGAGAACATATAGATGGCCAATAGACAGATGAAAAAATGTTCAATATCACTAATCATTAGAGAAATGCAAATTAAAACCACAATGAGATATCACCTCACACCAGTCAGAATGGCGCTCATTAACAAAACGATACATAATAAGTGCTGGTGAGGATGTGGAGAAAGGGGAACTCTCCTGCACTGCTGGTGGGAATGCAGACTGGTGCACCCACTGTGGAAAACAGTATGGAGATTCCTCAAAAAACTAAAAGTGGAACTGCCTTTTGACCCAGCCATCCCACTTTTAGGAATATATCCCAAGGACACCATATCAAAAGAAGAAATGCATCCCCATGTTTATGGCAGCATTGTTCACAATAGCAAAGATCTGGAAATAGCCCAAGTGTCCGTCAGTGGACGAGTGGATTAAAAAGCAGTGGTACATAATATTATGGGGCCATGAAAAAGAAGGAAATCTTACCTTTTGTGATAACATGATGGACCTGGAAACTATTATGTTAAGTGAAATAAGCCAGGCAGAAAAAGAAAAATATCATATGACCTCACTCATTTGAGGAATCCAATGAACTGTGAACAGAACTGAGACAGAGGAGGGATCAAATGGACCAGAGGAAAAGAGGACAGAGGGAAGGGGGATGATAGGATGGGATAAACCTGAAGGGAAGGCGCTTTGGGGAGGGGGGCAAGGGGGATGTGGGGGGAATACCAGGGGAAGGGGGATGCATTTGGGGCAACACTAGAATCTATGTAAACACAATAAACTAAAATCAATAAAAAAATGGGAAAAAATAGTAGTCAGGTAGAAGAAAAAGTGATAAGAATTCTAAAGACTGGACTTAAATATGCAATTTAGAATACAGTATGGATTTTCCTGTGGGTTTTGGAAAGATGAAGATGTTTGTTAAGTTTAAATCATGGGGAAGTTGAAGACCAGAGCAATGAAATAAATTGTATAACTTCTAAAAAAAAAAAAAGTTTCATCATTAGTTTAAGTGATTTTAATCTGTTTTTCACTCCTTTATCCATTTCCTAAGGACTAGTTTGCTCTTTCTGCAACTAAGCTAAGAAGTTTTAGAGTCTATATTTGTAATTATACTCAGCTAAGGTTAGGTCCAGTTGAATTGCTTAGCTCTTAACAGGCTTTTTATTTGCAGCTACTCAGCAGACAATCTATGCTCTTAGAGGGTGCATTTCTTTCAAAAGTGTTGTTTTTCATTAAAAACTTCCAAATACTTTTTAAATGAGTTCTAGCATTAGCTAGGAGCATGAACAAAGGGACCTAATGGGATACTATTATTTACAACCCAAAGGGAGGCTTTAATTTGTGCAGTCACAGTACAATAGGTCCTGTTTCTATTGCCTGGCTCCTCTTTGGGCCCCCAAATTCAGCTGTTGGTTCATTTAATTATACATTAATTAAACATGATTATTTCACTCCTTGCTTAAAATCCTTCAGTGGCTCCTGTTAGATTTCAGACTAGCGTTTCAGACTTTTTACCTTTCAGAATGTGTACAAAGGCCCTATCTTGCTTGAGCCTCATATATCCACATAAATCCTTCCTTCTGGCCCTTCAGAATGACCTGCAAGGCCCCAAAAGCAAAGCTCTTCACACTCAACATTTTACTCTTCCTAGACTTCCCTTTCCTTTATATTATTTACCCTGACTTCTGCTATGCAGTGTTCCAAACTACAGGTCAAGTGTCATCTGAGATGGGCACCTTACCTGATAGTACTTGTGTTAGTTAATATTAAGTATCAACTTGACTGGGCCCTGGTATCCAGCCATTTGGTCAAACATTATTCTGTTTCTCTGTGTCTGTATGTAGTGTGTGTCTCTCCGTCTTGCTCTCTTTGTGTGTGATGCATCCGTGCGCGCACGTGCGCGCACACACACACACACACTGTTGGTTCTGTTTTTCTGGAAAACCCTCACTAATACAGCACCCATTCCCTACCCCACTCAGATGTTATCTCCTCTTTTTCTGCCTTTTCAAAATCCCACTCTATCTCTTTTGCTGTATTTGTTATGCTAATATACATCCCCTACTAATCTTTTTGTATTGTATTCATTTCTGTTCCTTGAGTGTAAACTGTAAGATGTGTGAGTCCTTAGAGCTAAGGAACACTTAAGGTAATTACCATGTAACTAATGCAGGTGTCTACTGAACAAACAGCTCACATTTCAAGATGAAGCCCCTTCCAAGGTGCCTTAAAGAGATATAATCTGCACATCAGACCTTGGTAGAAGCACATGCATTCTCACAACTGCAGAAACACTCGCTCACTACTCTCAGCTTCATTTATTTACTAAAATTGATAATATCTCCATTTATATTTCCAGAGGAAATCTTGCTTTGAAATCCAGATCCAGCTATCCTGCTGCCCACCTGAAAGCCCCAATGGAGTGTTTCAAAAGCATCTCCAAGCAAAGCACATCAAAACTTAGGCTATTACCATCCCTTCCTCATGCTACACTCCTTTTCCAGTGATCTATATCTTTGGGAATAAAAATACCTTGTCCCACAGGATAAGCCAGAAAACATGGAGTCTTCTGTGACATCTCATCCTTCAGTTGTACTGCCTGGATGGCTGCACATCACCTTTTTGCTTAGACACAGTTTCTTATTGATTTCCTCATTCCTTGATCCCAGCACATCAATTTTTACCATCCATCAGTCCCTTCGCCACATGCAATCTATGTAATCTTTTAAAACTGACAATATGATCATGTTCACACCCACTACCCCAGATACAAACAGTGGCTTCCTATTTATTGCTCTTGGGAGAAACTACAAATATTTTTCACATGGCCTGTTCTATCCTTCATGATTTGGGCCCCATTTACCTCTCTGGCCCCATTCTGAATTAGTCTCTTCTTGTTCTCCATAGACATATTAGTCTTTTTTTTTCCCCAGCTACTTGAATTTGTTTTGTATGTCTCATTAAAAACCCTTTGCAAATAACATTCTAGCCCTCCATAATACCTCTACCATTTCGCATTCTTCAACTCTTGGTTTAAGACACTATCAAAGACTTTCCCAGAGGCTAGAGACTAAATGAAGTCTTCCCATTAAATCTTGTTATTATTGTTGCTTTCTTGCATAATATATAGCAGCCTGTAATTACAGATATATTCTGAAATCTCTGGTTACTATCTGTTTTCACCACTAGACTCTAACACCATATGGACAGGAAAATTCACCAATACCTTGCACAGAGTCAGTTTATTATAGGTGCTCAGTATATACATGTCTACTTGTGATACAGTTGAATACATGAATTAAAAAGTGTTCTATTGTATACATGTATTATGTTACTTTCTTGTTGTGGTGGTAGTGAATATACTAAAGCAAAACAGTTTCTAAATATCTAACTACATTAAGGCTTCCTCATTAGTAGTTTTTGTTGTTATTGTTTTTGTTTTAGTTTTAGTGAGAAACAGAGACAGACAGCAAGGGAGATGAGAAGCATCAACTTGTTGCGGCACCTTAGTTGTTCACTGATTACTTTCTCATATATGCCTTGACCAGAGGGCTCTAGCTGAACCAGTGACCCCTTGCTCAAGCCAGTGACCTTGGGCTCAAACCAGCGACCATGGGGTCAGGTCTATGATCCTATGCTCAAGTTAGCGAACGCGTGCACAAGCCAGTGAACACGTACTCAAGCCAGCAACATCAGGGTTTTGAACCTGGTTCCTCAGTGTCCCAGGTTAATGCTCTATCCACTGCCCCACTGCATGGTCAGGCTGTAGTTTTTCTTTAAGTGAACTTTTATTTTAGAATAGTTTTCCACTTAGAGAAATGTTGCAAAGATAGAACAGAGTTCCCAAACACCCCACATCTAGTTTCTCCCATTATTAACATCTTACATTAATGACATATTTGTCACAATTAATAAAACAATACTGGTACATTATTACTAATCAAAATTCATACTTTATTAGGATTACTAACCAGTTACTAAATATCTCCTTTTGTTTCGGGATCACATTCAAGACACCACATTACATTTAATCATCATGTCCCTTAGGCTCCTCTTGGCTGTGTCAGTTTCCAAACTTTCCTTGTTTTTGATGATCTTGACAGTTTTGAGGAGTGCTGCTCAGATGTTTTATAGAATGCTTTGTATTGGGATTTGTTTGATGTTTTTTCTCATGTTTAGAACAGGGAGGAGGACAACAGAAGTAAAGCCCCATTCTTTTCACATCATATCAAGGGCATATACTGTCAACCTGGTGTACCATTATTTATGTTAACCTTAGTGATCTGGCAGTTCTTTTCATTGAAGAATATTTCTTCTGCTGTTTACTCTTCTGTTTTTCAACTACCTGCATGTTACTCCTTTTGATATTGTCCCAGAATTCTTGATTCTTTTCATAATTTTTTTCTCTTTGCATTTGTTTTGAAAGTTTCTATCTTTAAGCTCACTATTTCTTTCCTCACCTGGGTGTGTCATGTCTACTCAGTCCATTAAAGACTTTTTCATTTTTATTATAATATTTCTTATTTCTATCATTTTCTCTGATTTTTTTTTTCCTTAAAGTTTCCACATTCCTGCTTGTATTACTCATCTGTTCTTGCCTTTCAGAATACCTTGTAATTTTTTACTGAAAGTCAGAGATGTTATATTCGGTTATAGATACTGACTTAAGCCATTAATGTAAGGAGTGGTAGCTGAGTCTTGGTAGCTGAGTCTCAGTTGTGTTCCTCTGGACGCACTTCTCTCTGCAGCTTTTCAGGAGGAAGTTTTCTCATGGGTCTAAGAAAGGTGTTGATTTTCCATTTATCTCGTTTTTCCTTGTTGTAGGGATGAGAGTAAGCAGGGGCATTACATGTCAGATTTAAAATCTCTGTTACTTTTATGTATAGAACATATCCCTTCTTGATTCCAAGAACAAACGGGCACCTTGACCTTTTCCTAATTCCATTTTGTGCCTGTCATTGTTGCTCAGACTTCCAGAAAACTGTAGGTACAGTTTAAATGAATCATTAGTAAAAGAATATTTTTTTCCCAAAATGCCAGTGTGATTATCTAAGTTAAACATTAGTATTCCAATGTGAGCCATTCTAGACATGGTTTGATAAAATTAACTGATGATGAGAACCACCGGTGAAGAATTTAATCAAGATTAATACCTTCATTTTAAAAGGTTGATAAGGTGGGTGAGCACATTAATAGTATCATCTATTAAATCCTTTGGTGCTAAGAATTGATGTCCTTGTCTTATCTAAGTAAAGAATTTTTATTTCTTGGCAGAAACAAGATTATTTATAAATTGAACTATACTAGTAATTTTTCTCAATTGACAACAGGCATAATTTTTGCCTCAAATTCTTGTCTAGGAGCTCATTGTATACTGGGTTGTTCCTAAATCAGTCAGTTTAATAGCAATGGGGAAAAGAGTAATTATCAGAGAGACACCTTCGCATTAAAAAATAGATTTACCAGTTGAAAACTGGTATAGCCTGACTAGGCAGTGGTGCAGTAGATAGAGTGTTGGACTTGGACGCAGAGGATGCAGGTTCAAAACCCTGAGGTCGCCAGCTTGAGCACAGGCTTATCTAGCTTGAGCATGGGCTTACCAGCTTGAGTGCAGGATCATAGACATGACCCCATGGTCACTGGCTTGGAGCCCAAGGTTGCTGCTTTGAGCAAGGGGTCACTCGCTCTATTGTAGCTTCCTGGTCAAGATAAGAAAGCAATCAATGAACAACTAAGGAACCACAATGAAAAATTGATCCTTCTCATCTCTTTCCCTTCCTATCTGTCTATCCCTATCTATCTCTCAGTCTCTCTCACAAAAAATAAATAAATAAAAAGAAAAGAAAACTGGTATAAACATTGTTTAATAAAAAAATATATCTTATAAAACATTACCTATAATACAATTCCTTTTGTTGAAATATATATGTAACATATATATACATATCTTAAAAACTAGTTATAACAAAACTATGAAGCAATTACATGTGATTTTTCTTTTCTCTTTTTTGCTTGTTTATATTTACTGAACTGTATATAGGGTGGGACAAAAGAAGATTTACAGTGGTTTGTATTGAAAATAATACAGTAATTAATAAATAATAATACAGAAATAAATTGTGTTCTGCATACTCACAACTTCTATTTTTGTTTCACCCTGTACAATGAATAAGTAATACTTATTCACTGTGTAATAATGAACACTGTGTAAGCTAAAACAAAAAGACTAATTAAAAAAATGTTAGGACTTGGGGGTTTATTTGTTAAACCAGTTTCTAATCACTTCAGGAAATGGAGGCACACGCACAACAACCAATCTTCTTGAATTCCTTCCTTTCCCACTTGCGCCTATCAAAATAACAGCCAATCTTGGACACCCAGCTCACGTGTACATGGCTGTGGCACTTCTGCTGTAGCGTGTCTCATGTCTCCCACCAGGTGGAAAGTTCTCCCAGCATAACATTAACAATGAGGAGGAGAAATGAGAAAAAGAAGGGGTAGGGATGAGGACAGTTTCTGCTTACCATTTGTCAAGCACTTAGTTCCGTATCTTACTTAGGTAATTTAATTAATCCTTACAATACTTTCATGACACAAATATTATTCCTATTTTTCAGATAAAGAAAAGGAAAATCAAACAGGTTAAGAAATTTTACAAATTCCCTTGTCACAACAGAACTCAGGTTTTTACAGTTTCATGTTTCTCCAAATTTTGACATATACTAGGTATTCAATAAACATAGTTAATAATTGAGCGATTTAGAGAGCTGTTGGTATTTTCAGTATTTATCTGGGGCTTGCTGATACCTCAATTAATTCAGAATTAAAAATAAATGTTTAGGCCCTGGCCGGTTGGCTCAGCGGTGGAGCGTCAGCCTGGTATGCGGGGGACCCGGGGTTCAATTCCCGGCCAGGGCACATAGGGGAGGCGCCCATTTGCTTCTCCACCCCCCCCCCCTCCTTCCTCTCTGTCTCTCTCTTCCCCTCCCACAGCCGAGGCTCCATTGGAGCAAGGATGGCCCGGGCGCTGGGGATGGCTCCTTGGCCTCTGCCCCAGGCGCTAGAGTGGCTCTGGTCACGACAGAGCGACACCCCGGAGAGGCAGAGCATCGCCCCCTGGTGGGCAGAGCGTCTTCCCTGGTGGGCAGAGCGTCACCCCTGGTGGGCGTGCCGGGTGGATCCCAGTCGGGCGCATGCGGGAGTCTGTCTGTCTCTCCCTGTTTCCAGCTTCAGAAAAAAAAAAAAAATGTTTACCAGAGCTAGTATTTGAAGTCCTGATTGTCTAAGCAAATAGAATAATTTTCATCACAGAAAAATGATCACCACTCCTATCTTCTGGCTTCCTTGTTCTCTTTTTTATTGTCCTTCAAAATGTCTTTTTTTTCTTAATTTTGTTTGTTTGAAGCATTATTACCTTTTAAAAAAAACTCCACCATATTGATGATGCACTAGTCTTTTAATTCCTCATTTAAATTTTAAACTGAGTTAAAATAACGTACTTATTTTTCACTTTCATATAAATTATCACATTGAATAATCCCTTTAGAACAGATAGGTCAAATATTCTTACTTTCATTTTAAGGATAGAAGGCTGTCTCCAAGAGTTTCAGTAACTTGCTTAGAGTCACACGGTTCTTAAACCACAAGGCGAGCCCTCCAGGGGTGCTCTCTGACTCCTGATCCACTGTTCTTCCCTCCACGTCATATAACCTTATAGAACAAAGTCATTCTCTATCACATTATTAATGACCCACTACAAATTCTGCTATAGCTTTAGTTTCTATATTATTCTTATTGGACTTTTTTGATCCCTTATTATTTTAGCTATTGTTCCAGTCAGAGTTTTTAAGTGAATGCAACAGAAACTAACTCTTGCTGATTTAGACAGGAAAAGCATTTGCTGAGAGGATATTGAATAAGTTGGGAAATCGTGGAGAAGTAGCTTCAGGTGGGAACAAGGGAGGAGGGCAGCAGCCAAGTCATCTGCCCAGATGATGCTATAGAACACAGGATGCCCCTGGCCAGTAAGTACTTTTCCTGGTACTTCTGGCCTTGCTTCCCCTGAAAACAATGTTGTTATTTCAACTCCCATAGCCCACTACTAGACTGGTGTTCAGTGGTCTTTGCTTCTTTGTGTCAGTATGTCCTTTTTCAAAATCTTGGATAGGTTTGTCTGATTGGCTGAGTTTTGGTCATACTCTAGCTTCAGGAAATGGAAACGTTGGGAAACCAAGTATGTTTAGCCTCTCATAATAATTGAGCTCTTTCTACCTCTAAGATTCATTAAGCATACACTTCACGAAACATAACAAGAAGGTTGAAATAATTAAAAGTCTTCACTATGACCAAAAAAAAAAAAAAGACCAAATTCCATAATTAAGTCCAATATAATTTTGTACATTTTTTTTTGTTGGGCTAACTTTCTTTGACACATGAAACATGTTCAACTTATAACTGTGACTCATTTGTCACTCAACCAATAATCACGCTTGTTCTGCAGCATTCTGAAGGATCTACGCTTGTCATGTAAGTTTCATTTATTCTCTAACAAATTCCTGTTTCAAAGTTATCCTCTAATATTTCTTTGAATTTTATCGAGGCCTGACAGCAAAAACCGGTGCTTTACAAAATACTTTCAAAGAATGAAAAATAGACTTGGCATCTTCCCATATCTTAGGATTCAAGGCTATGTCTTGTTATTTTACTTTAAGAAATCCAAATTTTTCTTTTATAAACCAGATGTTTATGAATCTGAATAATCCTTTCCTCTGCAGTATTTTTGAACAGTGGCTCCGAAAACACCATCCTCTTCTAGGAGTCTATCCAGAAGCCAACGCACCCATTGGACATAACCGGGACTCCTACATGGTTCCTTTTATACCTCTCTACAGAATTGGTGACTTCTTTATTTTATCCAGCGACCTGGGCTATGACTATAGCTACCTACAAGATTCAGGTAAAGTTCAATTTCTTTCCTATGAATTGATGAATAAACATTGGTCAATTTCTTTTGAGAGGATACCAAACCTTAAATTTTTACGTTATCACCAACTCTTTTAGATTGGGAAGGTACATTACAGTCATTCACTTATCACCAGTTCAGTATTACTTGAACCAAGTAGCAAGGATCTTTTAACTCATATCCTTTCTGCTCAATATGCATTTCATACATGAAAACCATGGAGAGATACTAGAGTTAAAATCAGGGGGAAAATGGGTTTGAATATAACTATCTGCTGACTTTTGTTTGACCTTGAAAGTTTTTACTTTAATTCCCTGAATCTCAGTTTCTTAACCTGAAATACTGGCAGCAGAATACCTCAAAGAAATATGTTTTGTTTTTAAGCCCACATTATAATACTAATAAAAGGAAGAAAAAGACAAAGAAGAAGGAGAATAGCTACTATAATGATAACTGCTATTCCTATTATTATGGTCAAGATATAAAACTCTAAAATTGTTATTAGGTCTAGGTTTTAAATAATCTTTCCAAGTAGAACTATATCAGCAACTTTTTGATAATGAACAGATAGTAATGTTTCCCTTACTCAAGAGCTTGCTACATGCAAATTCCATGCATGCATTATTAACCAACCATATATGAGGTATTATCCCTAGGAAAAAATAAGGATATTGATACTAAGATAATTTAAGTGACAGTCCCAATATCAAATATCAGCATGCAGAGGAGTCCAATTTTAACAGAAGAAGATCCTCTTTACACTACACAATGCTTCCACTCTAACACAAAGAAAGTCAACAACTAAAATCTATAAAACAGCATAGAGTTTTTGGTTAAGAAGTATTCAACAAGCATTGGCATTTAATTATATTCACTGATCATTTGTGAACACATAACCAGATAAACAAAACAAATGAATGACATTTATCATCTTCTTACCTCTTGTTCTAGACTTTAATCTTTAATGATATAATGAAAACCATAGTGCCAGACCATAAAGTGCTCTAAATTCAGTGTGGAAGTAAGACAATTGTTCAAGAAAGCATGAAACAAAAGGCTGTTTTCATGTAGTAAGAGTTGTAAACTTCACAGAGAAGATAGCAACGGCTTCTAATTCTACCTAGAAAGACAAGACAAGGCCATAAGGATGTGCAGGCAGATGGCAGATACAAAAGGGCAGGGATCCTAAACTAAAAGGATAACAAGAAAAATAGAGGTGGAGAGTGTACATCATATTTATCAAATGCTAAATGCTCCTATTTGAGTAGTATGAGCAATAGAAAATTTCACAAGGGAGCTAAATTTAATCATTTCATAATAGCTAATACATAGTAAGTACTTTTTTATGTTCTCACTCTTCTAGGTGGGCTGTGTTAATTATTTCCTTTAATCATCATAACTACCCTATGTAGTACATACTGTTACTTTTTTTTCCTTTTCATAGATGAGAAATCAGAGGCTTAAGGAATATAAACAACTTGTTCTAGGTCATCTACTATGTGGCATAGCAGAACCACAGTTTAGGGCCAAAAAGAGAACATGCATTTCATCAACCTTTTCCTGCCCTTTGGGGGATAACTAGTTAAACAGATAAGAGTTTAATTGACCTATATTGATTTATCTGAATATGATAGTCAATGGAAGGAAGGGAAGATTAGTTCTTTGAAAACTTTAAGATCACTGAGAACAAGGAATTGTGCAAACTGTGGAGATGTGGTAAGGAGAGGGCTTCCTGTAAGTCAAAAAGAGGAGCTGTCTCAAGAAACATGTTTTCTCTTTCTTGTGTAAACACCCACAGTACATAATGAAAGCAATATATTGATAATGGCATTTCAAAGATTCACCACTTAGGATTTTATGATTTCCATTTCAGAACATGCTAGGCTCTTTCAGTAAGTCATGTTTTTGAATACACTCTTCTCTGTGGTTAAATTCTGATACTATAAACTCTCAGATTAAATCATTTCATACATATATATTGTCACGCTTGATCACTCCTTTATTAGAGTTGCATGGTTATTTTTCTAACAATAAATCTTTCCCCTCTTCACCTTGTCTGTGAGCCCTACAAGATCAGAATTGATATCTTACAAGCTTTTCCAGTCTAAGTACCAACTGATCTCTGGAATGGAATGAAATCAATGAATTAGTTTGAGTGCAAGTGATGTTTATCATGAAGGGTAGTCTTTCTTAATCAATATAAATAAAGGTTGCTAGAAAAATGTCACTCCTCTTAATACCCGAGTCATTTTTAGATATATATTTTTTACATGTGTCAAGTCTTCTATAACACTAGGTATTTTTCTGCGTAGTTTTATTGATTGATTTGTTCCTTCTACCTACATATCTTTAATGATTACCTTGAACAAGGCATTGTCTTAAATACTATGGAAACAATGTCACATAACAAAGCCTATATCTTTAGAGAGCTGACATCCTAATGGAGGGGAAAGACCTTAAATAACTACTTACCTAATGACTCCTTTAGAGATGCGCCCATCTCTAGATCTCTAGGTGTCAATGAAGTGACATGATATTTCAGAGAATATCTGTATGACAGGAAGAATTACTTGATAAAGAGCTCTGATCATGTCATTTGGCCATATTGTTAGAATAATGGACACCTTAATAAATTTTAAACAGATCATGCTCAAATAAGAGTTTTCAAAGGATTATTGTTCCTGCATCATGTAGAGTTTTGTAGATGTCGTAAAACATATTTAGGGAGGCCAGTGTAAACACTATTATAAGTGTCCAGCAGAGAGATGGAGGCTGTTTGCGTTGCAGTGGTGGTGGCAAGAAAGGGGGCAGAAAGAACTCACTGTTATGTTATTTTGAAAAGAAAATTAACAGAATTTGAAAAATGATTTTTATACTAGGTAAAAAAGAAAGAGAGGCTAGGGATGACTTTAAGCTTCCTGGGCTGTGAAAATAAGGAATGGTGGTGTAATTCCCTGGGACAATAACAATAGGAACAGGACTGACACAGAGGGAAATCTCTCAGTGGTGCTGGCTACAGCGAAATGGAGTGATAGGAGACACCAGGGTAAATATGTCTCTGGGGAAGTTGAATTGTCCTGAAACTCAGAAGAGAGTCAGGCCTACAGGCACTAATGTGAAAGACATCAGCATATACATTATCTCTACTAATCTTCACAATCCAATGTAGTAGTGATCCTGTTCTCTGTTATTGGTAAGTAAATTGAGAGCAGAAAGATGAAGTGACTAATTTTAAGTGACAAAGCTGGTAAGTAGCAAATATTGTATCCCAAACTAATCCCATATTACTTTGCAGAAGAGAGGGTTCTCTTTAGTTCCCACCTGTCTCATGCACACACGTTCTACCTCGTTGTCCCTTCCCTAGTGTCCAAATGGGTACTTCTTAATAAAAGGCGACCAAAACCCCTGGAGGAATAAAGGGAGGGGAGACTCAGTGAGCCACCCTAGGGGCTTAAAGGTATTTGTTATTTACTTGTAGTTATACTTTTAAAAAAGGAAATTTTATTTATTATGTAACCCATATGTACTCTGCATTTTATTAGACACTTTAAATGTACTATAATGATTTATTTGGTTTTAACATTTTTAATGTATGTCATTAAATGTCTGTTGCTATAAATAACATGGCAAAACAGATCTTAATAAAGTCCTCTCTGTAATAAATATATATATATGTATATTAAAGTGACTAATAGCAACATATGCTAGGCATTTGTAGTTCCATTTTCAAAATAAGTTTAAAGTATACTAAAAACAATAACTTCTTCATCGGCCTGGCATGCGGGGGACCCGGGTTCGATTCCCGGCCAGGGCACATAGGAGAAGCGCCCATTTGCTTCTCCACCCCCCCTCCTCCTTCCTCTCTGTCTCTCTCTTCCCCTCCCGCAGCCAAGGCTCCATTGGAGCAAAGATGGCCCGGGTGCTGGGGATGGCTCCTTGGCCTCTGCCCCAGGCGCTAGAGTGGCTCTGGTCATGGCAGGGCGACGCCCCGGAGGGGCAGAGCATAGCCTCCTGGTGGGCAGAGCTTCGCCCCCGTGGTGGGCGTGCTGGGTGGATCCTGGTAGGGCGCATGCGGGAGTCTGTCTGACTGTCTCTCCCCATTTCCAGCTTCAGAAAAATACAAAACAACAACAACAACAACAACAAAAAACAATAACTTCTTTGTTTGATTAAAAAAATGTTTTCACATTTTAAAATTTCTCCTGTTTTAGCTTTGCTTTCTTTCATTGTTTAGATTTAAATTACTCTAATTCCAAGTTGTAAATCGTTTAAATAATGTATTTGATGTTTATCATTTGGAAAGTATTGTCCTTTCCTGATTAAAAAAAAAACAACACACACTAAATTGCAGTATTGTTCAAATTATGCTTCATAAATTGTAAGCTGCTTCGGAGCTCTCCGAGACAGCTGGCGAGGGACAGAAAAGGCAGCCGGAGCCCTGGACAGGGCGTCAACCCTGACAGCCCCACTGCGGCCACAGGAGCTCCACTTTTATCTCCTCTGAGTAAATATTGAGCTTTAATATAAAATTAGTTTTTAACAAATTCTCCTGATTAAAGATAAGATCCCTGCTTTAATTGTTGTGAGCATTACTGAGTTTATGGTTAACAGTGAGACATCATTTTAAATTTTACTTCACGTTGCTACCTATTCTTTCTAAGATGATTTATTAAACAAATATTCCTTTTCTCCTTGGTTTTTACTATTTATAAGGTTTACATCTAATTGTAATTCCAGAATATCTTAAGATACTTTCCTATTTTTATGTCATAGGCATATAATTAACTTTTAAAAATAATTAAAACTTTTGAAATGCAAATGAAAGAAACTCCATAAGAATGACATTAGATAAAAAGGGAATTTATTGGTTTATAAAGGTCAAGAAGCAGGATTATTACCTAACAGGGACTGGGCCCAGAGTGGGTTTGCCTCAGGCCATTGGTAGCGTGTGGGTTCTTGACTTTGTGTGGGAAAGACTTCACAACATGAGTTCAGGTGATTTTGAGAGTATGTTTATTACAGCTGGGGACAGTGCAATGAAGGAATGATTTAGGATGATAGAAGGAGCTGCAGGAGAGAGCCCAGGTGGGGCTGCTTTAGCTCTCTAGAAAGTCAGAGAAAAAGGGGGCCTTATAGACAGAATTGGGGGTAAGCCCAGAATGAGTTGCTGCTGCCTGCTGCTGCCCTGGTTGCAAGTCTCGTGGGGACACTTAGAGTAAGAGAGAAAGGTCTGGGCATAATCTAGAGAGGGCATGCCCCTGGGTTCTTTGTCTTGAGGGGTTTTTTTTACCTTTCTTTAGCCAGTAGGAATCCTAGGGGAGGTCTCAGAGGAGTGTCTTACCAGAATATTCATGAACTTTCCAGGTGTGTCTTTCAATATGTTGATTTATTAAAATGTGTGTAAAGAGGTGTCAGGATTATTTTCTGGTTAGTTTTATTTTTTTAAAGAACATTATCAAAGAAGGATGGGGACTGAGGCCAGTCTGCCTCAAGATGATCTGGAATGTGTAAACCATTTGCTCCTAAGTTTTGTTGGTGAAAGATAAAATCTCCTGATTATAGCTGGTTGTAAATTGCTGGAATTGTTTGGCCTTGTCTAATTATTTTGTCTCAGTTTCCATTATTCCACTTATCAATAAACTTTCCTAGCTTCTTACTATCCTACCTCAGGATGAGCATTCACTGTGGGAAAGGCAGAAATTCAGCTGATACGGAGAAACAGTGAGAACCAAGGAATTACACACCCTAAAGACTGTCTGTCTCTCTCATTCTCTGACTCCTGTTATTCTGACTGTCTCTACTTTCGGAAGTGTGTTGACTTCATCCCATCTTCCAAATGTTGAAAAGGCTAACACCAGCTCCAGAGCCACCTGACTCTCAATGACAGCACAGTGAATTCTGAGTAATGATTTTGATTGGCACATCTTAAGTCAATGGTCTGACATGTATTAATTGACTATCACCAAGGAAAGAAGTCATAAAGGAAGGTTATAATTCCTGCATCAGCAAGAGGGGGAAGGTAGGGATAGCGAGCAGATCTAGGTTCAATTATCCAAGTAAGTTAATTTATTACTCAAATTATAGTCTTGGTACGTTGTCCAGTGTCAGCTTCATAATTTCAGGGGCCTTTTATGTAGGTTGTAGTTCCACAAGACCTAGGGTTTAACTTGGACCATGTTCTTGATGGCTCACCAAGATACTAACCACATTCCAGCTAAGCAAAGAGGAAAAGGCATACTGCTTCTTTGTAAAGTAACTGCCCAAAGGTTGTATGTGTCACTTTTACTCAAGATATGAGTCACATAGTCATAATTTGCTGTAAGATTAAGCCTACTATGCACTCTTTTCTGACCTTTGCATGTAGAGTATGTTATAGTATCTTTAAACAGAGATGGGTACTTTAAAATCAAGCAAAAGATACAATAGATTACTAACTTCAAGGAAAAATAATGAATGAAAGAAAATGTAATCATAATATAATATTTAATTCAACTATGAATAATATCTAAATACTAAAATAACAACAATCCTAGATTTTGATTTGACCCCAAATCATGATATTATTGCACTGGAAAGATAGAAGAAAAGGGGAATTCTCAGAGAATCAAAATCATTATTGATATTTGAGAAATTCCAAGATAAACTTAATAATTAAGAGAGAGTAATATTTGTCTGCTACTTAGAAATACAAAGGCAAATACCAGAATAGATAATTAAAGGTTTACAGTAGCTGTCTAGGGGACAGGCATTGTATAATTTATAGATTAGATATCACTTATAAACTTTAAAACATCCACCAAGATGCTATTATTTTTCCTTTCTTTTTTTTTTTCTCCTTAAGAGAGAAGCAGAGAAACAGACTCCTGCATGCACCCCAACCGGGATCCACCCAGCAAGCCCCCTATGGGGCAATGCTCTGTCCATATGGAGCTGTTACTCTGTTACTTGGCAACTGAGCTATTTTAACATCTGAGGCAATGCTATGGAGCCATCCTCAGCACTCCGGGCCAACTTGCTCCAACTTAAACATGGCTGTGGGAGAGGAAGAGAGAGATAGAGAAAGAGAGAGAGAAGGAAAGGAGGAGGGGTGGAGAAGCAGATGGTCACTTCTCCTGTGTGCCCTGAACAGGAATCAAACCTGGGACATCCACACACTGGGCTAATGCACTACCACTGAGCCAACCAGCCAGGGCCTATTGTTTTCCTATTTTTCTGATAAAAAAAAACTGAGACATAGGAGCATTAGGTGTAACTTCCCTAAACTCTTACAGCTGCTAAGTAGCAGAGCTGACATTCAAACCCAAGCCAAATCTGACTTCAAAATACTATGTAAGGATGATGATGATGACAATGACAACAATAGTACAAACATTTGGATGTCTTTCTATTTCAGACCTGGACTTCTTTCAATATTACATTAAACCCTACTTAGAACAAGCAAGGCGGATCTGGCCGTGGCTCACTGGGGCAGCACTAGTGGGGTCTGTCCTCACTGCTGTGCTGGGTGGGCTCATCAGCCTGTTACGTCGTCGTCGTCGAAAGAGAAAGCAGCTTTCTGAAGAAAGGCAGCCACTCCTCCTGGAAAAGGAGGATTACCACAGCATGTATCAGAGTCATTTATAAAAGGCTTAGGCCAGTGATTTTCAACCAGTGTGCCACGGGATTTTTAAAAAATGCAATACCTGACTAGTCAGGGGCACTGACCTCTTTTCCCTTAGACTGTCAAATAAAAAAATGACAACAGCCAACACCAAAATAGCCATTTGGTGTAAAGTAATCAAAATTATACCTTATTTTTTATCAGATCAGTAAAAAATATGTTGTTGTTGTTTTTGGTGTGCCTCAGAATGTAAGTAATTAGTTTGTGAGATGTGAGATGAAAGAGGTTGAAAATTGCTGGCTGAGCCAATAGAGTAAAGCCCAAAAGCCTGACCTCACTCTGAATCAAATGATGTTCAATCCCCAGGGAATGTCTCAACAGAAATGCTGGTATTTGTCTGTAAAGACCATTATTGGAATTGTAATCTACAAGTAAAACACACCTGCGCTTGCCTTGCTGTTTTTTTATTGTCCCCTTGACAGTTTTCCTCAAGCCCCTATTTCCAAAGAAAGAATGCCATTTGCTAATTAGTAACTGCTGCTTGTATCTGGATAAACATGTTCTTATAAAATGTGAGAATCATGTTCATTCTTTCTTTCTTATTGTTTAATGACATGTTTCTTTTTTATTTTCTTTCTTTGATTTTCATAAAATAGTAACAAATGTACACAAAGTCCTTTAAGCTTGAGAAACACAGTTTTAATTTCCCTCAGAAAGCATCACATTTCCCTTACGTCTTCTGTTCCTTTTCCAAAATGTGTTCAAAACATCAAATGTAAAACAACCTTCAACTTTTCTTGCCATAATCCTGACTATACTTTTGAAGGTCACTGAAAACAAGGGTCCCACCCCTACAACAAGTCTGGACCAGCATCCATCTCAAGATATGCTCATTAAATATGTTAACATTGTAATAATCAGTTAGGCCTAAGCAGAGCAGGAAGGATAGGCCAGGTATTGTAGGTCACCAGGGTGAAAAGCCCCAGGTACCTAGCAAGGGACAAAACTGGGAAAACAAGGACCTTGCCCCCAGGGTGACCTTTCCTCCCCTGGCATACTGCAGCTTAGATCTTCTGACCTTTCATATCGTTGGTCAAAAGATTCAAATCCTCCCTTGATTTTTCCTGCCCTGGCATGCTGCTAGTCATGTGGTAGACCCCTTAGAAGAGGAAAAAGAAGGCAGGAAAATAGCCTAATATGATTCCCATACAAGCTCTTCCATGACCATTCCCTTAGCATTAATGCTTCAGGACAGTGAGGTTGTGACCTTCATCAAATAATCTTAGGAACAAAGCCTCGGGTCTGTTGACTACAGATACAGATGATATCCAGACTTCAGTTGTATTTTAGCTTTAGACCCAGAAAAGCAGCAAAACCAGATGGAGCAACACCATGGCTGGCATCAGGATCAACTGACATAAGGCTCCCCACCAGAACATCGTGCAATCAGTGAAGACCAAGACCCTGAGGAGACACGCCTGGGAAGCTGATCAATATTTCATTGAGATCCTCGCCTGGGATCAAGGAGCAAGGCCTGGGATCTCCCTTGAGACCTCTGCCTTTGGAGAGTAGATAAGAACCCTCAGGAGGAGGACCTAGCACTACTGCTGTTTCTGGAGCATGCGGACATCCTTTCCCCTTCTTCTTCGAGGTGTGTACCTTTAACCTTGACTCTTTTTCCTATGTGCCAAAGGCCCCTCTTCTGCCTCTGTCACTTGTTTCCCGAGTCTACACAACCCAGCTGGATCACTTTTTCATGTCTTACTTCTTCTACTTCTGTGACTTTCTAAATAAACTTTTACTTGTATTTGAGTCTTGTCTCTGAGTTCTTCCTTAGCCAGAACTCAAGTACGTACCGAAGTTGCTGAACTGAGGTCTAGTAACATTGTGCTACCGTTCTGAACTTTGTTATTATTGAGAAGAATTTTCTTTTTTTAGAGGATGTTTAAAATGCTACAAAACATTTGAAGGTTGAGAAAAATTCTGGGAATATCAGCCTGTCTGTAATTGTAGTTAAATAACATTCCTATTTTTCTTACTATTGAGACCCTATATTAGGATGTCTAGATAATCCTGCTATTTAAATTTAACTGGGTCCAGTTGAATTTCTAAACATAGTCAATTGATATTACACTTGTACTATAGCTGGTATAACATAAAAGACTAGAACCAATAGGTAGAAGTTATAGGGATCCAATAAAAGAAAAAATTATCCAATACTTAGAGCTTTCCAAAAAACAAAATCAATATCCTTGGAAAATAAAAAGTGGTTGCCACTGTAATTTCTCACATATAGTTTGGATGGCTAAGTCAACATGAATTCGATCAAGAGAATTTAAGTATTAAGTCTGTAGTAATGCTTATTTACTGTTTTTGTTTTTTTTAATTTGATTTATCAGAGTTACATTGGTTAATAAAACTATATAGGTTTCAAGTGTACAATTCTATCATACATTAAATTGGCTCACAATGCTTCACAACTACCCATTTAGGAGCGAGGCCAAGCACGCTCTACACAGTGTCTGCGTTCCTGTCACAGTATTTCAGGGTATTTCCGTACATTCCAGCTTCCACTCCCATTCAGACTCATGTACTCTGCATCCTCAGTCTCTTCAGCTCCCTCTACCTGGTTTGTACTTGTCTGCTCAGGATTTTCTTTCTCTTTACTCCCTTCAATTTGACTATTTGACTTAATTTTTGGCTTTATCTCTGAACAATGACTTTTCACTCTTGACAGCCATGCTTTAAAGACAGCATTATCCAATCTGGGCTCCCAGAAAGAGCCTGGGTCTGGCACCTGAGCCTCTGTGTCTCTGGGAATAACATTTAAGTGGAAACGCACAGACCTGTATTCTTTTTTTTTTTTTTTTCAGGGACAGAGAGAGAGAGTCAGAGAGAGGGATAGACAGGGACAGACAGACAGGAACAGAGAGAGATGAGAAGCATCAATCATCAGTTTCTCATTGTGACACCTTAGTTGTTCATTGATTGGTTTCTCATATGTGCCTTGACCACGGGCCTTCAGCAGACCGAGTGACCCCTTGCTCGAGCCAGCGACCTTGGGTCCAACCTGGTGAGCTTTTTGCTCAAGCCAGATGAGCCCGCACTCAAGCTGGCAACCTCAGGGTCTCGAACCTGGGTCCTCCGCATCCCAGTCCGATGCTCTATCCACTGAGCCACTGCCTGGTCAGGCAGACCTGTACTCTTTTTAACTAAAATTTTCTACAATTCCTTTAAAGTCTGAAGCTTAGTGTTCAGATTGTTTATGAATGCATTTAAAAAGAAATTGGGGAAAAAATGAGCCCTTGAAAATACCTTTATCTAGGAAAAACTGACCTAAAGTGAAGATCACATAATTTGAAATGGTTACATTTCACATAGTCCCAATCTGGATTTCAAAGAAAAGCAAAAATCATACTATTATACAGATGTGCTTTTGGCTAATTATCATCTAGAATAAACAGAAATTTACAAATACTGCTAAAGTTATGCCACTGACTCTTAGAAATTACTAATAGTAAATAAACTCAGTTATAGAGCAATATTCCTCTTCTAACTCCCATTAATTGTCAGACTCCTCATTTGCCATCTTGTCTAATTTCTGATCCCAGCGGAGAACAGTAAGACAAGGATGAGGAGCAGCATACTTATTGACACCGTGGGGATCTGTGGGACTAGAGGGCAAATACTGGGAATTAGATCCTCAGCTTGGTACATAACCAGGAAAAAAAATAGATATAAAATAAATTAGCAATGGCATCTGAGGAGTGGATTCAATTTAGTTAGGAATGGAAAAAAAAAATGAAACCAAGAACAAGGAGTGGGAAAAAGAAATCTGGATACGGTCTGCAGGGGACCCTGCAGAAGCAGTGGCCCTGATTGTGTTGCATTCAGTCTGAGCTCAGAAAACAAGTACTTGGCAAGGTTTGATTTGAACGTGAAATTTTAGCCCAGATGGTATTTTTAATATATATATATATATATTTACACACACACACACACAAAGCATATATAGTATATATATGCTTATATATAATTATATATAATTTTATACAAATATATAAATATATAAAGATTATATATAATCTTTATATATATATAAACAAAGCATATATATATAGACAAAGCATCTTGAATAAAATCCACTCAAAAAATTTTCATTGTCACAGACAGCGATGTGTATAGTCATTCTTTTCTTTATCACGAGACCATTCTCTCTCTTATCATGGCCATTCAACAGAGTATATTATTTTGTTTCTTTAGAGGCTCAAGGTAACTACTTGCATAGGCGGCAACATCTGTGATAAAACTACCACCACAGTGATTCCACAGTTTTCTCAATAAGGTACCAACATGTCGTGACTGATATTTCAAGACACCTGGCAGTTTTATTAAACTCTAATCAATATTATATGCTGTGGCATTGTTTTATAGTCTGGCTTTTCTAAATTGATCCTTTTCCAGCGCTGCTCTTTTCCACTGCTGCATTGTAAGTCACATCTTGTCACAGAGAAAGAAATAAGCAGCTGCCACATTTTTTGTTCCTCTTTCTGTGTGTGTTATATATATATATGTATATATATATATTATATATATATAGAGAGAGAGAGAGAGAGTATTTTTAGTACCTAACCTTTCCAACAAGTCAAATATATAATTCTCCATCTGTAGAAATAAATATGTGATGGGTACAAGTCATTTCAACCAGCGTTTTGAGCAGGCTGACAACTGGCATTAATTGTGAATGTTTTAAAATAGCCTTTTCCTTGTTTATATGGGCTTTGATTTGTAGGAACAGTTTTCTTTGTCATCATAAATAGGGCTTCATTGGGGCCACCTATTGTGAGCCTGTGCTATTTAGGAGAGCTTGTCAGCAGAACAAAGTTCCACTTCCCCTCTGATTAGACTCCTCTGAAAGCTACTGAAATGCAAGTAAAAAGAGGCTTTTGTGTGTGCAGTTTTTTAATTTGTTTTTATCTTTGTTTTGCTTATTTTCAAAAAATTTGCTAGTTTGCACATCAAAAAGATAAAATTGCCTGTGGCATGCACTGGAGGCCTTAAGAATTTTCAAATCATTCAACTACTTAAAATTTAAATAGAAATAGCTTAACTATCTTATTTAAATAAAATTCTTTTTAAAATGCTATATAGTCCATGTTTATCTAATTGGTTTGTGAGTTTCTTTCTTAATAGTTCTTTTTTCTGCCTGTTCTTGCATGTTTCACAATCAAAATCAGATTTCTAATTTTGTATTTAAAATAAAAAACAAAGATGTTACAATGTAGTGATTAGTTATGTTTCACTTTGTACAGTTCAACTAAGAACTGTACTAAGTACTTCATAGATATAAACTTACTTAACCTTCATCTTATTGATATGAAAATATTATGTATTCACATGAGGAGGCTGTGGCTTCCATAGAAGACATACCTTACCCAGGTTTACATGTCTGTTCAGTAGTTTAGGTAATTTAGGTGGGATTTGAATCCATTTCCTCCTAGATGATTCATAATTATAAATTTCATTGTTGTTTTTATTCAATTACGTTGATGTGTCATAACTTACCAGATTCTTGCTACTAGATATTTAGGTTTTATCTCGCTTTTAAATTATGTTTAGTGCTATAAGGAATATCGTGGGACATATGGCCTGACTTCTCTTATTTTCCAGTGATATGATCTCTGGGTCAAAGCATATAAATAATTTTATGGTTTTTTTTTTAATGAATTGCCGCTGCTCTTTTGAAAAGGGTTGCATGGATTTAAAAATGCTGAGGAATCTGAAAATAAAAGATCAGAAGGAATAAAGAAGAAACTGAAAGATGAAGAAGGAAGAAGAGTTGCACTTCTCTTTGAGAGAAGCTGAAGGCCCTAATTGGCACATGAAATATTGCTTCTTTTCATAAGGATATCTTTTTCAAATTATAACATCTATTTAATGGGCACTTTTCCCTCACTAAAATAGAAGAAAATTCAGATTGAAGCCATTTTAGAGAGATAGGAAATAACATGAATATAAATTGGTCCCAAATTAAGTCACTCTCAGAAATGTGTACATCTTGGCTGTGCAGAGATGTGTGTGCATTAAGAACAATGCAGAAATATAAACAGCAAAAGCAGAAACCCACCCTTGGAAGAATAGCAGAGAGCGTCAAAGCATTCTGAATCAAAGCAGTTAGGTTCAGCTGTTGGGATACAACAGAGATAATGTAACAGGGCTCTGTAAGGCTGGCAAGGCCCTGAAAACAAAGCCCAAGACAAGTTTGAACACTTTGTTTTTATGGCTTTTGGAGAAAATTCTAACTCTGCCTGGGCATTTGGTCAGTCTTTCCTTTCAGATTATGTCTTGTTTAAACACTCTTGCCAGAGTAATCGTAAAGAATAGATATGTTCGTGTAGTGTGCATGTGTTTTTGGGCAGAAAGAGAGAAAATACAGAAAGACTAAGATTGTTTCACCTTTCTCCAATATCAAAGAGAATTTTGTTGTTGATTGTATTACTTTTTCATTGCTACGGCAGTAAATTACCACAAACAGAGTGGCATAAACAAGGCGGATTTATCTTGTAATTCAATAAACCAGAAGCCCAAATGGGTCATACTGAGCTAAAATCACTGGTGGCATTAAGGCTGTGCTTTTTGTGGAGATGCGAGGGAAGAATTAATTTCCTTACCTTTTCCAGCTTCTCGAGGTCATATACAGCAGGACCCCGAATCACATCGTTTCAGTCAAACTTGTTTCATTGTAACTTTAATGAGGAAAAACATCGACTCCCAGCCAGGTCACCGTCTGTGTGGAGTTTGCTTGTGCCAGTTCTGCGTGGGCTTTCTCTGTGTCCTCCCGTTTCCTTCCACATCCCAAAGATGTGCACACGAAGTGAACCCGCGTGTCTCCATGGTCCCACTCTGAATGGGTGAGCCAGGTGAGCGCCCGGGGAGGGAGGGCGTCCTGTCCAGGGAGGGCTCCTGCCCCACGGCCTGAGCTGCAAGCAGAGTGCCCGTCACCCACGTGACCCGGAACTGACAGAAGCTGTTGGAAAAGAATGATCTCGTTTTTATAAGACTTTCTTAAATGTTTATCTAGCTTACATTTATTTCAATGTTTAATATTAGAAGTATTTTTTTGTCTTTATTTAAAAATTTTGACCAGAAATACTCCATAGCAACATAACTCTTCTTTATATCAATTAACTAGAGCTAAATTGGTTTCCAAACACGACATGTCTGTTAAAGTCGCAGTTCTCCCATTCTATGGGAGATGTTAAGTGAGGACTGAATGTGCATTCAGGTATGTTGCATCGCCCTGATCATTCCTTCGTAGAAATATCTCTCTGTGACTGACAGCAGCCAGGGAAATTATCTGCATTTACACATTCATGTGATTAGTTTGGGCCTACATTGTACTCTGAAGGCCCCCTCTCAAAATTCATACCTTTAATCATATCTGAAAAGCTCTTTTGCCATGTAAGGACATATAGTTCCAGGTTCTGGAGATTAGGACAGGGCCATTTTGGGGGTAGGGAATGCAGAGGGTTTATTCTGCCTGTCATAATGACCTAAAAACTAAGAAGGCAAATTGGCCATGGAATAAATTACTCTTTATGTGAGGTAAACATGGCACAGGCTGTGATATGAAGTACGTTAAAGGTATGTGAAACCTTTAATATATGTGGGATCTGAAGTCAGACTTTATGAATTTGATTCCTGGCTCAATCTCTCATTAGCTGTTTTAACTTTGTATGAACTATTTTAACTCTCTGTTCCTCAGTTTTCTCATCTTTAAATGTAAATAAAAATAGTACTTTCTTCAACATGGTCTCAAAAATAAATACAAAACATTTACAATAGTGTATAATAAGTGCTCAGTAAAGGTGAGTTAATAAATTTTCATAGGACAGATTGTTACCATAAGTTAACTGTGTTGTTAAAAAAAAAAAAAGAGAGAGAGAAAAGAAAGAAAAAGATGATGGCTGACCTGTGGTGACGTGGAGGATAAAGTGTTGACCTAGAATGCTGAGGTCGCTGGTACAGAACCGGGTTTCCTGGGTCATGGCATATTTGAAAAGTTATTACTTCGAGTTGATACCTCCTGGTCTCCCCCACCCCCTTTCTCTCTCTCTTTTCTCTCTCTAAAAAATAAAAACCAATAAATAAATTTTTTTTAAAAGATGAGAATATAACTATACATTTTGTTTTTGCTAAGTCATTTTGCATAATCTTGAATATTAATATACCTATGTAATGAAATGATATGATAACTATGCATGTATAACTTTAGGACAGAGAAATATTTGAGACATAGAAATCTTAATCAGGCTACTAATAGGCTAACAGTTTGTAAACAAAAGGTAGCTATTTCTTGAATTGGAGAGTAATGGTTCACCTTTGATTAATTTAAGGAACAAGTATTTATAGAACACACACTCTATTGTGGCTTGCATTAAACTAGGTAACTTTCCTAATAAAAGAAAATGGAGAGCTAAGACAGGTGAAAATAGTAATTCTGAGAGGAGAGAAGTGCTCATAAAAAATTCTCAGCAGGAAATGAGGGCACAAGAATCTGATGTATCTGCAAGTGGCTCTAGCAACAGTGTTCTTCGGTGCAGATGGTTATCAACCCTGTTAGAGCTTCCATAGTGTGATAATCATGATGGAAAGTCCATTAGTGAGCTGGAATTAGGCATACCCAGGCTCTGATTTTCAGGGATACAGAAGTGAACAGACAAAAGTCCTGCCCCTAAGATGCATGGGATCAGGGAGAAATGTAAAAAATACTTACATTGCACAGATGATAAAAACATGAGATTTGGTTTAGGGTCTTTGGAGAACAGAAGTTGAAAGCTTTGATAGATATAATATTTAGGGAGGATTTTATTATATGTCATGTGAGGATCTGATCATTTGATCACATTTTATTATCACAAAATCATTTGAATTTAGTGTTATCCTTGCTTGAATGATAAGAAAACTAGAATGCCAAGAGGTTAAGTAGCACGCCCAAGGTCATACTGTGAGGGTAGAGTTGGGATCCAAACCTACCTCTGACTCTATAGTTCATGGCTTTTCTAATACACTGTACAATGTTGCTGTAATTTATTGACATACATATCTGGTTATGTATCGTGTGATGTGCGTGCACATCTGGTGATGGCATCAAGAAAAGTTCAAGGAAAAAGTGACATTTAAGCTAATATTTCTGGTTATTCAGATGACTGATATATCTTCTTCAATCAATGTTAGAAGACAAGACAGAAAAGAAAGTGTTTGAGAATTTTGAGTTTGTTTTCTTTTATAATAACAGAGTTTTTCTAGAAAATCAAAAGAAAATCCTGCTGTCCTGATCCTCAAATAGCTTTAGGTCACTGGGATATTTCATTGAAATGTATCCTTTGTTTATTCCTAAAAGAAATTTGAGGGTGGCCCTTGATATAAAGTAAAAAAAAAAAGAAAAAAAAAAGAAGAATGCTAAGAACTATGGATATTGATTTTTAATTTAAAATGTTTTAGAAGGCCCTGGCCGGTTGGCTCAGTGGTAGAGCGTTGGCCTGGCATGCAGAAGTCCCGGGTTCAATTCCCGGCCAGGGCACACAGGAGAAGCACCTATTTGCTTCTCCACCCCCCCCCCTCCTTCCTCTCTGTCTCTCTCTTCCCCTCCCGCAGCCGCAGCCAAGGTTCCATTGGAGCAAAGATGGCCTGGGCGCTGGGGATGGCTCCTTGGCCTCTTCCCCAGGCGTTAGAGTGGCTCTGGTAGCAACAGAGCAACGCCCCGGAGGGGCAGAGCATCGCCCCTGGTGGGCAAAGCGTCGCCCCTGGTGGGCGTGCCGGGTGGATCCCGGTCAGGCGCATGCGGGAGTCTGACTGTCTCTCCCCATTTCTGATCATTTGATCACATTTTATTATCACAAAATCATTTGAATTTAGTGTTATCCTTGCTTGAAAGATAAGAAAACTAGAATGCCAAGAGGTTAAGTAGCACGCCCAAGGTCATACTGTGAGGGTAGAGTTGGGATCCAAACCTACCTCTGACTCTATAGTTCATGGCTTTTCTAATACACTTCAGAAAAATACTAAATAAATAAATAAATGAATAAATAAATAAATAAATAAATAAATAAATATGTTTTAGAATGTTATAGAAGAAGAATTTCTATTATTTAATGTGAGTAATCTGAAGTTAAATGCTACTCTACATTTTGGCCAATGAATTTACAAACTGGTGTTGAGGTTGTATCTATAATAGGGAAGATAGTCATGGGAAGAGAAGTGGACAGTTGCAAGAAACTTCAAAAAAAAATTAAGAGGACTTTGGAATCAGTGATAAAGAGGAAGAATCAAAATTAATATTTAAGTTTTAAAGTCTGATACTACATTTCCTTTATCTAGTCAAATAATTACTATGTCAATGCTAAAAATTATTTGTTGTTTATATAAATTATTAACTGATTTCTTCTTGTTTCTCTTTATAATATTTTTTCTGTCTTGGGGACAACTGTTTTAAGATTCTCTCTATGCCTGTAACTGCCCCTAACAATATCCAATATTTCCTATTAGTTATGCTACTTTAGTAATATTAACACAGTAAGAAATAGACTTAATTTAGCAGTTAGTGAGACCTCTTAAGAATTAAATATTTTGCTAGGAATTAGAATATAAAGATTATTAACAGCAGCACTTAATTGAAGAAATGAACAATTATTGAAGGTGACAGGTAAGCAGACAAATAACTAGGAAACTGTACTAGAAATATAATCACCTCAGAACAATATTTTAAAACACTTTCATAAATAAGATCATAACAGGAAAAGTAACAAATTATTCATAGTTTACTAATTGATTTCTTCAGATTAGCCTACTTTTTAACATAATAATTACATTTTTATCTATTCATATTAGACATAATTCAAAGTACTATTATTATATCATTGCTAGTCCTCATATAAAACATGAAAGTGCATTTTTATCTTAACTTTAATAGAGAAGAAACTTGAAGAACCTGTCCAACGGGTACAAAACTCATAAAGTATAGAACCAGGACTTTTAATTTATAACCTGTGTCTATGTATACCATACTGCTTCCAGACTTTGATCCTCATTTTTCTGTATTTATTAAAATTATTATTGTTATTAATAGCATTGAGTACTTATTTTGTGTCCCTAAATACTTCACATTTATTAATCCATGTAACCCTGGTTCTATAAATAAGAAAACTAAAGATGAAAAAAAGATTTTAAAACCAGAGTTCACATTAGTGGAGGCTGGATTTTAACCTAAGCAGTAAGACTCTAAAATTTAGGGACTTTGTCTCCAAAGGAACTGTCACCATTACATTTTATGGTCAATTCTGGAATTCTATAGGTCCATAAAGACACCAATCTATGAAATCAGTTAAACAAATCATCAGCCTTCAGCCTGAAAGAAACCCAAAGGCTTCTTGATAAAGTATAATACTAAAAATATGATATCTGATAATCAATTAACTCCACATCACTGTGTCATTTATTGACTCTAAATCTGCTGTTTCAGGTATACTGATTCTTTTGTTTTGAAATAAGCCAGATATTGATGGGAAAACTGGTCACAGCTTTCAAATGTGTAATAAAGAATTGCTGATGGAATAAAAATTGTTTTTCTTGGGAACATATCCAGTTCTGTAAGATTGCATTTGGAATTGTGAGATTTGATGAAAAGAGATGGGCTGAAGAATACAAGAAAGATAAATAAAAAAAGGGATGTCTTTGAACAGTTAATCCTAACAAACAGACAATGTTCACCACAATCCACTTAAGAAAAAAATGAGAACAGGCAAGTTTAAGAAGAGAATGAGTAGAAAAAACAGAAACAGATGAGTATTAGGAGTTTGGGTGGGTTTTTTTTTTTTTTTTTTTTTTTTCATTTTTCTGAAGCTGGAAACAGGGAGAGACAGTCAGACAGACTCCCGCATGCGCCCGACCGGGATCCACCCGGCACGCCCACCAGGGGCGGTGCTCTGCCCCCCAGGGGGCGATGCTCTGCCCATCCTGGGCGTCGCCATATTGCGACCAGAGCCACTCTAGCGCCTGAGGCAGAGGCCACAGAGCCATGCCCAGCGCCCGGGCCATCTCTGCTCCAATGGAGCCCTGGCTGCGGGAGGGGAAGAGAGAGACAGAGAGGAAAGCGCGGCGGAGGGGTGGAGAAGCAAATGGGCGCTTCTCCTGTGTGCCCTGGCCGGGAATCGAACCCGGGTCCTCCGCACGCTAGGCCGACGCTCTACCGCTGAGCCAACTGGCCAGGGCCTGGGTGGGGTTTTTTTTTTTTTTTTAATGATGTTTAACAAAAGAGATCAAATCATGTTTGAATCTTGCCTTGCCAATGACTTCTGTTTTGTTTCAGGTACCCTTTACTTTTTGCAGGCCAGGTACTCTATGCAAGGTATAGACATTAAACAATATACAAAGAGGAGAGAAGGTGACATTAGTATGTGAACTATTGTCTTAACCCAATTTGAGGTTCTTTGGTAAAGCTAGATTGGTACATAAGATTCAAGCAATAATCCCAACTGTTCACCTATTCAACCATTAACTTTCAGTAAAGAATGACTGCAAATCTGGGGCACTTATTGCCCTGGGTCTGTCAGATGGAGGAGAAAATAAGCAAAGAGAGAAAAGAGACACAACAAAGAAGACAGCGACCTGATTTGAGTGTTCAGCCACAAACACGGAATAAAAAAATGGAAGGGAGAGCAGAGTGCGGGATGAGGTCCTGCACCCTCTTCCCTCCCAGGCACCTAGAAGACAGTGAGAGAACACGGTACCAAGAGGCATGCCGGTTGTGTCAGGGGTGCCTAATATGATTCCGGTTTGTTGATTCTCTAGGACTCATAAATCTCAGCTGTAGTTGTACTCAGAGCTAAGATTTACAGCAAAAAAATACAAAGCAAAATCAGCAAAGAAAAGGCGTGTGGGATGAAGGCCAGAAGAAATCGGGCATATGCTTCCAAGAGTCTTCTTTCAGCAGTCATACATGATATACATAATTCCTCCAGCAAGAAGATCTGACAAGTATTGTGAAATGTTGTCTACAAAAGACTCTCATTAGAGACTCAGTGTCCGTGGTTTTTACTTGGGTTGATCACATAGGCACCGTCTGACTAGCACTTGTCAAAATTCCAGACTCCCAGAAGAAAAGTAGTATTCAGTATAAAACTTATTGTTTGCACAAAAGTTTAGTCACACCGAGACACTCTTATCAGGTAGAGTGGTGGGAACCCTCCTGAAGTCTAAGTTCCCAGATGCCAACTAATGGCAAACCTTGCAAGCAGCCTTTTCTAAGAACAGCAGTCTCAGGCTTGGTATAGTAACTTTTTCTCTGAATACAACCATATGTACAGTCTTTTACACACAATAAACTTACTTATTAATAAATGTGGGCCAAAAAAAAGTATAACCGATTAATCAAATTAAAGTATTCTTGAGGTGAAAGAAGGGATGAGAAGAGAAACAGACCAAGGTGGAGAAGCATCTCTCTCCCCTACATAAAACCCACTCCAAGTTAGTTTGAAACCAGTAATAAGTGATGAATAAAGACTAAAACTACAAAAAACTCAGTGTCTTCCTATCAAGTCACCATACCCAAGACAGAGTCAAGTCTTGTTATTCATGGATTCCTTATTTGCAAATCGCTTACTCACTAATATTTTTTGTGACCCCCAAATCAATACTTGGTGAACTTTCGGAGTCATTCACACACTCACAGAGCAACAAAAATTTTGCATCGCTTGCGGTCTGTGTTCCCAGCTGATGTCAAACAAAGAGTCACTCCACCTTGTTTCATACTGTAACCAAGTATCCTACTCGTGGTTTATATAGTGTCACAGTTTTTGTATGTTTGTGCCTTTTGCTGGTGATTTCACTGTTTAAAATAGCTCCTCCATGCAAGAAGGCTGTGATTTGCTTTATGGAGAAAATACATGGGTCAGATGAGGTTTGATTAAAAAAAAAAAAAAGGTGATCAGAGTTTCACAAGAACCTAACAGGGAGTAATGGCCCAGTATTTATTAGTATTTATTAATTCAGTCGCTGTGTGGCATCTTTATAAAACAAAATAACCCCCAAAATTAAAAATAAAACAAGAGCTCTTATGCAGCATCATTTCTCCCCCCCTCCCCAGATTTGAGATAGAGAGAAGGGAGAAGGGAGGAAGAAAAGGAGAGAAAGAGAAGCATCATCAACTCATCAACTTGTTTCACTTGGGTGTTCCATTTAGTTGTATATACTCACTGACTGTTTCTCATATGTGCCCTGACTGGGGGCAGAACCTACGATCTCAGCGCACCAGGACAACACTATATTCACTGAGCCACTAGCTAAGGCTAGCATCACTTCTTATGTTAATAAAATCTACTTATAAGCCTACCATAAACACACCTGGTTCTGTAGTACAGTGTGTGCGATGGACAGCTACAGTGACCTGCGTCTGGGCAGGACCAGTGCCTGGATGACTCCCTGAAGCCCTGAGACAAAGGAAAATTCAAAACAAAGGATAATAGGTTAATTCAGGGGTGAATGAGAAACACAGAAGCAGAGCCTGGGTTGATCCAAAGACCCAAACAAATAGGCTATGCTAAGTGTAGCATAGGAGTTGGGGGTTCTCACTTCCATAGTAGCTGGGCTAGAAAACAACAGGCAAACTGAAAAACAATACATGCCTGAAAGTCCTGATAAAGGTTCCAGGTTGAAGCTGTTGACTTAAATCCCAGTGCGCCTGCAGAGAATGGCTGTGGCTCATTGCTGCCTGTTGAGCCAATTTTGAGCACCCTTCCAGTTATGACAGATCTGAGTTAAGGCGGAGGGAAACAACTCTAATAGAAGGTTACTAGATATATTGTTTCTATATGTTTTGGAAGACCAAAATGTATTATTTTGTCACCAATATCCCATTAGCGATTTAAAATAAATAACCACTTCTTACCACCACCATAAAAGAAACTCAAAGCAAACAGTTATGTTAAAAACGTGCAATCTGAATTTGTTTACTAATCAAAACCTCCTAACACAGTCTTCTGTCCAAACAAACCTGAAATTTAATATCAGCAATGATCCTGTCCAAATGCATGTAAGGTGACATTGAAAAATCTGTCACAATTAACACTCACTCTAAGTCAAAAAGTATTTTTCACACAGTACCCGGGCCTATATTTGAAATGTAAAACCAAGTTTGGGATGTTTATTTACATCTCCCAGTTGATGACAGTTATTAGCAAGCTGCAAATAGGCCCTCTCCTCTGCAGCACAAGCTACTTGAAACGATTTCTTATAGATTTCATTGCCTAATAAAACATCTGATGAGAAACTTTTACTGTCACACATTTTCATATTTCTGAGCTGTGGCAAACATGTTCCTGACAGCAGGGTAATCGATATGAATAAGGGAGGCATTTCAGAGGCACTTTTCATCTTCAGATTCTTATTTGCATCAAAGTGTTCTTGGTTTGTGCTCCCCCCACCAAAACAACACATTTTTCCCCAATTATCTTTATATATATATTTTTTTGTACTTTTCTGAAGCTGGAAACGGGGAGACAGTCAGACAGACACCCATAGCGCCCGACCGAGATCCACCTGGCACGCCCACCAGGGGGCGATGCTCTGCCTATCCGGGGCGTCGCTCTGTCGCGACCAGAGCCATTCCAGCGCCTGAGGCAGAGGCCACGGAGCCATCCCCAGCCCCGGGCCATCTTTGCTCCAATGGAGCCTTGGCTGTGGGAGGGGAAGAGAGAGACAGAGAGGAAGGAGAGGGGGAGGGGTGGAGAAGCAGATGGGCGCTTCTCCTGTGTGCCCTGGCCGGGAATCGAACCCAGGACTTCTGCACGCCAGGCCGACACTCTACCACTGAGCCAACCGGCCAGGGCCCTAATTATCTTTTGTATTCCTCCCTTCCTGGCTGCTGCTGCTGAGTATTTTTACAACGTGAATCCTACTAAGGCATACATACATGACCCCACTGTGACACAAAGCAAATAATGCACATAACAAATAAATGCAAGCACATAACTGCTAATCTTGCTTTTTAAATGCATTTGAACTTGACCTATTGAAAGGCCCATTACAGAATGCAGGTCAGTTTTGTAAAATACAGGAGGCAAGACACCATCTCAGGAAAACAGATTCTTCAAAAATAAATCACTTGAAGGACTGCAATGTGGTAGGAACTGAATGAGAACAAGGCTGAGGCACATAGTGAAGTAACCGGCTTAAACTCTATAAACAAGTCACCACTTTGAAAAGCTCTATAAATTAGAGCACTGTGGCATCTGATTTGACCCATGAGTGATTTTTAGATTAGAGAAAAACAATAAATAATAATTTAATATAAAGAACATGGATTTAGAATCACAATAAAATGATGTCTTATACTCGGAAGCAAATATCTTTCCATTCTGTTGGTGAGAGAAGGTTTTTCAATTTTGTATAGGTAAATTGTAGAAGCTAAGAGTGACCACAGTCATGTATATAGCAAAGCATTTTTTACTCATCCTGTCCACTATCAAATTATAGGTTCAAAGCCAACACAGAAACACAAAGTGAAATGAGCTTAGAGAAAATTCGGGTCTACGTTTTTCTGATGGGGAAATCACTCAGCTAGTTTTTGGATGGTCCTGAAACACAGGTCTTTAAGACAGAACATGGCAAACTGCTCACATTCCACCTACGTAAACGTCAGACAGAACTGTGAGTTACCTTACTATTAGTCTTTATTTTATGTAATTCACATTTTTCAGAAAAGGGAGATGGTAATATATTTAAAAAATAAAATCCTTTCAGAAGGAATTGTACGTATATAAATGTTTACAATATATTCAATGTTTAGGTAAAACTGAAACCTTCAGTGATCAAGTATAAAAATTCAACACTCGGACTTCAGGATGAACACATTGTATTTTATTAATTTTTCTGTGCTGAAATTGGGTATAATTTGACATCTTAAAACTGTATAAGTATTTCAATGTTTTAGTGGACAAAATTATGAAATTTGATAATATTGACCCCCTCAAATAAAAAAAAATTCCAAACTCAGTGTATTAAATTTAAAGATTAGAAGTCTATAATTCCCAGTTGTAAATAAATCTTGTTGAAAGTTATGAGTGTTGATATGCTTGGAATTAGACCACTTCAAAGTTTTTCAGGGTAATATTTTAAAAAATATTACTTGTTTAACATGTTCACATGAAAGACTAGTATGATCATTTGGTCTTTCATTAAGATAAAAACAACACTAATTTACTCTCAAAATTCTGGAGAAAAATTCTTGATTATTACTGCCAAAGGTGCACAATCTGTTTACAGTAAAAGAAAATTTAAGTGTATTTTTCCAATCTTTGTTTAGCTTTTAAATATATACCATGTTTCAAAAATAATGAAGGTTTTCTGCAAACATACTATGATTTTACAACAATAAAATCAAATATAAAAATAAATGTACTTTAGCCTGACCAGGCAGTGGCGCCGTGGACAGAGCATTGGACTGGGATGTGGAGGACCCAGGTTCGAAACCCCAAGGTTGCCAGCTTGAGTGCAGGGTCATCTGGCTTGAGCACAGGCTCACCAGCTTGAACCCATGGTCGCAGGCTTGAGTGTGGGATCATAGACATGACCCTATGGTCGCTGGCTTGAACCCAAAGGTCACTGGCTTAAAGCCCAAGGTCGCTGGCGTTAGCCCAAAGTTGCTGGCTTGAGCAAGTGGTCACTCACTCTGCTGTAGCCCCCTGTCAAGGCACATATGAGAATGCAATCAATGAACAATTAAGGAGCTGCAACGAAGAATTGATGCTTCTCATCTCTATCTCTTCCTGTTTATCCCTATCTGTCCCTCTGTCTCTGTTAAAACAAATAAAAATAAATGTACTTTAAAAATTCTTTATAAGTATTGAATCTGAGTTAGTGCTTCAGCACTGTATACACTCACAATTCTATTGTGCCGGACAAGAATCAAATGTCATGCCTAGATTGCTGAGCATCTCACATTTTGATGGAGGGTTATACTTTGTGCAATTGCAAACCTGCCACAGCTGAATAATTACTATGAAAACTGGGAAGTGTCATTACACATCATTGTAGAATGTCTTTTTCATTCAGGCAATTTTTCTTCCAATCCATCATAAACATATTTTCTCTCTCTCTTTGTCTTTCTCTCTTTTTCTTCTACACATACATACATAATTTAAATATAAATATCTTTAAAACAATGTGAGCTTTGCCTGACCAGGTGGTGGCACAGTGGATAGAGCATCAGATTGGAATGTGGAGGACCCAGGTTCAAGACCCCAAGGTCACCAGCTTGAGCGTGGGCTCATCTGGTTTGAGCAAAGCTCACCAGCTTGGACCCAAGGTCACTGGCTCGAGCAAGGGGTTACTCGGTCTGCTGAAGGCCCACGGTCAAGGCACATATGAGAAAGCAATCAATGAACAACTAAGGTGTCGCAACAAAAAACTGATGATTGATGCTTCTCATCTGTCTCCGTTCCTGTCTGTCTGTCCCTATCTATCCCTCTCTCTGACTCTCTCTGTCTCTGTAAAAAAACAAACAAACTATGTGAGCTTTGATGAAATTACATAAAGTAAAGTATCTTTGGCACGAGTAAGAAAAAGATAAATTTCTTTTTTTTCCATCTAGGAAAAAAAATAGTTATGATGAAGTGCTTTTGTTTTTTCTAGAATTATTTCCAGTACTAGGCCTTAGTTTTAGCTCAGTAGACTGTCTTATATACAACAGCTTTTTACTCCATCAACCCTTAAATAAGCAGGGTAATTGATACTGCCTTCCAGCAATTCGTAGCTTAGTCATAGATTAGTCCAGCTATCTCTAGCCACAATGGGCCTTACCAAAATTAGTTTACCAGGAATTCACAAGGAAGTTTTACTCAACGCAACTTGCAACTTTATCAGAATTTGAGCCCTGGCTGGACAGCTTGGTTGGTTGGAGCATCGTCCTGAAGTGCAGAGATTGCTGGATCTTAGGGCACACAGTCTCTTTTCTGTTCTTTCCCTTCCTTTCTCTAAAATCAATGAAATAAATATTGTTTAAAAATCTCATTACAGATTAGTGGTGCTAATTTGTTTGTGGGTACTTCTTATTTGCCCAGGTAACACAAATACAAACTCTCAGTTACAATGGACAATGACTCACAAACACCTGTGTTTTTATTTTTTCAGAACTATTTTTTTTATCATTTCAAAAAACCTACTTAAGAAGATCTACCCAGGAACCTTTTCTTTCTTCATTGCTCTGTTTCTCCTCTCCCCCACATTCTTGCCCCACTACAGCCACGTGAGTTGGGCAGAGGTAGATAACGACCCTATTTTACGTGCATGGTCTAATGCTTCACGGTAGTAAAGGCAACGAGTCTTCTCCACTGGAGGTGGCTGGATAAAATGATGACCCTGGCCCAACTGCCACCAATTCTTCCCACTTTCCAAAGTCATTTCTACTTTTTCCAACTTTGAATTCTAATCAAATTTTATGGGACAGAGAAGAAAATAAAGGCAGTTTCCTGCTATGACCATTTGGTTAGCTGATAATTGTCATCTTTAAAAAAAACATATAATTACACCTGGTGGGCACCCAGTTGTGTGGTTAAAGATGTCAAGTTGACTCAAGAGCTGGTATCTTTTGAAACCAGAGTCTCTGGAGTCTGGAGAATAAACTGTGCAGCACATCTAACCACAGAGCTGGGAGTGAAACCCAGGTCATGTTCCAACATATGTGTGACAAGGTATTTTAACACGCTTTTAGGGCTCAATGTGCTCGCTGTCATATAATTTTTAGCAAGCAAACAAGGCTTTGATGTGATGCACCGTGATTTCTCACCACTAAAATAAAATATACATTCATCCTAAACTGAGAACTAGGTTCAAATAAATGTGCTGATACAGGTGTACAGATATCCTGTTATGATACAACAGAGAAAGTATCTGTTCCTCAGTGTCTGCATTGTTAAGGTTTCATTCCCTGGGTATAAGGATAAGAGCTGAAGACTGTGACCTTGCTGTGACAGAATGTTAATGTGTGATGAGTCCTGCTAAGTCAATGCATGGTAGCCTCCCCTTCTTAACGCTACATATATTAGAGCATTTATGTTGTGCTGGTTCTCATTTAACGGTTAAGTTGTCTCCAGGTCAACCAGCAACTCATCACGGCTCTAATTCTCAAAGAAGATGGTACTTCTGATCAAAGCTTCTGCTATGATCCTATTGGCAAAGAAAATTTGAAGGGCTCTCTAAAAACAAACATCTTATTGTTTTACATTTCCCCAGAAAAGAATAATAGCCAGTTTTGTCACACATTTGAGCATCTATTAAGTTATGGAAAAAAAGCATTATCATGTCCTGATGTAATAAATAATTTTTGTCTTTGACTCCCCCTTTTTTCCTCCTACTTTTGCTCCTAGAAGACATTTCTTGCCCTTACCAATTCTTAAATTGTGGTTTTAACTCTCTGCATTGAGATTATTAGTGATTTTGCTTCAATTTAACATAAAAGAAATCTATTTTTAGATTCTATACACAAAACTAAAATTTTGTGCAAAGGAAAAATAAAAATTCTGTATATTCATGTTAAAAAAATTTACTAATCTCCATTCTAAAGCAACATTACTTAACTAGCTGATTTCAAATCACTCATATGTCCTTTTCTCTCTTCTCTCTTAATTAACCCTTCTTTGCTAAGTATCAGAAGTCTGCTGCTTCTTCTCTTTGGAAAACTGCATTTAGCTAGCTTTTGCAACTTTGTCCTGTGAGAATACTACAGAATGGAATAAAGAAGCTGGGGTAATGGAGGGGAGATTTAAACAGAAGGATACAGTGAGTATTCATTGGGTGTGGTGGGGGAGTACGCAGATCTCGTTAGGCTTCATTTCATTTATTTCCTGTCTCACTAGTTTACAAACAGATGACTCCTGATCAAGAAGCATGTTCTGATCATGTGAGTAGAGAACAACAGTCATTTGTTTTAATAACAACAGTTCCCTGGGTCATTAGATTAATAACAGCAGTTCCCTGGGTCATTAGAAAGCTGGTGAAGTTATGACCTTTGTCTATGAAACCTAAATTTAAAATGACAATATTAGCATTTCCTAGAAACTCTATTACAACTTTTCAATACAGAGTTCTGGAGAACAAAATCTTTTTAGTAGTTATGTTTTAAACCTGATATCAGAAAATAGATTTTAGTAGGCAAAATATGTGACTTACAAATTAGGCTCAGAAGATACGTATGAAAGAAGAGTGATTTTCTGCTGTGAATCTGGAATTAACACTCACTACCTTATTTTCCACCTCACAATGAAGTTTATAGGGGGAGTCAAACTAACAATACTGGCTGTGTCTTATTAGATATCTATTTCATGGGGAAGTAGAAAGAGCCTTTCAGTAGCAGAGATTCGGAAAGCTGAGCTCCAGTTTCAAGTCTGACAAACACAGTGGATAATCTGAAGCAAGTTACCATCTTCCTTCAGGCCACAGTTTCCTCAACTGCAAAATAACAGTACTAACTTCAGCATTTTATGTTTTTATACTGTAACTGGATATTAAAATGTTCTAGATAGCATAAGAAAAGAGAACTGTTTGTTATTAGTAGCAACTGAAAATGTGTCTTATGGTTTGTTTAGAAAAATCACTGTTCAGCTGAGTTAACCATCCTTAAGTAAAAAAATTTACATAATTTTTATAGAAAATTAAATTTAATAGGGTAACATTGATCTATGAAAGTACATAGGTTTCAGGTAAACATTTCTATAGCATTTGAACAGTTGATTATGTTGTGTGCCCATCAGCCAAAGTGAAATCATTTTTTTTGTCATATATATTTGTTGTATACTCTGGTATCTCTTCAAAAAAATTATTTTTTAATATATGAATATCCTTTAGCACCAGCATTATCTATGAATAAGAATGGCTGGCCCATTTGCTTCTAGCAAGCCTCTTCAACAATGCCTTATAATTTAAATCAATTACTTGCTCTGAATGGTCCAAGTAAACACTGATGGGGGATTATAAATATATACATATGTAGAGTAAATCAATTCAGACTATACATTATCTACATTGTTTTTATTTCTTTGTTTTAAGAGTACTATCACAATCATACAACGGGAATTTAAAGTCACAATATGAAAAAACTATCAATCCCTTCATTTTTAATCTGAAATCAAACAAACAAACAAAAACTAAGGCCCAAATTTATGTGTGTGTGTATGAATCCATTTTTATTTATTATTATGTAAAATCACAGTCTTACTTAGCATAAAATGGAAGACCCATGAAGATTAAAACCCCATGAAGATTCTATTGGAGTCTTTGTTTTTGGAAATGCAAAGAGAATTTTCTTCCCTTTGTCAACAGACCTAATTTCTTAGAGTAACTATAAAAATTGATAGTTTCTTCCAAAAATTAAAGAAAAGAAAGGTAGAGTTTTAAAAAATTCTTTAATGATGATAATTTTGTTCAGAAGTTCTTAAATGGGTCCTTGGTTTCTGGAGATTATGGGCCCCCAAGATTGTCTGCATCGTCTGTATGTATGTCATGATATTACTTTTCAATCATGTCCTCAAAGAGATACATTACCTAAAGAAGATTAATTGACTGCTGATCTAGTACAAATGAGAAATCCCAGAGTAAGTAGCAATTTTCCATAGCCACACCGTTAGCCAGTGACATTGATAGTCCCAGAACACAAATCCCTAAGGCTGCTCATACCAGTACACACTCAAATAGATGGTGTTTCTGCAGCTTGCATTATCTGATGAAGATACTCTGCCTGCTTTCTTTGTTACAGAGGTAAAGTAAACCTAGAGCAATTTTGAGAATACGACTTCAATTTTTTTTAATTTATTTATTCATTTTTTAAAAAAGAGGAGAGAGAGAGAGAGAGAGAGCAAGGAGAGAGAGAAGGGGGGAGGAGCTAGAAGCATCAACTCCCATATGTGCCTTGACCAGGCAAGCCCAGGGTTTCAAACCGGCAACCTCAGCATTTCCAGGTCGACGCTTTATCCACTGCACCACCACAGGTCAGGCCCACTTCAATTTTAACACTTATTGCCACCTAAACTACTGTTTTAAGACTTGTGTGACAAGAATTAGCCAGAGAGAAAGAATCCTTCAAAACAAAACAAAACAAAACGTTCTTCTACATGCATGATGAAGCTGTAGTTTCCATTCATATCTTACAGAAGCAAAAATTACCTACGTTAACACAACATTTGAACATCAACTGTAACTCAAAATAGGCACAAAAAAAAAGCCTCATCTACAAAAGCAGACCTACTTACTCACATAATTACTCTTCTTTGGAAAAATCTTCCACCTGTTTTACTGAAATTAGGTGTATTAATATAATCACTTAAATAAACTGATTAGTAGAGTCAGTATTGCACATCAAGCCTGCACTAAATTTCTTTTACTAGTTCTTTCTGTTGTGTTTTTATGAAAATTATTTTCAATTTAGAAACTTTTGCCAAATGTACTGTATAGTAAATATATATTCTTCATAACTGAATCTGCAGGAACATTGCACATTTCCCATGTCTCTTTCTGACTCACCTTCCACAGAATGGAGAAGAAATGATTTCAGAGAGAAAGAAATATCTGTAAGTACTATATTTATAGGCATTCAGTGCTGGATAGTTTAACATGTTTGATTGCTATTGGCGAATCAGAACAAAAAAAAACAATACCATCTACCAGTTTATTTTGTATCATGCAAAACTTTAACATAGGCAAGACAAGTCATATTGCTGATGTCAGCAATGTGCTATATTTGATAGCAACTGATAGATGTCTACAAAACAAGATCACTAAAATGTAAAAATGCCTTAATTCTTATGGTAGTAAAATGATTCTTCCTGTGAGCCAAGAATATAACGGCCAGGGAACATGAACTGATAGGATCACACAGAGTGATCCCAATAATGACTTTAAACTCAATCATTCCCTATTGAGACCCAGAATACCAGATGGCGCAGCAATAATATGCTTGATTCTGAACTTCAATTTAAATAACTAATGAAGTATTTCATCTTGCATAGGAAGTAAAATACAGACTTCCTGGTAGGGATGTGACTACACTTTCAATGTCTTTAACATAACCAATGTGTGACAAAAGAGCTGTTTCAGTGACCACTGACAGACACAATGTCCTTTGGTCTCAAAGTGCAAATTAAGTAACTTAAGAGGCTAAAAACGAAGACAAACTATTTTGGGGAAAAAAGTAAATAAAAATAATAGAGATCACAATGCTAGAAAGGGAAATAAAACTTAAAAGTCGATATAGCCCTTTAAAAATTATAGTAATAATATTTCCTCATTACTATGCAACAGTAATTGATTAAATAAATCAAGGGTGGAAATGGCTGATTAAATCATTGTGCTTAATGCATGCCAAGGGAGGAAAGATTTCCCTAGCTAGAGGGGAAGGAAGAAAGAATATATAAAAATAGATACTATATCAACATCTGTAGATGGTTCATTCAGCATAAATTCTACAGATATTAAGTAGAGGTATTAGCATCAGTAGTGAGGAAGATTAGATATTGACACAAAGTACCCGTATCAATAGAGAGTCTTGTGCTGTGTCTCCAAACATCTAATATATTTGCCTGGAGCTTTTCTAAATCGAAGCTACTTTGCTTATACTTATGTAGAAAATGTAATCTGAGTTTCGATGAATTTTTAATTTTGTTCAATCTTGCATTTGTTCAACCAAAAACAATTTAAAGAGGACCACGGCTATCAGCCTCACAGTGAGCAAGCTTAGCTGCTCACTAGGGAGTTCTAGGATCTGCCATAAAAATCAACAGTGCACATCTAATAGTTTTCATTTGAGCATTGAAAAGTGAATCACCACATCAAATATTCTTCAGGGCCTCTTTGGTTTTCAGATTAAACATGTAACTTGACCCGTCATGTTGCCACATTCTCTGTATTTCCATTTTAAATAATCATAAATAAAAAAGCCTTGCTACTCTTTGGCATGACAGAGCTGTTTGAATTTCAAAGTCTTAGAAATTGCACTAATTCCTTCTTTAGAGTCCTGGTTTATTGTAAAGGTTTTCAGCTGAAAGATTCTTTATTGTATTCAAATCTTGTCCCATACGAGTTGTTCTGGTTACTCAGTTTATGAAGAGTCTTAGAAATTGAGCTGGGTCCACAGCAAAAAACACCAAGTGTTTTCCTGGGAAGGGAGAGGGAGAAAATGAAAAATCAGGTGAAAAATTTGGCAGAACATGACAAGTAGTATGCTTTATAAGCATGCATAAAGTATTAACAAAGTTAATTTCTTGCTGCTTGGCCTACTAAAATCAATTTTTCTATTATTCCCAAATGTAAATTATCATCTGAAAGATATTTTATTGTCCTTATGCTTTTCATTCTAGAATTTAGGATAATTCAAAGACTGTGACTGTGAGCACATATTTGCTTATTATCAGACCAACAATGAGCAGTCTGCCTTAGCCTTTTCATTACATGCCATTGGTTGAGGACAGAAACTAAAGCAAGAAGAGCAGTTGATAGATGTTCACCCATGCTATATCATGTCAATATTCTCATAGCTGTTCTATGTACATTGTTCCTAAAGATCCCATAAATTTGCATGGGCAATGATGAATATAAGAAGAGAAAGAAAATCTAATTACCAATTTGAAAGAAAATTTTAAGTGACTAATTTATATCCATATTAAAATTTAAAAAACATATTAATCTGGATACATTTTCTTTTTCATTTATGCACTATAATAATTGTAACAAATGACAAACAAGTTTTATTATTTGCTAACATAAAACTTTAGTAGGTACATTATACATATCCCTAACAAAAGACTAAATAAATCCCAGGAAATAACAAATATTTCACAATAATCTCATTCCACATTTATTGATTTGCTGGAATTCTCTGTAGGATATCAAAAATGATTAACAATTCATATATCTTGGACAAATACAGTATGTTTTCATTGCCTGAAAATAACTGGTGCTGAAAAATAAAAAAAAAGACAGTGACTCTATTTAAGTGGGTACCAAAAATTTATAACAAACACTGAAAAAGGATTTTACTAAAACTTTCATCTGAAATAAATCATATAAAATTCATATGAAAATAAATCAAAGAACTATGAAAATAAAGCTTTCACTTGCAGTGATGATTGAGTAATAGGGACTAGTTTTACCCTTTGGCATTAAAAAAACTAGAAAAAATGATATATGAAACAAGTATTTTCAGATACTGGACAAGAGGCAGAAGAGAACACTGATTTCTGAGAAAGAGAAAAAAAAGGTGAGTCAGCAACTGTCTCTGCTTATGGACTAAAGGCAAGCTACTGTCTGCATACAAAAGGGGGAAAGTCAGGCACGGATGAGCGGCCTCGCTGAGATGAAGAGACAAAGAATAAAATTTGTGGAGGCCAAAATAGCTAGAATTTGTAGAGAAGAACATGGGTGGGAAGAGATATCTACAGAAAGAAATTCTGGAGATCTATCAAGGAGTATCCTTATGGCTTGGGCTGAGTACTGATTTGCTCATGTGTGAGAATAGAATCATATGAATTTTGGTAAAGAACTATCAGGGAGTAGTAAGTAAAACAAAACCCGACTTTTTACAAGGTTGTGAATAACTTGTATTTCCACAAATCACAATGGAAAGATCTGTATATAATAGGCAATGGACAATGGGTAGTCTTCCAGAAAGGTACCACCTTATTTGCAAAAAGTGGAGTAGATATTGGTAAAATCAGTCTTCAGTTGGTGGCTGCCCTAGATCAATACTAACAATTACTACAAGCAAGCCTTGACAAAAATCAAACTAGGCCCAGGTAACAAAACATTATGCCAGAAATAAATCCAACAATATTGAAAAGAAAAAATCAAAATTTGGCATTTTACATCTAAATTTCATAATGCCCAATATCCAATCAAATATTACCAAGAACCTTTAGAGCAAGAAATTATGAACTATAACTAGGAGTCACCCCCCTCACCCAATTCATGTGCTGAATCTCTAATCCCTAGCACTTCAGAATGTAGCTGTATTTCAAGACAGGGCCTTTAAACATGTGATTAAGTTAAAATAAGGCTGTCAGAGTGGAATCTATTTCCATCTGACTACAGGCAATCCCCAGGTTATGACCAAAATAGGTTCTGTAGGTTTGTTCTGAAGTTGAATTTGCATGTAAGTTGGAACAGGTACATTTACCTATTAAATGCAACTTAGATGTTTGTTTTAATGCAGTATTTATTTTTAACTTTATGTAGATATAAATACTTAAACATTTTCAAATACAACCTTAAACAATTTGGACGGTGCAGAAGATAATGGATTTGTTGAAGAGGATGGAACTGATGTGGAGAGTCAGGGTTTAATTAAGTAGGCATCAAGGGAGGTTTGTACAGAGCTTTTCTTTTCCTCATCATAAATGGCCCTGTAGCATCTCAGGCCTTTGGTAACTGTACAGTAAGCTCTGGTGAACCTCTCTGTATCAGGATCTTGTTCCTCTAACTTTGTCATTCCTGTTTCAATGAGATGAAAAGCATCATCTCACTCTTCTGTGGAAAACATTTTTGGTTCTGGAGTTTCTAGGTCCCTGTTTTCTTCCCTAAATGCTATCATCTGCTGCTCTAGTCCCATAAGGTCTCCATTGGTTAGTTCTTTGCCATGGGAGTCAAGTAAATCTATGATATCATTTTCACTGATGTCCAACTGCAGTTGATTACCAACAGCCCTATGGTGCTATGTTTGTAAGTATGAGTTGTATGTAAATTGGATGTTTGTAACTTGGGGTTTACTGTAGTATCTTTATACAGAAGAGGAAATGTGGATACACAAAGAGACACAAGAGATACACATACACAGAGGCAATTAGAAGGTGGTCAACTGTAAGCCAAAGAAGGAGGTCTCAGAGGAAATTAACAGGCTGGCATCTTGATCTTAGACACCCCCTGCCCCAGTCTCCAGAACTGTGAGAGAAATCATTTCTACTATTTAATCCACTCAGTCTGTGGAATAGTGTTATAGAAGCCCTAGCAAACTAATACAAGGAGAAAAATTAGTCAATAAAAAAAGGCCTAGAATGACAGGAATGACAGAATTATCAGATATGGTCACTGAAACAATGATGAGAAACATGATTCATATGTTCAAAGATAAGCATCAACACAATGAGAAGAGAAATAGAATATTTTTAAAGGCCTAAATGGAAATTTTAATGATTAAATGCAATGTTTAAAATGATAACTATTCTGTGGGTTAATGGAAGAACAGGCACTGATGAAGAAAACAAAAGTAAACATGAAGGAAGCACTAGAATCTATCAAAATGGAAACACACCCTATGGGACAATCAGCTAGTTTAAAGTACAGTAAATGTAACCGTAGTCCCAACAATGAAAAACGACCGAAAGAAAAAGGAAAAAGAAAATTAAATAACTAATTGACAACATTTTTTCAAGTTTAACAAAAACAAACACATAAATCCAAGAATATAATGACCCTCAAGAAGAACACACAAAGAAAATCATATAAGGCAACTGCAAGTATAACTCTGAAAGTAAATGACAAAGAGAAAAACATAAAAGCAGCCAGAGGGGGAAAAAGACAAATTACAAATAATTAGCAGAAGATGAAAGATGGATTTTTTCTCACACGCTATGCAAGTCAGAAGGCAAGGAAATGTCTGCAAGTGCTGAACGACAAAAGAAAAAATAATCTATTCTATACCAAACCAAATTCTTTTTTCAAAAAATTAAATTTGAAGATGTTTATTGCATTCTATTGTTGGTAAAAAAAAAATACATTTATTTAACACAACCTTGTAGAGTACACAGATCAAGGCTGCGGGAGAAGCCTTTCCTCCTCCTCTTCCCCTTCCATGTCTGACCATGGACTTATGAGCTGCTCCTCTGTAATTATTTCCTGCACCAGTTGAGTACCATGTTTAAGATTTATAACTTTTCTTTTTTTGGTAGAGGCAGCTATTTACTATTTTCTTTCAGTTCCTTAACAATGTCCGGCCCTCCAACAAGCTCCCCTTTCACACACAGCTGAGAGTATGCAGGCAAATTGGAATATGTTTTAAATTTTTGTAGAATTGCTTCATCCTCCAATATATCAAATATCTTATTTTCAACACCAGTACTATTTAGTATTTCCAGAATTTGTTTGTTGAGTCCCATTCAGCTTCCTGTTTGTTTCCTTTCATATGGAGCGTCACAGAAGCTTTATTGGTCAATACTTTGAACCTTTATTCTATTTGGAGAGCTTTGGGGCAAATTGTATCTAGTTATCCAGATGCTTCCCACTCCTTAACCATGTCAAGTCCTCCTATGAGCTCACCAGAGACGTAGAGCTGGGGATGGGCAGGCCAATTGGAATAGGTTTTGAGGCCCTGACAAACTTCTTGTTCTGAGAACATTTCAAAACTGCTAAACTGAATGATGTATTTGCTGAGCATTTCCACCACCTGCTTGCTGAACCTGCAGCATGCTCCCACAAGTCCCTTTCATTAACAGCACGCCGAGGGCAGCAAGTGTTACTTGAGGGGAAGACTCAGGTCTTCTTCAGGGCATTCATTACCACTGGATGGGAAGGAGTCCATGGATGCGTGTTGCTGAACTTTTTTGGTCAACTCTAGGGCATGTTGTACCATCTAATTGGTCAAAAAAATTTTTTTTGATAATTCTTGAAAAGTGGAAAAGTGGAAACGGAACTAATTTTATATTTTTCAGATCCTTCAGGAAGAACTTCAGTTTCCAACTCCACAAATAAAACTTGGGGTGTTCTTTGGCTAATTCTGCCATCACATCATTCATTTGATCCCATTGGGGAGCCCATAGTGCCCCCAAATGGGCCACAAGGTGGGGGTACATGGCTCTGAGGTACAGCGGCTGATCAGAATGTGGTGTGGAACCGACCTCCATCCACCACTGCTGCCTCCTCTGCAGCAGTCCCAGTCCTCACCTGCCATGACCTGGCAGCTCTATACCAAGCAAATTCCTTTCTTTTTTTTAAAATTCTTTGTTTAGAAAGGGGATAGAAAGAGAGAGAGAAAGAGAGAGAGAGAGAGAGAGAGAGAGAGAGAGAGAGAGAGAAAGAGGGAGAAGCAGGAAGCATCAACTCCCATATGTGCTTTGACCAGGCAAGCCAAGGGTTTCCAACCAGTGACCTCAGTGTTCCAGGTGGATGCTTTATCCACTGTGCCACCAAAGGTCAGGCTCAAGCAAATTCTATAGCAAACAAAAATAACTTTCAAAAGTGAAGATGGAATACAAACTTTTTGAACCAAAGGTAAGAGAATTCATTGTCAGCAAACCAGCACTATAAGATACATTAAAGGAAATTCTTTAGGAAGAAGAATAAAATCAGAAGGAAATTTGAATATACCCCAAAAGAGTAAGAAGGCCAAAATGGTGAAATCTGTGAATTAATATAACGTATAGTTTACTTGATTTTGAATCTCTTTAAAATATAACTGGTGTTTAAAACAAATGCAATAACAATACATTATGAAGTTTATAGCATATTTGAATGTAAGTAGAGTAAGAACAAAAGCCAAGAAGATGCAGAGGTAATAGAGGTACATGAAGTGATACAACATTATCTTAAGTCTACTGTGATGAGCTAATGAGGCACACTGTAAACCTAAAATGTTTCTCCAATTTCCGCTTTCTCAGAATCACCTGAGAACTTCACAGACCACAGATAGCTGAGCCTGTTCCCTAGAGCTTCAGATTTAGTAGGTCTTGGACAGGGCTCAAGAACTTGCTTTTCTAACAATTCCCAGTCAATGTTCATTCAAGGAATGTAGTTTGGAAAACAATGCCTTAACAGAAATCACTAAAAGCAGACAGAGAAGTATGGGTAATATGCCAATACAGGGGGGAAAATGGAATCATAAAAAATAATCCAAAAGGGAACAGGTAAAGAAAAGAAAAAAAGTAGAAAAGAACAAACGAAATAAATAGAAAACAATAGTAAATTGCAATATTTAAACACAACCAAAGGAATCAAAATACTCAGTGGGGAAAAGGTAGTCTTGTCAAAAAATGGTGTTGGGAAAACTGAATATTTACATGCAAAAAATGAAACTGGATCCCTATCTTATGCAGCTCAGAAAATTAACTTGAAAATAATTCAAGACATAAATTTAAAACAGGAAACAATCAAATTCATAGGAGAAAATTTACAGAAATTGCTCCCTGACATTGGTCTAAGCCAGTGGTGGTCAACCTGGTCCCTACCACCCACTAGTGGGCATTCCAGCTTTCATGGTGGGTGGTAGTGGAGCAACCAAAGTATAAATAAAAAGATAGATTTAACTATAGTAAGTTGTTTAATAAAGATCTATTCTGCCAAACTTAGTGAAAATCTGACATAAAGTACTTGGTAAGTAATTATTATTATATGTTTTAACTTACTGTAACTCTGCTTTATAAATTTTATAAAGTAAAGTTACTTCCCTACTTTATAAATCACCATTACTGTGGAACCGGTGGGTGGTTAGAAAATTTTACTACTAACAGAGATACAAAAGTGGGCGGTAGGTATAAAAAGGTTGACTACCCCTGGTAAGCAATGATTTCATGACACCAAAAGTACCAACAACAAAGCAAAACCAAACCAATGGGACTCCATCAGATTACACAACGGTTACACAATAAAAGAAATGAAAGGCAACCTATGAAATGGGAGAATGGGAGACAGTATTTCCAAACTACATATCTGATAAGGGGTTAATATCCAAAATAAACATATAAATTATACAACTTATCTGCAAACATATGTATTAAAAAAGGCAAAGAACCTGAATAGACATTTTTACAAGGAGATATTCAAATGGCCAACAGGTACATAAAAAAGTCTTGAACATCACTAATTATCAAGAAAATGCCAATCAAAACCCAATCAGAAGATAGCACCTCATATCTGTTAAAATGGCTATCATCAAAAAGAGATAACAAGTGTTGGAGAGGATGTAAAGAAAAGGAAACCCTAGGGCACTGTTAATGGAAATGTAAATTGATACAGCCACTATGGAAAATGGTATAAAGGTTCCTCAAAAAATTAAAAATAGAATAACCTTATTATCCAAATTCTAAGCGTTCTCATCACAAGAAAAAGAAAATATTTTTTCTTTCCCTTATTGCATCTGTATGAGATGATGAATGTTCACTAAACCTTTTGTGGTATCATTTTACAATATATGTGAAACAAAACATCAAGCTGTACATTTTAAACCTATACCATGAGTAATGTCAATTATTTCTCAATAAAACAAGAAATGTAAAAAAAAAAAAAGAAATTAAAAAAAAAAGCAAATAAAAAAGACAGAAGGTAGTATTAGTGAGGGATGTGAAAAAAAAAACCCCTTGTACACTACTGGTAGAAATGCAAATTGTTTCAGCCTTTATTGGAAAACAGTATGGATGTTCCTCAGAGAACTAAAAATAAAATACTATCCAGCAATCCCTTTTATGAGTATATAACAAAAAAAAATAAAATCACTATCTTGAAGAGATATCTGCACCACCATGTTCACTACAGCACTATTTACAATAGCCAAAGCATAGAAATTAACTTCAGTGTCCACTGATGAATGAACAGATTTTAAAAAATGAGAAGTGATGTGATATGTATCTATATATAAATATACACACATGTTAAAATATTATTCACCCATAGAAAAGAAAGTAATCCTGCCATTTGTAACATGTATGAACCTTGAAGACATTAATCTAAGTGAAATACATTAAACAGAGAAAGGCAAATACTGTATGATCTTATTTGTATGTGGAATCTAAAAAAAAACCAAAAAACAAAAAACCCACAAACTCAGAAATGGAGAGCAGAATAGTAGTTGCCAGGAGCAGGTTGGGGAAATAGGAAGAAGAGGAAGGTAGAAAAAGGGTCACAAACTTTGAGTTGGAATAGGAATGAGTTCTGGAGATTACAGCATGGTGACTATACATTCTCTGTCAACACTGCATTATTACAAGATAACATTTTTTCTTGTCTTTTACAAGACAACTATAGAGGGAGTTTTTCAAATTTGCCAGATTTTGTAGAGGACTTTCTTAAATACCTCTGAATAAAATCATTGTTTTTAAAGCACACATATATCATCTTTTTTTATTTTTAACATTTTAGTTTTCAACTGTTAACTAGTTTAACTCTAGGAGATTTTTGTGTAATTTGAGGAGTTCCCCAATGTCATTTTCACTAACTGAATGAAATCCTACAACATTTTAAAGTTCTACAATGAATTTTTTTCAATCATTTGCACTAAATTCACATTAGGTTGTGGCAATCTAACAATTATCTGAAAAGTCATCTACAAAAACTTTGCTGAGTGGGTAGAGAAATACTTAGAAGCCAAGCAGACAATGTTTGGGAGCAGATGGAACTAGTTTTACTAATGTTCAGTATATTTGTGTATATTTTTCTCTTATACCAATATGAGTTTTTCCATGCAGATTTGTAAGTGAGGGATTTCATATGACAGTTTTTTCTCCTTAGAGATTATTCACTCCTTGTATTCACTCCAGAGGTTTGAGTGACTTGACCCAGGAACACTGGAGAAAATATGACAGATCAAAACTAGGTCTTCTTAATTGTGATTATTTCTGAAATACCATGAGATAGCAAAATATAGATAGGGTCTCAGACATTTTGCCCAATCCCAGAGTAGTAATTCTTTTCCCCAAAGTTTAAATAAAGTTAATTATTTATTTCTCCTTTTGCATAATGCATAAATTCAACTTTTTTGATATATATTTTTATTATAACTAGTAGGAAATTGGATTTTGATTAGGCGTGACAAATAATTTTCTGACAGATTGTTAAATACTGAATGGTTTATAAAATAATATGTGGAATATCTATGTTTTTTAAAAATTAGTTGTTGAAACTTTTAGCATACTACAGTTAACATTCTTCTGCAACATACATAATGAGCATGATGGCTTCTTGAAACACCTCACTGTTCCCAAGAGGGACACAGTAAAGTAAGGTTGCCACTTTTTCTATTCAGGATGATGCTCTCAGTAAAGCACAGAGAACTTTACAGTCCGAAGATATAGGTTCATGTCTGAAATCCGACTCATTAACCATAGCTGTAGATAAATCATTATCTTTTAGGACCCTAGCTTCTTCATTTATAAAATAATGATGAAGGCAGGGTGACTTCAAAGCTCCTTCACATTCCTTAAACATGTAACACTTTCATATAATTTATTTTCTGAATTTAAAGAAGTCACTCAAGGAAGGAGTGCAAAGTAAATTGAGTATAAATTAATTCAGCCTTTTGGCTTTGGTAGGACAGTATTGAAATGTGCACACCCTTTGATTCAGCAATTCCATTTCAAGGACCTTACCTACTGCAATATTCTCACAAGCACATGAGAAGGTATGTGCAAAGATAATTACTATAACACTGTTTGTAACAGAAAAGGCTGGAGGCAACCCAAATATCCATAAACAGGATAGTAATGGCCATGTTATCTGTATTCTAGAATACTGTTGAGATATAACTACATTAAAATTATTCATGGACAATATATAGTGTATCTGAAAAAGCCTAAATTGAAGAATTTGATATTATAGAATAATTAAGTTTATTAATATTAAGTTTTATATTTTCAATGCATATTTTAAACATGTGCATTCATGTATATACATATAGTTATGTACTTATATAAATGTATAGGTATTTATATATGTATATGTATATGTATAATACTTATATGTGTATGCATACTTTACAAGTATGTGTATATATAAGTATACATGTGTGTGTATATATGCCAAGGAATACTTAATCCAATTTAAACTTGTATTTTATGTTGTTTATTAAACAAATACCTTCTGGTTTAATGAATAATCACTTTCTAAAAACTAAATTGTAGCCCAGCAAACAGTATTAAAATAATTTATATCTTTCTTCTCTATTTCTCTCTCTCTCTATATATTTTTGATATAATTGATGTACATGTGGTTAACCAAAATTATACATCTAATATGAACCTTTCTAAAATATTACCCTTTTCTAGTTATTAAAACCTTAAGATGTTAATTTTTATTCAAACTGTGCTACATAAAAATTCCTTTAAAAATAATGCATTTGCTTGCCTGGTCAAGGCACATATGGGAGTTGATGCTTCCAGCTCCTCCCCCCTTCTCTCTCTCTGTCTCTCTCTCCCTCTCTGTCTCTCTCTCCTCTCTAAAAATGAATAAATAAATAAATAATTAAAAAATAATAATAAAATAAATAAATAAAAAATAAATATAATGCATTTGCCTGACCAGGCGGTGGCACAGTGAATAGAGCGTCGGACTGGGATGCGGAGGACCCAGGTTCACAACCCCGAGGTCATCAGCTTGAGCGCGGGCTCATCTGGTTTGAGCAAAGCTCACCAGTTTGGATCCAAGGTTGCTGGCTCAAGCAAGGGGTTACTCGGTCTGCTGTAGCCCCACAATCAAGGTCAAGGCACATATGAGAAAGCAATCAATGAACAACTAAGGTGTCGCAACGAAAAACTAATGATTGATGCTTCTTATCTCTCTCTGTTCCTGTCTATCTGTCCCTATCTATCCCTCTCTCTGACTTCCTCTCTGTCTCTGTAAAAAAAATAAAATAAAAAATAATAATGCATTTTAGGTGCCTGCCTAGAGCAAATACAGAAAGTGAAAGTGTTGTACACAATGTCAACAGTAGGTGGTGCACATTTACTCATTTTAATCTAGCATGCTGTCTGAATAAAATAGAAAACCAAATAAACACATAAAATACCCCTAAATCATGAACAAAATAACAAATGATTATTAAGAAATCAAATAATGGTTTGATTATTAATCAAACTATTATTAAATGGTTATTAAGAAATAACCAAAGAAACAATCCCAATCTAATTTCCTGTCCTCTACTGTTTTGGTTGCAGAATGAAGCACACACACACACACACACTCACAAAATGCTCCAAAACTATCAAGTTTTTAAGCAGTACACTTTAGAACCTAATAAAAGAATGCTTATCAGAGGTCAGTTAAACGTCACTAAAAAGGAATAAGTGGTCTGTGGTGCAGAGCAAAACTCCAGTGAGTATGACAAAATGATCACGAATAAGGTGGACAATATTGGGAAAAGACAGTAAAGAATATAACCAAAACTGGATTGACTTGTATTTTATTCTATTGGTCACCTTTAACTGGGGCCCTGCATATTATACAGAACCTCTTCAACTCCAACCTACTTCTTCAAGGGAAGAGAATACAGAAGTGGTTTCAAACATGGCTGATATCTGAATTACATGAGTATGCATTCCTTTTTAAATTTTGCTTTTGGGGCTCCATGCTGTAATTCCTAAAACAAAATCTCTGAAGATAGAGGTAAGGGCCATGATGAATCAGTAATTCTTTCAATACATTATGTTCATCCATGAATTCATAACTTGGTTTTTTTTTTGTATTTTTCTGAAGTTGGAAACAGGTAGGCAGTCAGACAGACTTCCGCATGTGCCCGACCAGGATCCACCCTGCATGCCCACCAGTAGGCGATGCTCCACCCATCTGGGGAATTGCTCCACTGCAACCAGAGCCATTCTAGTGCCTGAGGCAGAGGCCATGGAGCCATCCTTAGCACCCAGGCCAACTTTACTCCCATGAAGCCTTGGCTGTGGGAGGGGAAGAAAGAAATAGAGAGAAAGGAGACGGGGAAGGGTGGAGAAGCAGATGGGCACTTCTCCTGTGTGCCCTGGCCGGGAATCGAACCTGGAACTTCCACAAGATGGGCCGACGCTCTACCGCTGACCTAACTGGCCAGGGCCATAACTTGATATTTTTAAAAAAACCTCTCCATCTCATAAGATGTCTCATTCATTTACAAATATCCTTTTTATATTTATCAAAATATATATTTGAAATTATGAATTAATCAACTGTATGCTAATTATACTGATAAGTATAATGATAACTCAATCCAGAAGAAAAAACTTAACACCTGAGCTTTAGGGGCAAAGGAAATTTCAAAGGTCAAATTATCAACTTATATACATTCTTGTTGCAGAAAAATGTTTAGGTTAGCAATAAAAATATAATCAGTTCAAATATAAAAATATATTGGATTTTCATGAAATTTTGCCGGTTAATCAGGATAAAAATACAAGTTCAAGTAGAAAAAAATGGTGTATAATTGTCAACTAATAATAAAAGCTTGTTTGTGTATTTATAATATATGATGTTGGGTATCAAGAAACTAATATTTAGATCCAGTAGATAAGTTTAAAATAGTTACATTAATTATTAAATGTCAATATCTGCACTATGTTAGAAATTACAGCCTTTGCAACTCTTTAACCTTATAATAAAACTATTTAAATGTCAACTTTAAAATGTGTGAATGGGAATACGGTATTCAAAATGCTTGTAGATTTTTTTAGATTATTGTCTTACACTATAATAAGCTTATAGAATGCAAGTGGATTGTCTACTACATACCCTAAAATAAATGCTTTCTTTTATTAATAATCTCTTCAGATCATAGATACACAGTCCATAATGCTAAGGTTCTTTAGAATTATAGCTTCCAAAAAAAATACGTTTAAAAATATTCTTAACTTAGGGACTGCAAATAACAACTGAAAGTTATTTTTTAAATGTATTCATTTTTTAAATAGGTACAAAAACTAATTTTTAAGTGTATTTTTACATTAAAATTATTTGTAGAGTTACCTTGTTAGCAAGATATTTTTGAAAAACTTTTCCAAGGATCAGCTAATATGTGCTTTGGGAATGAATACTCATTTTAATATGAGTCTATACAAATTTAAAAGTAGGTAGAAAAATCTAGCTCATAAATAATGTATACACCATTTCTAAGAGAAATTTTAATTATTTGCCATAACACATCCATGAGGTGGTCTCTGCTTTCCTTCCTCCTTTGATAGTGATAATTGAGTGTTTAAGTGGCTTTCTAATTTGTAAACCCATTACTAATTCATCTTTAAAAACTTCATGTAATGACTTGGGAATATTTTAATTTGATCATTAGCCACATGTTAAATTTTCTGAGGAACAGTACTCACCCTCTGTTACATTTTGCTATTTCATCAAACAGGAGTTTCCACCGAGGACGCCCAATGTAAAGTCTTGAATTCAATGCTTGATATTTTTCTCCAATTATTTTCTGTCACAAAGAAAGCATTATATTTTATAGGACACTGAGTTGGCAAATTACCCATTTCTCTATCATCATTGCGGCTGGTGCTGTGGCTCCCCACCTAACTGCTGTGGTATAAAGAATACAAGTACCAAATGGCAATCTATTAAGTACAGTCAGTTAGAACATCATTTCCTCTAAAATTCATTCTCTTCTTGAATGCCATTATTACCAGTGGCTGATTTCCTTCATTTTTACACAACTCCAATGTTTAAAAATGCATTCTAATTGCCTACTCCCAAAAAAGAAGCCTCAGAGACTCAGCACATAAACGTTATTGAACTGTTTTTGCACTGCAAATGCAGTTGTCATATTTGGCACATTATATGAGTAAAATACTACAAATTGTAATAATAAATTTGGGGAAATGATCTTAGTCAAGACAGCTTAAGACAGGAGAGCTCTAAATTTTTGGTCTATCAACAAATAACTCTAATGAACTGGTGCTGGCAATGAACAAAATATGAGCTCTGAAGATCGGAAGGAAGTGAGAAGAGAGGAGAAAATGATTGAGTTCCAGGCAGACAAACTGAGAAGCACATGCAATGTATGCTCTGTACTTTAATCACAGCAATACCGTCAGGAATAATGATATTGACTTGCTTAATGAGAGTAGTAAAATGAAATATTTTTACATACCAAGTAGGGAAGAACTCTGACTAGAAAAAATAGGGTTACATTAGTTTTGCAGTAACTGACAAATATTCATTATTTTGCATTCAAGTATTACAGAAAATGTATAACAGAAAATACTAAAACAGCACATGTGAAAGCATTCATACCCAGATTTATACACTTATACAGCTCTTCAATGTTGTCTGCAAACATCAGTTTCTTCCTCTACATTATGGAGATAGCAATATTCTCTACCTCTTAAAACTGTTACAATTACCTCTTGAATCTATTAAAATTATTTATTTATGTATGTATGTGTTTATTTTGAGAGAGAGAGAAAGAAAAACAGACAGGAAGGGAGAGGAGAAGCATCAATTCATAGTTGTGGCACCTTAGTTGTTCATTGATTTCTTTCTCATATGTGCCTTGACCAGGGGCTCCAGCTGAGCCAGTGACCCCTTGCTCAGTCCAGTGACCTTGAGCCCAAGCCAGTGACCATGGGGGTCATATCTATGATTCTATGCTGAAGCCAGCAACCCCACACTCAGACAGTGAGCCTGTACTCACAATGGATGAGCCTGTGCTCAGGCCAGTGACCTCAGCATCTCAAACCTGAGTCCTCAGCCTCACAGGCCGATACTCTATCCACTGCACCACCACCTGGTTAGCTGAATCTATTAAAATTATATGATTGCTTAGCAGTGTCTACCACAGTGATTAAATAACGTATGATAGCTATTACCATTTTAATTGGTTTCCTTTGAAGAGAAATAAGCTGTATAATGCATAACCTTATTTTTTTTCTTTCTACATAAAACCTCCTTTAGACTAACACCATCACAAGACTGTTCATTTATAGTCTGACCTCCAAGATAAGGAACGTGAGGCAATGGTAAAGACGAGAGCGATGAACTCAAAAGGCCTATTCCTAGTGAAGAGGACAGATAATAAGGGTATAATATGGTCAACTTCAAAGCCAAGCCATGAGTTTCTTGGACACATTCCAAGAGGCCTTCTTGTTGGAAACCTCTTCAAACCACCTGCGGAAATTTTCTTCCTGCACAGCCCCTACAGTAAGTCTCCTACTCTCAACAGGCTTGTTGAATTGACAGTAACATCCAGCCACATACCTGTATCCCATCTGTTTGACTGAGGTACAGCTGGATGTTGACATAGTCAGGTCTGTTCTCTTGCCAAAACTGAGAGGACATGAAAGTAAATAGACATTAAAATCATTTCTGTATACTCAGACTTCCTCCTATTCTAACACATGTGATTCTAGAATTTGTTAAGATGTATCTTGTCTAATTACAGTCAATATGGACAGGCAAATGTGTATATACAAGCAAATGTATAATGTGAAAGAAATAATATTTTAAAAATTGATATATTGGGACTCAAAGTAGATGTTTTAGGAATGCAAAAAAAGTCATTTTGCAGATAGGATGTGATTAAGTAGGGTTTCATCACCCACCTGAGAAGTAACTGAGAGACTTCTGTCTGTTGCCATGACTACCTGGCCCAGAGATTTCTACCAAGTTATTCAACTTTCCTAGGATTCAACTACTTCAGCAGGACAATGTCATGTTAAAGGACATTATTTCACAGGTTGCTTCCAGAACTAAAATTATACATTTTCAGACAGATGGCAACTCTGAATCATAAAATCCTAATAAAAATATATTTTACCTTAAAAGTAATAAAAGATAATTATCAGTATCCATAGTATTCTTAAAATATAACCATTAATAATATCCCATACAATAGTTGCCTCAAGTAATATTTAAATGCTGAATTCGTTTTGGGGCTGTTTCTAAATTGAATCAGGGTTCATGAATTTTAATAGTGAAAAAGCTAAGGGATTTCCAGGTCCAATAATGAGTAACATATCACAAAGTACATGGCTTGTGTTGATTCTTTTCTTAAATGTCTACTAGGATGCTGCTCTAAGACTCTAACTTCAATAAGGTAAGAGGTGTCTGACACCTGTCGCCCCCAGAAAGAACTATGAAAATTTGAATAATGTTCTTAATGATTTCAATGTCACCATTTAAACTTATCTCTCACAGAGAACAAGTAATAATACATACTAAAGGAATAATTTTCTTCAAGTCCAGGAAACAGTAAAATAACAAATACATGGATCAACAAAATCTTGCAAATAGGTTAGAATTATAGTATCACGCACAAAGATTATGTTTTCAAATTTACTTCTCCTTCCAGTCACTCTTCTTTATTTTCCTCACAAATAAAAAATAACAGAATATAACTCCTGAAAGAAACTTTATAGATCATTAGAAATAATAGCAATCATTTATTAAATACTCTCAATATGACAGATTCTTTAGATATGTTAAAGCTAAATCTCACATCAGGCTTCATGTGCTGTTACCCTCATTTATAAACTGAAAGTGTAAACAGGGTTTATAAAGGTTAAGTGATTTATCCAAGGTCTTAGAGTCATTATGAGGTACAGCCACTGTTCCATTTTAGGTGAGAGACTCCAAATGCCTGATGACCTTGGTTCCTCTTTTTTATTTTCTCAATGTAATTTATAGGGGTGAAGTGACTTGAAGAAAGTCATGTAGTTAGTTATTTGCAGAGTTGGTACAAGATCACGTGACATCTAGCCCTGCACTCTGTTCTTAATTCACCAGGTTGGACAATCTGGCCAAGCAAAATTCCCCTAATGTGCAACTTTTGAATTCATTTCAGATAGTCTGACACCAAGACAGAGTGGATAGGGCAGCTAGATAGTTATGTTCTAGGCATTCTAGAATGATGTGAAAGAACTCACAGTATGCAGAGTTCCAAGATGACCACAGAGAAGGCAGATGCACCAACTCCCACTTCCCAGAACCAAGGTGGATTACAACTTAAATCTGAGAACACTCATCATGAAAGACATATTTTGGGCTAAACTAAGAGGGTTCTACAGCCAAGGATCAACAAAGAACTCACGCTGAGTCTGGTAGGAAAATCAGAGATGCGGAAAAGGCTGCCCTGTTCCTGGGAGAGGGGAGCTGGGAGCGGCAAGGGGTGCCTTGGAAGAACTTTCGCAACAGGGAGGGCTGTCCAGCAAGTTGTAGGTCCTTATCCACAAAACTGGAACCCCAGCCTAGAGCCTTGGAGCCTGGAAGGGGCTTACGGACTATATTTGGCTGAGGAAAAAGCCTAGACATGGTTTGAGAGAAGGAGTCAGGACTCTCAGACCCAGGCTCCATATTAAAAAAAGGTAATGGAAAGCCTCACTCACAGCCACTTTCCTGGGGCTCCAGGAGGTCACCCTAACCCCTGGGCTAAGTCACTCCCCAAATTTAAAGTGAACCAGCATCATGAGCAAAGGAAAGAAAGTGCTCTGTCCACCAGAGGCTCCCGTACCCTAGCTAGAACAAAGGTGCTTAAAGCCAGGCACCATGTTAGGGATACAAATAGGGAGTGCAGAGATATAAGCTACACCATTCACCACACTGCTGAGTGCTTGTGGGAGGCAGACAGGCTGGAGGCGGCAGGGCACGGCTTCAGAGGTTCCAGCGAGGATGCGCAAGCCAGCCAGAGCCAGGAACTACTATTGCTGCTGAATAAAACTGGGCTCACACACAACCCTGCCTGCTGAGTGGCCCACCCTTGGAGGGAGCGGAGGCCTGAGAGTCAACAGAGGGGGAACACACAGGAGCACCTGAGCCAACCAGCAATGATGGAAGTCACTCCAGTTGCTGTAGAAATCCAGGCAGTGCACAAACCTGCCCAGGGCGGGGGGTGCCCTCCATGGTGATCTGAGCTGGGGCAGAGCCCCCAGCATCACCTGAGGGAGAACGAGCAGGCACACGCGAGCCTGCCAGTGATGGTGGAAGTTGCACTACCTGCTGCAGGGATCCGGGAGGTACGCAAAACTGCTTGGGTATAGGCGCAGCCTCAGCAGCAGCAAAACCACAGGAGACCTCAGTGGTGATCCGACAAGGTGTGCATGATGCCCCCCCTCCCCAGGCAGCCACTTAGATCTGAGTCGGAGGCAGCCCTGGAAGTGGTCCAAACGGGCACATGGGCACATACAAGCCCGAGCAGGGCAGTGATGATTGTGGAGATGGGCTGGCCCCAGGCAGCAACAGTGGCAGTGGCCTGGTAGACAGACCACACAACGGGAGCACAGAGGCCACACCCACTGGACCCCTGAGACTACACCCTACTAAGTGTTAAAAAAGAACAAAAAAAAAGAAAAGAAAAGAAAAGAAAATAATTAAATAAAATGTCTGGATAGAATGACACCTGAGGCTAAGGAGTAGGCCACATCTAATACTGTACCTAATCACTGAATTACAGTACTGAGCCCAACAAGTAGCCAGCAATAAGAGGCAACAGAAAGTGGATTTTAGGGGAACTTAAACTTTTAAAGGAACTTCTCCTAGGTCAAGAGTAGAGAAAAGCAAGCCTAGGAGTGCAGCTGATATTTACAACGGCAACTGAACCCAGCAGAGGCAGCCACAAGATCTGGATAGCCTGTAGTTCCCAAAAGGTTGATAAGAACCAGTCATAGAAACTGACCCCCCCTCCCCCCGATCTGCCCCAAGACCCAGCCAGAGAAGTCCAGGGCAACACAGACAAAATGGGAAGACAGAGAAGTGCAATCCAAATGAATCAACAAGAGAAACCCCCAGAAAATGAATTGAGTGAGATGGAAAGAAGCAAAATAACTGATGCAGAGTTTAAAATAATGTTTAGAATGCTGAAAAATCTTAGAACAACAATGGATGGTCACAGTGAGCACATAAATAAAGGGATAACAAATACTAAAAGGGACATTAAAACAATAAGAACCAGTCAGAAATGACAAATACAATATCAGAAACAAAGACTGCACTAGAAGCAATGAAAAGCAGGCTGGATGAAGCACAGGTTCAAATTTGCGATTTAGAAGACAAGATAAACAAAAACATGAAAGCAGAGCAGCAAAAAGACAAGAGAATAAAAAAATCTGAGGAAATTCTGAGAGCTCTGTGATAACCTAAAGAGAAACAACATCTGCATAATAGGAGTTCCTGAAGAAGAGAAAGAACAAGGGATAGAGACCTTGTTCAATCAAATCTTAGCTGAAAACTTCCCTAAACTGATGCAGGAAAAAGTCACACAAGTTCAAGAAACACAGAGAACTCCATTAAAGCGAAACCCAAAGAAATCCACACCAAGACACATCATAATTAAAATACCAAGCTAAGAGATAAATAGAAATATTATAGCAAGGCTATTGTTTAAAACTGAAGGAGAAATAAAAAGCTTCCCATAAAAAAAAAAAAAAAAAAAAAAAAACACCTCAAGGAATTCATTACAACCAAACCAATGTTGCAAGAAATGTTAAGGGGCCTGTTGTAAACAGATCAAAGGAGGAAAAAAATATAGCAAAAGAAGAATACAGCTTTAAAGAATAAAATGGCAATAAACAACTACATATCAGTAATTACCTTAAATGTAAATGGATTAAATAATTCAATCAAAAGATGTAGGGTAGCTGTGTGGATAAGAAAACAGGACCCATACATAAGCTGTCTACAAGAGACATACCTAAAAACAAAAGACACACATAGACTGAAGGTAAAAGGATGGAAAAAAATATTTCATGCAAATGGAAATGAAAAAAAAGCTGGGGTAGCAATACTTAAATCAGACAAAATGGACTTTGAAACAAAGGCTATAGTAAGAGATAAAGGTCACTACATAATGATAAAGGGAGCAATCCAACAGGAAGATATAACCATTATAAATATCTCTGCACCTAATATAGGAGCACCTAAATATATAAAGCAGACTTTGATGGATATAAAGGGCAAGAGAAACAGAAATACTATAATAGTAGGGGATTTCAATCCCCCACTAACATCACTAGATAGATCTTCAAGAAAGAAAATTAACAAAGAAACAGCAGACTTAAAGGACACACTAAACTAACTGGATTTAATAGATATCTTCAGAACTTTTCACCCTAAAGCATCAGAATATACATTCTTTTGAAGTGCTCACGGTACATTCTCTAGGATAGACCACATCTTAGGGCAGAAAAGCAATCTCAACAAATTTAAGAAGATTAAAATTATATCAAACATTTTCTTTGATCACAATAGCATGAAACTAGAAGTCAACCACAACAGAAAAACTGAAAAATACTAAAAAACATGGAAACTAAATAGCATATTATTAAATAACAAATGAGTTAACAATAAAATCAAAGAAGAAAAAAAATTCCTAGAAACAAATGATAATGAGCATACAACAACTCAAAATTTATGGGGCACAGCAAAAGCAGTCCTGAGAGGGAAGTTCATAGCACTACAGACATACAGTACTTTAAGAAGCTAGAAAAAGCACAATAAACAACCTAACCCTCCATCTAAAAGACCTAGAAAAAGAACATCAAGTAAAGCACAGAGGTAGTAGAAAGAAGGAAACAATAAAGATCAGAGTGGAAATAAATTACATAGAGACTAAAGAAACAATACAGTGGATCAATGAAACCAAGAGCTGGTTCTTTGAAAGGGTAAACAAGATTGATGAGCCTTTAACCAGACTCAGCAAAAAAAAAAAAAGAGAGAGGACTCAAATAAATAAAATTAGAAATGAGAGTGGAGAAATAACTGACACAACAGAAATACAATATATTGTAAAAAAAATAATATGAAGAACTGTATGCCAAAAAATTAAACAACTTAGGTGAAATGGACAAATTCCTTGAAACATATAACCTTCCAAAAACCAATCTGGAATAATCAGAAAACCTAAACAGACCGATTACAACAAAGGAGATCGAAACAGTTATCAAAAAACTCCCCACTAACAAAAGCCCTGGACCAGATGGATTCACTGGTGAATTCTACCAAATATTTAAAGAAGAATTAACTCTTATCCTCCTCAAGCTATTTCAAAGAATTCAAGAGGAAGGAAGATTTCCAAGCTCCTTTTATGAGGCGAGCATAATTCTGATTCCAAAACCAGGCAAAGACAATACAAAGAAAGAAAATTATAGGCCAATATCTGTGATGAATTTAGATGCTAAACTACTCAACAAAATATTAGCAAACCGGATCCAGCAATACATAAAAAATTCATACATCATGATCAAGTGGGATTTATTCTGGGGAGGCAAGTGGTACAATATTGGCAAATCAATCAATGTGATTCATGACATAAACAAAAGGAAGGAGAAAAACCATATGATAATTTCAATAGATGCAGAAAAAGCATTTGATAAAATCCAGCACACATTCATGATCAAAACTCTCAGCAAAGTGGGAATACAGGGAACACACCTCAACATAATAAAGGCCTTCTATGACAAACCCATGGCCAACATCATCATTAATGGGCAAAAATTAAAAGCAATCCCCTTAAGATCAGGAATGAGGCAGGGGTGCCCCCTCTCACCTAGCTATAGCAATCAGAGAAGAAGAAGAAATAAAAGGCATTTTATGGAAAAGAAGAAGTAAAACTATCATTATTTGCAGATGATATGATACTATATATAAAAAACCCTAAAGTCTCAGTCAAAATATTACTGGACCTGATAAATGAATTCAGCAAGGTGGCAGAATATAACATTGATACACAGAAATCAGAGGCATTTTTATACACCAACAATGAACTGTCAGAAAAAGAAATTAAGGAAACAATCCCCTTCACTATTGCAACAAAAAAAGGAAAGTACCCAGGAGTAAATTTAACCAAAGAGGTTAAAGAATTGTACTTGGAAAATTATAAAACATTGATCAAAGAAATCAAGGTAGATACAAACAAATGGAAGCATATACCATGTTCACGGTTAAGAAAAATAAACATCATTAAAATGTCTATATTGCCTGACCAGGTCGTGGCGCAATGGATAGAGTGTCGGACTGGGATGTGGAAGACTCAGGTTCGAGACCTCCGAGGTCGCCAGTTTGAGCTCAGGCTCATCTGGTTTGAGCAAAACACTTGCCAACTTGGATCCAAGGTTGCTGGCTTGAGCAAGGCGTTACTAGGTCTGCTGAAGGCCCGCGGTCAAGGCACATATGAGAAAGCAATCAATGAACAAATAAGGTGTCGTAATGAAAAACTGATGATTTATGCTTCTCTTCTCTCTCTGTTTCTGTCCGCCTGTCCCTATCTATCCCTCTCTCTGACTATCTCTCTCTGTCCCTGAAAGAAAAATAATAAAAAAGTCTATATTACCCAAAGCAATCTATAAAGTCAATGCAATACCAATTAAAATACTGATGACATACTTCAAAGATATAGAACACATATTCCAAAAACTTATATGGCACCAAAAAAGAACACGAATAGCCTCAGCAATCTTGAAAAAGAAGAATAAAGTAGGAGGTATCACAATTTCTGATATCAAGTTATACTACAAAGCCATTGTACTCAAAACAACCTGGTACTGGTATAACAACAGACATATAGATCAATGGAACAGAACAGAGAACCCAGAAATAAACCCACACCTATATGGACAATTGATATTTGACAAAGGAGGTAAGAGCATACAATGGAGTAAAGACAGTCTCTTTAACAAATGGTGTTGGGAAAATTGGACAGCTACCTGCAAAAAAATGAAACTAGACCAACAATTTACACCATTCACAAAAATAAATTCAAAATGGATAAAGGACTTATATGTAAGTCGTGAAACCATAAGCATATTAGAAGAAAACATAAGCAGTAAGCTCACTGACATCTATCGCAGCAATATATTTGCTGATTTATCTCCACAGGCAAGTGAAATAAAGGACAGGATAAACAAATGGGACTATATCAAACTAAAAAGCTTTTGCACAGCTAAAGACAATATGAACAGAATAAAAAGACAAACCACACAATGGGAGAAGATATTCGACAATACATCTGATAAGGGGTTAATAACCAAAATTTATAAAGAACTTGTAAATCTCAACACCAGGAAGATAAACAGTCCAATCAAAAACTGGGCAAAAGAAATGAATACACACTTCTCCAAAGAGGACATATAGATGGCCAATAAACAGATGAAAAAATGTTCAACATCACTAATCATTAGAGAAATGCAAATTAAAACCACAATGAGATACCACCTCACACCAGTCAGAATGGCACTTATTAACAAAATAATACATGATAGGTGTTGGCGAGCATGTGGAGAAAGGGGAACCCTCCTGCACTGCTGGTGGGAATGCAGACTGGTGCAGCCACTATGGCAAACAGTATGGAGATTCCTCAAAAAATTTAAAATGGAACTGCCTTTTGATCCAGCCATCCCACTTTTAGGAATATACCCCAATAACACCATATCACTGTTGCAAAAGGAAATATGCACCCCCATGTTTGTGGCAGCATTGTTCACAACAGCGAAGATCTGGAAACAGCCCTAGTGTCCGACAGTGGACGAGTGGATTAAAAAGCAGTGGTACCTTTCTTTATACAATGGAATACTATGGGGCCATGAAAAAAAAAGGAAATATTACCTTTTGCAACAATATGGATGGACCTGGAAACTATTATGTTGAGTGAAATAAGCCAGGCAGAGAAAGAAAAATACCATATGATTTCACTCATTTGAGGAATCCAAGGAACAATGTGAACTGAGGAATGGAATTAAACCTGAAGGGAAGGGGGGAGGGAGCTGTTGGGAGGGAGGCAAGGGAGATGTTGAAAAGAATATGATGGAGAGGGGAATGCATTCGGGGAGACACTAGAATCTATGTAAACACAATAAATAAATAAATAAAAATTATTCTGAAAAAAATAAACAAACAAAAAAAGAACTCAGTTTGAAGAAGATTGAAAGACTGCACTTTTTTTATTTTTTTAAGTTTAATTAATATAATTTTTAAGTTAAAAATACTCTTTCAAATAAATAAGAATAAAATCTTTAAAAATTGATATAGTAATCATGGACATTAGCAAATTACAGAATGCCATCCAAGATGTCTTAAAGGTATTTGGATTAACAATTAATCTCAGAAAGTGTGAAAATACTATTTTTTAGTTTTCAATTACAGTTGACATTTAATATTATTTTATATTAGTTTCAGGTCTTCAGCATGGTGCTTAGACACTAATTTAAAAAGATATATGTATCCCCATGTTCATTTCAATACTATTTACAATAGCCAGGATACAGAAGCTACCTAAGTGCCCATCAATAGACAACTGAAACATCAAACTAAAAAGCTTTTGCACAACAAAAGAAAGTATCAACAAAATGAAAAGCAAACCCACCAAATAGGAGAATATATTTGCCGATGATACATCTGATAAGGGGTTAATATGCAAAATATATAAAGGACTTAATACCAGGAAGACAAATAATCCAATTAAAATGGGCAAAGGACCTGAATAGATATTTCTCCAAAGAGGACATACAGATGGCTAATAGAGATATGAAAAGATGCTCAGTGTCACTAATCATCAGAGAGATACAATTTGAAACTACACTGAGATTTCACCTCACACTTATCAGAATGGCTATCATCAATAACTCAGCAAACAACAAGTACTGGCGATGGTATGGAAAAAAAGGGTTTTCTCTCCTGCACTGTTGGTGGGGATGAAGACTGGTGCAGCCACTATAGAAAACAGTATGGAGTTTGCTCAAAAAATTAAAAATGGAACTGCCCTTTGACTCAACAACCCCACTTCTGGGAATATATCCTAAGAATCCCAAAACACGATTTTGAAAGACTATATGCACCCTTATGTTCACTGCAGCAATATTTACAATAGCCAAGATCTGGGAACAGCCCAAGTGCCCGTCAGCAGATGACTGGATAAGAAAGCTGTGGTACATCTACACAATGGAATACTACTTGGCAGTAATAAAAAAGAAATCTTACTTTTTGCAACAGCACAAATGGACCTGGAAATTATAGTGTTATGTGAAATAAGCCAGTCAGAGAAAGACAAATATCACACATTCTCGCTTATATTAGAATTTAATGAACAAAATAAACTGATAAACAAAATAGAAACAGAGGCATGGATACATGAAACAGAATGATAGATGTCAGAAATGAGGGGGAATGGCAGACTGGATGAAAAGTGAAGGGATTAACCAAAAAATGTACATACATAACAAATAGACACAGAAAACAGTGTGGTGATAGCTAAAGGGGTGGCATGGGGTCGGTGGAGGTGGGCAAAGGCAGGGGAAAATGGTGATGGAAGAGACTTCGCTTGGGGTAACAGACACACGATGCAGTGTCCAGATGAGGTTTAATAGAGTTGTACACTTGAAATCTGTACCACATGAATGTTTATTGAACGAATGTAACCCCTCAAAATTTAATAAAAATATAGATGATTGGATAAAGAAGATGTGGTACATACATTCAATGGACTATTATTCAGCCATAAAAAATGAAATTTTACTATTTGCAATAACATGTATGAACCTAGAGGGTATTATGCTAAATGAAATAAGCCATACAGAGAAAGACAAATACTCTACGATTTCTTTGATATATGAAATCTAAAGATCAAAATAAACAAACAAAACAAAGACAGATTCACAGATACAGAGAACAAACTGACGGTTGCCAGAAGGGAGGGGGATTGCGGGCTGGGTGAAAAAGGTGAAGGGATTAAGAAGTACAAATTGGTAGTTACAGAATGCTCCTGAGGATGTACAGGAGAGCATAGGGAATACAGTCAATAATATTGTAATATATATGGTGCCAGAAGACTGTATATTTCATTTGGTTTTCAAAAACACTTTCACTTACCCTCACTGAGACTGTATGTAAAGTCACTGTGCATTATTGCTATTGGTCTCTGTCTTTCTCTTTTTCCCTCCCCCCCCCTCTCTCTTCTCTCTCTCTCTCTCTCTCTCTCTCTCTCGCTCACACACACACACACACACACACACACACACACCACACAAATTGGTAACACAGTTTCAAACAAAAAATAAAAAAGCCTTTTCTTTTCAAGGTCATCCTCAGAGGAACAATTGAAGGGCCACTATGTATCCTATTGATGTGAAAAATCAAAACAAGAATGCAGAGGTGCGTATGGAAGATAACATCACATTGTTTATGATAGTTTTAAGCTTTTTTATTATTTAATCCATGGAATCCTAAGGGTAAGGCATATTCATAAAAAATCTGGGAAAGGAAAGAAAATGTAAATCTTAAGATTCAACTCTTTTGAAGGTCCAGCCACTCACATGTTTCTCTTTCCTTTATTCCTCTCCTTCCCTGCTACTTGCTTATACAGTATTTATTACTCAAAATGTGCCTTTTCCCACATGTTGGATCCAATTATAGCTTTTCAATTAAAAAAAAAAGACATACAGTCTCTATAAGTCAGTTCAAGAAAAATTAAAAGAAAATTAGAAAAATAGGCAAGGGAAGAATTAGAAAATCCCAGAAGTAACACAAGTGGTCAATAACTATAGGATACACGGCTCAATCTCACCAGCATTGAGGAAATCAAAATGAAATGCCACTGTGTAAGAGAATTGTAGAAATTTAAAAGATTGGCAATATAATGTTTTTGAATAGATTTCTCTCTCATTCTTTGAAGCAAATCCAAATAATTTTAGTCTCTTCTGGAGGAGTTTTGTCAGTATAATTTAACAATTTAAATTGATTCACCACCTCCAGCTCAGAAAGTCCAGTCTCGGGGATCAATCCAGAAAACATACGCAGAAATTGGAGAGTAGTGAGTTTGCTCTTACTGACAATTTTTCCTCCCTTAGCCTCAAAGACAGAACTCTCTTTTTGTTTTGCTACTACCTCACTGGCTGCTCTGACCAGCCCCCTTTGTTATCCATTACACACCTTTCGCTCCTTTAGAATCTGCTATATCCTGGGAAGTGGTATTCTCACACACATTCCCAAGATGATCTACATTCAGATCAGTCTTGCTCAGATCCTTTCAATGGCTACTCACCTCTCCCCTTTTCTCCCTTCTGATTCAGCAGGTCCCTGGTGGGTCCCTGAAATCTGTACTAATTGTTTTTTTTTATTGTGGTAAAATATACATAACATAAACTTAACAATTTAACTATTTATAAGTGTACAGTTCAATGGCATTAAATATATCATATTGGTGGGCAAACATCATCATAAACCATCTGCAGACCCTTTCATTTTCTCAAACAAAAACTCTGTGCCCATTAACCAATAACTCCCCATTTACTTTTCCTCTCAGACCCTGGAAACCTGCATTCTATGAAACTGACTGCTCATGTAAGTATAATCAGATATTTGTCCTTTTGTGTCTGGATTAATTCATGTAGTACAACGTTTTTCAAGATTCACCCGTGTTCTCAAAATTTCCTTATTTTAAGACTGTGCAATATTCCATTATATGTACATGCTGCTTTTTCTTTATCCATTCATCCATCAATAGATATTTGAGTTGTTTCCATCTTTTGGCAATTGTGAAACATGCTGCTATGACCACTGGTATACAAAGATCTGTTCAAGGAACTGCTTCCAATTATTATGTGTATATTTCCAGAACTCATCTCTTTTTGCATAAAATACAAAGAACTTATGTAATATTCCTTTCCCCCAAAAAAAAACATACACACAACCTCTCTGATTGCTTTTCCTACTCTTTTCCCCCTTGCTTATTACTCTGCTTTGCCCACACAACTCTCCTTCATCTTCCTCTAATCTCATACTGTTGTTGCATCAGAGCACTTGCCTCTCAGGTTGGGTCCCTCTGCCTTAAAATTCTCCACAGGCCCTGGCCAGTGAGCTCAGTGGATAGAGCATCAGCCAGGCATTTGGACATCCTGAGTTCAATCCCAGGTCGGGCCACACATGAAAAGTGACCACTGCTTCTCTTCCCCTCCCTATCCCCCTTCTCTCTCTCTCTCTTCCCCTCTCACAGCCAGTGGCTCCATTGGTTCAAGCGATGGGCCCAGATGGGGGTTGCTGGGTGGATTGCAGTTGGGATGCATGCAGGTGTCTGTCTCTCTATCTTCCCTCCTCTCACTTAAAAAAAATTCCCCCAAGATATCTGCCTTGTCTGTTCATACACTTTACTCAAGTCTCTACTCAAGTACTACTTTTCGGTGGGCATTTCTAAATACACAACACATGTTAATATGCTCTCTATCATTTACTCTTTGTTGCTGTACTCCACTTTCCTTTTATTCTTTGTCGTAACCAGGATCAGACATTCTATTTATTGATTGATTGATTGATTGTCTGACTTCCCTGCTTAGAATTTAAATCACATGAGATCAAAAACTTCTTCTCATTTTGTTCTCCGATATAGCTCCATGTCTTAGAACAATTTCTGTTCATAGTAGGAAGCTAGTAAATATTTGATGATAGAATGACTGAGTGAATAAGTGAATATCGGCACAAAATAAAATGCATGATATTCATTGCAGTACTCTTTATAATGAAAATGTAAATGTTCATCATGAGGGAATGATTGAATAAACTAGATACATTCATACTATGAAATACTCTAGAGCAGTGAAAAGAATGAGGTAACTCTATATGTGCTCCTACTAAAAATTTTCAAGACATAGTAGTAAGTTTAAGAAGGCTAGTTTCAGAACAATACAAATACAGTGCTAGAATTTATAGAACAGTCATGAATTACCTCTTATTATATAGATTGGGTATGTAAAGTACTAAGGAAAGATTTTGCTTTATCTGAATTATTTGAAAAATTTGCACCAAAGATGCAAAAAAAAGATGTGTATTACTTGTACAACTTGAAAAAAGTAAAGATATATTAATAAATAAGTAAAAGGTGACATGTAGGATAGATGGAGAATGGTTGCTTTCATCTCTGTAAGAAATAAAACTTAGAATTGGGGATTTTTGAAGCTCTGCAGTGTGCTAAAGGTCTAGTGATGGCCCATTTGGAATATTAAAGATGGAGATAAGAGGTAAAAGCTATTAGAACAAAAGATGGAAAGTGCGGTTGTAATTGTCTGCTGATGTTTTCCTTTATCTGCCTTCCCTCACCACCCAATGTGCATACATTTGCATATACATCTACATATATATGCACACATTAATAGAATATGCATGTATTTCTTTGTTAAAATATTCTATTAGAACATATTAATCAGCATTTCTATGTTAAACTGTATAATCACAGGTATCAGTATCTAAAAAAGATATATACCAATTAACAAATGTTATCTCTATTTAAAGGATTTTTCCTCCTAACTATTTGTCTGCATATTTTTTGGATTTTTTTTATTAAGTGAGAGGCAGAGAGGCAGAGAGACAGACTCCTGCATATACCCCAACTAGCCCCTATCACCCGACAAGTCCTTGCCCCTCTGGGCCTGCTGGTCAGGACCTCTGCTCCATTGTTGCTCATTGTTCTGCAACCAAGCTCTTTTAGAGCGGGAGGTGAGGCCTTGGAGCCAGCACCTGGGGCAAACTTTGCTTCAGCCATTCGAGCCATGGCTGGGGGAGAGGAAGAGACAGAGAGATAAAGAGAGAACCAGATAGAAGGTGACAGAAGACAATTTAACTTTGGGGGAGGGGTATACAGCACAATCAAATGTCAAAATAATCTAGAGATGTTTTCTCTCAACATATGTACCCTGATTTATCAATGTCACTGCATTAAATTTAATAAATAAATTTTTAAAAAAAAAGAGAGAAGGAGGGGAGAGGGATAGAGAAGCAGATGGTTTCATCTCCTGTGTGCCCTTGAACTGGAATCAAATTCAGGATATACACATGGCGGGCCAACGCTCTACCACTGAGACAACCTGCCAGGGCCTGGATTATTCTCTATAGCAAGGATTTCGTACTTCAGTAATTTGAAAGAAAATAACTATGTTTTTAAATTTAAAACTGCAGAAGTAAAAACAAATCTAATTTTACCTTATTATGCAACACACAGAGTAAGTCTGCAAACCAACGGAAGGACTGGATGTCCCTGCACACCCAAATGAAATACAGTCTTCTAAGCTTGTATGGCTTCCAGTCATCCCTTAAAAATTAAAATAACACCATAGTGATTAGGACGGCAAAAAAAAAAAAAAAAAAAAGTTAAGAATCCCTGTATCTTTGGAAATTTGTTTTTCATTAGTAAACAACCAATAGAAAAACCAGTCATTTATATCCAAGGGACTGACACAGCATTAGCTATAACTTCCAAATGAATGAAAAATGAAAATACTGAGTCAAAAACATGCTATACTCCATGAATTCAGTGCTCATACTTGAGAATATAATATGTATATCACCCATTTCCAGCTGAAGGTAATAAACTAAACTCCCGGATCAGAATAATCTCAGCCCTGCATCTCAGAAAAAAGCTCTCTACTTTCCCTGACTTCAATCACCCGGCAGGGCTCCAGTCATCATCATTCTTGCCCTGGCTTTTAGGTAAAGGCAGCCAAAAACATTCCAGAAACTGGTTGTTTGTCCCCTTCTTAATATCATTAAAGGAGGAGATTTCACAACCACCTACTATGTAATGCATTCCAGTAACTCTTGATTCCAAGTCTGGATTTCTATTTATAATTAGGAAGTAGGCTTGAGGTTAAGAAAATAGTCTTTTCCCTTTCTTAACTTTAGGTGTCCAAATAACTCACAGTATGTTTTCAGAAACAAATGATTTCTGGCATGCAATATGGTTATTTTTCGAAGAACCTCCAAAGAGGCCCAAATTTATATCAAGTATTTAAAATTGAAATAAAATGTCATTCAAACACATCACTTCAACTTATTATTTCTTTTTTTGTACTCCACAAAACAGACTTTTAATGCAACTTGGGTCTTGAGAAGTGAATGGAATAGATTAGAGAATAAGTTTCCACTGCCATTTTGTTTGTGTATAATGACTAATGATATTAGTCAAGTCATTTTTGCTTATAATCCTAGGACAAAAATGACTGCCTGAAAAAGTATTTCCTGGTTCAGCGGTCTTACCTCTGAAATTTTGATTCTTCCATCTGTTATAAATTTGCTGAGTAACAGACCAAGGAATGAGGGGCTCATTTTGTCATTTCCTCGGAAAAGCTTTTCCTGACTATACTTTCACAATAGCCCCAGCCCTCTACTTCTATATCCCATGAATTCTTCTTCTCATCATAGCTCAAATATTTTCTAAGGTAATTTTTTTCTTTCTTTTTTTTTTACAGAGAGAGAGAGAGAAAGAGTTAGAGAGAGAGGTAGATAGGGACAGACAGGAACAGAGAAATATGAGAAGCATCAATCATTAGTTTTTTGTTGTGACACTTTAGTTGTTCATTGATTACTCTCTCATGTGCCTTGATCATGGGGCTACAGCAGACTGAGTAACCCCTTGCTCGAGCCAGCGACCTTGGGTCCAAGCTGGTGAGCTTTGCTCAAACCAGATGAGCCCACGCTCAAGCTGGCAATCTCGGGGTCTCGAACCTGGGTCCTCTGCATCCCAGTCTGACGCTCTATCCACTGCGTCACCACCTGGTCAGGATAAAGTAATATTATTCATTAATTTCTCACTAGTTTATTTTTACCTCTCCCATTTGAACATAAGCATTTTAAGGGCAGGAACTCAGTTTCATTCAATGCTGTATTACCAGTACCTACCTATATAATAGACTAGCACAAAGGTTCTCAAAAATATTTGTTGGCTGATAGATAAGTAGTGAGTACACTTAACAAGGATGAAGAAGTAGAGAAATGAAGGCTGCTGAAATAACTTTAATGGAGAATACAGACAGAGGAATGCATAATTGTGATACTGACATATTTTACAAAAGAGCATGCTGAAAGCCAAATATCACATATTGAGAATCACTGAATTGGTCACTTTATCAATCAGTAAATGAAGTCCATTCAGAAACAAGTAGAAGGCTTCTGTAAGGAGTTACTTCATACTAAAAGAGAGATGTCTAAAATATTGACAGTACTTTATTTGGACTAATAAAATGGGTCAAAATGACATACAGCAGGGTGTTGAGTATTGAAGCAAATGGAGTTACTCCAATGCCTCCGGCCACACAGAGGCTGACCTCATAGTTCAATGATTCCTCAAATGGGCTTCCAAATGGACCATCAATATATAGCCTGTGGAGAGAAAGACAAAAATGGAAAAGATAAAAATAAGTTAAATTAATTTTCTATAATATATAGCAAACATGCTGAATCCAATTACTAGGCTTTGTGATGGTTCAGGTCTTACTTTATTGTTTCTCACTGTGACAAGCCTAAAAAAACAAGAAATGTTATGAACCATCAATATTAAAACAGTACATCTGTTTCTAAACATGACTTTTTGAGGAAAATATTAATTAAACATATAGAAAAATGTATATAGGGCCATGAAAAATAGCTGGCAAGTTAAAGCTCTGATGATATTATGTTACTATATTTGACTAAATTAAAATACCAACTGCCTTAACATGTCTATATTCAATAAATAATGTTTTCTTTAATGGCAAAGTCAGTACCAGAAATGTTATCAAAACATTTACCATGTGAACATAAAAGTATTAGGAAGAAAGAAAAGAGTCATATTATATTTCTCCTCTTGCCCTGGGTAGATTTTTATTAGTATAGAAACACATTAAAAACAATCTCAACAGAATCTTCAATTACTTGTGATTATACATTCAACTGTGTGTGTGAGAGACAAAGAAGTGAACCCTTCTTAACTGCAAAAAGGTTTGCCAATGTTCACTCAGAATTCACCCTCCCATTCTTTCCTTTAATAAAACATTAATTCCATTCAGGGAAACAAAGCACCAGACAAAACACTCCATTTCTTGTTTGGATGGGTGACTTCTGGTTACTGTGGAGTAAAAGGAAGTGCAACTGGGAAAACCGGAAGGCTCATTGAAAGAAGCTGTCTCTAAAAGTGAGACTAAGAGATATTGATAAGAGCGTGGTGGTTATGGGGGGGGG